>NC_138529.1:5577977-6177977 GCF_964234715.1 Podarcis melisellensis
AGGCGTTCTGGAAGATGATATATAATGAAATGAAAAAGGTATTTAGATATACCTTCCTGAAGAAACCAGAGGCCTTTCTCCTGGGCATGGTCGGCCAATTGGTGCTAAAGAAGGATAGAACTTTCTTTATGTACGCCACAACAGCAGCACGAATACTCATCGCAAAGTATTGGAAGACACAAGATCTACCCACCCTGGAAGAATGGCAGATGAAAGTAATAGACTATATGGAATTGGCGGAAATGACTGGCAGAATCCGAGACCAGGGAGAAGAGTCGGTGGAAGAAGATTGGAAGAAATTTAAAGACTATTTACAGAAATTAATGAATGTTAAAATGATGTCGGAATGAAATGAAGCGGTTTTAGTAATAAGGTTAAAAAGGAATATGTAAAAATGGATTGATAACACATGAAAATATAATGTTACAATATGTTAAGATAAATAATTAAGATAAAAACAAAGGGGGAAAGGATTTGCTGAATTAACCATTCGAACTGGAATACAAAAAAGGGAGGTGTGAGGAAGTAGTGGAAACAAGTAAATGAAAGGCAAGATATAGAAAGAGGGATTTATTTTTAATTGTTTTTATTTTTTCTGTATTTTGTATTTTTTCTTTTCTTTTCTTTTCTATCTTTTTTCACTATTTTTGTAACCCTTTTTTGAAATCTTAATAAATATCATTTTTTAAAAAAGGGTTAGGGTTAGGGTTGGGGTTGAGGTTAGGGTTAGGGTTAGGGTTAGGGTTAGGGTCAAGATCAGAGATAGGGTTCGCGTTAGGGTTTAGTTTATGTTTAATGTTAAGTTTAGGGTTATTGATAGGGTTCGGGTTAGGCTTAGAGATAGGGTTAGTATTATTGATAGGTTCTGTGCCCCACAGTTGTATAGACCTGATGGCATTCATCCCTGTGGAACACCCTCCCTTCAGATGTCAAGGAGGTCCTGTACTGGGAAGTTTTTAATGTTTGATGTTTTACTATGTTCTGCTGTGTTATTATGTTGGGTAGGGTTGCCATAGTCCCTAGTTCTCCTTTTCAGCATTATAATTTCTGCTATTTCCCCCCTCCCTCCCCCCCAGCCCACCTACAAATGTGTCCTGGCCAACAGGTCCTCTTTTTTGCTCTTCAAAATATGGCAACCCTATGTTGGAAGCCACCCAGAGTGGCTGGGGCAACCCTGTCTGGTTTAAGTAATATGTTGCTGTTGTTTTTGTTGTTGTTGTTGTTGTTGTTATTGTCGTAGTAGTAGTAGTAGAAGAAGAAGAAGAAGAAGAAGAAGAAGAAGAAGAAGAAGAAGAAGAAGAAGAAGTCATAAATTCATAATCCATTCATTGAAATAGGCATTTTCAAATGATAGCTTCCTATGAATAGTTTTAGAAGATAGATATGGGTAGCGCATACCTTCACACAAGACTCTCCAGATTATTGATGTTGGGCTGGGTCTATGTGTTTCATGTCAGTACATTCAGAAGAAAGGTCCAAATGCAATAAATCTGAGAAACACTATCATGTCATGGTCAGCCCCAGCACACAGCATGGTCAAGCAATGACCCAGAGTCCTTGGAAGTCTGCAGGGCTCTAACAAGTCAAGCATTTCAGCAACTCATGTATAAAATACATTTCTACCCTGCCTTTTCATACAGCTCTTCTGGCTGGTCTATCATTACTCACATGGCCAGTGCTGAAGGAGGATTAAGGACTGCAGCCATGAGTGAATGGCACACTCCCACTGGGGAGAAGGGTGTCTAGTCAGGGAGGAGATGCCAGAGGTCTCTTGAGCAAGCGCCCACAAAGAACTGGAGCCGGGTGATCTGTGATCCAACTACCTGGGTGCATTGTTCCAGCATACCAGAGAATGTGAGGAATCTGTCATTACTGCTTTTGGGTTAGTTCATCCTTCCGGCCAAATCACATGGAGCTGAACTCTAGGGAAATCACAGAGAGCATGATTAGCTCAGTTGTAGCAGTACGGTACATTGCCAAAATAGGAAGGAGACTGGTGCATAGCTGTCAACTTTTCCCTTTTCTTGCAAGGAAATCCTATTTGGAATATGGGAAAAGTTGACAGCTATGGACTGGTGGGGTGAACAGATGAGATGGTGGGTAGAAAAAAAACATGGATTGCAGCAGCGGTCAGAGTTTAGTTGTTTATGGTGGGGCGGATCTGTGACCAGAGTAGTGGGCCTGAAGAATTAGAGCACATGTGTCACAGTAACTCACTGACATACTAACCTACCAGCCCAGGGAATGGAAAGCTTGGAGTCACTAAGCCTTTAATCCCCCTTGTTTCTGATCTGCTTTACTCTTCTTAAAGTGACAGAAGAAAGATTAAAGGAAGGGGCGAGTGAGGAGGAGGCACCCACTTCTCTTTCCCTTAGGGCGACCACCTCCTCTTGGAAAGACAGCATGCAAGCCTGCCCCCTGACGAGAAAACAGTCTGGATTCTTTCGGGGTGGTATGCACAATCAGACAGGAACGCAATACAAGAGGAAGAGCTGGTGCTGTGGATCCCTCTGTCCTTTCCTGATAGTACCATCAGGGTTTGTCAGAGAGGGAATGCGTGACCTGGACAAACTGGGCAGTCCAGTAACCATGGGACAGGCACTTTCAGACAGCTGAACTGGCTCAGCAACAAATCTAGACTAAGTGGATGAGCACCTGCCCAAATGACATGCATCAGCCACCTCAATGTACAGGGGCTGCTGGGAAAATCCACCTGGAACTTGACCTTAGTCACATTGCACTCTATATCTATGGCAACTAACTCAAGTGAAGGCTTCAGAGTTCTGAACAGGACTCCCCCTACCATACACAGCCAAAGAACCAAGAAGTGACTGAAAACCTCTTGGTAATGGCAATCTCACAGCAAATTCAATTTGTGAAACAACAACAACCAGCCAGCCAGCAGTCTTCACAGGCCACATCCAGGACTGTTCTGCAAGTGTAGCAGATGCCTGCTTGCACATCAGAATGTTCCACTCACCTGCAGCTCCCTGTGTACACTCAAAATCTGTTCCAGAGGGTTGTCAAACCCTCCAAAGCAGATTTTGAGGCTGTTCGGGGAGAAGAGAAGAAGCAGAAGTACCACCATGTCAGCGGGGCCCCCATGTGCAGCACTGAACACAACCCAGAAAAAGCAGAAATTCCGCTCCCGGCCCAAAAGTCTCATTGAAGGCCCTTGCCCTGCTGTTTCGCTGCTCTTTTCCCTTTCACTCACCATCACCAACATCATTCTGACTTTACAGTTTTAACTTGTTTTGACTGTACTGAGTTTATGTATGCCGCTCAGAGACAGTAATTAAGCAGTATATAAATTGTCAAAATAAAAGAATAAACTCATACGTCTGCCTCAGGTCTCCTAGTTGTTGCTGGTGTCCCCCCTCCAGGTTGCACCGTTGGTTTATGAGCTCGTGCATAGGGTGCATAGCTGTCAACTTTTCCCTTTTCTTGCAAGGAATCCTATTTGGAATGAGGGAATTTCCCTTTAGAAAAGGGAAACGTTGACAGCTATGGTAGGGTGGCCAGGTTGCAACTCAGTGAAGAACACGGGATTACCTTTGCACACTTGCAAAGGTAGCTGTGGACATCAGGGTTGCTTTCCCTGCACCTCCTTGCCTACCTTTGGCAGGAAGCTGGACTTCACATTTGCCCACCTGCAGATGGGAGAGGACTCAGCAGAAGACATCAGGGTGGCTGGGGCTCTGCCAACAGCCCAGGAGATGCCTTGTCCTAACACCAGGCCTATTCAAATAACCCCCTCGAAAGCACAACCTGGAGCAAATTTTCCATCTGTCAAATGACCACGTTGACCTTGCCTTTCATCAGCACCACCTACCCAAACAATTACTTATCTGAAGGAGTGGCCTGGCCCCGGCTGGGCCTTTACCTTTGCTCTGGTTTCCAGAGCCTTACAGTCACCTTTGACTTGTTAGGTTTATTCTTGGCAAACAAAATCATGAGAACATCCATGGGAGAGCAGCACAGGCGAGTGGTCAGGGGGCCTCGATGACCCTCTACAATCTCACTATAATATCTTGGATCCAAGCCCAGGAATACAGCGTCCATGTTCAAATGGCGCAAGAGCATGAGGCAGGCAGGGAAAGACCACCCTCAAGGTCTGCTCTTGTGGGCCTCTTCTCAGGGCGATCTAGCCTCAACTGCCCCAATGTGTTTTAATCTGATAGTATTGTTTAATGCGTTTTTCAAATATGTAGTTGCAAGTCACTTTGGTAGGATTTTTAGATCCTGAATAGCAGGATACAAAATGATAATACTTATTCATTCATTCAGCCTTTATTGGCATAATATGAAATGGTAACAAATACATACCCTCCAACATTTTTCTGATGAAAAGAGGGATGTCCTATTCCATTGTAGTAGTAGTACTACTACTAATATCCCCTGCCCTTCTGACTGGGTTGCCCCAGCTACTCTGCTTCCAACACATATAAAAACACAATATAACATTAAAAAACTTCCCTATACAGGGCTACCTTCAGATGTCTTCTAAAAGTTGCATAGTTACTTATCTCCTAGCTTGGGGGGCGCATAACTCCATACCCTCCAACATTTCTCCGATGAAAATAGGGACATCCTAAGGAAAAATGGGTCATTCCGGGGTCAAATCAGAAGCCAGGGCAGCTTCTTAAAATCTAGAACTGTCCTGTTTTTTTATAAGATATTTATTAAAGTTTTCAATATTAATACAATAAAAAGAAAATCAAAAAGAAAAAAGAAAAATATAACAAAAATACAAAAACAAAAAATACTTAAAAACACACAATGTTTCAATAACTTATTTTTCATTAACTTATTTCCCAGACCTCCTCGTACCTCCCTTTTTTGTATTCCAATTCAATTGTTAGTTCAGCAAATCCTTATCAATAAGTTTTAACCTGCTTCTAAACCTTTTTTCCATATTCTCTTAAAACATTACAGCTGGAAACCGCTTAATTTCTATCCGACATCATTCTAACATTCATTAATTTTGTAATATTTCTGTAGATAGTCTTTGAATTTCTTCCAATCTTCTTCCGCTGACTCTTCTCCCTGGTCTCGGATTCTGCCGGTCATTTCTGCCAATCCCATATAGTCTATCACCTTCATCTGCCATTCTTCCAGAGTGGGTAGATCCTGTGTCTTCCAGTACTTCGCAATAAGTATTCTTGCTGCTGTTGTAGCATACATAAAGAAAGTTCTATCCTTCTTTAACACCAATTGGCCGACCATGCCCAGGAGAAAGGCCTCTGGTTTCTTCAGGAAGGTATATTTAAATACCTTTTTCATTTCATTGTATATCATTTCCCAGAAAGCCTTAATCCTTGGGCACGTCCACCAAAGGTGAAAGAATGTACCTTCATTTTCTTTACATTTCCAACATTTATTATCGGGCAAATGATAAATTTTTGCAAGCTTGACTGGGGTCATGTACCACCTGTAAATCATTTTCATAATATTCTCTCTTAAGGCATTACATGCCGTAAACTTCATATCTGTGGTCCATAACTGTTCCCAGTCAGCAAACATAATGTTATGTCCAACATCTTGTGCCCATTTAATCATAGCAGATTTCACCGTTTCATCCTGAGTGTTCCACTTCAACAGCAAGTTATACATCCTTGACAAAATCTTAGTTTTAGGTTCTAACAGCTCTGTTTCTAATTTTGATCTTTCCACCTGGAAGCCATTTTTTTTGGTCCAAATTATATACCTCCATTATCTGGTAATAATGAAGCCAATCTTGCACTTTGTTTTTTAATTTTTCATAACTCTGCAATTTCAATCTGTCTCCTTCTTGTTCCAAAATTTCCCAATATTTTGGCCATTTGGCCTCCATATTGAGCTTTTTCTGAGCTTTTGCTTCCATTGGTGACAACCACCTTGGGGTTTTATTCTCCAATAAATCCTTATATCTTATCCAAACATTTAACAGTGCTTTCCTGACAATATGGTTTTTGAATGCTTTATGTGCTTTAACCTTGTCGTACCATAGATATGCGTGCCATCCAAAAACATTATTAAAACCATCTAAGTCCAAAATGTCTGTGTTCTCAAGAAGCAGCCAATCTTTCAACCAGCAGAATGCTGCTGATTCATAGTAAAGTTTGAAGTCTGGCAGAGCAAATCCACCCCTTTCCTTCGCATCAGTTAATATCTTAAATTTTATTCTGGGTTTCTTGCCCTGCCAGACAAATCTAGAAATATCTTTCTGCCACTTCTTGAAACAGTCCATCTTGTCCACAATTTGCAGTGTTTGAAACAAAAACAACATTCTAGGCAATACATTCATCTTTATAGCTGCAATTCGACCCAACAAGGAAAGCTTCAAATTTGACCAAACTGCCCTTGGAAAATGGGGACACTTGGAGGGTCTGTAAATAACAGATGGGTGTTTCAGAGCTCTATTCCAAAGGATGGATACATAGATATAGATGTATTTACACACTTTTTGAAGCCTGCCCCATCACTAAGAGCTATAAATGGGTCCTGTTTTCAAAATATGGCAAGGGAAAATTGGGGAGGGGGTGACACCCTGAAATATGAATGCTCCAAGTGGAACTCTAGCCACCAAAAGCAAACTTTTTTAAAAAATAAAGTATTGCAATGCTTCTGGGGAAAAAATATTATCAGGTTCCAACAAGGGTCCCTCTTTTTTTAATTGGCCCTGATCCTGTGCCCTTCACAGCAGCATGGCACACAGACAATAAGGTACAGTTTCTAACATGCCTTGGGGAAATATTTACCTGCAAAATATTTGCATTCAGACTGCTATTAAAGGCATAGGACCAGGACCAGTAAAATGCTGACAAGCTTCGATTAAGACTCAAGGGGAATGGAATAACAGAGCAACTCTGGAACAGCCAATAAAACACATATCCTCTGTGTGAGTGCTATCCAAACTCATGGGCATTTTTAGGAGACCCGTAGATGATGATACTCTCATCTGAGGTTGTAATCAAAGTGTCCCCACTTTCATAAGCTAGGCAGGTGATGACTAGGAAAAAGGACTTTTCTGTGGCGGCAGTGGCACCCTGATTCTGGTATATTCTCCCTAGGAATAACTGGTGCCCACTGTTCTTTTAGGTGCCAGATCTACATTGTTTTATTTTCCCAAGCATTTAGCCAATGATATTTTCTTATCACTATCTGATTACTCCTATAAATTATTTGGATTATACATTTGGAATAATTTTTAATTTTACAGTTGATAGTTTCATTCTGTTTTGTAAGCCACCTCAAAATACTGGCAAGGGAAAATTTGGATATTAATATTTATATAGCATTTCCCTAAGGGTACATAGCTTGCGCTCTTCTTCTTCTTTCTTTGGCAATCACTCGTAGCCAGGTATGATTGTCTTCCATAAACACGGTTTTAACAATGAGTCCGTAAGTGACTCTGGAGGCGAATTCTGGACCCACACGTCCTTCCACAGTGGGGACATTGGTTCCTGGGCGGGAGTTGATAACGGTGTGGTTTGGACTCCAGTTGAATTTGACTTTGGCTGTGGCACTCATCTCTGCTTTCAAACTGCCGACCTTGCAATCAGTAAGCCCAAGAGGCTTGGTATGTTCAATGTTCTCTACTCAGCCGAAACCTGGGTTCAAAGCCAGCTCAAGACATATTGTTGCCTGAGGTGAAGGAAAAGGTTCCATCACTCCCAATTCCAAGCACTGAAGCCAACTAGACTGGTAGCTGATTCTGACTTCAGCACTGGTGAGAGGTCAGCATTATGCCTCAGGGTGAGAGGCTAGCATATGGGGTGGACGGCAGCCCATGTAGCAGACGAAGCTCTGTTCACCAACAGCTCACCCACCCCCAAGTCTCTGCCACCTGAGGCAACTGCCTCATTTGGCCTAATGGTAGGACCAGCCCTGCCTGGGATAAATGCACTATTGACTGGGCCTGTACAAGTGTGAAATAGGTTTCACAGCACCTGCCGATTATGGGGCAAGAAGGAAGAGAGCATTTGCAGAGGAATTGCCAGGAAGGGAAACATTAATGCAGCTGTCCCTCAAGCACCTCATAGGAAGCTCAGACATACCTGGCACTGGACTTTGCCCCTTTGGAAGCCTGATCTGGTTGCAATGTGTTATGTCATTTTCCTGACAGGAGTGGAGTGGGCAAAGGCCACATGTGCCTGAAATAGCCACATGTCCTTCTGCCAGGGAAGGCCCTTTGCCCTGCATTCAAGTGCCATGGCAACAAGAGCAAGGACCCACCAGCCAGAGCAAGAGAGAACGGCCTTGGAGGTAAAAATAAACAGGCAGTACTTGGATAAGGTCCCCAAAAGACTTTGCCTCCTCCCACAATGTTTGTCCTTGCACATGTCGGAATGCGGGGCTGAGAGCAAAGACCTGCAGGGCCTTTGGAGAGGATTTGGAGAGGGAACAGGACACAGAAGCGGGAGTGGGGAGTCCCATTGTGCAAGTGGATATCCTTGTGGTGATGGAACCCAAATCCAGTATCTGTTCTGATCATAGAAGTTCTACTTCACAATGACTGATGGTTGCTTATTGACCTATCCATCACTGTACTAGTTCTGTGCATTGGTCCTCTTTTCTCATAAGAATGCTTCTGGTACCATTCTAAATCTTGTCAACCACTCACTCTTCCTTTGACATTTAGAGCCAACATGCACAGAAATTAAAGGACAGTACTTTACTCAAAAAGGGACGTGGGTGGTGCTGTGGGTTAAACCACAGAGCCTAGGACTTGCCGATCAGAAGGTTGGTGGTTCGAATCCCCGCGACGGAGTGAACTCCCATTGCTCATTCCCAGCTCCTGCCAACCTAGCAGTTCGAAAGCACATCAAAGTGCAAGTAGATAAATAGGTACCGCTCCAGCGGGAAGGTAAACGGCGTTTCCATGCGCTGCTCTGGTTCACCAGAAGTGGCTTAGTCATGCTGGCCACATGACCTGGAAGCTGTACGCCGCTCCCTCGGCCAATAAAGCGAGATGAGCGCCGCAACCCCAGAGTTGGTCATGACTGGACCTAATGGTCAGGGGTCCCTTTACCTTTTACTTAACTCAAAGCATCCATCCCAAATAAAGAAATAATTGAAATGTGCAAACTTTCCTAGCATGAGACATGAAAAACGAAAAGTCATTGTGCTTCTCTTAAGAAACAATAAATAAACATCCAGCTCATGCTATTTTTTCTGTTTATTGCCCCAGAGGCTGCAAAGACCATGGGAGATATCCAACTTTGATCATGCTTACAACAAACATTGAAATCAACTGATTTCAGTGGTTCTACTGAATCATCCCTTGAATTGTTGCTTGGGAACAGTGATGGATAGGATGTTAGCTACGAAACTGTGGCTTAATCTCAACAAAACAGAGGTACAGTGGATTTGATTTATTTTGGCTTCTTTTAATTGCAAATGTCTGTGGAAGCTTTTCCCCAGGGAAGTTTGCCTGGCGCCTTCATTATACACCTTTAGGCGCCAGGCAAAAATGTTCCTTTTTAACCAGGCATTTGGTTGACCTGATTGACATCTTATTTCCTCTAAAATGTGGCTCTTTTGGGGGGTGTTATTGGGTTATTGTTCTTATTTTGCTTTTATATATTTTGAACTTTTCTGTGAACCGCCCCGAGACCTCTGGGTATAAGGCAGTATATAAATTAAATTAAATTTAAAAATTTTAAATGGTGGTTTATAATTTGTAAAGTGAAAGAGTACAGACTTACTACTGTGTGTTCATAATATGAATGACTTACAAGGCAATACTATGAATATTTACTCAGAAGTCCCATTAGGTTCAGTGAAACTTACTTCTAGGAAAGTAAGCACAGGACTGCAGCCTTAAAAACATAATTAAAGTGGGTTAATGAGAACTAGAATCTTAAAAGAATCATTCCTAATGAGTTAAGGAGACTCTTCACCATATTTCTGAAACATGTACTGTATGTGTTTTTAATCATTGGAAGCTGATGAAGAAGAAACCAATAGGTTGAAAATTATCGGGCAAAGTTTAAGCAAGTAATGACTAAACTATATGTGTCTGCTCAAATGTAAATTCCTTTTTTATATATAAAATTTATTTTCAGTTTTTTCAAATTTACATCATATACACATTAATTAATAATACAAATATCCCCTTGGATTCCTTCTGTTAGGATTTTTATACTGCACCTCCATTGCAACTTCAGTTTTTCATTTTCTCCTTTCCTTTTCCCTAGTCAATAATCTTAATAGGAAAAATGAAAATGAAAGGAGAAAATGAAAAACTGGAGTTTTAAATTAATTCTGCTAAGGAATTTAATTGCTTACAATCATTTTTCAAATTATTAACATATTTTCCCATTCTTTGTTAAAAGTAATTTCTTCCTGGTTTCTAATTCTTGCCATAAGTTTTACCATTTCAGCATAGTCCATTAATTTTAACTGCCAGTCTTCCTTGAATGGGATCAAATGTAAATTCCATTGAGCTCAATGAATAGGTAGGATTGCACTGAAAGGCTGCAGTTCTATTACAAACGTGAAACAGTTTTTTCTAAAAATTGTAGAAGAAAATGGTGCATATGTGTTTGTATATATTTTAACCCCCGACTTTGTGTGGACCAGCTGTGACCAGTGCTAATAATACACTAGTAATTATGTATTCATTGTCATCCTGAATTGTAAGAGAAATACAATACATTATTAAGTTACTGTATCTCATTTGGAAATATCTTAGCCTTAACCCTTCTTTGATTTCTGATGTTGGGAATAGATGATTTGCAATGGGGAAACTCATGAAGTCCTAGGATGGGGAGGCAAAGGGTTTCAGATGTCTGGGAATCTTGAACCATGTGGCTTCCTGGTTTCCACAGGAGTAGAGGTTACAGGATATGCAACCCAGCTCTGGCATTGCCCAAGAGGCAAGGTTTGATGTGATATTGCAGCCCCATGTGGCATCACAACACAGTAGGTGTTTGCTTGCCCTTTATACACGAACACACACAACGTGGCATTTGACTTTGGCTCAAGATGGGCAAGGAAGGGGCAAAAACCTGTCACCACTTGCTCCCCTCCACCTGCCATCGCCTGCCCCTGCTCTGCTCTACTGAAGCTCCTTCACCTCAAATCCCAGTTCTCACAAACAGCCAAGTTAGAGTCCAGCAGCATCTGGAGAGCCATAGGTTCTTCACTCTGTTCTTTGCTCTGCTCTGCTCCCACCACCACCACCACACACACACACACACCCCCCTCAGGGCTGGGCGATTAAGTGTAAGGTATTGGTTCTGTTGGGAATAGATTGATGAAAGATTTAGAAAATTTATTGATTAGAATATTTGCATGAGATTGTATGGGGAAAATACAGAATAACAGATACAAATTTGCTTAAAATGTATATAGGAAGTGCAGTGTAAGCGATGGAAGTCAATCAATGAAGTTTTATTGTTGAGATATTTGTGGAGTGAATTTGGAGGAAATTCTTCCAATTTTTCTTCTTCTTTTTTCTTTTCTTCCTTTCCCCTTTTTTGTTCTTTTTTATATATGTGTGCTTATCTGGAAAATACATGTATGTATGTATGTATGTATGTATGTATGTATGTATTTTGCTTGTATTTTGTAATAATTATGTTAAATAAAATTTAATAATAATAATAATAAAGAGTTCAACAGCATCAGGAGAGCCATAGGTTCCTCACCCTGTTCTTTGCTCCGCTCTGCTCTCACCACCACACACACACACACACACACACACACACACACACACACACACCTCAGGGCTGGGCGAGAAGCCTTCTGCCTAACACCAAGTTGCCTATGCAGAGGGAATTGCATTGTCTGGAGGAACACTTAAATCCTGTGAGCCTCAGGTGGAGTCAGAAGTGAAACAGACTTTCGCGCTGCATCCACTGTTTGGGGCAAGTAGACCTACTTCTGCTGAAAGCAAGAAAGACTCGGATGCCATTTCTGACATTCACATTGTAGACACATGAATAGTACCTGCCCTGGGTTTCTGACCTGACTCAGTGGCTCCATCAGGACAGGTCTCTAAGGCAGAAGTTCAGTCAGATGAACAGCAGGGCCATCTAAAAAGGGTTCTTCCTAACGCCATTAAATCCAGAGCCTAAAATGAAGTAACTGCACGACTGTACCTGTCTGTCTCCACCACCACCTGCCAACCTCATTAATCCGGTGGAGGTGGAAATAAACGAATATTCATCGCAGCGCATTTCTGTAATGGGAACATGGCTCTCTATTGCCCTCAGGTGGTCAACATAAAAATGAGCAGGGGAAAAAGACTTGTTTCTATGGTTCCGCTTGCCTTTGTGAACTGGACATATTAAGCACCTTTGAGATTGAACTAAAAGCCTAGCTCAGGTGTATCCAACGTGGTGCCCTCCAGATGCTGCTGGACTCCGACTCCAGCATCCTAGCCAGCAGGGTCAGTAGTCAGAGATGATGGGAGCTGGAGTCCAATAGCACCAGTGGCTCTCCCTGGCCTGACTGCTAATATAAATGCAATGTATTTATTCCTGGACCGTGGGGCAGCTTGCCAGGTGAGAACAACTGCACCTGCCATGTTCCCTTTTCTGTTTGACTCTTCTGATGGTCACCCTATTGTTGCCATGGAAGAAGAGAGTGGAGGTCTTGAAACAAACGTCCCCACAGCTCGAAAAGCCTGCTCACTTTCTCCCATCAAGCAAAGGCACCACCATTGAAGCAGGGCAAGAGGGTGCACACACATTTTAGATCTCATGTGCAAATGATTCTACATTCTAACCAGTTCAACAGGCTTATGTGCTAGGCAGGCACACCAAGGCCATGAATTCCTATGCTGGGGGGGTGGTGGTTAAATGACTATTTGATCTGTGTTGGGAGTGTTGCTGTAGTTATGAAGATATATCACTCCTTCTAATGGCAAACTCAGCCAGCGAGTGCCGGCAGGGTTGTTACCAAAACAAGACCATGGAGGCGCAAGAGGGAACTGAAAGGTTTTCAGAATTGCAAACTGCCTCCCCGCCCCGCAGAAACAAGCCCCCGAGCAATGAGCATGCTCAGCGGCCACAGAATGCTGACTGGCTGTTGAGGGAGGGTGGAAACCCAGGAAATGGGAGGACAAGGGTTGGAATAGAGGGCAAGCAGAATTTTGCTGCGGGTCCCACTTGGAAAGTAATTAAGCATCGTATCTGTGAGGCCTAGTCAGTTTCTCATGAAAACAGGTTTGAACATGAATTGTGGAATAAACCCACACCAACTTTCATTCCAGTTTCCCAGCCTTCAAGGCGTATGCTGTATTGACATATTGAAAAAGGGTGCACAGGGTGAGCTGGAATTCAATTCAAATTCAACAGGAGGACCATGTTTCATTCTAAAATTTCAGAGTCCAATGGAGTCATAACATTACGATCTGGGAAACAAATAGGCTACTTAAATCAAGATCTCTCAGTGAAAAACAGCACCCAATGTCCTTCATATATACTAGATTGGATCACAATGTTCTTAATATATACTAGTTTGGATCACCCCTGTGAAAACAGGGGTGCAAAGCAGGTCTGCAGAATCAAAGAGAGAAGAGCCTTCAGAAATGGGATTGGGAAAAGCGAGCTTAATAGTTGAAAGAGGTAGGAAGGGGAAGCGTTAGTGGAGCTGGCAGAGTGAGCAGGGGCACAGCTCCTAGTTGTAGGAAGAATGTGTGTATTTTCAAGTACACACATCCAGGATTCCAAAAGTGAGAGCGGGAAGAAAGATTAATAATGCTTGCCATATCTATACATCCAGTATAAAGAAAACATATAAGACAAGATATATAAAACAAGGTATATAAAACAAAAAAAACCCCAAGAAATATCCTGTATAGCTCAATCTAACATAAATATGGCGCCTTCTCGCTATATCACATATAAAATTAAAATTTATATTATCTAACAATTAGCATTCATATGTCCGGGTGGATCACACTTCAGTATACAATGTGCTGAAATCAGCTGGCCATTTGAAAATACTAAGTAGCAGGGGCACTAGCTCCTGGAGGCCGAGCCCTTTTATCCCCCTCTATATTTGGGGGGTAGGTAGGGGCTGGACCCCCCAATGTCCAAAAAGCATGGAGACCCCCCCATCACCTTTGCAAGCTGGCACCACTGCCAAGTAGTTCTTTTTATCCCCCCCCCCATGGTCTGGGGTTTGGGATTTCAGCTGTCACGACCATTCTTTGGATATTCTTCTGTTTCCCTCACAACAACCACAACTGGGAATGCAACATTATTTCTGGTGGGGCTCAGCATGTAGTCCAACATGCAGGAATTTAGCAAGTGAAGCCTTTTCCTGGGATAAAGATGAAACCATGATAATATTTGTTTCTAGAAAATTGATTTGTTGGGTGTTTTCTACAAATAATTTTCTACATATAGCTGACAGATAAAGAATCAGAAGTTCTCCTTTTCCCCCTTTCTGTTCTCTTCAACCCCCCCCCCCCTTTCTGGTCTGTATTAGTTTTTTAGCCTCGATAAAAATATATCTGATATTAATCTTTGTATTTACCCCCAAACTTCAATAAAATCTATTCAACAAATGAAAGAATGAATCAAAGAAAGAAAGAAAGAAAGAAAGAAAGAAAGAAAGAAAGAAAGAAAGAAAGAAAGAAAGAAAGAAAGGCTTCACCTAAATTCACCAAACAATAAAAGAATCTTTAAAACAAGATTAGGAAGATGTTACTCCAAAGCTTCCCAATATAATTTAAAATTAAAGCCAGATGAGTCGAACTCCAGAGAAACAAAGATTCTAGGGCAAAGGGGGAGAAAATACTTGTTCACATAACAGAATTACAAGCTACCAGTGTAGATCATGCAAAATTCAAATAATATGCTCCATTTTAATTAGCACCTAAAATATAGAAGTGTTTTGCACCAGATGAGTTTCCAAGCGCTTTGCAAAGGGAGCCCCACATACAATGTGCTACAGCCGTCAATCCAAGAGGTCAGAAAGGCCTGAATGACCATGGACAGGTCTGATTGCTCTAGGAAAGGATGTACCAGCCTCAAAATTGTATAATCATGGCACTGGGCACTAATTATTTCAATGTGACAAGTCCAATTACGACTTTTTCAATTAACATGTGCAAATGCCTCATTAAAAGAGGGAACATGACCCTCTTCTAATGAGAGATTTGTTTATTTTGTGTACTGCATGTTTTTTTCCCTGATCACTTGTCCATGACAAACTGATAGTGATGATATTTAACTAGTTTTCATTCTGCCCTCACAGTAGTAACCATCTCAGGCTCTACAGTTGGCAGGGGAGGCCATGCTCTTGGCTCCACCTCTGGTTGCTGCCAGGTTGCTGTTGGCCTGTGACAAGGGCCTTCTTGGTGGTGGTTCTCTGTTTGCAAAATACACTCCTGGGTGTCTCCCTCATTCAGCAGAAATTTCAAAACGTTCCTGTTTACCCAGGCATTTGAGGGCTGAGAGATACCTGGCATGGCAACCGTGCAAATGAGTAACTGTGAGGGTATATTATTACTTTTAAATATGTTTAGACATTCTGAATGCTCTAAGTGTATCTTAATTTTTTAAAATTGTTTTTAAATTATACTGTTTTAATCTTTTGATGTTTGCTGTCCTGGGAAACTTTGGAAGGGTGGGATACAAATATAATAGTAAATAACATATAATATATAATTAATAGGTGCCTTTTGGGACAACTAACAAACCCACCCCTTTTATCCCCAAAACAACACTGCAATTTTCTTTACAGTCTAGCAGTGTATACATCTTACGAAATTATGAAATAAAAGGTTAGGCTGAGAGATAGGGACTGGACAAAACTGAGCTTGTAGGATCTGATCCTATCTTGAGTAGCTCACGCACTTTCCCCTTCCCAGCAGGGATTCACTCTCACATGTGTCTTATATTCTAGTGACATTTATGTAATAGATTCGTGTTGCGCTGAATGAAAGTACAGGTACAGTAAATGAATATTGAAAGAGACTGAGGATTCTTTGCACGGGTTGCAGGGCCATCTGTAACCAGCAGAGGGCACCAGGTGCTGGGGCTTACAACCTTTCAGATGTGGCAAAGATGTGTCAATCAAAACATCAGAAATACAGCGAGGAACAAGGGGGTAGGGCAACTGTCAGGAAGGAAGAACTATTGTTAGTACCAGCTTGTCATGCTCTAGCCCTGTTAAGATGAGGACAGCTGTGCTTGCAGAAATTCCTTCTTCTGTACAGCTACATTGAGATTCCTGTATTGCAGAGGGGCTCCCTTTCAATTCTAAAATTCTCTGGTTCTATGAAAGGTGCAGGAACCTACTCTGTTTATATCTGATGACTCAACAGTGACAGTGACAACAGCTTATGGCCCTCCAAATGTCAATGGTCAAGGATGACGGGAGTTGAAATCCACTGTCCAACCTACACTACACTACAACCTGGCATTGCTGTCACATCTTTTTACCTGTGCCTTCCCCTGGCCCTTTAAGAGCACAATGGCATGCAGAAATTAAGCAGGGAAAACATTCCCTGTTCATTCTGTCTTCATGCCAGGAATCATTTTATCTGCCTAATTTCTGTGTTTCAGGCTTGCTCCTAAGGAGACAGAAAAACATGGCTACCCAAGCTGGCATCCCACGTGCAAGTCTCCAGTTAAAGACACAGAACCCTTGCCCATGCCACCCACTCCACAAACAATTATGGCAAACCATGTGAACATGGTAATATGTGAACTGGTAATTCACATATAAATTGAGCAAGGGAAGCCTTTCCTGGCATGGAGAAAATGTTGTAAAAGCTTCCCTGGGTTAATTTGCAAACTACCTTGAAAATATTTATACTGAAGTATAGAATTGTAGCGTTGGAAGGGACCTTAAGGTCCATAAATAGCAACACCCTAGAGGTCCCAGGCCCTAAGGAAGTCAGATTAGCCTCAACCAGAGCCAGGGCCTTTTCAACACTGGCTCCAGCCTAGTGGAACGCTCTGCCTCATGAGACCAGGGACCTGCAGGATCTGATTTCTTTCCGCAGGGCCTGTAAGACAGAGTTGTTCCGCCTGGCCTTTGGCTTGGAATCAACTTGATCCCCTTCCCCTCTTTCCTTTTTCCTTTCTCCTTCTGTGATGGAACTCCTATTTGGGGACTTCCCTGGCTTTTTTCTGGCCCATGTAGGACCAGTCTGGATAGTTAGCCTTGCTGAAGACTTGACATTTCCATTCGCAAAAAAGTTTTTGATTGAGTTTCCACTGAAATGAGGCTGCATTTTAATGTTTTAATGTTGTATTTTAATCTTGTTTTTTAAGCTGTATTTCAATCAATTGTTTTTATACCTGGTGTTAGCTGCCCTGAGCCCGGTCTTGGCTGGGGAGGGTGGGGTATAAATAAAATTATTATTATTATTATTATTATTATTATTATTATTATTATTATTATTAACCCCCTGCAATGCAGGAATCTTTTGCCCAACATGGGTCTGGAACCCCATGACCATGAGACTAAGACTCTCGTGCTCTACCAACTAAGCTATCAGGTGTATATATTCTTAAAATTCATGCGCCCACACATGCATTTACTTCTGGGTGCTTAGCAGCTGCTAAAGGCACAAAGCAGAACGTAACCCAATTATGCTAAATCTAATGCTGGTTGTACCAAATCCAGAACCAAAGCAGAAAGGACCTTAAAGAAGGTACCTATCTTTTTAGGGTTACTAGTTGCCAGACCAAAAAAAATAAAAAATCTATCTTGCTCCAGTGCCTTTAAAAATTGGGATCTAAGCATGTGGACAGGAGGGGACAGTTACTTAGATCTAGAGCACCTGCTTGTCTAACCAGCCCAGCCCACCTGAGAGACAGACAGAGAGAGACTGCTTGTGCGTACGGGAATCCCTAGGGCAGTGACAGGGAATCGGTGGCCTTCCAGATGCTGCAGGATTCCCATCCCAGCAAGCATGGCCAATGGTCAGGGATTATGGGAGCTGTAGTTTGAAAATGGGTGGAGGGTCCACATGCTTCCCATCCTTGCTCGAAGGCATTCTGAGAGTCAAAGATCTTTTGATCTTTTGAGAACTACAGTGGTACCTCGGGTTAAGAACTTAATTCGTTCTGGAGGTCTGTTCTTAACCTGCAACTGTTCTTAACCTGAGGTACCACTTCAGCTAATGGGGCCTCCCGCTGCTGCCGCACCTCCGGAGCATGATTTCTGTTCTCATCCTGAAGCAAAGTTCTTAACCCGAGGTAATATTTCTGGGTTAGTGGAGTCTGTAACCTGAAGTGTCTGTAACCCAATGTTCCACTGTACTGCAATTACCGCATAAGAATTTTTACTCAGAAGTAAGTCCCACTGCATTCAACAGGACTTACACTGATACATGCCTGATCATTCTCACAGTTTCCATTATTATTATTATTATTATTATTATTATTATTATTATTATTATTATATTTATACCCTGGCTCCAAGGTACCACTGTACAAAGCTCAGGGTTCCTGAGCTGAATTCGCACTGTTGTTTCTGCATGGGCAGGATGGGCCAACGGAGGGTGGCATCAAACTGGCAGCAAGAGGAGGGACAAGCACTATAAGAACTGAGGACATTTGGAGACCACGGGGCCAAGTGAGAGCCACTGCAGGATTTTTCCAATTCTGGAACATATGGGAATAAATGAGTTAGGCCTGCAGTCTCCAGAGCACATGTGTAAGAAGTGATGCCAGATCCCAGGGAAGAGTCGAAAGAGCATTTGCCACCTTCATAGTAACATACACATGTCCTACTGCCATTTCTGCCTGCAAACAACAATCAGAAACATGAGTAAACTTAAGCCAAAGGGACTCATAAAGGGCAGACACTATTCAAGTCTCCAGTTCTTAAAAACAGAGAAGGCCTTTAATAGGAGCTGGAAGTGGGCCTGTGTTTAAGGTTGTACCGGGCCAATCATTGCTTCGGCACTCTTAGGACCAGTCTGGCCGGCAAAAATCAACAGGTAACAATTTTCACAGAATGGAGTTAAGCATTGTCCCCTGGTAAGTGCTGCAGATCAAGCTGCTGTTAAAACAGTTCATAAAAAGAAGATAAAGCCCAGCGTTAACTATTTTTCCTTACCCACTTTATAGAAGTAGCATGGAAGCTTTGAGCTGCCATCACCAGGTTTGTGTTATGTTTGTTGCCCCACAGACAGAAACACAACAATCCCGCTAGCACATTTATTTGGACAGCAGCAAAGAGCACAGACAGTGGCACATTTGCAGTCTGGGCTGTTGCAGTCTGGGCTGCAGCTATCTGGATAGCTGAATCAGCACGCCACCGGTCACCTGCAAAAACACACACTACAATCACTGGGGAAAGCCCGGAGTATCCCACAGATGGACTGCTCAGGGGCGATACTTAGCCAGCTCACTCAGAGCCCCGCCTCCTCGGTTTTTAAGAGGCTGCTGGACATGCCACTCAAGTGCTGTGTGTGGAAGGGACTCTGCAAGCATTCAAAGCCACCCACAGACACAGGCAGATCTGACGACAGGCAACTGAGCTCAGCGCTGGGTGTGGCTCCCAAATTGCACAGGAACCTTGTGCCAGGCAAGGCTCCAGAAACAGTTTTTTCAAAGTACAAGGCCTGAGCAATTGGCCAGATGGATAACTGGTCCTTATACCCTAAGGTGGTGGTCAGTTCCAAATGAACTTGACTAGATATTAGGACAAGGTTCCTGCTGCACTTATGCACCACAAGGCTTGGCTACTCAAGCTGTGCACTCACTATAGCTATAAGGCACATTTAGAGACCCCCCCCACACACAAAGAATCATGGAACTGTTAAGGGTGCTGGGAACTGAAGCTTTGTGAGGAGTAAACTACAGTTCCCAGAATTGTTTGCAGGAAGCCAAGTATTTTAAATGTACTATAAATGTACAGCGTGTGCAAAAAGATCACATGAATTGAAAGTGTGAGAAGTTACTTACGTGGACTTACAATGAGACAAGGAGACACCGAGATAAGGTCTATTACTTCCCTTTTATTATAACGCGTTTGCAAAGGCGGGCTCCCCGTCCCAGGGTGGTACGAAGAGCCCCGAACAATGGACGGGCAAGTGTATTTATCCCTATTGCTGCCGCCCTTCATTCGAAGCTTGGCTTACAATCTGTCTAATCATCAAAGACATGGTACTAATACATCATCCATTCTACACTCTCTAAACCTAACCTTATTTAGAGACTCTTTCTACTTCCTTATCTTGTTGACCTGGCTCCCCTGCAGCCGAACCCACGCTGGAATTTACAACAGCCCAACTCTGGAATTTACAACTGAGTTCGAGGCACACCTTTTTACTCCTTCTCACAATCCCCCCTCTTTTTGTATCTTGTCTCGAACTCACATAATAATTCTTGGGCTGTTATTTCTGCTTCCTCATCGGATGTGGGTACTGAGGCATATTGCATCTTCATGAAATAAGTGGATACCTTCCGTTCCGCTAGGAGGGACAAAGAATTATTGATGGTTCTAACAAAGATTGGCAGAACGCATGGAAGTAGTACGCATCCTGCCGCAATTAACCCAATTAGGGCCACTATGGCCTGCAGACCAGGTAATTTAGGGAACCATGAACCAAACATATCCTTAAGGTTGCCAATACACATGAGCCGACCCAATTTAAAGGTAACCTATTGTAAGCATAGCTCTCACAAGCCCAGTAAAACCCATCGGGGGTTGTCCATTCTAGCATTCTGTTCTCCGGGTCTAGGAGAAAGCTCATATTGGTAATATTTCCGAGGGGAGAGGGCCAAGTTTTATTATTATTCCCTTGACTCCACCACTGTTTGTCCTCCCATTGTCCTATACAAGGGAGTGTCCCCACATGCGTTCCATTTATTCGGCTGGTGTTCCTGGTGAAGCATTCTGTCCCAACTAGGTGATTAGAGATTTGCCATACCTCGTTACCCAAATGCTTATAAGTGTAATTGTTTTGTGTTTTATATACCTCCGTATAGTTTACTTCATGAGCCACCCATGGCCACTGATCCCCCATTTGTTCCTCCACATACAAAACAATTTTTCACCGTTAATTCCTTGGCTATAGTCTCAGCTAAACTCAGGAACATATTATGGGCTTTAGGGGGTAGGGGAAGGGTATTTAAATGCTGTACTTCTTCCTCAAAATCTTCGAATACTGATATGGGTTGTCTTGTTACCTTAGTTGTGTGTATTTGTATGATGAGATATCCATAAGGATCTTTTCCAGTCCCATCAATGCCTATACCTATGTGCACAAATTTAGGCGAAGTAGAAGGTCTCTCGCTCGCCCATAGACATACTGGGTTGCATTTTCCTGTGGAGCAGTCGGTGGAGGCAGCTCCCCTAGTGAGATTTATTCCCTCAGGGCCTCTATAGGTGGGCTGTTTATTAACTCCCTCTGAGTACCAATAATTATATACCCCGGCCCCAGCCCCCACGTTGCTTCCTTTTATTCTCTGGAAAAGGTACTTTCTTTCCTGTAAATATGATTGTTCCCATCCACGATTTCCACACCAGACCCCTGCCCCTCCATTTGGGCCCTGTCCTTTATCTATTGCGATACAAGCATCAAAACAGACCATAATCCTGCCCTCTCCCCTTGTTGTATTATGTGCTATATAACCCTGTCGGTTTTGGGCCAAGGAAAACATACTTCTCCCCTCACCAGCTTGATTAGCGGTTCCGCCCTTATATCCGTAAACATATATACTGGAAGTTATGGGTCCCACCGCCAGGGGTTCATAGCATTCCGTCTTGTTTCCTTTTACCCTACATCTATAATATTGAGTTTGGTTGTGAACACAAGGATCTAACTGTTGAACACATTCTGGCGCTATATTATAATACATTAGGGTCTGTGTGATTTTATTGCCTGTTCGGGTTGTCTGGATGCACTCGGTGCACTGGGGTTCCGATTGGGTTGCCCATGAAGTGGCCCATCCTATTAATACTATTCCTAATACTTGCCAGTTACCTTTCATGTGTGGGGTTCAAATAGATTAAAGCTTGCCTCACCGTTGGGGTTTCTGCTAATTGGCACGTTACCTCCCCTCCTAATTTCACTTCACAATATTGGAGTATAACGTCCTCTATAAAGATGATGCTGCACCTTTCAGTACAATGCACACACTGCACACACCCTTCGCAATGTTGACAGCAACAGCACTCGAAAAAAAAACACACACAGGTACAAAACAAACACATCACAGTCTAGGTGCGCCCTTCTGGATCCCGGTTCCTGATTTGGTAAGCGTAACTTTCAGCGGATTATTTGGACTAGTCACTGCTGTCCAATTTTCAGGTGGAGCTCTTTTCACCCGGTGGTAATGGGTCCATCCATGCTCTCTGGTCCGTACTGCTGATTCGGTTGTGAGCAGGACCTGGTATGGGCCTTCCCAACTCGGGCTGAGTTTCTCCGTCCGCCAAGCCTTTATCAGGACCAGGTCTCCGGGCTGAAAGGTGTGCTGTTGCTCCAGGAGCGGGGGCCGCTGTGCTAGTATGCCTTGTCTGTGGAAAGATAACAGAGACTGGGACAGTGACTGCAAATATTTCCTGATAAACTGATCCCTGAACTCGATTTGAGGGTTTCCTAATACTACCAAATATGGGTGACCCATCATCATCTCAAAAGGGGACAGACCAGTGTCTTTTCGGGGAGCTACCCTCATCCTTAATAGTGCCAAAGGGAGATTTTTCGTCCAAGGCAGCCCATTTTCAAGATATAACTTAGTCAAATGTTTTTTTATTTCCCCATTCGCCCGTTCCACCTTTCCGCTGCTCTCAGGGTGCCAGGACGTGTGGAAACTCCACATAATCCCCACAGTACCTCCTGCATTGCTTTTTTGGTGAAATGAGTTCCCCTATCAGAGTCTATGACTTCTATTATTCCATACCGAGGAAGAATGTGTTCCAGAATGGCTTTGCTAACCACCTGAACTGTGGCCCTACGGCTAGGGAAGGCCTCAATCCAACCTGTCAAATGATCTTTAAATATCAACAAATACTTCTGCCCCCCCCTTTCTGGCAGTTCGGTAAAATCTACTTGTACTCTCTGGAAGGGCCATACCGCTAGAGGCCGCCCACCCCTTTCAGTTTTCCTTGCCCGGGCTTTGTTAACCTTTTGACATATCAGACACTTCCATGCGATGGCGTGCGCCATCGGCCACATGTCTCTACTCCAATACACTGACTTCACCAAATTCACCATTCCCTCCGTGCCTAAATGACTTCCTTCATGTATTTTCTCCAATATATTTAACATAGTTGATTTTGGAAGGACCATTTGCTTTTCCGGAGTCTCCCAACTTTCTCCTTTTCTTTCCCATCCCTCCTTTTCCATCTATTCTTTCTCCTTTTGAGTGAACACTAAATCTTTTACATCCTGCGGGTCAATCACAGGTACTTGCAGGACACATTGTTTAAATATTTCCTTCCTTGGTTCCCCCTCCGCCGCTTCTCGCGCTCGGAGATCAGCCCATGCATTTCCCTGTTCCTCCGAACTGTATCCTTTGGTGTGGGCGAGGATGTGCACAATGCCTATCTTCCGAGGTCCCATCAGGGATTCTAGTAGCCGCTCGAGTAAAGCAACGTGTTCAATTTGTTTCCCATCCGCCTTTATGAAGCCCCTTTCTCTCCAGGTCCGACCGAAAGTATGCACCACTCCCCATGCATATCTTGAGTCAGTCCAGATTGTCACATCTAACCCGGTTGCCAATTCCAGGGCTCGGGTTAGCGCCATTACTTCACATTTCTGGGCTGACCACGTGCTAGGGAGGGCCCCACTCTCTATCGTCTCCCCGTCTTCCTTGACCACTGCGTATCCCGACCTTCTTTTTCCTTCCCTCACATAACTAGATCCATCTACGAACCATCTTTCCCCTTCCGTTAGAGGTACCTCGCTTAGATCTTCCCTAACTTTGGCCATTAATTCTATATCTTTAAGGCAATCATGCTCCTCTAGTTCCCATTCTTGCCGCTCCCCTCTTAGGAATTCCGCTGGATTCAAATTTCTATCTGTCCCTATGGTTATATCATTTCCAGTTCTGAGTATCCCTTCATATTGCACTAGGCGCCTGTCTGTCATCCAGGTGGGTGCAGCACCTGTCAGTACTGCGCCTATCTGATGAGGGCTGTGCACTATCAGTGCTCCCCCAAAGGTCAATTTCCTGCTTTCCAATACTAATTCGGCCGCTGCAGCCACCGCTTGAATGCACGCCGGCCATCCTCTAACCACTGGTTCTAAGGTTGCGCTTAGATAAGCTACTGGCTGATATCGCCCCCCTCTTTTCTGAGCCAGGACTCCTACTGCCGTCTGAGCAGCCGCTGTCACATACAAGTGGAACGGCTGCTGTAGATTTGGCAGGGCCAGAGCCGGACTAGTTATTAAAGTTTTCTTAATTTCTTCCCACCTGGCCTTATCTTCCTCGTCCCATTGCACCTCCTCTTGTTTTCCTGTCAGTTTCCTATTCAAAAACTGAGTCAACTTTGAATACTGATCTATCCACAATCTGCAATATCCCAATAATCCTAACATTCTTCTTACATCAGTTTTATCTTTAGGTGGTCGTAGTTCCATGATCCCTTTTACTCTATCTGGGTCTAATTGCCTTATCATCCCAAGCCAACAAAACCTGTCCCAAAGGACTATTTGGATCTATGGGGTCTTTGGTCCCATTACTGGGGCCCCTTTTACATGTACTCTGACTCTTTCCCATACTCTATTATGTCTCTTTTTCGTTCACTCACACAATCACGCGGAATCGCCTGGCCGTTTCCCTCGCGGGAGAACGGAACCGCAAGCTAATCCTCCCGCCGGGGTCCCAGGCCCCCCGGTCCACACTCACGCGTCCGTTTGGAACCTCTCTTTCATACAGAGACCACACACCAACAACACCCAATATTCCCCTTCCCAGGGATATATTACCAAGATACTCACCCCCTTCAGTCTAGTGCCTCCTTCTCGGTGGCTGGTAAACTGGCAGGCGTCCCTGCAGGGCGAGGCAGTCCCCGACTGCGGCGGTCCCAGACCACCAGTCTTTCAGAATATCTTAAGTCGGTTCTCCGTCCTTCCAGCTCCCGGAACCTGTCACCGCGGGCCCTGAGCAACAGATCTCTCCGAAAATCGGAGTGCCGGCTGATCCGTTCCCCAGCCCCCGCCGAGCAGGTCGTCGAGAGCCCCACGTTGGGCGCCAAAAATTGTGAGAAGTTACTTACGTGGACTTACAATGAGACAAGGAGACACCGAGATAAGGTCTATTACTTCCCTTTTATTATAACGCGTTTGCAAAGGCGGGCTCCCCGTCCCAGGGTGGTACGAAGAGCCCCGAACAATGGACGGGCAAGTGTATTTATCCCTATTGCTGCCGCCCTTCATTCGAAGCTTGGCTTACAATCTGTCTAATCATCAAAGACATGGTACTAATACATCATCCATTCTACACTCTCTAAACCTAACCTTATTTAGAGACTCTTTCTACTTCCTTATCTTGTTGACCTGGCTCCCCTGCAGCCGAACCCACGCTGGAATTTACAACAGCCCAACTCTGGAATTTACAACTGAGTTCGAGGCACACCTTTTTACTCCTTCTCACAAAAGTAAGTGTGCTTAAGAAGCAGTAACTGCTTTGTAAAAGGGTGGGGTCTTTTCCCCATCTGTGCATGACAAGCAGCATCTACAAAAGCTCCCTCTGCTATGCAGCTATTAAATTATTGATAATTATAATTTACGGGAACAGGCATCTGGGTCTCCTTTGCATCTGGTCCTCCCAAAACAGGGATTGGGAACCTGTGGTTCTTCAGATGCTGTTAAACTACAACTCCCAGGTGGAGACGCATTCTAAGACTTATTACATGTCTGATGTGTTTTGGACTAATTTCTCTTTGGAGGATTATAAATATACAAAATATACATAGATATGCAGGGCTAACAAAGTATAATGCAGTCGCATACTAAACAAGTGTGAAACACAGTTCACAAATTGCTTATTGCAAATGATTGTTAAGGGCACTTGCAGAGTGTTTACATTGTAAATGGATCATTCAGATTTGCTTTTTTCTCTGCACACAATTGTCGTGTGGGCTTTAACACATTCCATTCCCCCCCCCCAGTCTTACAAGGGGCTGTTGTTCAAATTTTTCAACTGTAAAAATACTGGATTCAAAAGAAGGATGCTCCTGCCCCAGAAGGCAAGGTGTTCTTCTACATCTTTCCAAATCCTCCGTCTGCATGGCATTCTTCGCCAGAGCTTATCACAGTGTTCACCAGCTTAGATGGCTTTGTGGGGGACGGACTACATCAGGGATAGTCAACAAGTGGCCCTCTAGATCTTGTTGGACTACAAGTCCCATAAGCCCCAGCCAGCACAGCTAACAGTGAGGAATGATGGGAGCTGTAGTCCAATAACACCTCCAAGGCAGCACATAGGCTACCCCTGGACAAGACAAATTTGGTCATTTTATTTATTTATTGCCTATATATCCCCTTTCCTCCTCCAAGAAGCACAAGGTGGAGAACATGGTTCTCTTCCTCCCCATTTTATTCTCACAACAACCCTGTGAGGTAGGTTGGGCTGAGTTTAATGGCTAAGCAGGGATTCCAAGGTCCTAGTCCAACACTCTAGTTCAACCACAACAGCTCTCATAAGAGCCATAAATCATCCACATGTGGAGGCCATGAGCCTCTGGTTGCCAAATGCCGGGGAGAAACAGAAGACAAGCCTGTCTCCCTCACGCCTCGTTTTTGAGCTTCCCAGAAGAGCATAATTGGCTGCTTATCAACCCAGAGCGCAAGTCAACACCTTAACTTCTTCCAACAGTTTCACAATTTCCATAATTTGGATCCATGTGATGCATCAGAGGTGGGTTTATTTTACAGTGGGCAAAAGATTTCTGCCTTGCAGGGGGTTGGACTAGATGACTCTCCTGGTCCCTTCAAACTCTGCGATTCTATGATTCTGAACACAATACAGTTTTAATTCAGTGTTAGTTTCCTTTTAAAAATCTCAGATCTCAACAGAGGCAGGCCTGTAGCCTCAAGTGATACTTTTTTTTAATTAGAAGCAAAATCTCCCCTCACACATTCAAACCACATTGGACAAACTAAAGACACATTGCTAAACCACTGGAGTCCTCTGCATGCTTACTTGAGATCCATTCATTACTATCAGGCAAAAGCCTCTCAGAGCAGCTAACAATGAAAACACAAAAAGACATGTAAAAGGCATCAAAATAAAAGCAGAACAGAATAAAGATTACATAAGCCAGTGGAAAAGCAGTGCTTGAAAACACCAGGGCAAATTTTTAAAAAGGTCTGGCACTGCAAAGGCTTGGCACCATATAAGCTTCTTTGGGGGACAAGTTTTATTTTTTTTAAAAAATAGTTTTTATTCATTTTTCAAACACATAATAAGAAACAAACAAAACACAAAAACAAAACAAAAACATACAAGACATTTAAATCATAATCTTATTTTCGTGCACCTTCTTCCTTCCGACTTCCCCATACCTCCCTTTCGCTGCATCCTTATTTTGCAGTTCTTTAGCAACCCATTAATCAATTTATCTATTAGTTCCCTTTCATTAAATTTCCTTAAACTTATTAGTTACAGCTGTAATTCTCTACTTCTTACCCCTTGACATCTTAACACTCCTCAATTTTACAACAATTTTTAAGATATGTTTTAAATTTCTTCCAGTCCTCTTCCACTGTCTCTTTCCCCTGGTCGCGGATTCTGCCGGTCATCTCTGCCAATCCCATGAAGTCTGTCACCTTTGTCTGCCATTCTTCCAGAGTAGGTAGTTCTTGCATCTTCCAATACTTTGCCAGAAGAATTCTTGCTGCTGTAGTAGCATACATAAAAAATGTCCTATCCTTCTTTAACACCAATTGGCCAACCATGCCCAAAAGAAATGCCTCAGGTTTTTTAGGAAAAGTCCACTTAAGGACTTTCTTAATTTCATTATAGATCATTTCCGGGGGACAAGTTTTAGAGCTGGAGGTGCCACAACTGAAAAGGCCCTTGGAAAGCAGCTCCGGTTCGATGGTGGTGCTGGGTGTCCAAGGAAGATCTTAATAATCAGGCAGGCTCATGTGGCAGGATGTCGCAAACTGCTTAGGGCTTTAAAGGTTAACACTGGTGCCTTGAACTGCATCTGTAAATGCACCTCAACCCACTGTAGATGTTTTAAAACCAGCAAGGGTTTTTTTTTAATGCACCTGGTTACAGTAAGTAACCAAGTTGCAGTATTTCGGAATCTGTAGTTTTCAAGCTGTCTCCAAGGGCAGCCCAACATATAACACATTGCAGCAATCTAACTAGGATGTTGCCAGAAGCATAAATGATTGGCCAAACTACTCCTGTTCAGAGGAGGCTGTCTCTGGCCCCCCAAAGATGGGGATGGATTGAACAGCACCCCCAGACTATGAACCTGATCCTGGGGGGGGGTGCAACCCTGTCCAAAATGGGTCAATCACTGCCTATGTATAACAGTCCACCACCCACCTGGGCATTCTATCTTTGGGGGGGGGGGGTTATGCTTCAGTTGGTTAGCCCTCATCCAGGCCATTATTGGCCCCAGACGCTGATTTCGCACCCCCACAGCCCCTCCTGAACTGGACAAGGAGTCATAGGGGCAGGGGCAGAGTGCGGCAGATGGGGGTCAGAGGAAAGCAGTAGTGGCAGCCCCATTGGCTTGGCTGCTCCCTCCTCTTGCGGGGGGGGGGGAGCTGGGTGCGCCACATGACCAGCCCTGCACCCCCAAATCGGCTACCCCCGGGTGAGCTGTCCCTGGTACTGAAGCAAGATCCAGTCAGCTTCTGAACCATGGAATGGGGGGGGGGGGAAGGAAGCGCCATCTTGCTATTTGCCTCAGGCAGCAAACTGCCTTGGTCGGCTCCTGGCGGGGCAAACTCAGCCTGGGCAGAGCCAGGTTTTCTTAACCTCGGTTGGTTAATTATTTTTTATTGGTTTACTTGATAATAATAATAATAATTATTATTATTATTATTTAGTATTTGTACCCTGCCCATCTGGCTGGGTTTCCCCAGCCACTCTGGGCGGCTTCCAACAAAGATGAAAGATACACTAAATTGTCACATATTAAAAACTTCCCTGAACAGGGCTGCCTTCAGATGTTTATCGCTTTGACATCTGATGGGAGGGCGTTCCACAGGGCGGGTGCCACTACCGAGAAGGCCCTCTGCCTGGTTCCCTGTAGCCTCACTTCTCGCAATGAGGGAACCGCCAGAAGGCCCTCGGTGCTGGACCTCAGTGTCCGGGCAGAACGATGGGGGAGGAGACGCTCCTTCAGATATACTGGACCCAGGCCGTTTAGGGCTTTCAAGGTCAGCACCAACACTTTGAATTGTGCTCGGAAACGTACTGGGAGCCAAGGTAGGTCTTTCAAGACCGGTGTTATATGGTCTCGGCGGCCGCTCCCAGTCACCAGTCTAGCTGCCGCATTCTGGATTAGTTGTAGTTTCCGGGTCACCTTCAAAGGTAGCCCCACGTAGAGCGCATTGCAGTAGTCCAAGCGGGAGATAACCAGAGCATGTACCACTCTGGCGAGACAGTCCGCAGGCAGATAGGGTCTCAGCGTACGTACCAGATGGAGCTGGTAGACAGCTGCCCTGGATACAGAATTGACCTGCACCTCCACGGACAGCTGTGAATCCAAAATGACTCCCAGGCTGCGTACCTGGTCCTTCGGGGCACAGTTACCCCATTCAGGACCAGGGAATCCTCCACACCCGCCCGCCTCCTGTCCCTCCAAAACAGTACTTCTGTCTTGTCAGGATTCAACCTCAACCTGTTAGCTGCCATCCATCCTCCAACCGCTTCCAGACACTCACACAGGACCTTCACCGGTTCTGATTTAAAAGAGAGGTAGAGGTAGAGCTGATTTAGGGAGGGGGCCTTTGGCTACGCCCGTGGCCCTCAGCACACTTGGGGTCACTCTCCCCATCTCCCCCCCCCCAGCCCCCACGGCCTCCCCAGGCCGTTTCTCCTAGACGGCGAGCTCCGGAGGCCACCCAGAGTGCGGGTGGGCTTGGGCTCCTAACCCGTGTCTTTCCGTCGCGTCTGCATTGCCGCCTTCGGTTAGGGATGGGCCTTGAGGAATAGGACCAGCCTCTTTGCGCCCCGGCGTGTGCCCAGATGCGCACCCCACACCCCCAAATAATAATAATAATAATAATTAATAATAATAATAATCTGGAACTCCATGCCGGGTTTTCCACGCCGCTTTGGCACCGCAGGCAGCATGCTGTGAGAACTGCGCTCGCGAGGGGCTCCATCGAAAACCTCACACAGGGCTCAGCTTACCCTCCTCCTGTTGCTAAAGATCCCATTTGGGGGAAAAAAAGAAGAAGAGGAAAAAAGCCAACAACTCGAAAACTTAGAAAAGGAGGGGCGGGCGGAGGGGGAAACCACCCAAAAGCTTCGCCGAGGAGGAGAGGCGTGGAGTGGGTGGCTCGGTGGCGGGGGGGGGGCTCTTTCTTCCCTCCCCATCCCCTCCTGACAAGTCTGCGTGGTCCCGAGCAAAGCCCTCCTTCCCCGAGACAGCAGCGCCGACGCAGCGGCTGATTGGCTCCATGTGCGAAAGCTCAAGAAAGCATCGGGAAAGTTTTGAAAGAAAATCAAAACTTCCTGCTTCAAGGTGGTCCCGGGCTGCAGTCCGGAGAGGCGAATATTTAGAACGCGTGCTGCTGCGTTTTGTGTGTGTGCGCGCGCGCGCAGGGAGAGCAGCACCCCACCTCGCACTTTGGAGCAGCTTTAAAGCCTGCTCTTGTTATTGTGGGCATTAAAAAAAATAAAGTAATTGTAAAACAAACCAAAGAAAGGCGAAAGAAGTGAAATCAAGATGTGGAAAATTTGGGGAATTTGGTGAAAGGCTACAGCGATCTCTACTGCTGGGTTTTTTGTGCTTTTGGAAAGGCGTTCTCCCTCCTCTAACCCGCTCTGGATGTTGCTCTTTTGGGAAGAAAAGACTACAGGAAAGTTGAGATTTCGGAACCAGGTCCAGATTTTGGAAGTGGAATCCTCCGTAATAAAGAAGACAAGGATCTCCGGATTTCTAATGATTCTCTAACAATACCGCCCCAGTCTTTGAAAGGTATGCTCCTTTTTTTCTCTCCTCTGTCTCCAACTTGAAACGGTTTTTTTTTAAAAAAAGTAAAAATCCTCATTCACCCTTACGAAATTTTTGACATTGCGTGCAGACTTTGCCTTCCAAATGGTCTTAGCGTTTGTGACAAAGAAAAAAAGAAATGATGGGGGGGGGAGAGAAGCAGTAGAGATTTTATTTTTTCTGAATCGATAAAGAGTGCACAGTGGCAGGAATTGTTAATCGCCCTCAAAAGAACTTTAGAAGGGTTATCCGCAGGGAAGGAGCTTGTGTGAAATCTCATCTTCAAAAGTGTTCCCATTTGAGGAGAGCTATGCAGCAACTTCCTAACTTGTAACTTTTGCGCAGTTGGTTAAAGGAATTGTGGATTCTTCTCATTCCTTACCAACCAAATGAAAGCAAAAATTGTAAGTTTGCTCTCCGTCGGCCCCCCCAATATCTCACCTTTTCTGACATATTTTGGCCCAACAAGCCAACAGCAGTTATCCATTATCTTCATCCAAATTCCTGGAACTGGTTCAGATCCAATTAAAATTTGAGGCAGAATCAACTTTACAAATATGACAAATTGTTAGGAAGAGATTATGCCCATCGTCCAAATGGAGCCTTTTCTCTGGGTTTCTTCATTGTAATTGCATTTACTTTTCACACCTCAGTGGTTAAGTGGAGGTTGCAGGATCAGGCACTTGGGAGTATCTGGGGGCTCCATGTGTGTATAAGAGGGATGGCGGCACTTCTGTTAAAACTTTTTCTCAAGCAGGCAGGCAAACTTCAAAGGCTTTGAGGGGGCTTGCTGCAGTTGCTTAAATTAAATTATTAACATCAGGGTGGATTTCCCCACCAGCTGGAGTAAATCAAGACAGCCCTCTTGTTGTGTGGCATTTGGTATCTTTGGCATCCTTTTGTAATGCTTTTAGGCCACAGCTTTGAGAAATGATACAGGAGTACATAACATTTAATAGATTGACAAAAGGGCCCAAATATTAGATCTTTTAGCCATTTCCACAAGTGACACTTAAAATCCGTCAAACATTCTGGATCTGGTAACATAGCATATGGTTTTACGGCAGAGATTTTCAACTTTTTGAGCCCACGACTCCCTCGGCCAACTATATTCTTTCTGCGGCAGCCCTGTGGGGCTCAGGAGCCCAGTTATGTCCCCCCTTGTCTGCAGCCCCGGCAGCCCCTCAGCCCTTTTCGAACACCGTCCCTTGTAGAGTGTTCCCTCAGCCTCCTCCCTCCACCCCTCTCCTTGGGAGTTCTCTGGGCAGCAGCCCAGCCCTTGTCTCTGAGCTGCCCCCCACCTGCCTGGACTCCCACTTCTCTGTCTACTCCCAGCAGGTTGGATGGGCTCCTCCACCCACTTTCTTGCCTGTTCTGAGGCCACCTCAGCTCCTGGCACCCAGCACCCCCTGGCCAGCCCCAGAGGCACCATTCGCCTGGGGAGCTTGCAGCCAGGGAGGCAGAGGCACAAGAGGTCATCAGACGAGGGAGGGAAGGAATGAGGGACAGAAGCCAGGGTTGCCTGCAGCACCCCTGACTATCATTCAAGACACCCCAAGGTGTCACGGCACACTGGTTGAAAACCACTGCTTTATGGTAACATAAACCCACAGTTGCCAGGAATATATCTACATGTTAAAATTTACTTCTTGTACACTTTCTATCCCATGTTAAACTTGTAGCCTATTCTGGACTGAATGGCATTTGTAAGATTTAACCTGGTTTCAACCGTGTTTTCCCTTCACACCTCCTGACCGAAGAGAATTGTCTTTTGGTGAAAGGGTTTGGGTTGGTCACCAAACAATCCTCACAGCTTCCAGGCCACTCTGAAGGAAGCCATGGTGCCTAAACTGGTTTAAATGTGTAGTGCAGATGTGCCCGTATATGTCACCTTGTGGAAAGGCCCTTAATGAATGGGGAAACCTTGGTTACCCCAGTTTTGTGGAGCCAGTCCATTATTCTCTTCAGAATAGCAGTTTGGAGGAATCCAGATCCTCCCTCCTGCCCACCCCCTTCAGCAAAAAGGAAAAAAGGAACCCCCGAGCGTGACTCATCTCTAACATTCTGTGACACAACAGAGAAAAGAAGAGAAACAAAGCCCTCCGTGACAAGCTTGGAAAAATAATTAAGAATCCATTTCCCTTGTCTGCTGAAATCGGCAGCCGGAATGACCTGTGTGGACTTGTTGAACTGCTAAAGGAGATTCGGTTGCTGGGGCTGCCTCTTGACTTTGCAGCTCAGATTAACAACAATCTGCCTTGGGTGATGGATGGAGGGGGGAGTGTGAAAGGGATGGGGCTCTTCTGAGCACTGAAGGGAAAAAGTGGGGGGCGGGAGTGGGGAAGAGGTCTTGTGGAAGTTTCTTGCCTCCTGGAAAAATCCACTCAGGGTTTTGTAACAGAGATGCTGGCTGCAAGGTTTGGACACACAAGGAGAGAAAGCCGAGATCAGAGTGAGTTTGCTGCTTGCAAATTGTTTGGTGAAGGCTGTGGGCGAACATCTGGCCGAGGACTGAGGAGTAGGACGAGTTAGCTGTTGATGCTTCACGCTCCAAATCTGTGCTTCAGACGGTGCAGGCATGGCCAAGCGTCAGCTCACAGCAGCTTTATGTGAAGCCTGGTGGCTCTACCAAATTGTAATCAAGGCGTGGTAAAACATTTTGCTCATAGTTCCACTTGTTTGGGAAAGAAGCAACAAGACTTTAGCATATTTCAGATTCTGTTTCACCATCTCAGACAGGTTCTGGAAAAGCAAAGTTCTGCTGCCAGTGTGCTGCATGATGGGACCTTTCTGGAAGCTCCCCCCTCCCCGATCTTTCACAGTAGGGCAGCGATGGGGAATTGGTGGCCTTCTGGATGTTGTTGGACTACAACTTGCATGATTTATGACCATTGGCCACACTGGTTGGCGGAGTTGAGACCTGGAGTCCAGCAACAGCTTTCCCATATACACAGCATGGGAAACTGACATGAAAAGTGTATGGATGAACCCGTGACTTCTCAAAAGTCTGGATTGGAAAGTTGCTCTGTAACACGTAAATAGACGTCTTCTGCCCTTGCAGTTGTTAGTATTGTAAAGGTTGCTAACATTTGTTAGCAGAGGTTACCATAAAGAACTATGGGTTGACCTTTTGAAAACTGGACAACGCTAATCTTTTGTACATTGTAGGCATCTGCATATTCAGCAGCTGTCTCCTGTTTCTTCTGTTAGGATTGGTTATTGCAGAACCATCACAGGATATATCTAACCACAACTTATTACTGAAATACTGTGCAACAGGAATGTTCCCAATAGGTAGACTATAGGAGTTCTCACTGTAAAATTTAACATAAAAGTCATTGTTCTTGTTATTTTTACTATTATTTTAAATCCATCTATCCAAGCTGGGGGGAAAATTAAACACTATACATGGAAGCCTACATCAGTTTGGAGTCTGTTTAGTCTGTGTAGGAGTTAGATTCAGATTTTTAGATTGATGGTGTGCCAGCCTTTAGTTCCCATCTGACAGGGGTCAGTTTGTCCCTTGTAAATGTTTCCTCTTCCTTCGTTGTCTTCTCCACTGTTGAAACGTAGCGGCTGGTGTTTGTTATAGTTAAACTTCATAAAGTGTTGCATACATTGATGTTGCTACAGACATGAATAATGTTCAGCTATCCAGTGAAGGCCTTTAGGTTTTTCCTCTGACAATCCAGCCATATGTTCCTACAGTTTCCCCCTATCGCTGTTCTCCTGCACCACTTAATGGTTCTGTCTTCAAAGTCTTCCTTCAAAGTCTTCCAAACCCTAACCCTATATAGACCTTTTAGCCTCTGCGTGTAGCTTTCTATCCTGTTCCCCATTCGTGCGTTCTTTGCTGATGCATTTTAGCCACGCTGTCTGTGAAGAGATGCCCTTGCCCACCTCTTCAGCCTGAGACTGAGTGGAAAGTGTTTGTTTGTTTGTTGCATTCATATTCCCACATTTTTCTCCAAGAAACTCCTCATTGAATCCCCACAACAACCCTGTGAGGTAGGCTAGGCTGAGAGCCGATACCTGGCCTGAGGTCACTCAGCCAGCTTCATGGTCAAGTGGGAATTTGAACCCTGGTCTCCCAGGTCCTAGTCCAGCATTCTAATCCAGGGGTCAGCAAACGTTTTCAGCAGGGGGCTGGTCCACTGTCCCTCAGACCTTGTGGGGGGCCGGACGATATATTGAAAAATATATATGAAGGGATTCCTATGCCCCACAAATAACACAGAGATGCATTTAAATAAAAGGACACATTCTACTCATCTAAAAACACACTGATTCCTGGACCATCCACGGGCCGGATTGAGAAGGCGATTGGGCCAGATCCGGCCCCTAGGCCTTAGTGTGCCTACCCATGCTCTAATCACTACACCACACTGGCTCTTGGGTCATGAACCCACATTCTGAGCTCCCATCTTGGGGGGTTGGCACACCCAGCCAGCATTCCCAGGGCTGAGGGCTGGGGAAGCAAGTGGGAGGGTGACAGGGAACTTTGGGTGTTATCTGGGAACCATCGCCCTCGGCCGGCTGCTGCACCAGGCAGGCAGCGTCCTTTGGGGTGAGGCTGAAAAATTCACAGGCCCCGGGCAGCTTCCCAGATTCAGGGCCTAAACTGATTATTCCATGGGACAGAAGCGCTGCAGGATCACTCCACCTAGGGAGCTTTGCTTCCCATCCCCTGAGTTGACTTCCAGGTGCCCTCTCTCCTTGAAGCCAGTTTCCCAAGTGAGTTGTCAGAAAGGAAAGAATTCAGCCCCAAAGGCTTAGCTTGCTGAATAAGTGATTCAGGGACTTTTATGAAAAGTGCAGGCTTCTTCCATCTTTGCTGGAGGGGTGTGCCGCCTGCGGAAGATGGATTAAAAGCACACATGCACACCCATCTCTGAATTTTAATTTTCTAGGCCAGGGATGAGGATCCTGTGCCCTTCCAGAGGTTGTTGGACTTCAGCTCCCCTGACCCTTAGCTATACTGGCTAGGGCTGGTGCAGGACGACCCTAGGCTATGCCCATATCTTTATGCCTCCCTAAATCCATCAAAATCATTACAAATCAATACAAATATGAGGTTCTACCCCCCCCCCCAAAAAAAATCCTGGCTACACCCATGCTTTAGGATCACAGGTTTTGCCACTCCTGTTATCATCCCTTGGCTTTTCACATACTATCCAATGTTTTACAGATGAAAACAAGGATAATTGGGAGCACTTAAAGTACCACTATTCTTGCACCAAAGACTGCCGTCTGTCACCCACCAACTATTTTTTTCAACTAAACAATCCCCCCATCCGATTAAACATTGCAGAATGTCTGCCATATACTCTAGTTGTTGATTTTCCAATGGCCTGACTTGCACTGGCTTTTGAGCAAGTGTATGTGTGTGAATAAATTGACCATAACTGCTATCTTTAAAAATAAACCCCTCACCCCCCAAATATCTATGAAACATTCTTACATCTCATTTAAATGGACCTTGGTTCAATTTGAAGGGCTGCAACTCAAAAATATTTAGCACTATTTACTATTTGGGTAGGAAGTTACTGAGAGATGATGGTTAGAAGGAAGTGTGTGTGTGTGTGTGTGTGTGTGTACAAAAAAATTATGCATTTCCCACAAATTTCTTATATACATCATACATTGCCCATCACATATCACTTCCCTTAGGACTTCCCAGTCCATCTCTCCATGGCATTCTATGCAACCCTTGTTCTGCTGCATATCCTGTTGTACCACCCTATTTTATCTCATGTGTTTCCTTTATTTAATACTAACTGCAACTCATATGGCTACTCCTACTTGCAGGTTAAACTGAGTATTATATCTCTCGAGATATACTCCAAAAGACTTCCACTCCTTTCTTATCTGTGTTTCACCTTATAATTCTGTATATTCTATCAATTTATTTTGCCCTATTTCTTTTGTTGGTATTTCTTTTTCTTGACATTTTTTCACCTAGCCGCAGCTGTTGCATATAAGAGGTTGAGTGCCTTCTTTGGAATATCATCACTTACTATCCCTAGTAGAAAGGCCTCAGGTTTTTTGGGAAATGATCTTTTAAAATTCTATATGAATCATTTCCCAGTACTCCCTAGCATATTTGCATGACCACCACATGTGCATCAGAGTGCCCTTCTACCTTTTGACACTTCCAGCATAACGTGGACCCTTTTTAATAAATTGTTACCAGTTTGTTGGGTGTCAAGTACCACCTGTACACCATCTTTTGTAAATTTTTCTTGATAACAGGCTAAGATATTCATGGTTACAGGTAGATAGCTGTGTTGGTCTGCCGTAGTTGAAACAAAATAAACAAATTCCTTCCAGTAGCACCTTAGAGACCAAGTAAGTTTGTTATTGTTATGAGCTTTCGTGTGCTACTTGAAGGAATTTTTTTATTTTGTTTGAGAAATTCATAGGTCCCCACATAATTTCTCCCAGGCAGACATTTATATATTATAACCAACATCTATTACCCATCTAGTCATTGTCACCTTTGCCATCTCATCTTTGGTCCCCCACTCCAATAACAGTTTGTATATTTTAGAGATGAGTTTATCATCATTTCCTATTACACGTTTTTCAGGTTCTGAACTAGTATAGTGGTACTTTGGTTCCCGAATAGCTTAGTTGTCGAACAAATAGGCTCCTGAACACCGCAAACCCAGAAGTGAGTGTTCCAGTTTGCAAACGTTTTTCAGAAGCCGAACGTCTGACGTGGCTTCCGCTTGAGTGCAAGAAGCTCCTGCAGCCAATCAGAAGCTGCAGTCGAATGGACTCCCGGAACGGATTAAGTTCAAGAACCAAGGTACCACTGTACATTATTCTACATGAAGATGCACGTTAACAAGTTTCTCTTAAAATCAGCCCCAAAAGGCGAAATAGGTACAGGTACAGGGGTTCTTTCTTGTAAATTATCTAATCTCAGATTAGTAGACAAATTGGAATTTAGCTATCTAACAGATCTCACACTTCTCTGAATGTACTTGGTAGTGGTAAACCAAGAACAAACCTCCTCGTTTGCCTGTAGTGAAACAAACTGCAAGTCTGGGTTCAGACATAACTAAACTGTGCCTTAGGCATGGACAGTGCAGCAGTGGCAGCGGCAGCAGGAGAAGGACCTGGGGAGGATGGCAGCAGCGTTGATCTTTGCTCTTGGAACCACACTTTTGCTCATTCATGCCAAGCCATGGTTTAATTTAGTGTTACATCCAAACTGGATCTTTGTATGCTCAAGGACTAGAAAGCGACTTTGAGGAGTATTGCTCAGAGACTTCAATGCAGGTGAGAGTGCCTTTCTTTTCCTGACTATTCAGAAAGGGTCTTAATTAAAAAATTGTCCACTTTTCCACATTTTCCCTAGAGCACACAGTATCTGCTAGAAAGGTTGTTGTTGTTGTTTATTCGTTTAGTCGTGTCCGACTCTTCGTGACCCCATGGACCAGAGCACGCCAGGCACTTCTGCTAGAAAGGTAACTTTCTGCAAAATTGTAGACTTGGAGTAGGTCAGCTTTTCTCAGTTTTCAGATGGATTTTTCAAAGCAGTATGCAACTTGAAGTTTTCATTGCAGGCATTAATCTGAATGAAAATTATTATTAAAGGGCAGAAGAGGGCCAGTTTTGTATTTTTATATATATTTCCCCACCATGAAAGTAGGGAATGGGTTTTCTGCCTCAGAGTGCCGTTGGCCATCTCTGTTGTGTTGTGATCCCTTATTAGCTAGCTTTTACAATATGTGTTACTTCCACTTGCAGTGAGGTGTTTTGTGGCTTTTTAGCTTTGGTTTGTTTTCGTTTTCAATGTTAGATTGCTACCTATACTTTACTATGGACCACCTTAAGAGAGGAGTTTCTTTTGGGTGACTAACTGGTATGTAAATATTATAGTGTGACCTGAGAATCAAACTGTGTTTATGACTGAAAAAAGGGAGATATTGTAGATACGTCCTGAGAGTAAACATGTAGCCTCATGGGCAGCTATGTGAAGGCAAAGTCAGAATAGTTTGGCTTGGCTGGGAAAGTTCACCTGCATTCCAGGTCCTGACTAACATGGCTGCCAGACCTCACATCAAACCAGCATTGATCACATCAATGCAGATGATCACATCACATCAAACCAGCACTGGTACAATGGCCTAATTTTCTAAGTTAGATGGGTTCTAAGCTAAGTTCCTTCAGTCCCTACTTCAGGTCCCAAATTGTGTCTCTAACTCAATTCTATTGTTGGAAACAGGTGAATGCCCACTCTCCACCAAAGTGTGGATCTTGGTATTTGGCCTGGAGAAGGAGTTACTTTTACATCTAACCTATGAAGAGTCTATCATCTCATGGTTGAAAACTATGACCCAAAAAGTCTCCTCAGTTGGTCTTTCACCATCCTTTTTACATCATCTGGGCTATGATATTGCCCTTAAATCCCTGAGGCAGAGGTTATGATATTCCACACAGTGGTATTCGCTCTAGATCCTATGTAACCTGTGGACCGTTTGCATTTGGAATCCACTATGGCCATTTTATTTCATGAATCTGTCTGTACCTATCGCCAATTATTCACCAAAGCTTGACCAAATGTATTTCCATCAGAAGTACTAAATGGCAGACTGTCTGGTGTACCCTATCAGAATAGGCTCTGCTTATGTTCTCAGGGTGTCGACTTTATGAAGCAGATCCTACTGCACTGTGAGTAGTTCAAACAAGCAAGGGATCGATTAATTAAACCCCTATTGGTAAACTTAACTGGAAAACCCGAAACCTTCCACCTTAAGTACCTCATTAGAGATATGTCAAATGATACTACCCTGGCCGTAGCTAAGTTCCTCTTGGAAGTATTAAGAAACAGAAACCTACATGCTCTGGATGAAACATAGTGACCGCCTTGGAACCCTTTCCCTGCATTTCTGTTTTATTTTGCTTTTGAAAATGTTTTTGTGGGTCTTTGGACAGAAATAAAGAATGTGTAAGTAGGGAGCGAGCAGGTCCACCCAAGTTTACAGTGTGATTTTACGGCCCACAAGATGAGGAAGTCCATTAGGTTACCTTATTTACTCGAATGTAATGCACAACTCTTTGGGCCAAATTATGTCGTGAAAATTAGGGGGCGCATTACATTGGATGGCACATTACATTTGAATAAACACTTGAATTCACAGAGGTGATGAGAGGAAAGTCTGCCATCTGGCGAGTTAAAAAGGCTCTCAAGATGTGGCCGGCGTGTCGGTGGCGGACTGAGTGTGCCATCCTCCTTTAGCCCCCTCTGGCTCTCTTTGCTCTGAATACCTGGCCACACAGTTCAAGCGGCTCTTGCAGGGCTGATCTCCCTGAAAGCAGGTGAGGGAGGCTGGCTGGCCAGCAAACGGTTGCAGGCAGAGTCGCCCTCCCTGCGCGCATTGCAGTCATGGAGAAGCTGATGAAGACCTTAAAGTCCCTTCACTCTTTCCAGCAGCAACAGGGGCCTGTTGAGTAGGGTTAGCCAATGTGGCGGTTTCCATATATTGTTGGACTTGCCAGTCCCAGCCACCACGGCCAGTGGTAAAGGATGCTGGGAATGGTACTCCCAACAATACCTGGAAGCTACCACATTGACTGCCCATGGACTAGAGTACGAAGTGAGTGTTTGGTCTTATTTCAACCTCAAAAAGGCATTTTTAAACATTCATACTTGTAAACATACACAAATGAAAAAGGATTAGGGCAGGATTCTCAGCTTACTGGGGGAGAATCTACAATCTTGGAAAAGGCATGGAAGGAAGAGTTACAAAACAAGAAAAGGAATTGGGAAGAGCTGGCTAGTCTTATTTGATCTTTGCATTAGGGAATGGGTTATCATTTGAGGCCTGAGGACACAGGTGGCGAACCATCACCTTCCAGAATTTGCTAGACTACAACTTCCATCATCTCTGACCACTTGCCCATGCTGGCTGGGGTTGATAGGAGCTAGAGTGCAGAACATCTGGGTGGTGGGGCACCAGGATAGCCAACCTATGCATTAGGATATTGGACACTTTTAATTTATGGGGCTTGACCAGGATTGCTGCAAGTTTTTAAATTCTGCATCTAGCTGTAGAAAGGAAATATATTTTAATAAGGACCGGAAAGCTGTGATTTTACCACAATATAGGCTGCTTGTCCAATAACTGCTCCTGTATTCCTTAAGGTGGGGGGAACTAACCTTTGCTGCTTCCAAATGTTGGCCTACAACTCCCACCCACCCCAGCCAGCATGGCCAGTGGTTGGGGGCGGGATAGGAGCTGCTGTTCAACAACATCTGGAAGGCCAGAGATTAACTACTCTTGCCTTAACGTATTGACATCTGAGGCCCCGGAGCAAGGAAAAGGGTGGAAGTAGTAGAAAGGACTTCGTAATAAGAAAAATGCTGCCTCAGCCAGTTGTTTCCAAACAGCCCAGCCGCCCTCACTCTTCCCTGTATGGAAAGCTCCTCTGCTTTGATGAGGAGAGAGTCCCGTAGTCTGTCTGATTTCCAAGCCAAGGCCTGGCAGCCATAGCAATGGATGCCAAGCTCATGTGTTTTCTTTTTTTTTTTATTAAGGGTTTTCTTGTTTTACAGTGTAAGTGTAATGCCTCTCCCCCCCCCCCATGTAACATTTTTACAAATCCATTTCAATTGTTGAGGCATTAGGGGGAGAAGAAAAAAAAAAGAAAGGAAAAAAGAAAGAAAGAGGGGGGTGGAGGGAGGGGAGATGGATGAGGGTGGGGTCGGGTAGCGGTGTCAGGGCTAATGTGGGTCCTTATAGTTCCATTCAGGGCTCCTCCTCTTCTTCTTCCCCTGGCCTTTGCATGGGGCAGCTTACAGAGCCCACTCTGTGCCCAGGGCATGTTTGTTTATTTGTGTGCTTGGGTCTGCTGGTGTTTGCCAGTTGGCTTGGGGCTGGCCTTGGAGAAGGTGGGCGGAGATGTGTGCGTGTTTGTGTGTTAGGAGCGCAGCTGGAAAGTAGGGATGAAGCCAGTGCAGGTCAGCTGGCTATCTTACACTATTTGTGTGCAATGGAAGCCTGAAACATACACACACGGCTCTTTTTTGCTTTTCCATCCCACTCTTTTATATACGCATGAAGCCGCATGTTCTCCAATAGGGATGGATGGTTCTGTCAGTTTTGGTTTTCTCAGTTTTTCATTTTTCCAGTCTTGAATTCTGTTCTCCACCTTTCTGCAGCAATCTGGAGGGGAAAAGAGGTTGTTGTGTTTTTTTTTAAGATCCTCATGAAAGTTCAACTTTTTAGTGCTAATTACTTCTATTTATTTTTTTTTGCAATTTTGCTGATTATTTATTTCCACCTCTATGAGCCCAAGGCAAGTAAAAATGCAAGTTAAACTTGCACAACTTAAAATATAAGCTGCTGTGTTCTGGCAACACGTAACTGAGCTTGAATTACCACTCCATCTTTTTGAAACTTTATTCAGGAGAGGAGGGAAAATGTCTACTCTTCTGCCAGTCATTAATCACCCTGAATGTGCGAAACAGTGATTGAAACATTGAGGAGGATAGCCACTCATCATCAGAATGCTCTGTGATAATACAAACTTTAAGTAACAAACATTTTTTTTTCTTTATTAGGAGTCAAAAGAAAGGCTTTCTTTTAGCCTTCCCAATAACATTTAAAGAGTGGAATGGTTATTCTTGTCTGTGGTGTTAAGAAAACACAATGGATTAATTAATCCCTAATAAAAGGCATGGATTAGTGTGATGGCTCTTGTAAGACTAAAAACTGAGAGAAATCTTCTGGTACCCATTATGAGCATTTTCACAGAAGAGACTTAAAGTGGCTCTTGATTTAATTGTGTTTGTAACCTGAGTGTGAAACCCATAATGGCCAGAATGCGTATATGTATTACAAATGCCTTTCCTGAGGTTTGCCTCCCACATTTTAAACACCCAGCTGTTAATATAAATACAGCGCGAGAGGCTCAAAGATAATTTTAAATTTAGAGTTGTGTCTGAGGGCATGCAGTAAACCAGGGGTGGCCAACTCCCAAGGGACTGCAATCTACTCAAAGAGTTAAAAACTAAAAACTGGCAGTGATCTACCCCCTTTTTGGGGGTTCAGGGTTTTTTAAGGTGCAGGGCAAAAATGTTGGGGTTTTTTTAGGGGAGCCAGTGATCTACTGCAGGTGTCCAGTGATCTACCAGTAGATCACGATCTACCTGTTGGACGTGCCTGCAGTAAACTAGTGCTTTTCAAACTGCACTTTGACAAAACTTTGGGTTCCCTTTGAAACTCACAATCAAGTTCACAATCAAATAATGCTGTGGTTTTCAAACTTTCCTCCAGGGAACCTTTTCCAGATTAAACTATCCACAGAGCAAAGGAGTACCAGCAGAGACAGACAAGCTGCTGTTAGGAAGGTTCCCTTCCCTTATTGATCTTTTCACTAGAGCAGGGATGAGGAATTCAGGAGCCTTCAAATGTTGTCAGGGCTCACCCAGACTTGCTTTTTTGCCACATTTCTAGGCACAGGTCTGAGCACTTTTTTCTTCTTTTGGCCTCACTGCTTTTCATGTGAAAACCACTGAATTGGAGCAAATGGCAAATGGCAACCTGCAGAAAACCCTAATTGCCAAACAGAATTTAGTGCCAAAGAACGGGTTTTCCTGGGGGAAACTGTGGCCTCCCCTCCAAAAAAAGTGCTCAGATCCTGACCAGCAAAGCACAGACCTGTGCCTAGAAAGCATGGGGCAAAAGGTAAGTGTGGATGAGGCCTCAGACTCTGCCTCCCATCAACTGCCCTCAGCTCCCATGGCCAGTAGTCAGGACTGATGAGGGTACTGGGCCACAATTTCTGGAGGACCACAATTTCCCCATCCCTCATCGAAAGCATTCGGTGCCAGATCTAAATCTGCAAGTGATTGTGAATTATTATTTATTCCTTATTCATCATCCATAATATAAATGTGCTGTTGTGAAAAACCCTTCATTTTGTGTACACAAAGGCATTTTGTACAACAGAAGCATACTTTGTGGCTGGCATATGTGACCATTTCCACATGATATTACGAGGCAAAGGGCTTAGTGTTGAATCTCCAGTGAAGCTGTACCTTGCTCAGCAATGCACCTAGCAGACCATGCCATCACTGATCTCTCGAAATGGGTTTGTTACCTGTGATATCAGTAAACAAAGCTTGTTGCTGCTTTACTGAAGATGCAGTACTTGCTATTATCCAGTAACCCACATATTGCCTTGCTATGGGGAACATGGGAATCTTTTATCTCACCGTTCCTCCAAGGCAGTGGTTCTCAAAGGGTGTGACACATCACACTGGTGTGGCAGGAGAGGATGGCCAGTGGGGAGGGAATATTTGTAATTTCAGAGCCTTTGTCTATGACCTTTGAGAATTCTTGGAGAACAGGTGAGGTCCCTGCAGACTGGAGGCGGGCAAATGTTGTCTCCATCTTCAAAGGGGGGGAGAAGACCCAGGTAAATACCGATTGGTGTGTTTGACATTGATACCAGGGAAGGTCCTAGAGCAGATAATTCAGCAGTTGGTCTGGCTTTAGCTGAGATTCCAGCACTGAAGGGAGTTGGACTAGATGACCCCTGGGTCCCTTCCAACTGTAAGATTCTATGATTCTATCAAGTGTTGTTAGTAGTTGTTTCTGTTTTCCTTTTTTTTAAAATAATATTTATTACTTTTCCAACAATTTAAACACTACAAAACAAAATGAACAATACAATACAATACACAAACAATACCTAACATAACATAAAAACACTACATAACACTAACACATTAGACTAGCAAAACAAAATAAAAACAGTTTAAAAAACATCAATCAATTTCAATATCTTATCTTTCATTCACTTATTTCAGCGACCTCCTCACACCTCCCTTTTTGTATTCCACTTCTGTTAATTGTTTCAGCAATTCCTTTCCATCTTCCTCTGTTTTCTATCCTATAATTATCTTAACATATTCTAACCTTATTTTTCCTTTAATACTCTAATAATCTAATTATACTTAATTCCTTATAACATTTCTACTAAAGCCATATATCTTCATTCCCACATTTTTCTAACATTCATTAATTTTACAATATTTCTGTAAATAATCTTTAAACTTTTTCCAGTCTTCCTCCACCAACTCTTCTCCCTGGTCTCGGATTCTGCCAGGCATTTCCGCCAGTTCCATGTAGTCCATCAGCTTCATCTGCCATTCTTCCCGGGTGGGTAAATCCTGTGTCTTCCAGTACTTTGCAATAAGTATTCTTGCTGCTGTTGTAGCATACATAAAGAAAGTTCTATCCTTCTTTGACACCAATTGGCCGACCATGCCCAGGAGAAAGGCCTTTGGTTTCTTCAAGAAGGTATATTTAAATACCTTTTTCATTTCATTATAAATCATCTCCCAGAATGTCTTAATCCTTGGGCATGTCCACCAAAGGTGAAAGAATGTAGCTTCAGTCTCTTTGCATTTCCAACATTTATTATCAGACAAATGGTAATTTTTTGCAAGCTTGACTGGTGTCATGTACCACCTATAAATCATTTTCATTAAATTTTCTCTTAGGGCATTACATGCCGTGAATTTCATACCTGTGGTCCATAACTGTTCCCAGTCAGCCATCATAATGTTATGTCCAACATCTTGTGCCCATTTGATCATAGCTGATTTTACCATTTCATCCTGAGTGTTCCATTTCAACAGCAAGGTATACATTCTTGACAGATTCTTGATTTTTGAGTCTAAGAATTCTGTTTCCAATTTTGATTTTCACCTGGAAGCCAACTTTTTTGTCCAAATTGTATGCCTCCATTATTTGATAATAATGGAGCCAATCTCGCACTTTATTTTTCAATTTTTCAAAGCTCTGCAGTTTTATTCTGTCTCCATCTTGTTCCAGAAAGTAGTTGTTTCTGTTTTCCAATGCATTTCTTATCACCTAAAAATTGGTGTGATGCAAGCAAATTTTTGTTCTCAAAGTGTGACCCAGAGAAAAAAGTTCGAAAACCACTGCTCTGGGGAGCTTCACATGGAATAGCTTGTTCTTTCCCCCACCTGTTTCATTTCCACAACAACCCTATAAGGTAGGCTAGACTGTGACAGAAGGACTACTCAAGGTCATCCAGTGAACTTTATTGCTGTGTGTGGATATGAAACTTTAAAAGTTTAACAGCAATTCCCACAACAGCATACCTCTCAAAGTATGTTGTCTTAACATGTTGGACCCAAAAATCTGCTTTCCTGATTTGTAGCCCGACTACATACCTGTAATGCATTTATTTTAGGTAACTTTTAGCCACATTTTTCTGAGTACAGTAAAAGATTATAGTGACAGCCAGCAGACTGCTATTTTTTCCAGAAAGCATAATAGATAAAGCAATTTAGAATCATTGTTAGATTTAATAAAAAATATTTTTGTCATGTTTAACCGATGAGGTATTAGAGCCTGCCTGATTTCATGGTTTCTCCCGGTCTGCTTTCCCAATTTCTGTAGTAAGTGTAAGCTTGCAAGTGAGGACTGTGCCATTACATGTATATATTTTTACAGTGGCTAGAAAAGTTTCAGTATTGTAGGTAGATAGATAGATAGATAGATAGATAGATAGATAGATAGATGATAGATAGATAGATGATAGATAGATAGAGATGATAGATAGATAGATAGATAGATAGATAGATAGATAGATAGATATGGCAGCCCCAAGAAAATGCCTTCTTAAGAAGCCAAAAGGCCAGCAGCAATGGAGCGAGGCAAGCCCTCAGTTAGTAAGAAAGCCACAACGTTCCATAATGTGGATACACTGCAGAGAAGGCCTGTCCTGTAAAGGATGGAATGTGGATCAGTGGTTCCCTCCTAGATCTGACAGGATGGGGAGGTAGAGCGGGCTGCAGTCAAGACAAGTGAGCAGTATGCAGCTGTGCCCAGTGGCCCTGGAACTCTCCCTTTCAATTGGTTCACACCCCTCATTTATACACACATGTGAAATTTCGCAAAATCAAACGCTCACATGTCCAGGCAAGATTGGAAGAATCCCAAGTGCTTAATTTTCTCAAGGGAAAGGCACCAGTGCTAAAGCATGTCTGGAAGTTGCGCCTTTTGATCCGAAAGGACACCAACGCCACTGGTGTGTGACTCACTCAAGGTTGGAATACAAACTGCATGTATAATGCCCTGACCCCACCACTTGAAGGCTAATACCTTAAACAACCTTTTTATTCTTCATTTCACTCCAAGGGCTCATCCACACCTGCTTGTCCCATGCCTAGAAACACAGGTCCAAGCGGTATTTCCCTTGATCCGCTCCTTTCCCAGGGAAAATCTGCTCTTTGGCTCCAAGCGCTTATCTACACTTACCTTTCCTCCCCTTTTCTCAGGCAAGGTCCAAGCTTTAAAGCTCTGTGTTTGAGAGCTGGGTTTTTTTGTCTTTTGCCCTGGAGCTTTCCCCACAAAACTCTGCTCTTTAAAGCTCAATTGGAGCAAATGGCAATCTGTGGGCAACCCGAACTGCCATTTGCTCCTATTGTGCGCTAAGGAGTGGGTTTCTGTGGGCAAAGCTCCAGGGCAAAAACCCAAAACAACAAATGCTCAGACACAGAGCAAAGCGTGGAGCTGTGCCTGCAAATAGCAGGGCAAAAGGTAAGTGTAGATAAGCCCTAAAACAGGACAAATATCAATCCGGAGGAAACCCAAATTGCCATTTGCTCTGACTGAGCACTAAAGAGCAGTTTTCCCCAGGGAAAAGCAGTGGGACAAGAGGAAGTGTAGATAAGCCCCAAGTCACTTCTCTTTTTGTCTCATGTCCTTTAGCACTGTGGTGAGCAGACAATAGGCTTGCAGGGTCTATTGTTTTTTTACTAGGACTCCTAGATCCACCAACTGGAGCCAGGTACAAAAGACATGCATTTAAAAGTAAAGGATTCTGAGCCTATGTATTTGTTCTGAGTGCCAAAACTAAACTGAGTTCACAAACTGAGTCCACACAAAAATAAGCTCCTGTGATTTTTACCATATGCCAGCTTTCTTTATCCAGAAGTGTAGTGTGTGTGTGTGTGTGTGTGTGTGTGTGTGTAGGCTGTGCGTGATTTATTTTGTTGTTGGCTAATCAATTGGGAGCCAGAAATCCTTGCCAAATCGCCTGGTGATCTACCACCCCAGCTTTAGATTATGAGTCTGTAGGTAAGGCTCTGTTCATCTTATTCCTGTGTGACACCTGGGATATATTAAGTGCTTTTATGAATAATAAATGGTGATGATAGGACAACAAAGAAACATAACAATAGGGCCCGGAGTAAAGCACGCCTTCTCCCTCATTCTCTGGTTCCTCATCCTTAGATGAACTTCTACATCTGGAGACCATGAAGCTTTGTCCTCACAAACAGCCGATGAAGTGGCAACCTGGGTCAGGACTGTGCCCTGCAGACTGAAGTTGACTGCGTTTACTTTGTCGCAGAATAATGATTTTTAAAAACCCAAACACAGATAAAACTGATAGAACCCTTCTCCCTAACACCTAGTTTCTATACTTGGGGCGGGGCAGGGAGAATTGGAATTGCATATGAACCCCATCCTGTATCCTAGAATGGTTCAGGCAAAACACAAGAAGTCTGCTGTTTGTGAAAATTAGGCCTAACAGTCTACAACCCTGAAACAGGTTTGGACCCAGAGAGTTAGCAACTGCAGCACTGAGTCTTCTCTGAGAGGGGTAAGTTGCAGGGGATAAGCAGAGGGAGCAAGAGGGGATGTCTAATCATTCTTCTGAACACTGGTTTCCCCCTGAAATGCATACCCTCCAACATTTCTCCAAAGAAAACAGGGAAGTCCTACACCTGCCACATGTTCAACTATTTCCACTTCTGCCAGGATTCCAGGGCTCTCCTTGCCTCACAAATGTGGAACCCAAGGTTTTGAGTTCAAGGAAAAACAACACTGAGGGTCTTCCACTCCTTCACTGCATATTGCCACTGCTGGGAGCATAGAAAGCACCCTCCTGGATTGGACCAGAGGTCCAGCATCCTGTTCCCACAGTGGCCAACCAAATGCCTCTGGGAATCCCACAGACAAGACACTCTCCTGCTCATGCTCCACAGCAGCTAGAATTCAGAGGCTCATTTCACTGCTGTGGAATGCAGGAGCAGCAAGTGCACTAATGTCACCTGTAGCCAGAGTGTATAATGTTCACTTTGGTCTTTGAGGCAGATGGACTTCAGTAAAGCCTGCAAGGATGGTCTAGTGCCATAGCTTTTTAAGTATGTGGCAGGCAGTACCTACCTAAGGGGGTTAGGTGGTAAAGATTCTGCTTTATCGTGTCTCCTGGTCCAGTTTTCCTGTATGCATTGAGCCAAGATTCACCTGACCTCTCACGATTGATGCAGCCCAGGTGCCTGTTTGGGAAGCCAAGGGTTCCTTCTCATAGGGGATCCAGTTGTAATATCCACCAGCTCCAAAAGTCGGGCAGAAGGGATGTGTTATGAAGATTTGCTGTCTACAAGGTTTGAGAAACTCTGGATATGCTACTAGTGTGTCCAACTCCTGCACCTGCAACTTGAGTAACTAGGAAATGGCACTGCTTAGTGGTGAAGATCACAATTCTTTCGCTCAGAAGCCTCCTGATCACATCACAACTCAGTTCTGAACTCACTGGGTGGCCTTAGGCAAGGCACAGCGGCCTCACCCTGCTCCCTCAATTAAGATTGAAAGATCTCTCGGACTGACTTGAAGTTTTGGAGTTGTAGCCTCCTCCTCCTCCGAGACTGTGAGTCCTCCGGAAAAGGGCGAAACCTCAGAAGGCAGGCCAGGCAGGCTGTCCTTTGCAGGGCTTACCTTCAGCTCTCTTACAATCATAGAATCGTAGAGTTAGGAGGGACTTCGAGGGCCATTTAATCCAATCTCCTTCAAGACATGAATCAACGTGGGGCTCTAACCCACAACCCTGAGATTAAGAGTCTTGTGCTCGGCTGGCTGAGCTTGCCCATTCTAATGTTGAAAACTCTCTTTTGCCCCTTGTCCCCTTTCAATGGACTTATTTGCAGAGCACCAACTCGGGAGGGAGACAGGAAGGTGGACATCATGGTGGTGCGTGATGTTACAATGTCATGCGTGACGCCCATATCTAAGCAGTCTGGAATTGGCTGAACATTGTAGGGCCTTCATCCTGGCTCAATGCTGTGCTCTCCCCTCTGCTGTTCTCTCATATTTGGAGAGATGCTGTCCCTGTGACTCTGGCCAGACACGTGCTTCTTTTATAGAGATTTACGCTTTGACCTTCTTCTGCCAATAATCCAGAAATATACTAGATGCTGTGATCAGTTTCTTGCCACTCAGTTGCTCCTTGATAAAAATCCTGGTATAACATACAAGGTGGCCAAATTTTGTGCAGCAGCAATCAAAATATGACATATAACAATTAGCACCCAGAAGTAGTATAATACATAATATATCAACCGATGGACGCTCCTAGATCAGAAGGACACAAATACTAGAAGGGTTTCCTTTCTGACAGATAAATGACCACCCAGAACAGCTTTTTTATGTATATGTGATTTTATATCATTTTATCCTGTTTTGAACTTTTAAAGTTTGTACGTGGTGTTTTGTCTTGATACTGATAATTGACTGTAATAAAATGACTTGTACTGTACTTGGAGATGGCTCCCCTGCTTCTTTGCAACATCCCAAATATGTATTTTCTATAGATGCTATAACTGTGAATGAGATTGGTTGCCTTGAAATCTTTGCTACTAGCTCTTGCTAGTAGCAAGCCCATGTTTGCTTGTTTAAATAATTTTACCCCCACCTTTCTGAAAAAATACCAGAAACATTTAGCAATATTTTAAAAAACTAATAAAAGTAATGATGATGATGATGATGATACTATAGTTATGAAAAATTCACACAGTCTAAATGAGCAGCTAAAAGCTAAACATTGTATCATGAGGGATCAACCCCTTGCTTGCTAGATGGCACGGATTCTGCCTCCTGCCCCTCAGAGCCCACCAGTCTCTGCCCTTCTGGGCCTCATCCCTAACTAGGCGGTATGAGCCTCCTGTGGAGCAGCTGGGCTCCGTCTCCTCCTGGCAAGCCCATCTGCAAGCGAGGACCTACTTGAACTGCGTGAAGAATTGCTGAGCTATGATGATCAGCATTCTGAACAATTAATCAGACTTGTTAATAATAACAGTAACAATAATAATAGACTTTTCAGTGGCTTATTATCTGAGTGACTGAAAACATGTTTAAAAACATTGATATAAAAACATAGTAGAGTACCGTAAGAACAAAACCAATAACTAAAGCCACAGGAAGCTTTGACAACACACTAGTAATGAATATGCAATAACTTTAAATACTTAGCATTGTTAATTTCTCATTTGAAAAGAGCCTTTAACAGCATCTCCTTGTTTTCCCTGAGTGCCACCTTTTCCACTCTTCCACATAGAAGAGGCAGGTCTTTGCAGCAGACTAGCCAAGATGGGCACTGAGGAAGATGGAGACTGGCTCAATTATCTCAGTTCTTTTCAGTGCGATTTACAATAGCCAGGGATACTGGTTTTTCTTCTTCACTGTACACACCAGGCTTGTAAACTGCTATTTGCATGGTCACCTGTAGCAAACACTGCCTTCAAATCACTAGGCCAGAAAATTTCTATGAACTAGAAAACAGTCCACTCTTTTTGTTTTCTGTGGTGTCAACATGCCACAAATGACTAATGAAGGTTGCCAAATAATGTTTACTAGTAACCTCTGCATAAGTTATTTCCATTACTTGCATATTTACCTACCATCTTCTCAGTCATTTCATGCATGCCATTAAGCCATGGCTTATTCACTTAGACCAGGGGTAGGCAACCTAAGGCCCGGGGGCCGGATGCGGCCCAATCGCCTTCTCAATCCGGCCCACAGACAGTCCGGGAATCAGCGTGTTTTTACATGAGTAGAATGTGTCCTTTTATTTAAAATGCATCTCTGGGTTATTTGTGGGGCATAGGAATTTGTTTATTTTTTCTCCAAAATATAGTCTGGCCCACCACATGGTCTGAGGGAGGGTGGACCGGCCCACGGCTGAAAAAGGTTGCTGACCCCTGCCTCAGACTTATCATGCCATGGCTGATTCCCTTAGACTGTCCACAAAATTAAGCAGCAGGTGCTCAGCCCACCTGACTGTCTATTCCACATGCATACATGTAAATGAATTTGGCGTAGGAAAATCACATACAAGTAGCCCACAGTACTCAAATCTTTATGCTGCTACACAGTGCTTCCCCCCCCCAAAAAAAAATATGTTTGCGGTACTCTCATTTTCCTTCTCATCATGAAATACGGCCCCTCAATGAGACCAAACTTAGATTCACAAAATGTTTAGGGGAATGCGTCCCCCTGCACACACACACACACCCCAGGAAAAAACCAATGCTGCTACAGATTAACACAGCTACTGTCCTAGAGGTCCCTCCCTCAGGCGTATTTTTCTGGGGCAGGGGTCTGCAACCTTTAAGACAAAAAGATCCACTTGGACCCGTTTTCGAAGAAAAAAACCCTGGGAGCCGCAAAACCATTGCAACATTTAAAACAAATATATCTCTGGAGCCGCGATCTGACAGTGGGCGGGAAGGTGACGTCGGGACGGTGCATGACTAACCCACGCACTGCCCCCATGCGACGTCACAGCCAGTACAGCGCCCCCACAGTGGAGAGTGTCTTGGGCGCACAGTGCGCCTCCTCCCCTCGCTAGTATCCACCCCGGAGCCGCGGCAAAGGTGTAAAAGACCCACATGCGGCTCCGGAGCCGCGGGTTGCAGACCCCTGTTCTGGGGCTTCACAACAGGACAGTGATGCCTTACTGACAGGTTTCCCAAGGCCGAGTCTGTCTCAGAAGATTCTGCTCTGGAAATGTCTTTTTATTTTCGTGTCTGCAAACTGGAAAGGCAGTTGGACCTGCATGTGGGAAAGAGCCAGGGTGGTGGAGTGTCAGACCAGACCTGGGGAGACCCAGGTTCAAATCCTCGCCCAGCCATGTAGCTTACAAGGACCCTGGGCTAGTTGTTATCTCCCTCAAACCAACCTAACTTATAGAGTTATTTAATGAATGTTAGAATGATGTTGGAAATTAAGTAGTTTCCAGCTGTAATGCTTTAAGAGAATATGAAAAAACGGTTTAGAAATAGGTAAAAATTTATTGGTAAGGATTTGCTGAACTAACAATCTGAATTGGAATACAAAAAAGGGAGGTATGAGGAGGTCCGGGAAATAAGTTAATGGAAAATAAGTAATGGAAATTCTGTGTGTTTTTAATTATTTTTATTTTTGTATTTTTGTTATTTTTTCTTTCTATTTTCATTGTATTATTATTGAAAATTTGAATAAATATTCTATAAAAAAAAAACTTATAGAGTTATTGTGAGGATAAAAGGAGTGAGGGATAACCTTGAGATCTGTCAGTCTGCCTAAATAGCCCTTGTGCTGAAGAATGGGGAAAATATCACTTATATAAATTAAATAAATAAAAATAGCATGGAGCCCTACGTTAGGCCAGTGGATTTTATTCTTCATTCTTTTTCATGCATTGGGTTGTCTTTATAATTCACCCTCCCTTTGTATTTGTTGCGCTTGATGGGTGATTCCAAATCAGATGGTTGTTTGCCCATTTGATGCCCATTTGATGGGAGCTGTTAGAAAAATGACTGGTAACTGGCAAGAAATGCAGCTACAGCTGACATCAACCTACTGCCAGGGTCTCCTGATTTCCAGGGGTATATTAAAAAGAGGCCGAAAGGAGGAATTGGAATAATAGAAACTGTAGAGTTGGAAAGGACCAGGAGGTCATCTAGTCCAACCCCCTGCAATGCAGGAATCTTTTGCCCACTGTGGGGCTCAAACCCACAACCTTGAGATTAAGAGTCTCCTGCTCCACTGACTGAGCTATCTCAGAGAATTATCCTTCATCAAGGTGTGGTGCTGGTGGAGTACTACTTGCTTCCACACAAAACTTGGACATTCCTTGCCCCGTGGTTTTGTTTGCAGGAAGCTCCGTTACACATACCTGGGATATCAATACCTGCATTACCTGTCCCATGCACCCAGTTTGCATGTATCTGCAAGGCAAGCAGTGCTGGACATAGAGCGGTGCTGTGGGAGTAAACCAGGAATTAAGTGAGCATGTGGTGGTCTTGCACCATATTTTTTTTAATAATAATAATATTTTTAATTGGTTTTTACACATATTTCCCAGCATATCATCCTTTTAAACATCATTTCAAAATCTTTGGCTATTACAGCCTAAGACTTCCTTCAACCTCAACTGATGGTTTCCTAAAATCTTTTCTAATTATGCATTTTGTTACTATAGTTATTGCTATAAATTCACATCTTAATACCTATTCTTAATTCTTTTCACAATAATTTATATATTACTCCTTACGAAACTTATTTTAACCCTACGAGCGATGTCAATTGGTTACAATTGCTTTCCAGGTCCTGCACCATATAATTCCATAGATGAATTTCATTCCATGGCATGTCCTGCCAGAACCAACACAGCCTTGTACTCCAAGGCTGTGTACAAGGCTGTGTCCCAGAGCCACTGTCACTGCTAGAGAGTCACCCGCTGTCTTTTTGCACAAGACATAGATGCCTGTGTCGTGCTGCTGGCAGGACTGGGTCTGTCGCAAACAACCTGCAGGCATGTGGGCAGTGATGACTATTATTATGATTATTATTACTACTGCTACATTTATCTGATGCCCATTGTTCTGTGGGCAACAAACAGATTAAGAAACAATTAAAATCACAGTTCCAATGAACCCAGTTAATAACAGCACAATAAGTTACTTAAAGCAACAGGCAACCCCATCAAATCAGGGACGAACACATCTTCAGCAAGCATCTCATAATCTCAAAGGGCTAAGAAACCACAGTGAAATGCAGAGGTAAATATGTTCAAAATGCAATATTTTAAATGGTCTGAGAAAAGTAAAAGGTGACAAAGTGGCCCAATTAAGCACACCTGTGTAAACCCATGACTGACAACCCGTTTAGTAAGGTCCTCAGAGAGAGCCATACTTTGAAGACAAAATGTCTGTGCACGGGCATTACCTGAATTGTGCCACCACTTTCTCCTCTATCATCCAAGAGAGCAGAACAGGAAATTATCCTCACCAGCATTCTAGCATTCCCTTTAACTTAGAAAATAATTTCCAAAAACAAAACAAACCAGTGGCCTTTGAAGGTCATTAGGAATGAAGAGCTTTCCCACACTTCCCCCCCCCTCACTGTCTTTCCCCCTAGGAATTTAAGAAGATTGGAGGGGAGCGATGTTCCTGCTAGCGTGACTCCTCACCAGGGAAATAGGGGAAATGTGCTGTTACCCATTCTGGTGATAAAGAAGGAGTCAGAGTGGGGCTGATGTTGAATTGGCCAAATACTTACTAGGATAGTCATGCCACATGTCCTGCTGAGAGGACAATCCTATATCAGGACTGGCTATCACAGGGATGCCCTGTTTGAAGGAGGCCACTATTTGTGTATTAATTTTCTCTATTGAATTTTGATGAGACAGAAAAAAGAAAAATACGCAAACAAACAGAAATAGACTACTATTTACACAAACACCATTTAAACCCCCCCCCCCCCGTGACAACCCATCACCACTCTCCACCGCTTCCCTCCACCACACCTTGACTTCCATATATTTTCAGTTTGGTACAAAACATTGCAGTCTTTTGGCTTTTGTATTTTAATCTCTTTATAACATGACTTATTAATGATTTCTACTTTACTCTTTTAATCTAAACATATCAGCATATTCTTTTTTGAATAGTGTTTATCCATATATTCTTTGAAGCACTGCCATTCTTGTCTAAGTTTTTGATTTGACTGCATTCTTATGTATGCTGTTAGCTTTGCCATTTCCATAAATTCACGTAATTTATGTAGCCAGTTCTCTTTTGTAGGTATTGTCTCGTTCTTCCATTTGCTGGCAAATACGATCCTGGCAGTTGCTGTAGCGTATAGGAAAATTCCTTTCTTTTTCTGGGGTATATCTTTTCCCAGTAGACCTAACAGAAGTGCCTCTGGTTTTAGCATTTTTTAAAGTTCTTCGACAATTGTACCCCAATATACCTTAGAGTTTTCGCAAATCCACCAGGCATGGAAAAATATTTTGAAGGAGGCCACTATTTGAAAGGCAGTCCAGTCCAGGGCCAAATCTGGTTTAAAGATCAAGTAGGGAGAGAGCAGAGGCCTTTGAGTTGCCCATCAACAGTGAGCAGCACCTGGGCAGCAGATGGAGGAAGCACAGAGGTCACTGGATCTCAGTTTTCTCTGCTATGATGAGATGTAATGTACTGCTATTTAAATTATAGCAATTACAGTATTTCTAAATTTGCATGTATACATATAAATTAGCATGTGCGCATTTTTATGCAAATTGCCAAGTGCTTTTGTCCCCTTTTTTTGGTGATGTGGAAGCGGCCACCCTGGGAGATACGTGGATTAATTATTTGTGCATAAGATTCTCCAAACATTTTCCACTCTTTCTTCCAGTGCATGTTGGTGTGGAATGGTCTTTGTGACTGTCAAACTATATGAGAGAACACCATGTTTTGGGGTGGGTTAGGGGAGAATTTCCTTTGCTTTTTTAAAAGAAAGACCCACCAAATTCACACTTCTTAAACTAATACTTGAACAAAGCTATCTTTCAAAATTTGCATTTCTCCAGATTTTGTAATGCAGTTTTTAAACAATGTGCCCCCAAAATGTGTATATTAGGGGAAAGTGCAGACGAGTGGAAATAAGAAACATAAAATGCCTTATATTAGGAAACATGCCTGCAAACATGCATAGATCAGGTAAAATTGTGTACAAAATGTGAATCTTATGTGATTGCATGTGCATGAAAATGTGTATATTCTTGCAGACTTTTAAAAATAATTTGCAAAGTGATGTGGAAATGGGGCAAACTGAATTTGAAGGCTTGTCTACACCTCTGCCTTTCCCGCCGCTTTCCTGCTGTTTACCACTGAATCAGAGCAAAGGTCAATTGGGTTTTCTCCAGATTGACCTTTGCTCCAATTTAGCACTAAAGAACAGGTTTTCTGAGAAAAGGTCCATTTTACATACCATTTTACAGTTTGGGACATCAATAACTGCCTAGAAAGCACAGGGCTAGTGGAAAGCCACTTGGACCCATGTTCTCTAGGTTTGGGACAAGCAAAAGTGTGGACGAGCCCTAAGATTACAAAAATGGGGAAAGAGAGTAACCAAATTTGAGAAATTAATTCATCGCTAGCCTGCCTCTGAATCACTTCATTGTATGTTTATATTAGATGAATCATAGGTGGGCATTCCAGTCCATTGTGTTAAAAGAAACAAGCAAAAATGGGTATTACTGGTTTTAATGCAGGATTACTAAAAATGTATGGTATTGTACATGAAAAGTGCCAAGGGGAAAATATTGCTTCAGTGTGTGCGCACAGTTCATCAGCTCCCCACCCATTCTCATTCTGCATTTTCCACAGGGTGAGATGAGCAGCCCTTTTTTCCTAATTCATGGTGGCAAGTCATGTTACAGAGCTAGGGTATAGCAGTGCTGAAGACACTTGGCTAGAAAGTCCCCGATGTGAGTCTTGGTGGCCTTTTAGGAAGCTCACTAGGTGGCCTTTTAGGAAGCTCACCACACTTGGACGGAGCCCAACAAACCTATACTATGGAGATGATAACAATACTGCCCTGCTTTAGGGGGCTGTTGTAAGAATTACAAAAGAATGTATATGAAGTCCTTGGAAGATCATTATAAAAACCTTAGAAGGCAATTGGAGACAAAATGCTCATTGTTTAACGAACACTTCTTAATGATGTCGAGGTGGTAATGAAGATCGCAACACCATTGAATTATCACCATGTTGCCCGAAAATTGAGCAATTGCTGGGTGGATGAAGCAGGACATGGGATCATGACAATTTTCTTAATTTGCAGCCTAAGCACTTACCCTTCAAATTTGGTCATCTTGCATTTTGAATGTTGTGGAACGAGACTTCAGTGTTTTGCTGAACTGTTGAAATTTCTGTATTTAATTAATGGAGATTTTTGTGGTTCATGAGTAGGACGGAGATGAAGGATGGCTATTGGCAGGCTCGGAGTATTCCCAGGAAACTTGTTGTTGCTCCTTTAGCCAGTGTTGTGTCTGGCATAAAAGCTGCTGAGTTGGGATGGCTGAGGGGAGCCCAGGGTGATAAAATACCTTCGGCCAACCCTATATTACCTTTGGACTAGCTGATTTGTGCATGCATGTTTTTAGTAAACATGTTCTAAGCTGATTGGAGACTTTTCTGTGTAACAAGAAACTAACAAGTCCAATTGTTAGTCAATTAATTATTACTGAAATTTGTATCAGGAAGCCCTAAAAATATCTTGTGCAAGCCACACCCAGCCGTCCACCCAACTGAGTAAAAACTTTGTTTTAAAGAAAATTGCCCCCCCCCCAAAAAAAACAACCCTATCACTGAACACCCAACTCAACAGTTCAGCATGACAGGTGCAAACTTATGTGCAATCCATCCTTTGTCAACTCTTTCTATTGAAAATGTTTAAGCAGGGTTCATCTGTCAACACCTAATCATTATGTGTGGGGTAAATAGGGCATTCCTATAGCTGAATTTTCATTATTGCAAAAGTAATGTGTGTTACTACTTATTCAGTAAGCAAAATCATTTGGAGCTGGCTGCACCTCTTCTGGCTCTTGAATAATGGCTTTGGTTGCCCAGAGAATGGTCTAGAGGCACATGATTCAGTTCTTCTACTGTAGCTAATTAAGCCTGGCCCTGAGTGAGGCAGCCAAGGAGAAGGCAATCTGAGCTCCTTGGAGGAGGAGCGGGGTTCAGGGGTAAGGCGCAGGTGCAAGAGGCAGGTAGCCCAGTGAAGTGGGCAGGGATAGGCAGCTTGTTCCCTGCTCAGCTCCACATTCAAAATGCACCGTGAGCCAGAGGGCTGAAGCTAATCTGCAAATTTTAGTGGCATGTTATTAACATAATTGGTTTAAATTATACAATATAACAGATGCCAAACTACAATTAACTGGTATGGTGTACTTAACCCATAATAGGTTTATTCTATAGCTTTCTATTAATATTTTTTAATAATTCTTTAAAAATTAAAGTTTCATGGCTGGTGGAGGAGCCAAGATGGAGAATCAGGACATATTGGCGCCTCGGAGGAAAAAACAAATTGCACCACTCCTCCCTTTTGTGTTAAAACAACACAAAACTCAGGGACAAATAACTGATGATTCACTATGCTGTGAAAGAACCTCAATGCAGTCATACCTTGGTTGTCGAACGCCCTGGAACTCGGACGTTTTGGCTCCCGAACACCGCAAACCCAGAAGTGATTGTTCCGGTTTGCAAACGTTCTTTTGGAACCCGAACGTCCGACGGGGCTTCAGCAGCTACTGATTGGCTGCAGGAGCTTCCAGCAGCCAATCAGAAGCTGTGATTTGGTTTTCGAATGTTTTGGAAGTCGAACGGACTTCTGGAACGGATTCCGTTTGATTTCCAATAATAACCAGCTACTGCTCCATGCCTGTGCAACTGAGTTGCTGCTTCTTTCCTTAACATGCTATGGCACCATAGGGTTGCCATATTTCCAGAGGTAAAAATCTGGACCAAAAAAGTTTGCTCTCTCCCCCGGCCACCTGCCACCTCCAGGCTTGAGCCACCTGCACCAGAGCCTGAAACAGCCCGTGCTGCCCACACCAGAACCTGAGCTGCCCGCTCACACATATTTTTTTAACCCCCCCAACCCAGACATTTGCTTAACATTGTAAAAAGCCCGCCGGATGGGTATGTAGGCCCCCCAAAAGACGACATGTCCAGGATTTCCCAGACGTATGGCAACCGTATAATGTTGCCTTGCCACAGTGCTGCTCCTGCTCCTGTTCTTTGTTTCTGGCTCACACAGAATACCTGGTTCTGGCCAGGTGGGCTAGCAGGTGAGTGGGCCAGTGGGCCCAGAGGGTACTGATTTGCTGCCCTCCTGCTGCCTGTGGCAATTAATTGCCTCAGTTTTCCTAGTGGAAGTGTTGGCCCTGCTCAGATACAGAAAGCACTTGTGACATCCACAGGTAATTTCCCCCAGAAGTTCTTCCAACTGTACTAAAGGCAGCAACTGAATAATGAGAGGAAATGTATAGGGGGACATTAATCAAAACCAGGAGCCTCATCCTTAATCTCAACAAATGTTATCCAAATCATGGACCAGTTTGTAGCCTTCTATAAACAGTGGGTAAAGGGACTGTCATAAATGGTGGGGGGCAGGCTCCCTTCTAATTTGTGCTAGATAAAACAGCCTTGTATGTAAGTATTTGTCTGCTAGCCATGGGCAAGAAGGAATTGCATGCACTGAAGTGAATGGGTTGGCTATTTTGAGGATGAAGTGCTCTATCCCTCCTCTGAACCAAGCATATCAGGCTGCCTATTATCCACCTTGATAGAGCAGTAAAACTTTCCTTTTCATGTTTGTGGCAGGCTAGTAACATTCTTATTCTTATTATGTTACAAAGCAATCAGATAAACAGGGAATGGTACATCTTTTGTCTCCATTTTCAATTCATAGTGTTTTTCATAGTTCATTTATGTTGGGCGAGAGACACTTTTGCCATACATATCATGCAGTTGGGGGAAAGGGGAACAGCGAGAGACAGGGATATTCTTCTTTCATTCTATTGCCTATTCTTAATGTAGGGGGTTTGTGTCAGCATCACGTGGGTAGGTCCTTTGTGTATTTATTTTTATTGATATTGCGAGAGCTTAGGGGTTCCCAAGCTTGGTTGATTGTATTTAGTTGATTGCAGTGTGGCTTATTTGTGTGAGGGAGGCAGGCTAGGTTGTTGGGTCAGGTTAGCCATATTGATTTGTATGCTGTTGGGGGAGATAGGTCAATGTCCTGTTGTGCTGCGTATGTACTAAAGGGGAACCACACTGGGGTGAAGGCGTCCTCCATAGCCTATCCCCCTGCTAGTTTGAGTTTGTTAGTTAACTTTTCTAGAAAGGTGGTTTCTCATACATTTTGGTACCAGTGGTCTATGTTCACTCCTGATAAGTCCTTCCAGTGTCTAGTTATGATTTTTCTAGCTGAAAGTAAGTGATTTAGTGTGCATGTGTGTTGTTGTCCTGGAAGATATTTAATAGGGCAAGTTCTGCAGTTGCTTCTATTACCTATTTTGTTATTTTGGAAATTTTCTGCAGCACTGAAATTCAGAAGGATTGGATTTTGGGGCATTCCTACCACATGTGGAGGTACGGGCCTATTGCAGTGCAACCTCTCCAGCATTTAGCTGAAGTTCCTGGGTGTATCTGTGCTAGCTTCCATGGTGTTAGGTATCATCTATATATAAGTTTTAGGGTGAGTTCTCTTCTTTTGGCCGAGATGGACTTGAATTGTGGTTTATACCACAGTCAGACCACTGGGTGTGGTTTAATTCATGCCAAAGGGTTGTATCTGGAGGCAGCAATTTAGTATTTAGACTCAAAATCAATATAGGGGAAATAGGCCCAGTTTCTTGCAAACAGGTAAAACTGTAGGATATAATGTTTAGGGCTATCAACAAACTAAGACAATTTTAATATATTAATAAGTTTCCACTAAACTAATTAATTTTATTTACATATTACTGAACTTCTAGTGGAAGTAATGTGAGACAACTTGAACTTCAAAAGAAAAAAAGTAGCCTTTCTTTTTGGAAGGGACCACCTTTCAATGTTTTCTTTTTTCATTTTCCCTATTAAAACACTGCACCACAACCACAATAGACTGAAAAATATTTTTAATAAATTGTAAGGAAAAAATAAATATGTATTTCATGGCTCTCAGCCTCACAGATTAAAAATGTTGTACCTTGACCAATGAACTAAATATTGATATAAGAACATAAGAAGATTTCTGTTGGATCAAGCCAATGGTCTATTTAATCCAGTATCTTGTTTCACTCTGTGGTCATCTAGAACAGTGTTTCACAACCTTTTTTCAATCATGGCCTATTTCCAACCTTGTTTCCTTCCTGTGCCCCCCCATAAGCATAGCCAAGGGGGGGCCGGGGGGGCAGCTGCCACTCAATAAGTAAAAATCAATACAAATCTGAGGTTTTGCCCCCTGCAATAAAAGTCTGCCCCCCCTAACAAAAATCCTGGCTATGCTCATGCCCTCCCCCATCCTACCAGTAGAAAGGTACCTTTTAAAATGCTTTGTTTGTAAATAGAATGTGTTTTATTTATATTTTTTATAATTTATACAAAATACAATTACATAAAATGATAGGACCATAATTACATATCATTGAAGCAGAAAAAATAGAATCATGGAACTGGAAAGGACCCCAGGGATCATCTAGTCCAACCCCCTCCAACGTAGGAAACTCAGCTGAAGCATCCATGACAGGTGGCCATTCAACCTCTGCTTAGAAACCTCTAAGGATGGAGAGTCCAGAACCTCCTGAGGGAGATCCATGTATTATAAGAAGTAAACAACACTTATTTGGCCCCAGTTATTTGACACAGAGGAGGAAATCTACAGATACAGTCCAAAAGGTACACAGGGAGAATTTTAAAAAGCAAGTGACTGGTGCCAGGGGCGTAGGAAGGGGGGACGGGGGCAGACTACCCCGGGTGCCATCTCTGAGGGGGGGTGACAAAAAGGGAGGATCACCCTGCAGCCGCAAATGTGAGCGGAAGATCGAGCCGCCTTCACTGCAGCCACAAGCAGAGGATCCCCCCCCCCCGGTGTACTTCATGGCCGCCAGTGGCGTAGTGTGGGGGGTGCAGGGGGGGCCGGGCGCAACATCTGGGGGTTAGGGTTAGGGGGCACAAATCCACGGGTTAGGGGGCGCAAATCCACGGGTTAGGGGGTGCAAATTACTTGCCTTGCCCTGGGTGCTGACAACCCACGCTACGCCACTGATGGCTGCCACTCCGGGTGCCCATGCAGCTTACTCTGCCACTGCCTTGTGCAAAAAGATAAAACATTATAGCCCATGGGTTTTGAACCTTTTTGAGTCCACGGCTCCCTTGATCAATTACAGTCTTTTTGTGGCTCCCCTGTAGGGCTCAGGAGCCCAGTTATGTCCCCCCCCTTGCCCCTTGCTGGCAGCCCCTCACCCCTTTTTGAGCACTCTCCCTTGTGGAGTGGTCCCTCAGCCTCCTCTCCCCTCTCCTTGGCAGTCCTTTGGGAGTCCTCCAGGCAGCAGCTGCAGTCCCCCCTGGTCTGTGAGCTGCCCCCAGAGAGAGGTGCCTCCTTGCACTGCCCCACAGAGGCCTGTGAAGAGGATGCCCCCAGCCTTAGTGGCCCAATGGAGACTGACCAAATGTGAGGCCAGCACCTTACCTTGGGCACTGCCGGGCCCGCATGGCAAAAAGGCTCCCCTTCAGCACCAAATACTCATCTCCCAGGCAGGCATTGCACACAGCAAGCACAAGAAATGCCAGAGTGCTGCCTGCCTGGCCTCCCACTTGTCTGTCCATTCCCAACAGCAAGGGCTGGTGGACTGGCTGGCTGGGCTCCCTCGCCCACTTACCTGCTTACTCCGAGGCCACCTCTGCTCCTAGCAACCAGCACCCCCTGGCCAGCCCCAGAGGCATCATTCACCTGCAGAGTTTGTAGCCAGGGCTGCTGCAGCAAACCGCTACACAAGCACCCTGGTTGAAAACCACTGCTATAGCCTCACACACCCTTACCTGGGAGTAAGCCCCACTGATCTCAGTGAAGCTTTCTTCTGAGTAGACAGTTATTTACTAGATGCAAGTCAGCAGCTAGGCGCTGGGGTGTATTTAACCCCGTGCCTTGCAGAGTCACACCCAGGCTGCCGACGGGTCCAGCACTGGTGGCAGCAACAAGCAGGTCTGGCTCGCCCAGCCCTACCCATTGCCACCCCACCACCACTACGTTTACCGGGTCTGGGGGTTCTGGATCGCGGGTTGTACGGGTCAAAATGGGAGCCTCAGCAATCACCCTCTCCTGCTGGAAACAAACCAGGACTGCTCCAAGAAAATGCAATTCACTTCTCACTTCCCTCTGTGGCCCCCTACCCTCGTGCTGTGCCCCCCCCCCATTTACACGATTTTCACCTGGGGCCTCTTTGGAATATCCTGAAGACCCCCAGTTGGGAAACACTGATCTAGATGCCTCCAATAAGATCACAAGTGAGGCACAGAGGCAATAACTCTCTTGGGTTGATTAAACTATCGATTAAACTACTTAAATCTTGCAGGACTTAAAATGAAACATCGTTGGTGAGACCTTGTAAATGTGTGTTAATATGCTCCTGTTGCAACAACGCCTGTTTAGTGGTAGCGGGGGGGGGGGGGGCAGGAGGACCAGCAGGTGAATTTGAAGCAGACTGATTTATTAATCCCACACATATTTTTACATGCACACACACACACACATTCCATACAGCATACAAATTCCTACAGTCACTTTATAGGGGAAATGTGTACGGTTTTGTGGCAAGTGCCAAAGCAAACATACCAACAGTCCAGGGCAATCTCCTCCCGAACTGTGGCCCCAGGACCACCTATCAAGGAATGGCTGCCTTTCCTGGTTCCAGGAAATGCTTGGCTTGCTGGTTAGAAATAAGGCTTCAGATTCCCATAATAGCAATGTGGCCAGAAAAGAGCCCAGAATAGAGCAGGCAGGTGGTACGTTTTCCACATTTGTCCCTTTCAGTCCTGGCTGTCTAAAGCACCACTTATTCCAGATGTGGCATTGTTCTTCAGCATGCCCGCTGGCAGGGATCTAAATCACTGCGCTTGGTCCTGCCCTAACTTCATTCATTTTGGTCACAATCTCCTTTCCAACTTCTATTGAACTTGGGGTGGGGGGAATCCCTGCAGGCTGTTTTGCACTCACACTTTCCCAGACCAATGTATATACATATTTCAGCTCTTGCTGAGGGCACAGTACATTAAGCAAGGGAACTGATGCTTCATTCCACAGTCCAACTTCAGAATGAGGATTTGCAATTGGTTCTGTTGAGAGGCGTCATGGATACGTGGCAATTTGTGCGAGAGCGGTAATTTCTGCAAGCAAGCATTTTGCAGTTCAGTAGCTGCTAACATTTTGAGATCCATTGTGCAATCCTAGTGTACATGTTTATCCAATGGAGGCTGATCCAGTAGGGCGAATGGGGCACTGCCCCACCAACTTTCCTCTGCCCTTAGCCAGCCCCGATCTGCCTGCCAGGGGGTGGGACTGGTTATCAGCTTCCTCTTCCTCAGTCTCAGGGTTTGTCTTTGTAGAATTCAGTAAGGAGGAGAACGGGGACAAAACTGGAATTGGTTGGCTCCACCTGTCATTGGCTGTGGCTCCACAAACCGTTGTCCTTCCTGCATTCTGCCCCAGGAGTCCCAGTGGGCAAAAGCCACCAGTGGGAAACTTGCTAACTAGTATGTATGTTTAGGATTGCAGCCCCAGTCCCCAAATGAAATGGAGAGCATTAGGCCAGCCAAATATCTCACTGACTTTTAAATTTGTCCGCTATATCCTGTCTTTCTTCCAATGAGTTTGAGGTGGCATGCACCTACTAATGTCCTCCCTATTTTATCATCACAGCAACTGAGGCTGAAAAACAGTGACTGGCCCAAGGTCAAGAAGTGAGTTTCATGTCTGAGTGGGAATTTGACCCCTAGTCTCCTTGGTCCTTGTCTGATATTCTACCCATAATACTACAGAATCAGCTGACCTAATAAGCTGCAGCATTAAGCACCGACTGGGTTCCTGCCAGGAATCTGCATCCATCCATTTTGAGAACAGATACTGTGAACAAGGTGAATTGTGATGATGGCAGCTCTTTTGAGTGGTTTGCCTAAATCATGTTCAAAGCTGTTAGGCTCCTATATGGGAAGTGAGAAACCTCCCCAATATGTGGAGGATGCAGGAAGGTAATGGGAGTGTTCTGTGCCCCTCACTGGTGCTTTAATCTTGCTTTTAAAACCAGTACTAATTAGCAGTTGGTATTTAAGAGGGTGCAGCAGATTGGGAGTGGGAGTTAGGACTGGGGAGCCTAGATGCTTGCCGTCCCTTTTCCCATGTTCCGCAGCCCCTGGTGGTATGGCCGCAGGACCACCTTGAATCCAGTGCTGCCGTCCAGACCAGCTCAGGGAATCCTGGCCTTTTCAAAGCCCATGAACCTGAAACAATGGGCTTTGAGGCAGCTGTCTGGGATGGGGGATTAGCAACATCAGGGGAGCAGGGACTGAATGAGGGTGGTGGGCCAGACAGAAGGGGTTGGGCACACAGTGGAGGTGAGCAAAGGGGATTCTTTCCTGTCATGGTGGGAGGACACAAAACCTTCATTCAGGTCAGAGGGAGACCCAGCCTGGCTCACACATGGAGTGTGGAATTTGGTCTGTTTAGGAGAGCTGAGAGCTGGGAACTACACACACACACACACACACACACACACACACACACACAGAGAGAGAGAGAGAGAGAGAGAGAGAGAGAGAGAGAGAGAGAGATTTTATTTTCCTAATTGTGAGAATCAGTGATGATGAGAGTTACAGTATTTGGAAATAGCATTATGAGGCCTTGTCCCTTGCTAGGCCAGAGTAATGTGAAGGGAATACTGCAAAACGGGAACTTAGGGCCTCCTTCCTCAAAAGTAGGCCACTTTCACAGGATACCAGAAGGCAAGAATAGGGAGTTGTAATTGTTGTGCAAAGCGGTGTGTTCACATGACCATTTTTTTCCACTGTGGCAATGTTTTGCAGCCATCTCCACTGGAAAAGCTGTCCTTATGGAACTGGACCATGCAGGCTCTTACATTTGTTCTTGAGGCGTCTTGTATATTTCATCAGATTCAGCTGCTCACCAATGCTGGTCTGATCTGGAAACCAAAGCTTGGCACTAACAGCCATGTCAGGTCTTGTGTCCAAGTACATGCACCCCAGCTTGAGAGGCACCTCAAGCAGAGAAAACAACTGTCTGGTTGGTAAGTCAGGATTGCAGTGAGGGTGAAAGGGTTAATCCCCCTCCCTTCCCCAGTTGCTGTGGTCCCTTGGCTAAGCCAAGGTGGCTATTTGTGTTTTTTAAAACTTGCAAGTTAAATGCAATAACACATCAAACTCACATCTAGTTTGGCCCTGTCAGTAATGACTTTACATCAGATCTTAGAACTGTAGAGTTGGAAGGGACTCTGAGAGTCATCTAGTCCTACCCCTGTGATGCAAGAATCTCAACTAGATAAGATTCCTGTATCTTGGAGCTTTATAGCAGGCAGTGCTATAGGATTGGCTCCTTATGATCACCTGGTTCCTAAAATCCTAGGCTTCGGGCCCACTGTTGGCTTGACTGAGTTGAGTTGACTGTTGGCTGAGTATAACTGTGTTGGGTTTACATTGCTCTTCCCCTTGCTAGTTGTTATCATGGCCAAGACCGGCCTGTCCCAGAATTTGAAAGAACTGCAGATTCAGGCACCCACCACACACACAATGCACACAGATATACAAGTTAATCATGACTGAGATCACCCAGACCTCATCCCAGTTTAGGTAACTGCAATGTTAATTAAGCTTGGACTACTGGGATTTATCCTCACCCTTCCAACAAGGTACTGTACACACACACACACACACACACACACACACATATATATATATCAAATTTATGTCCCACACCCTCCCCACAAAGAAGCCCAGGGTGGCAAACATTCCTGTAAAAAAAATGCAATTAAAAGTAAGATATAAATGTATTTAAAACATATTAAAACTACTAAAAACAGCTAAAAGCAGTGTAACACAATAAAAATGGTGAGATTTGCATAATGGGGTGAGGCCAGCTGGTCTACCAGCAGGGGTTGGGCGTTTCGCCTGCACGAAGGCCATGCCCTGGGAGTGCCATGCTGGCAGGCTTGGGAAGCGGGCTTGCCCCATGGCCTAGGGCCGCTGTTCTACTGGGAGTAGTTGGCTAGGACACCAGGCTCCATAGGGTGTTGGGCAGAGCTATGTGCTGCGCTTGGCAAATTCATGCTGGTCTTGGGAATAAGCAGCTTTGAAAAATGGAGACTGAGGTCCTGATGGTTCAAGAAGCTTTCTAGAGCTGCTTGTCATCCCCCATCCCTATCTGGAGATCAGAAAGGGCCATGCCTCCATGACGGGCTGACAGCAGTTTATGGCTCTGCTAGGCTCCCATCTCACCCTGGTGCTAACCAGTAGGTTCCCATTTGATGGCTGTGAAAGAGCAGGCGAGCTCTTACCTATGATAGATAAATAGACACCCCCCAAAAAAGTTTTAATTCCAAGGAGCACACACAGGAGCCAAGAATGATTGATAAATAACTACTTGAAATGTCCAAATGAATTTGTACCTGAAAGGATTGTGCTGCCAAATTAACAGGAGCCAGCAATTAAAAAACAAAACAAAACATACTATGGGATGACAGCAAAGGAAAACATGAGAGGACACGTCCAGACTGCCAGTATTTTGCAGGAGGGATTCAAGTACATTCTGGGATGTTAGGTTTGCACAACTGAAGTGGGTTAAAGTGCTCTGACACCCCAGCATAACCAATTCAAAGAAAGAAAACACAAACAAACAAACAGACTAAGGAAAGTGACAGGGGATAAAACAAATTCTTAATGGGAAGATGTTTAAACCCCCTGCAAGCAAATCCAGATGTTTCCAGAAAGAATGCTCATTATTGTACAACCTTCCCACAAATCAGAATGAATGCTCACCAAAGACCAAATACAATCTAACATCTGCCTAAGCTTTGTGCAAGGAAATCAGGATGAATGCTCAATAAGTAGGTTGTCTGAAGGAGTCCAGATTGCAGTGGTTTTGGAGGAATGTCTTCTAGATTGTCAGGAATCGATGAACAGATAGGGTATATGCCAGCGGAAGAAAGCTAGTGTGAAATGGTCCACTGTTATTGAATCCTTTAGCTATCCTTTCCTATCCACCCCTGTAGTAATCTCATGTTAGAATTCGTGCTGCAATCCAGGTCCAGGTCACCTGCTTTCTTTTGCTGTTAACTCTTCACAGTTTAGCTTTTCTCCATCGTTTTGGGTGGTGGAAAGCTTTGACAGACACCTATGGTGACCACAAGTCTCCAGGCCTTGGCCCATTCAAGTTTCCAGTCATTTTCCAGGTTCTAATGAAGGTGGTCTGTTCATGCTAAAGGCCTTATTGCCACACCAAAGTAAATAGCAGGCGAAACTCAACGCAAATTTGTGCGCAAGAAGAAAAGGTTGTATGAGTTCTTTCTCAGGCTCCAACCCTGTAAAATTTAGCTGCTGCAAAGGCAACATGTTACCCATCCCAGAACACCTACTACAGTTTGCATCTGGTCCATCCAGACCTAAGCTAGTTTTGTTCATCCACAGCCTTAAAGGGCCTGAATTTGAGACTCTCTGAAATCAAATGCATCCAATTAGCTAACTTGTACCAAATGGCTTTGCTGCCATGAATTTATACTTTTTTAGTTTTAAATGACTAAGAAAAAAACTATAATGTGCACATTATATTTTATTGTCGACATTAAGGATGTGAATTCAACTTTCAAACATGAGGCTTAAAAGTGCTTCTCCCCAAAATTGGTTTGTAATGTGAATATCACACCTACTTTGTCAGAATGCTCCTTTGCAATACAGGGACCTCTTGTCCACCAGATATTATCAGAGAGGAGCTCAAAGTGAATTTAAACTTGACATGTGAGAGGAACAAGGGACCTGTGGTCCTCCAGATATTGTTGGACTAAAACTCCCACCGGAAGGTGGTTTTTAATGGTCCACTTTGATGCTGAAGCTGCAGCAGGGACTGCCTCATTTCCCCCTTATCCACAGGATACTGTCATCTTATTGTAAGAATCTAGACCTCTGAACTACACATTCTGTACTGGTTCATCACTGCCTATTCCCTCTGCCATGGAGCAATGTCGCCTGAAGTATACCGCTTTTCAGAGTAACATAAAATATCAGAGAACACAGGAATTTCCTCACTTGCACACAACCAGCATATGCGCTCCTGCTGACACAAATGCCAAAAACAGTGCCAAAAGGGGGCAGGGTCAGAACAGGGTGGGGGAATCACCTTGAACAACCGCCCCCCTCCGTAAGTGGGGATTCCTCTGTATCTCCCCACTGCCTCCCCTCCTCTGGACTCCTGCTCTCAAATCCACTTGATCCACAACTTTTTCCTTCCCAAACACACCAGCCCAACTTTCCCTGACAATGTGTTTCAACGATGGACAACTCCCACCTTGCCCTAGTCCATTCGCATTTATGAGTTGGAAGTGGCTGGAGGACCTTTCTAGAGTGCTGGACTAGGACCTGGGAGGCACTGGCGGAGGAAGAGGGGTGCGGGGGGAGCACACTGCCCCTGATGGCATGATCCCAGTGGAGTGCCATCGCGGCTCCCCCCTTGCGCTGGGTGCCACGCCCCTGCATACGCGCGCCATACCCCCAGGACACGCACCACGCCCCCAGGACGCATGCCAGCCATGCCCCTGCCTGCTCTCCACCACCCCCACCAGAGGTTGAAGCTCCGCCACTGCTGGGAGGCCAGGGTTCAAATCTGTGGTCAGCTATGAAACTCGCTGATTGCCCTTGGGCCAGTCATGGTCTCTCAACCTAACCTACCTCTCAGAATTGTTGTGAGGATAAAATAGGGAGAAAGAAGTGGGACAGATCAGTTGGTAGAGCATGAGACTCTTTAATCGCAGGGTCGTGGGTTCAAGCCCCACGTTGGGCGAAAGATTCCTGCCCTGCAGGGGGTAGGACTAGATGATCCTCGTGGTCCCTTCCAGCTCCACAGTTCTATTATTCTAAGAGAACCCCGAATGACTCCTTGAAGGAAAGGTGGGATATAAATGCAATGAATGAATGAATGAATGAATGAATACAAATCATAAACAAATAGGTTTCTCTAACCTAGTAATCAATAAATCTGTTTGCCCATATAAACATCCACCCAATTATCCCAACTTCTTGTACACAAATATCTGTTTGTATCTGTCCTCATACACATGCAGCCTGGATTAACCCTGTTCTCATTACCGGAAGAAGTCTTGTGCTTGTCTGCTCACACACAGATACAAGCTGGGGACTAGTGGTGGTGGGATGGTGGATTTTGCCACACACAGTTCTGAGCTGCCTTTTTATCAAGCCTGGGATCTCAGCGGCACTTGCTAATCCAGCCATTACATCACATTCCTTGTGTGTGTGTGTGTGTGTGTGTGCGCGCTCGCGCAGGCACATGCAGTTAACCCTACAGAGGCTAAATTGGCCTAGGTTAAGGATGGTACTAATCATGTTCCGAAAAGAGAGTGGAGCTTCCCACTCTTAATATTGCTATCCCAGAGTTTTTCTTACTGCTCTCTCTTTTCTCTCTGATTTATATTACCTGTGTAGTTTCTTTTTCACATTCCAGAGACTAATAGTTATATAAATTCAAATGGAATGGTGTAGGCAAATGAGTGACTGCATCCCACCCACTATTTGCCCCTAATTATGTTGGATGAGGGGAATATTGCATATGCTCTACACCCAAAAACGAATACGAAGGATTAAGCAGCAGCGAGGAAGCTAAAGTTGAAGCTACTCTGCCTCTCTTTCAAATTTATTTCTAGGCAAACATTAAGGGCCCAGGTAGCATTTGTAATTATACATATTTTTGAAAAGAATCATTTATTTTGCTACCACCAACATTAAGGGGGGAAATGCCATGGTGACGAACAGCATAAAACCAACAATAAAAAGACATTCATTAAAACAAGTAGAAGTTGCATTGTTCCCTGCTCTTCCCTGCTGCCTTGCAGGACATCTTCAGGGAAGGAAAAGGCTAAGGAGTAAACTCTACTCAAATCCAGAGTGGAGTCCCAAAGACAATTGGGTAGTGTCTTGTGTGCCCCCTTCCAGCAACTCCTGCAGCCAAGCTGGAGCCAACTGCGTTGCTCAGCTTTCCTTTCGGTGAGGTGGAGAGTGGGGGGTCTTGTCGTCTGGGCAACCCAGGACCTCCATACACAATGCCCAGGCTTGCACCCTGGGGAGGTCACTTTGGTGCAGCAAATGCAGCAAAAACAACGCGGGAGGCAGCAGTTATAAGTTATAAGCTCAACCTGATTAGTGTAAGGTATGCTACAGCCACAGCAGGTGCTGTGACTCTCCAATGGTTTGACTTCACCCCCAAATGCGCACTCCTCCATTATCTCACAAGACAGATGGATGCCAACAACATGACCCCCCCTTCAGCACTCCCCACAACAACTTACCCTCATATACAACAGTCATTAACCCGATAACACCAATACGCAGTTCAAAAGGAAATTTAAAAACATAATGTGACACCAATTATTAAGAAAGAGAAGTGAACATTTAAACAGAGTTCAAAATGGTCTAATTAAATTAATTAATTAGCTTTGCCGAGGCTTTTTAATTTAAAAGCCTTGGTAAATAAGAAGATTGTTGCCTGGCACCAAAAAGACAGCAGATTAAGCAAGCCTTCCAGGAGAGAGAATTCCATAAGGGCGGAGGGCAGAAAGGTGCCACAACGGTGAAGGCACCCGCTCTCTGGTCACCATATACAGTCACAATCAAAATTATTCAAGCCCCATGGCAAACCAGCTTTATTATCAAAATTTACAGACTTCCAGCTGTTTGCAATGAGCAAATCAAACAAAAGCAATTTAAATACTTCAACACAACGCTTGTTTCAAGTGGTTTCCCCAAATTCAGCTGAAATTGCAACTGACACTGGCTTCTCCAGTCTCACTATTCTCACCATTATTCAACCCCCTCAATAGAATCCCTCACAACAGCACAAATACACCAGGTGTTGTCTCAAGCACACCTGATGCAATTAATCAAGATTTGATGGCGGCAGGCACTGAGATTTCAGTGAGCACAGAAAGACACGCTGTAAACACAGAAAGTTTCCATGCCAGAACTCCAAGATGCACATCTCTACTGGAGAAGCCAGTATAAGTTGCATTTTCAGCTGAATTTGGGGAAACCACTTGAAGCATCTGTTGTGTTGAGCTATTTCAATTGCTTTTGTTTGATTTGCTCGTTGCAAACAGCTGGAAGTCTGTAAATTTTGATAATAAATCTGGTTTGCAGTGGAAACTGAATAATTGTGATTACAACTCTACCTAACCTATGATGGTGGAGGTACCTGTGAAAGGCCTCAGAAGATGATGTTAATATGCAGGCGTCTTCACACGTGTAAAGGTCATCTGTGGGTGGCACTTCAGATGTATGGGTCCCTTTCAAGGGTTTTAAGCATGGGTAGGCAAACTAAGGCCTGGGGGGCAAACTAAGGCCCGGGGTAGGCAAACTAAGGCCCAATTGCCTTCTCAATCTGGCCTGCGACAGTCCAGGAATCGGCGTGTTTTTACTTGAATAGAATGTGTCCTTTTATTTAAAATGCATCTCTGGAGGTAAGCTTGCCATGAAGCTTACAAGTGGACCTTTTGCTCTCAGGGACACAGAATTGCCATGTTCAGGGAACATGAGTAATAAGATCAGAAAGGCTTTTGCAACCACATCATCAATATCAGAACTTGCTAGTCAAATTGTTTAGATGACATGCACAAGTGTGGAACTGTTGGAAAACTAGGCACTTATTTTTTTACACAACAATTTCAGTTTTTCACAAGTTGCTTGAGAAACAAACCACACGTAAAACAACACCCTATAAGGTTAAGATTGTGCTTTGGGGGTGGGGTGGGGTGTAGAATGGTTGTTTATTTAAAGCATTTTTTTAAAAAAAAATATTGTTCTTCAGCTGAAAAGGGTTCCTAGAGTGGCTTAAAAATATCAAGGGAAAAGACAGGTTTATAGTCCCACAGGCTTATAGTTTAAGAGACACAACCAAAAGGAAAAAGGGATTGGGAGGGAGGAGGGGGGGAAGCAAACTCCTGGGCAGTTTCTTAGTTGCAGAGTTACTGTAACAAGCAGCTGGAATGGAAATAAGCTGGTCTTGCAGTGGGGAGAATGGAGAGGCCCTGCATTCCCACTCCTCCCCCTCTCCTAGAACCTGATGGGAAGAGCTGCTGACATATGACAGTGGAGGGAAGAGCCTTTTCTTCAAACCAAACATTTTTAAAACTGATGGCAAGGCTAATTACGTGGCCAGATGCGAAAGAGAACTGGGTTCCTGCACCTGTTTTGCAGAAGAGGGAATTTCACAGGTGCAATCTGTCCTGCAAGCAACACCTGCTTAACGTCCTTTTTCTACACATCTACTGAAGGTGCAGGAACCCCCATCCTAGTTTGCATCTGACCACCCCAGGACTGACTGAAGAGGATTCTGGCTCACAGTTAAAATGTGTGTACACGCATACACACATTTGGTTTATAGTAAGCTTTCTACTCTGTATGAACAGAAGTCCTGAAATAGGAAGTCAGTTATTGAAGAGCTTTCTTAATGCAGGCCTAAGGAATAGGTTGGTAGCCTACTGACTCCCTCCCTCACCACTTTCCCTGGGCTGCAGTTGTCCTTTCTCTGCTCATCCCTCTGCTTTCAGGGGGCCTGTTATTTTGAAGACAATGGCTTGAGACTTGGGAGTTCAGGGTTATAACCCGGTGTGCCAGCCTGGCCCTCTGGGCATCCCTGCTCAGGTGACTTGGGACCACGTAAGCTCATAAATGGGAATAGAAAGGCCATGAATGGCAGACCTTGGATCACCTCATTCAGCCCCCTCCACCAGATCTGAGGGTTGAACTCGAGATCTTAAGCACTGCATAAGACCCTCCGTCCTGCTCTCCAAGCAGCCATTCCACCCCTACCCTTCCTTGTTCAGTTGAATGTGATGCTACTGGAGACGAGGACTCCCACACCTTGAATCTCCTCAGCAACAAGATTAATGTTCAATTATTTATTTCTGTCATCGTCATCCTGCTCTTCAGTGAATGAGTGATTCCAAAGGGGGCTGTGAGAAATACAAAATAAAGCAATAGCTGTCAACATAACATTAAATTAGTAGAGAGGCTCATAACTATCCTATGCGCTCCCTCTCAGCATGAATATCAGGTTGAGCAAGTCTCACTCGCCATCATGTTCAATCCAGGATGTGTCTGTCAGCTGTGAAATGTGTCATTTTACCTAGTGGACTTAATCTGAGAGGGGTGGGCTTCTAGGCTGAATCGCTCTCTGACTCTGCCATAAGCTTCCATTTCTACAGTAGAATTTTGGGGGTCTGAGTTATCTTGTTTCCTGGGCCATATATTTTCTCGTTTTATTCCAAATTTAGTGACGTTGCTTTTGAGTCTCCCTTATAGGAGGCCTCAGGGAAACTCCAACCTCCACAGCTCAAAATATTTTTTGCAGGGGCTTTGTTTTTGTTTTCATGGGGTCTCTGGGCTTGGGGGCCATCCTACAATTGCCTCTGATTCCTCCACCTTTTAGCCGGACAGGATATTTATACAGTACATAAAGTATATATGTGTTTCTTAACAGAACCCTGAAGGAGGCAGAACCCTGAGGACTGGGGGCTGGGGTGGGAATGAGAAGGGTTCCCTCTAGGGAGCCAGATGTGTGTATTTGGTGTGCATAAGCAATCCAGAGCAAAGCATTAAAGTTTCTTCCCCTTATATTGGTAATGGAGGGGAGGGGGAGTAGCCCTGCCACCCCCTCAAGTTGTGTTTATGTGGAGGAGGCTCAGCACTGCTGGCCTTGCGCCGTGGTTTCTTGGCAGGCGAGCCAAGAGGGAATGTGTTTCGGTTTGAGTTTCTTGGCAGGCGTGGAGGCTGAGAGGGAAAGGTTTCCTTCAATCCAGCCTAGTACTCAGTTCTCAAATTTATGCCCATCGGCTGCTACTTGGGTGGGCCAGAGGCGGCTGCGGAGAGGGAGGGGAGGAGGGTGACTCCTCACAGGAACAGGCGTTCCCTCCCCATTGGCTGCATTCAGCGCTTACGCCTGCACGCATGTACACACACACAGGCACACTGTGCGTTCCCCTGCTCCCCAGGGAATTGCCTTAACATGCTCCAGAGGTGAATCTCCTGAGCCCCTAATAAGAGGCGAGATAGGCTCAAACTCTCAGGCAGTTCTTGCGTGGCTTCAAGCTATGAGAAAAGGTGTGTCTGCGTGTGTGTGTGTAGGGGAGAGGTGTTGGCTGAGGAGCATATCAAAAAGCACAGCGCAGTGCCATTAGTGCATCAGGTATGTTGGATCTCTGCAGCTGCTCCAAGGAAGCAGCATAAGTGCTGAGACACTGTCGGAGTGCTCCCTCCCCGTGGAAATTGTATGGGGTTATTGCAGCAGCAACAAAACAATGTTTGACTGCTCTCCCCCCTGCCAAGCCCTTGCCGCAGTGCCAGTTTAAAGGAAGCCAAACTGTATTGAAGAAAGCAGCCAGTTATGAATATCCCTGTTTCCTTCTCACATCTTGAAAACCTCTGTGCTAGCTGGGCAAGGTTTATACAGGACAAGCTGAAGGAGGCCTTGCAGAGGGTTGCCAACTCAGGGCCGATCCACACAACTCTTTTACAGATGGTGAAAGAAACAAGAGGCTTTTTCTACATGCTGAGCTGCTGAACCACTCCTGTGGAATTAACCCACTAGAACAGTGGTTTTCAGACAGTGTGCTTGAATGATGGTGGGAGTGCCACAGGCAGCTCTGGCCTTCCGTCCCTCCTCTGCTGCCCTCTTGCATCTCTGCCTCCCAAAGTTGGCTCTGGCTACAAGCTCCTCAGGCGAATGGTGACTCTGGGGCTTGGCCAGGGGGTGCTGGTTGCCGGGAGCTGAGTCCTCCAGCCCTTGCTGTTGGGAATAGACAGACAAGTGGGAGGCCAGGCAGGCGGGCACCATGCTGGCCTGCTTTGCGCTTGCTGTGTGCAATGCCTGTCTGGGAGATGAGTGTCCAGTGCCAAAGGGGGGCTTTTCTGCCATGCAGGCCCAGTGGCACCTGCTACTTCCCAAGGTGGGTAAGGTGCTGGCTTCCCATTCACCTTTGGCCAGTCTCTGTTGGGCCGCTAAGGCTGGGGATATCCTCTTCCCAGGCCCTGGTGGGGGGGTGAAGAAGACCTCTTTTGGGGGCAGAGGGGTGGTTCAGAGACCAGGGGTGGTGGTGGGGCTGCCTGGAGCACTCCCAGGGAGAAGAGAAAGGAGAGGAGGCTGAGGAAACACTCTACAAGGGGGGTGTTCAAAAAGGGGTGAAGGGCTGCCAACTCTGCAGGCAAGAGGTGACATAACTGGGCTTCTGAGGCTCAGAGTGCGTTTCCCCACAGGGAAGTGCAGAAAGAATATAGTTGGTCAAGGGAGCCATGGACACAAAAAGGTTGAAAATCTTCACTAGATTATCTGTTTCATGGTGCCCTTCAAGATGTTGTAGACTACAGCTCCCATAATATCGGACCATTGGCCAGCTGGAGTCCAACCTTTAAAGTACACCATACATTTAAAGCACACCGCTCCCCCTCAAAGAATCCCAGGAAATGCAGTTTCCCCCTCATAAAGCTACAATTCCTAGCACCCTTTTGGAATTGTAGTTCAAAAAAACTTGCAGGGCACTTCATTGGCTGCTACTGATGTAGTGCAATTCCCCGCTCTAAGGCAGGTATATGACACCTAAAACATCTCTAACAGGTGGCTGCACAACCATGGCAAATGTGTCAATGTGTGCCCACACCAGTGCCGTGGTTACAGAGGGGGGTTAGCCAGTTTTTTGCCCTGGGTGAAGCCTCCAGAAGGGGGTCATTGAGGCTCCCTGCCAGTGTCTTTGTGTGTGTGAAAATGTGTGTAGTTGGTGCCAAACTTGGTCTTTGACCCAGGTGAAAGAAAGTCTAGTTTTGCTCCAGCCCACACCATGACACGTGCATTTGTTTGCTGGACCAGCTATATAAAGGTGTGTTGTGGCAAATTCAGCATCACGTGTAGCTCAGAATGGATTACAGTTACATAAATTAGAATAAAATCCTTCCAATTAGCAGATCACAGCAGGCAATTCAGAATCCAACATAAAACAATGAAAGAACTTAGCATCAGGAACTGGAAAACGGGAAATTAAAAACTTTCTTCTGATGCCAAAGGAGACTAAAGTTGGCATCAAGTAAACCTCTTTGAGGAGTTCCAAAAACAGGGTGCCACAAGTGAAAAGGCTCTGTCTCCAGGTATCTGATGGAATACTTTTGATGGCAGAAAAACATGGAACAGAGCCTCTAAGGCTGATCTCAGTAGCTGGGCAGGGTCAGGTGAGCAGATGGGCCTTTACTTCATCTTGTCCTAAAATGGCTTAATTTGAGCTAAGACTACAGATGTATTTGAGTGTGTACAGGGTTCCTTTTGCCTCACCAGAAAGGTCAAAAGGCATGACACTTGCTACAAATAGTTGTCTATAGTATGCTGATATACACTAGCCCCATACAGGCAAGTGGTACATAAGAGTACCAAATGTGTGAAGCGATAACCAAGTTGTGTCGGTGTCTATCAGAAGGGAGTTATGTGCATACAGATGTTCATGCAAAGGCCTAATTCAGATTGGTCTCATCACACATGTTTAGCCCATGCAATCTGATTAGCCCACCATAGGTATTGAATGCTTGAATGGGCTACTAAAAGCATCTAAATTGTCTGTAACCATGCAAGAAAGTGTGTGTGTTTGTGTGTGTGTGTGTGTGTGTGTGTGTGTGTGTGTGAATAAACAGCTATAAACAGCTCACTGAAAGTTTCATCTTAGTATTATATGGCACACACGCACACACACAGACAAAGTTGGTGTTAGAAATTACTCAGAAGAAAACAGGATTGATAATGAAAACACAAAAATCATAATGCCATTACAGAAATCTATATATAAATCTATGCTTAAGCCTTACTATGAATACTGTCATTTAGTTGTGACATCTTACCTAAAATATAATATATTGGAGCTGAAGAAGGTTCAGAGAAGGGCAGCTTATCAGTTAGATTTATCATTTTCCCTAGAAGTCTTTAAAAGTTGAGAGGATTTTTTAAAAAAAATCTTTAAAAAATGAAATTATGAACACTATGGAGAAATTAACTCTCCTATCTCTCAAACCTCAAGGTCATCCAATAAAACTGATTAGCACTGAATTCCTTAAGTAATGTAGCAGCTGTGTGAAAATGTATATGGCAGATCATTGGCTTAGATGGGGTTGGATAAATTTGGATAAATTTCCGTTCAGGGAAGTTTTTAATGTTTGGTCTTGTATTGTGCTTTAATTTGTTGGAAGACACCCAGAGTAGCTGGGGGAACTAAGTCAGATGGGTGGAATAATAATAATAATAATAATATATAGGGAAAGGCGTAGATTTATCAGCGGGTATCATTTGGGATGAAGAGTCAGTCTTTTCTCACTTCTGTCAGTTTTTCATGTGTTTATGTGTGTTCTTTCCTGTTTTCACATCAATCTGATTTATTTTTAAGAATATTCGCATTATTCTCAATGTGTTTTTTCTCACAAAACACATCACTTCTGTATGTGCTTTAACCTAAAAAATCCTTTTATATGCATGTTGATCCAAGAATAGTATCACAAAATGCAGAGAAGTGAAAAAAACGAAAGGATAAACTGCTTCCCGATCTGTGTACTATTCTGTGAAGTGTGAATCTGGTTGTTTTGCTTAAAAATGCAGGCTGAACAAAATCCTCACGGATCCCTAGGTATGAGCAATAACAGCTAATAATAGAACATTCATTTTGAGAAGCATGTAGAACATCTGATTCCCAGATGCTGGGCATGGCCATGGCCATAATGTCTTCTCCCCACCCCCACCTTCTGGGGCATCTGGATGGCTGCCGCTGGAGAGACGCACTGCGGGGATGGAAGCCTTTGGTGTGATTTAGCAAGGCCCTATTTGAGTACCCTTTAATGTGCTGTGTGAGAGGCTGGGGCAGGAAGGATTACTCAAGCCTCCTCCTGGTTTTTCTTTATTTATTTAGCAACCCTTTTCTTATGCAAGCATTTCGAGTCTCAGTTTCCCATCCATATAAGTGGGGATTATATTATGCATGTATAACCCTACCCTGCCTTGCAGGATAGGCTGGGATAATGAACAGGATAAGGATCACAAGAAAAGGCACAGAGAGGTCAGTGTGAAGGGTGTGCAGGTACCTTGGAGAGAAAAGCAGTGTGTGTAAGGAAAGGATGAAACCCAATGTGTTAGAGCAGGGGTAGGCAACCTAAGGCCCGGGGGCCGGATGCGGCCCAATCGCCTTCTCAATCCGGCCCACGGACGGTTCGGGAATCAGCGTGTTTTTACATGAGTAGAATGGGTCATTTTATTTAAAATGCATCTTGGGATTATTTGTGGGGCCTGCCTGGTGTTTTTACATGAGTAGAATGTGTGCTTTTATTTAAAATGCATCTCTGGCTTCCGTTCATTATTTTTTTTCCAAAATATAGTCCGGCCCACCACATGGCCTGAGGGATGGGTGGACCGGCCCACGGCTGAAAAAGGTTGCTGACCCCTGTGTTAGAGGTACAAGCGTGTCACTTAATTATTTATTATTACATTTATACCAACCTTTCCTCCAAAGAATTCAAGGTGGCATACATTCATTTTATCTTCACAACAACCCTGTGAAGGTAGGTTAATGCTGAGGCTGGACCTGGCCCCAAATCACCCAGCGAGTGGAGATCTGAAATTTGGCCTTCACCACACTGATTAAATTGGCTGAGCTTTAGGGCCATCAAAGCCCTGAATATTTTGACAGTTGCCGTTAAATAGACAGTGCTAATCCTACACTTGTGCCTCTGGATGGGTAGTAAGAACCCATGCCAACAAACCCAAAATAATGCTTCTTGCAAGCAGTGGCAAAGCTGCATGCTCCGCTACCGGGGGCGGAGAGCAGGCGGGGCCATAGCTGGTGCCCACCGGGGGCGTGGTATGCCACCCGCAAGGGCGTGGCTCACATTGTGGGGGCATGGTGCACTGCCTGTGGGGGTGTGGTGTCTGGGGCGCGGGGGGCGCGGCACATGTCCGGGGGGCCTGCCGCGATGGCACCCTACCGGAATAGTGGTGCCGGGGGCGGTCCGCTCCCTCCGCCCCCCGTTCCTCCGCCAGTGCTTGCAAGACCATAACTGATGCGCCCTAATGTGAGAGTTAGGCCCACTGGGCACTAACAGGCCAGCTCAGTACTCGATTTCTGGGAAAGTAATTCCCACCGACTTCCAACAGAAAGAGTTTCCCAGGTAATCGTGCATAAAACTAACAACGTGATCTTCTGTGTGTTTACTTGGAAATGTGTTCGAATGAATTTAGTGAGACGCAGAGAGAGAATTTTGTGCCTATTCATCCAGAAGGAAGCCCCACTGGATTCAGTTGGCGTTACTCCCAAATGTGAGGAAGCATGGATTTGCAGGCTCAGGCCAACAGATCAGCTGGGGAAAGAGTGGATACTCTGGGTGCTCTTTGGGGCATGGGAGAAATTGAATTCTGAAAAAAGAGAGGTGTCGTGGCCAGCTAAAAAAACCACACACTTCACTAGGAAACATCTACTCGTAACCCAAAAATATGGGGCCAGGCTGGGATTAGTGCACTCCGTGCATGCTTCTGCTACCAGATTGCATGCTTGCTTTGGCATACTGGCTCTCTTTTTTCATATGTTCACTAAGTTTGTTTTACTGTTAGAATCTCTGACCTGAACGCCCAACTGGGTCCTGCTACTTTCCTTATGGTGCTGAAGCTGGACCTCTGCCTTCTGGATTCTGACTTGTATTATGGCATAGACCAGGGATGGGGAACCTTTTTTAAGGCCAAATTCCTGGAGGGGAGGAGCAACATATGTAAATTTTATGTGTGTACAGCAGGCTAGGTTCTATACATGTTCAACGTACCCCTCTCATATTCGCCAACATTTCTCTGATGAAAATAGAGATGTCCTATTTAATAATAATAATAATAATAATAATAATAATAATAATAATAATAATATATGTTGGAAGCTGTCCACTATAAAAACGTGGTGAAATATGGAACATTAAAAATAACTTCCCTATACAGGGTTGCCTTCAGATGGCTCAGTTGTTGGATAACTCCATACCCACCAACTTTTCTCTGATGAACATAGGGAAGTCCTAAGTAAAAGTGGGACATTCTGGGATCAAATCAGAAACTGGGACAGGTTCTGTAAATCCAGGATGTCCCTGGAAAATAGGGACACTGGGAGGGTCTGCCCTCATCATCCAGGCAAGCAAGCGGTGCTATCAGCATTCAGGGACACATTCCAGCCAGGCAAAAACACTCTTAAGAGAATGCAAAGCAGGGCCGGAGGGATGGAGGCTGGGGAGAGTCCTGGGGGCCAGGTAGAGCGGCCTTGGAGGCCACATTCAGCCTTGGAGGCCACATTCAGCCTTGGGTGATGTTCCCTATATCTGCCCTAGACCTAATCTTGGAAAGACCCTCACTGATGCTGGTTAAGGGTCTAGCTTGACAATGCCAGTGAAAAGAGCATCCACATCTTTCTTTGACCTCCAAGTTAAGAGGTAGAGGGTTTTTTGTGCCCTATAGCATTTTTCCCTGTTAACATTTCCCCACAGTGTTGCAGCATGTCACATGGTGTGGGTGACCATTGGATGTTCTGCTGTGGCATCTCTGTAACTGAAGAGAGCAAGATGCATGTCATCCAATGTTTTTAAAATGAAGGGAGGTGCCCTTTTTTTTACAGCAAGAGTTAAGGTGGCTCAGCTTTATAGTGGGGTATATTGGTATGAGCAGAGTACTGATTATATTGTAATTTTCCATGAAATAGTAGAATTGTTTGAGGAATTCCACTTTCATTTTAAAAAGCAAGTATCTACCCAATGGTATATTTGAATTTGAAATTCTGTGGGCAACCTTTTCTGAAATCTCATAGACCAAAGTGGGGGCTGAGTGATATTTTCAGTGTATAAAGATGGCCTTTCAATGCCTTGCATAGCAGCACACTCTCCTCTGTGATTAACAAAGCTAGAATAAATTATGAAAATTGCACAAATTGCATAAGAAATGTATGCAACATTTGCTTGGATTACACAATTTAGACATCTTGCAGAATTTAGCTTTTCTTGGTGCAGAATTTGCATTGGATGGATACAGAATTTTAACTTTTCTATTGTTATTACTGCTGAGTAAAAAACTAAAGTGGAGCAACACACTTCCATTGGCTTTAGCAGCTGACACTCCCCATTCAAGACTTTTGGAAATAATTGCGTCTATCATCTGTACTTCCAATGTCTCCTAGGAAATGCATTTTTACATCGAGAGAGAGAGTCATTTTCTCTTTTCCATTTTTGTTAAACAACTCAAAGGATTTTTAAGAATGTCAAAGTAGATACAGAAACTGGCTTCCTACCAGCTAAATAGGCAGATTTGGAGTGTACAGATCCGCTAGACCAATTTGGATAAATAGTGAGAAAATGTTGTATCTGTATGGTGCTGCTGAAAGGCATCGCATGGTTATGTGCTAGTTCATGCATGTGCAAATATGGGATTCACATATTTTGATGTGTTCGTGAATTATGTATGTTGGGTGCTGGGCTTGCAGCCTCACCTCCTCAGTTTGTTCTGGGATAAAAAACAAAAAAACAAAACCCAGCCCTACAAAACTAATGAAATTCTGATGTACTCCAGAACGATGTACTCTCCCGTGACCCTGCCCTTTCCTCTGGCCAGTTCTGTGGGTGGAATGGAAAAAAGGATGGAGGGGTGAACTCTCCTGACACAGAAGCTCAGGGCGGGGGGGGGGGGGTTGCTCCTTATACCTGATTAGGATTTATTGCTATTCTAATTACTGTTGTCATTTCATGGGCAGGTGGGGAATTTGATATTCTTAAAGCCCCAAATGTTAGCTTTTTTTGAAATTGAACTGATCTTCTGCTACGTGCATTCAGCTTGCGCCAGATCCCACCCAGGTTCAATGTTCCGCATGAACAGCATATAGAACAGCACATAACACAGTCAGAGCTCTGGTTCTTCTTCTTCTTCTGCACCCCATGCAATTCAGGGTTCCTGTGCATTTAGGTCATAGACTCTTGAGTAGGCGCAGGTCTGGGTTGCAGACTCTGTCTAAGACTTTTTAGCTAGTGTCTCATGAGGGGGACATTGGGGGAAGAAGGTTCTTTGTTTGGGGCCCCTGTCACCCAGACCTGATGCTTAGTGCTTGCTGTTGTCCAGCTGCTGGTCACTCTGAGAAACGCTGCTAGTCTCTTTCCCAGGTCAAGTGCGTTCCTTGCAACGCCCGCCCTACTGATAGCTTATGGGGACATGTAAGCCGGTCCTGCTTTCTGTCCACACTCTCCCGTGACCCTGAGAGCTCCTGCCATCCAGGTCTCAAGGCAGGGCAGGGACTATCCTGAAGTGCCTTGCTAGGGGTCTCCTGCTCGTCTTCCTACTCTTGCTGATGCAGCTGTGGCAACCTTGCTGTGTGGTCTTTTTACAAATACCACAGCCATTCAGCAAAAAGCAAGGCACTAGGTGCACCAAAGCGCAATGGCAGTGAAGTCAGCCTCTGTGTCCTGCCATTCTGGTGCCAGTATGCTGCAATATGGAATGCACAGTGAACATTCCGGGTGATATACCGTATATTGCTACCACCACATTCTCCTCTGCAGTGGTGGGTATATATTCTAAAATGGTAAATGTGTGATGAATTTTTTATTTTTAGGATCAGAGGTTTGACACCCAAAGATTTTGCAGCAGTGGTCAGTTTTTGACAGTATCTGATATATAGACTGATTTTTGACAATGTTCCCCCCCCCCCTCTCTCTATATATAATCATCATCATGGGCAAAATCCCATTCAGCTCTAGTTCAATATAATGCAAATTAGCTAGGTTTAGGGCAACCAGAAATGCACTAGAGCTCAGGCAGCATATTAAGACAGTAAGGTTTTGTGTGTGTATGTGTGTGTGTGTACACAGACACACAAAATCATGTGCCAAGAAAAGTTGAATTCTGTGACTTGTATAAATTGTGCAAATCAAGGCCATTTCATAGATCTCCTAGACTGTGACACTAAGTGTGGAATTAAAAGGATAGAGAGAGAGTAGATAGTAATTGGTTCAGAGCTCATCCATAGATCAGGAGGGTTGAGTTACGCAAGAGCAGATGATGAGATGGTAAGGGCAAAAGTATGTGATGGGGTGAGGAGAAAGAAAACATTTTCTCCTAATGGAAGGGGCAGAATCTTCACTTTTGGGGGCGTGCAGAATAATAGTTTAAATATAATGATCTTTCTGCATTCAGTATGTTTGGGGGTGAGGAAAGATAGTTTGTACCCTTACTTTTGAAGATGTATGTTAAAATCACACATTGGAGCAGTGTGCATGTTCTTTCCTGCATGGAGACTATCATGGGTCCCCAAATCCACTCAATTCTGCAATCCCAGATTCCAAAGTTTGCATTTTACGCTGTGTGACTTTCTGACATCTCTCCATCCCCCACCCCAATTTCATCTGACTGAGTGGTTTCCTGTAGTGCTTCAATATTGAAAAACTTGTCACACTTGGACAGAAACATAAAATGAGAACATTACAGAAGCCAGAGGTTTCAGTGAAGTCTCTGCAAAGTGAAAGAACTCCTTTCTCCAACGAGCACATAGAGTAACCAGTGACATAGACATGCCTGATGTGCTCACAATTTGCATCGTTTATGTGAGAGCATGCAACACACTGAGGATTTGCCTGGTGTGAGACTTTCAGTGAGCATTTTGCATGCAGAACCTCATCAGCAGGATAGTTTGTAGTCATTCAACCTTTATGTAGCATTCTCGGAATGTACTCAAAGCATCCTTTGTGCCAACTGCATGATGCATCTTGCCATAAATGTATACACTCCCATTTGGGTGCATGTCCATCTTCCCAGGCGCTCAATATACATAGTATATAAAATCCCCGAAGTTTACATGCTCAAAGTTAAAATCTGTATGACGTGTTCTTGTACAACAGTTTAATATGCAAAAACACCCCACCCCTGAATGTCTCTCCCTCAAGGAACATAACAATTCTGCACCTGTCCATCTCAGTCCTTTAATATGTATCCGAACCATTTTGGGGAACATGTTGACATCCCGGTAATCCACTTAACCCATGACTTAGCATGTAGATTTGGTTGTATGAATCAACTCTGAGTCAAAATTCAAAACTGCTGATCAAGGCCAGAGCCTGAAGTCGAACAGCACTATTACAGCAAATTAATTTCAGTTAATTGGAGTTGCGAAACAGCGAACCAGGGACGGAGCAATGGAGAACTTTTGAAACAACAATGGGACACTAGCGCCGCCCAAGGCGTGATGGAGAACAGCAACAACTGACAAATGATAGACACTGTAATATATTTTGAGGACAGGAAGAAACACTACGGACAGAATAATTGCCACACACAGGAAGGAGTTTGAATGCTTCATCTGTAGGTGTAGAAATAATTTAATGTGTCAATACGAATGGAAGTCGTTAAAACTGCAGTTGCGATATAAGGGATTGGTATTTTGACTGGAGCTGTAATTGAAATTTGGAAGATCTTTGAACGCAGAAACAAAATAAATAAACCATTAATTCTGGCATGTGGAGGGCCACCTAAATTGTATAATTTGGCATTTCAATGATTTGTATCATTAATTGCATTATAATTTGGCATTGTTATAATGAGGCCATTATTGGATTGTAGTAACTGAAAAGTAATAAAAATTATTATTAAAAAAAATCAGTTAATTGTGAAGGCAGTGCCAGGAAAAGAAGTGTAGTGAGCATCACCCCACCCAGTTTAGCTTTCATTGTTGCGATCTGAATTATCCCTGGATAATCAAGGCAATAACAGACTCTTGTGGCACCTTAAAGACTATCATATTGTGGCATAAGCTTTCATTGGCCAGAGTCCACTTCACTGAATGCATGAAGTATACCCCCAAACAGGTAGGCAGAAATACGCATGTGGTTGGAGATGGGAAATGCAGAGGAGTGAGGTCAGAAGTGTGTGTGTGTGTGTGTGCACGCAAAAATAAGAGTTTGTCCACGCCAGGGGTAGGCAACCTAAGGCCCGAGGGCCAGATGCGGCCCAATTGCCTTCTCAATCCGGCCCACAGACGGTCTGGGAATCAGCGTGTTTTTACATGAGTAGAATGTGTGCTTTTATTTAAAATGCATCTCTGGGTTATTTGTGGGGCATAGGAATTCGTTCATTCCCCCCCACACACACCAAAAAAAATATAGTACGCCCACCACATGGTCGGAGGGACGGTGGACCGGCCGACGGCTGAAAAAGGTTGCTGGTCCACACTTCCACTTGTCCCATGCCTAGAAAGCAATGGTCCAAGTGGTTTTCTGCTTGTCCTGCGCTTTCTGGCTGTGGGTGATTTTACCTTTGCCTCGCTTCTTTCCCCCTGAAAACCCACTCTCTGGTGATAAATCAGAACAAATGGCATTTGTGGAAAACCCAATTGCCATTTTTTCCGACTCAATGCTAAATATCAGGTTTCCCCAGGGGGGAGTGGAGGTGTGAATAATCCTCAAATCAGTGATAGTTTTGTAAAAAAGACCAAAATAGTTACAGTGACAGTTGACAAGGTTGTGTTGGTGATAACATGAACATCCTTACACTGATAAACTAATATAAAGTGATGCAAATTCAGTCAATCTTTTTATCGGTCTTCTGCCTTTTTACAGCATGTAAAAAGAAATACAGTACATAATTACAAACATAACAAAAGTAGTCATAAATATTAAAATATCAAAAAGTACATTTTGAACAATTTCCATGTCAGTCATAGGATCTAAAATGAAGATGCAAAAATTAATATCAATAACAGTGACAATCCCTCCCCCCCGCCACAACCCCCCTCCAAAAAAAACATTACCCCAAATTCTTACCTTTCTTTTCTTGAGGCAATCAGACTGTTTCTCATGCAATGGGAAGTCAGACTTGGAGGGTAAAACAGCTGAACAGTTTGGAGACAAGACTGGTGCTAGTAACTGTGCTCAAACAGGTGTGTACAAAGGGGCAATCACAAAGTTATTTATTTATTTAGTATATATACACTATGAGAGAGAATTAACTTAACAGGCAGTAAAGGTTGTTGTTGGCATCTGTCTGTCTTGAGAGACCATGGAGTTCACCTCTGGGGGTGAAGTCAAACTGCTGTGTTAGGAGCACCTAACCACCCCCACCCCGCGCAATAAAGATATTCTCACAGTATCTTGTAGCAAGAGAAAGAATCTTCATATTTAAACTAAAAAAATTGAGTATGTTCTTTCTCCAAATGTTTTATTTCAAAAGGAAATAAAAAATGCCCATCTCTCAAGAAATGTGTTTTCATACCTAGTGTCCCCTTTCACGAAGTTATAGGTTAATCTATCAATCGTTGCCCGTGTCAAGTAATTTATATTAAAACATGACTTTTCCTGTGCACATTTCTTTCCTTCATTACTTCAATGCTCATGTTCTTGTTTTGCCTCTGGGCAAAATTTTAAATATACTGATTTGGAGATGGAGTTGTACTTTTCCCACACTTCACCATGGGTGATACATGGGTGCAGAAAATTAAGACTCCCTATTGAGCCTTTCAGCCAGATTTAAGCAAGCAGCGGAGAGACACTGCTGTAAAGTAGGCTCCTGTATCATTTGCCACGTGGTGTATGTGTATATTTGCAAACCATGAAGTTCCCCCAACCCAAGCCCATGGCCTCCAACTTCTGCAAGGATGTTGCCATTTTGGCAGCATGAGAATCCACATTTGGATAATGGGTTTCCTGGTAATATACAGTATAGGGTGATGGCAATTTATCTTAATTGCTACAGCAGAAGCAGATGGTGTCAAGTTCCCATTTCCATGTCCTTATGCCTGGCGGAATCAACCCTCTCTGGGCGCGCATTTGCGATTTTGTGTCTTCTCCCCCTGCCTCCCTCCCTCCCCCTGGATCAGGCAGGCGGCAAGACTTGTCAACACGGCACTTCAAACCACTTGTGGGCCATGCTGCCTGTACAGAGGGGGTTTGTGGCAGACGGGTGTGTGAGGGTAAATAGTTGAGTTTGTTCAGGAATTAGCTGGCATTTGTTGAATAGGGAAGGGAGCAGGCGAGTGGAGTGGTGAGAAGGAGGAGTGTTTGTGTGTCAAACAAGAGGACTGGGAAGGACATCCATTGGTGTGACACAGATCTCAAGCTAAGTGTCCACTGGAATTTACCATGCTTGTGCTCAGGACTAGTGTGGGTTGGCAACGGAGCACAGATCCTGTCCTGCAGCCGATTGCCTACCTCTCCAATTGGTCCTAAATTATGGTTTGTCTCCACCAGTCAATTTCTGCTAAGCTTGTAAAACAGCAGCTTGTGCAGACAGCACCTAGCATGGCTTGCTTCGTGCTCCACTTCCAAAACGATTGCTTAATTTAGTGCTAAAATCAATGACTTGTAAATCAGCTGCTAATTTTACCCCAGCGTCCCATAACATCTCAAAATGCTGTTTTGATTTCAATTACCTAATTCCCTTCATTCTGCTTATTGCCCTTCTCTTCCTCTTATTTGAATCTGATTGTGGTAATGTCTGGTTATCCAGCATTTGCACAGGTTTCCCATCCTCCAGGACTGTTTATATTCTGTGTTAAGAACTAGAACACCTGTATTCGGTGACCTGTATGACTTAGTTTAGAGGAAAAGCCAGATTAGCAAAACATCAACAAAGAATTAAACAGTAGTGACACCTTAAAAACTAACATATTTATCGAATCATAAATGTTTATGGAGTCCATTCAGACATCCCTTTTATTGTGCATTTGTGATTCTTCGCACTCATTATGATATCGGGGTGGCTATTTTCAATCATGCTTTCAATAGCATTTGTGCCTGCAGAGGTTTCTGAGTATACATGCTGTTTTGTTTCCAGTCAGGGCATGTTCCATAACAACTGGCTGAAATCCTGTAGCTTTTCATATCACAAATGTGTGTTTTGGAGGGAGTGGGAGGGTTGCACTTTTGTTGCACTATAGTGCAATAGCGCCTCTCCAGATGGCAACAGTGCATTAACACTGGGGAACCATCACAAAACAACTAACAGAGCAGAATGAGGTGTGGATGGTTCAGTTTAAATCCACCACTAAAGCTTTTTATTGCAGAATGTTGCCGAATAAACCTACAAAAAAACCCCAAACCCAAACCCCCACCCCTCCACCAGTCCCGAGAGACCCATGCACTAGAGTTCATCACCTGATCCGTATAGTTGGCAGAAACACTCATATGCATTCATTAGAACTGAAAGCAGTGAGCCCAAAAGGCCATGAAATGCAGAATGTGGTCTGTGAGATTTTTGTGCAAAGTTCTGTGTACAAAATAAGCACAGTGAGCCAGGGCTATTTTTCTAGAAAAAGAGGTGCCGGAACTCACCATGAACACCTCATTCATTTTATTAGAATGGCAATGGTGCCCACCTGAGAGGTGCCGGAATGGAGTTCCAGTGAGTTCCGGAAAAAGCCCTGACAGTAACCATACACAGTAGCAGCAGTTCATAATAACACAATCTCCCTGGATTTGCTGTTAATTTTACCTGTACTGGTAGAGAAGTCTTCACCATGTGCTGGTTCTGTGTCACAAGGATATGTCTGCAGCTAATTAAAAAATGGTCAAACGGGGAGAGTATAAATAAGCAAGGCCGGCTCATTCATGAGGCAAGGTGAGGTGACCACCTCAGGCGGCAAGATCCTCAGGAGCCCCTGAGACCTGTGGGTATACAAATTATTATAATAATAATCTACTGTCCATCTTTCTTCCCCTCTTGTTCCTGCTGTGTGTCTTTCCCAGGCGGGGTGAGGGAGGGTGCCATTTTAGGGTTCACCTTTCCCCACATCCAGCTTTCTGCCCATAGGGACCCCTTTGGCTAGTGTAGTTCACCCTGGGCCAACAGGGGGATACTGTATATAGTTTTCACTCAGGTCTGTAGATAGTTTTCACTCAGGTCCGCATCAGTTATTTTAGGCGGGAACTCTGGGCTGTTGTTGTTACAATGTTGACAGCCGGCTGCCTATAAAAGCAGGCCGGCTGAGCTGTTTGCAGTCAGTTCTATTCCAGCTTACAAAATAAAAAGCTACTTGAAGAAATCGCTGTGCCGGCTGCTATGTCAACCCACTACCTAATACTGGCGACGAAGGTGGGATGGATGGACATCAGAGCACAGCCAGATGCGGCCAGCCTCTGAACTGAGCTGAATCACTGAGCTGAATCACAGAGCGAAATCACTGAGCGAAATCACTGGGCAGAACCAATTCAGAGCTGACTGTTCTGGCTAGAGCACTGTGTTCCATCCATCGCCCTTCACGCCGGCATCGGAATCATGGCTTCACTTGTGCCTCTACTGCCGTTTGCGCCAGCCTCTGAATCATGGGACTCCTACCTCGCTCGGTTCGACTGCTACCTCCAAGCCAACGAGCTGACAGCAGTATCAAAGGATCGGAAGTGGGGCCTATTCCTCAGCCTCTGTGGGCCTGAGGTGTTTGAGACGGCCCGAGCATTGGTTGCGCCTGAAGCAGTCCAGGCAACACCATGGGACACGATCCAAGAGAAGCTCCGCAACCACTACGCACCAAAGCCGTCCAAGATTGCTGCCCGCCATGCGTTCTACCACCGGAACCAGGCAGAGGGGGAGTCAATCAACAACTACACCACCGCCCTGCGCCAGGCTGCAATGCACTGTGAGTTCCGAGACTTAGACGATGCCCTGATGGATCGAATTGTCTGCGGGGTCCGGGACATCCATCTGCAACGGCGTCTCCTAGCCAAGCCAGACCTCACGCTACAGAAAGCCATTGAGGAGGCTGTGGCCTCAGAAGCTGCTGAACGCTCCGCCCAGGAGATCCGCAAGTCCAGCAGCCCGCGTCTTGCTAGGGAGCCAGTTCCGGTGCATCATGAAGAGGCCAGCAGTGATGAGGCATCCTCCAGTGAAAACTATATACAGTATCCCCCTGTTGGCCCAGGGTGAACTACACTACATAACACGAACCAGCATCTCATGATTTGCAAGCTGATCTCTTGATTCCAGGGGAGAAGTGTGCCAGCTCTAGACTTTTGCACCCATTACAGAGCCCAGATCTTCAGTGCCTCCCTGAATTTGCTGTCTGAGGGAAGTTCTCTTGCTCACAATGGATGCAAAGGCATGAGTGCTGAGCTGGGCTCTTGGGCTGTGCTTGAAGCCTTCGGGACATCCTAGAGCCAAATCTGGGGAACGGAGAGCGTCTCAGCGCACAGCGTAACCCAGCCCTGCCCAAGGGCAATGGCAAGAGGGAAGAGGCTTTTTCAGTTTGCAATATCATTATGGACTTAATCACCAGGGAGATAGAAATTGTTTTGTAGATGGAGAGTAGGTGTGTTGGCTGACAACTAAGGATGCTTGGGTTCCCTTAACCAGTTCAGTTTTTGCTGTAGCAGGTGAACACAGCTCCCCTCTGGAAACCATTCTGCTGAGCCTTCAAACTCTGCCTTACCTTTGGGCCTCCCCCAAGCTTTACTTAACACGTGCCATGAGAAAGCATGATGCTCACTGCATGACCTCTTCTGGGTGTACTGAAGTGCAGGAGTTGGGTCAACACGGAGTCCTTTATGAGCAGCTGAAATATTTCTGCTGACTTGCTGTTTGACAAAGAAGGAATGGGGAAGGGGGCTGAATACATCTTACATATAGCCATTTACTTGGATTTAATTATATTTTTAAATGCCACAAAGCATGCACAGAGCTTCAGCTGCTGGACTGCAAAGAGGAACCCATTGATTCAGCTAGGCATATCAAGGCAGAAGTGGGGAACCTTTGTTCAGCTTGAGGTTCATATTCTTTTGAGGACCTCATTCCAGAATGGTGGGTGGGGCCATAGATATTATCATAAGCCATAAGCCATGCAGAAGTCAGAGGATCCCTACCCTAAAGGGATCTGATCTTTCTCTTTCTTTATGATCTGATATGTAACAACAAGTTGGGCACGTGAAGAAAGAAGATGGGTCGATGGGGGTGAAGTTTCAAAGGCGCACAGCTATATTGTCAGCACAGTAAAATAAAGGAAACCTGTTGTTACATCCTAATGCTAATTCTGTGGTTTAAATAACAAAGGGTCCTTGTAGGACCTTCAAGCTTCACAAATTTATTGTGGTGTGAAATTTCATAGGCTGAAAGGAACCTTCATGAAGTGATTTGGAGACATTTGGTATCGAGCATGGGCAAAAGTGCAAAAGTTTCCATGATGACACCAGTTCATCCGAATGGTGCAATTGCAAGCAAACTCTGAAGGAACTCCAAAAGGGTATCATTATCTATGGACTGGACAACAGGTGGGATTTACCGTATTTTTCGCCCTATAGGATGCACGCACATTTCCCCTTCATTTCCCGCTGGGCTCCCCAGGCTTGCGGATAGCAGCCTGTTCTGGGGGCTGGGGTCGGGGGAAGCCCTGCCCCTGGGGGAAAAATAATTTTCCCCCTTTATTTCCCCCCCCCCCAAAAAAACACTAGGTGCGCCCTATAGGGCGAAAAATACGGTAATTCTAAGTAAGTACAAAGTGATGCACACTGCAAGACAAAATCAATCCATCAACCCTCCACATTCACAGAAAAGCTGATGATGCCTGAATTAACTATGGCTATTCTGGGAAACAGTTATTGAATCACTATTCTGGTGGAAAACCACAAAACATAAATTTAGTGGCCCACTTCAGAGGTCATGGTGAATATGTCATCTGGGCTGTTTGCTCTTTTCTGCAGGCATGCAGGGAAAACAAACCATGATCCCTGGCTTAGCATTATGCATGGTTGCCAACCAGATCTAGAAGTCAGATTTTCTAGATGATGTTTCAGTTGAGATTCAGGCCTGGTTTGGGTGTGGAAACAGCCTTGATTTCCGTGTTGGATGAGGGACAGGGGAATGTGATTCTGTTGAGCCTCCTCAGTTTGTCAGCAGCTTTTGATGCCATCAGCTTTGGCATCCTCCTGAGACAACCATCGGGGGTATTGGGGTGCTGCATTGCAGTAGTTCTGCTCCTACTTAGATAGCCAGCTCCATAAGGCGGTTCTTGGGGAGCATTGCTTGGCTCGATGGGTACTCAGGCATGGGGTCCCACAGGAGTTGGTTCTGTTCCCCATGGTGTTTAACATCTGCATGAAGCCACTGAGTGGTTTAGAGTACATTGTCATCCATACACTGAGGGCCCACAACTCTTCTCCTTTCTCATATTCTGCAGGTAAGGCAGTGGATGCCCTGAATCCATTCTTGGTTGTGATAATGAACTAGATGAAGGCCAATAAACAGATGCTTAATCCAGACAAGACTAGATGCTGTTAGTGGGTGGCTCCTTTGATTGGCTGAGTGGTGTGTGGCCTGCTCTAGATGGGGTCACACTGGCTCAAAAAAAATTGTGGTTTGTTAAGGGTCCTGGGAATTGTAGATCCGTGAAGGAAAAACTGCAGTTCCCAGGTGTGTGCACAGTCCAGGTTGGACTGCATCAGCCCCAGCCAGCCTGGCCAATGGTCAGGGCCGATGGGACTTTGGGTCACCCAGTGAAAGTGATCTGCAGTTGGTTCAGGATAAACAAAAGGAAGTATATATTCATATGATGCATAATTAACTTATAAAATTTACTGCTACAAGGTGTGGTGATGGCAGCTAGCTCAGATTGGGTAAGTTTGTTGGCCGCTATTAACGATGGCAGCTAAATGGACCTTCCATGTTGAGAGGAAGTGTACCTGGCTAAGGGGGGGGGGGGATATGGAGAAGGCTTCTTCTTCATGTCCACCATTCTAGTCTTCCAAGAGACATTTTGCTGGCCCCCTGTTGGAAATGGCATGCTGGACTATAGAGACCCTTGGGCTAATCCATCAGGAGTCTTATGTATATCGTGCTACCATTAAGCGTAAGATTCTGGGAAAGGGAGTGGTTTCTTCAATTTATGACCTTTTAAAAAATAATATATTCAGCCAGTGTGTGAGAAGCCCCAACCATTAAACATGCATGGATGGGGGTAACTGTGGGCAGTATCTTATATTGCCTTCATCAGCCTAGTACCCTTTGGATGTTCAGGACTACATTGCACAGGGTTGGACTAGAAAAATTAGGGTTGCCATATTTTAAGAGCAAAAAAGAGGACACATTTGTCGATTTCTATTTTTAACTATGGATTGCTATGACGACTCTAATTTTACATGAAAAAGAGGCATGTCCGGAAAAAGAGGACATATGGCAACCCTTTCGCTCCTTTCCAACTCAAGAGTTCTATGATTCCATGATCCTATCAGCCCCCAAACAGCACATGGGACTGATGGGAGTTGGATTCCCAAACATCTGGAGGGCACCAGGTTGACAAAGGCAGCTTTATGTGGATGCACACATAAACCGAGAGAGAGAGATTATGCCAAACAGAGAGAAGCTCTGGCCATGCAACACTCTCTGGGGCAAGGGGCCATTCCCCCACTGCCCCAGCTCCTAAAAATGGCCTTGCAGCGCTGCAGCTGTGCTCCCGGCCACCCTCCCCCCCCCATCGCTTGCAGCACCCACCCTAAGCCACCTCTTGTTGCCTGCCTTGCCCTCCACCTCGCCTCTCCCCTTGTCCTTCCAACCCCCACCCGCATATTCTTCCTTGGTGACATCCCAACAATGGGCAGAGATGAGCCCTGAAAGGGGGAACTCAAGCGGAAGGCCGCTGCCCTCAGTACCAGCAATGAAACCCTTTTCTCCCAGCCGGGTGAGGGGCTCTGTCTCGCTCTCCTCTCCCTTTTTAGTTGGGTGGGTGGGAGGCGGAGAGAGCTTTATTCTCTGTCTCTCATTCCCTTTACAAGGAACGACTGGGAGGAGGGGGGGAGGGAGACACTCCCAAAATGCCACACACAGGCAGACCCCCCCCCATTTCATCCTTCTTAGTCAGCTTGTTCTCATTTCCCCACCTCACCTTTCTCTCCCCCCAAGTTCCCCCACCGCCCACCCCTTCCCTGACACAACACGGCTCTAATTGCCGCCAGAGCCCCGGCAGAGTTGCCTCCTCCGCCGCAGACGGGCCTGCTTCAGATCAGGCTCAGTCAGGTGGCCATTTGTCCGGTTCTGCAGAGGACAGCTCTCCCTTAGAAGAGCTGTCAGGATTCTGTGGGCTTTACCTTACACACAGAGAGATAATTTTACTTGTATGCTGCCTCTCCATAGTTCAAGGCAGCTTACAATGCGAAAAATAAATGCATGACTACAAACATAACAAAAGTAGTCCTAAACAGCAAATGAAATGCATGAAAGAGTACGCAACCAAATCAAACCATTTCCACATAAATCATAAAAAGGTATAAAGTAAGGATTAATATTAATAAGAGCAACAGCCGCCTCACAACCACCCCTTGAAACAATTCCCTAAGCCTGTCTGCCTATCTATCTATTTATCATCTATCTGTCTACCCCCTTCCCCAATACTTCACTCTGCTTTTAGTATGCTGTTCATACACCATCTTTGACAGTCTCTGGCATTCATGAAGCACACCACTTGGACACTTTAAGTATTATCAGTCTATAAATTATTGTAAAATGTGAATAAGTCAATGTAAAATCTGAAACACTGTCTGGTTGAAGTCCCATTTTATTTTTAAAAAAACAAACAAACAAAGGAGAGTAGAAGTTGCCCTGGTATCTGGCAGGGCTTCCATGACCTCTTTGGGTATTGAAAAGGTTTGTGTGAAAACTATGCACACTATGCAGAGTTGGCAAAGTTAAATTGAAATGTGAATGTAATGTAATGTAATGTAATGATTATAAAGGTAGGTCCAGTTGTGGCCAGCTCTGGGGTTGCGGCGATCATCTCGCTTTATTGGTTGAGGGAGCCAGCGTACCACGTCCAGGTCATGTGGCCAGCATGACTAAGCTGCTTCTGGTGAACCAGAGCAGCACACGGAAATGCCGTTTACCTTCCCGCCAGAGTGGTACCTATTTATCTACTTGCACTTTGACGTGCTTTCGAACTGCTAGGTTGGCAGGAGCAGGGACTGAGCAACAGGAGCTCACCCTGTCATGGGGATTCGAACTGTCAACCTTCTGATCAGCAAGTCCTAGGCTCTGTGGTTTAACCCACACTGCCATTGTTAAAAAAACAAACCAAAAAAATGATTAAAAGAAAAGAAAAAGTTTGTGTGAAAGTTCTGATGACCTGGGCAACCTTACAGAATCAACGAATTGTAGAGCATACCCTCCAACATCAAAATAGGGACATCCTATTCTATAATAACAAAACAACAACAACAGTTTTATTATTTATACCCCGCCCATCTGACTGGGTTGCATTTGGCACTCTGGGCGGCTTTCAACATATATATAAAAAAAATTAAAAATTAAAAACTTCCCTACACAGGGCTGCCTTCAGATGTCTTTTAAAACTTGTATCGTTACTTTCCTCCTTGGCTCAGGAGTCCCATGACTTTATACCCTCCAACATTTCTCCAATTAAAATAGGGACTTCCTTAGAAAAAGCAGTGGGGTGCAGGTGGTGCTGTGGTATAAATCACAGAGCCTAGGGCTTTCCAATCAAAAGGTCAGCGGTTCAAATCCCTGCGACGGGGTGAGCTCCCATTGCTCGGTCCCTGCTCCTGCCAACCTAGCAGTTGAAAAGCACGTCAGAGTGCAAGTAGATAAATAGGTACCACTCCAGTGGGAAGGTAAACAGCGTTTCCGTGCACTGCTCTGGTTCGCCAGAAGCGGCTTAGTCATGCTGGCCAGATGACCCGGAAGCTGTACGCCGGCTCTCTCGGCCAATAAAGCGAGATGAGCGCCGCAACCCCAGAGTCATTCGCTGCTGGACTTAACGGTCAGGGGTCCCTTTACCTTTACCTAGAAAAAGCAGGACATTTGGGGATCAAATCAGAAACAGGGACAGCTTCTGTAAATCAAGGACTGTCCCTGTAAAATAGGGACACTGGGAGGGTCTGGTAGAGTTGGAAAGAACTACAAGGGCCCCAACTCCCTGCAATGCAGGACTCCGTTGCCCAATGTGGGGCTCAAACTAAGGACCCTGAGATCGTTAGTTCAGAATCTCACGCTCTACCGCAGAGCTTTCCAAACTTTTCATTTTGGTGACACATTTTTACTGTGTCATTTTGTGACAAAGTAATTCCATTTTACTAGTAGACTAGAGGTTAAACTAACTTATGGTTACCAGACATCCCCGTTTCCCGGGGACAGTCCCCAGATTTACAAATCTGTTCCCGGACAAAATCTGTCTGCAGAATGTCCCCGGATTTCATTTTATGTCCCCGGATTTATATTTTAAGTGTTGTAGATTTATTAATCGGGAATGAATGTTGCGTGATTGGCTCAGGACACATCATATGGGGACTTCTGGCGAGGCAAAATGGCAGGCGTCACGGCAGTGAGCAGCTCTTGAAGCCAGCCAGAGCCAATTGCACTACCAGGCTGGCTCTGAGCTGCTAAGACTGCCGCCGCCACTGCCGAGGGGGAACCGGGGATGTCTGGTGCGTCAACTGGGGGAACCGCGGGACACCCCCCCCCCCGCCACGACCCAAATCGAGCCGAGTGTGAGAGCACCCAGCCAACTGCCCAGCAACGCTCTGGGGCCAGGAAAACCCCAGAGCCGACACAGGGGGGGGGGGAGTGTCCCCAGAGTCTTTGAAAAAATCTGGTAGCCTTAAACTAGCCCCTTCCCAGCCCCAGGAGGAGCGCAGGGAGCGTTCGCACGACATGCCTACACAGTGCAGCTGACACACTGACGTGTCACGACTCACAGTGTGGAAAGCTCTGCTCTACCGACTGAGCTATCCCAGCAGCCACTGCTGGAGGATTTCAGAGAATATCAACCTTTTTCCTCCCTGCCTCCTCGTTGTTTATTTGGTTGCATTCTTTTCATCTTTTTGTTAACTTGGGTGTGACAGAGAGAGAACATTAGAAATTAATAACAGACAGGCATCCACAAATCCACCTGCCAGTTGCACAGGGGCAAATGCCCCTTGCCTGCTGGTGAACAAGAGAACCACTGCCCCAAAGATCCCACTGGAGTTTGAGAAAGTAAGAAGCAGTAGGAATCTCTTCAGAGCTGCAGAGGTGGCACACACTGTTTCTTACCTTTGTGCCCCAGACAAATAAGACAAGATCTGTCCACTCTCCCAAGACCTCTGGGCATGCCAGACAATGCTGTGGAGGAGTAGATTGGTGGTGATCATAAATAATGCCACACCAACATGGTGTGGACCTCTTGGGTATAGATATAGATATAGATGTTTGCTTTCGTAGATTTTCACGGGTACAGGAATGCAGGTTTTGGTGTCCTCGGGTGTCTTCCCGTGTAAAAGTTGGGGTGTCTAGGCGACGTTTCGACGAGGTCTCACTCGTCATCTTCAGGCTGGTGCTTTCGGCTTCTTGTTACTGGAACAGAGCAGGATCTCAGTGTTTGAGTTCCTATAAATACTGTTGAGGGGGTGTGGTGTATAGCCTCCAATGTTCTGGGCAGAGAGGAAGTTCCCAGGCTAGTGTGCCTTTTCTTCTTTTGTTCCTTAATTACTTGAGGGATATCTTGAGTGATTTCTTGAGTGATATCCTGAGTACCACTTAGGTGGGTCATTAGGTGTGGATTAGTTGCTAAAGTCTTTGTGTCTTGACCTCTTGAACTTTGTGAAGAGTTTTTCTGAGAAGATGGCTGTACTGCACTTAGTTGTGCTCTGGCTTGGCTTCGTGTATAGGGGCGAGCTGTGGTTTTGTGGCCTGTGTCAGCCAGATCTGTGTAGGGATTGCAGGGGGGTGCAGCATCCGGAGGTGCCACCATGGTTTGGCTACTGGATGGTGTCTGTAATTTATCTGTGGAGAGGGTCTGGGTTTGGGTCTGGTGTGGTTGATTGGTGATGGCGTTCTGTGTGCCTCTGGATCTGGTGTCAGTTTTTGTGGGGAGGGCTAATTTCAACCACACCAGACCCAAACCCAGACCCTCTCCACAGATAAATTACAGACACCATCCAGTAGCCAAACCATGGTGGCACCTCCGGATGCTGCACCCCCCTGCAATCCCTACACAGATCTGGCTGACACAGGCCACAAAACCACAGCTCGCCCCTATACACGAAGCCAAGCCAGAGCACAACTAAGTGCAGTACAGCCATCTTCTCAGAAAAACTCTTCACAAAGTTCAAGAGGTCAAGACACAAAGACTTTAGCAACTAATCCACACCTAATGACCCACCTAAGTGGTACTCAGGATATCACTCAAGAAATCACTCAAGATATCCCTCAAGTAATTAAGGAACAAAAGAAGAAAAGGCACACTAGCCTGGGAACTTCCTCTCTGCCCAGAACATTGGAGGCTATACACCACACCCCCTCAACAGTATTTATAGGAACTCAAACACTGAGATCCTGCTCTGTTCCAGTAACAAGAAGCCGAAAGCACCAGCCTGAAGATGACGAGTGAGACCTCGTCGAAACGTCGCCTAGACACCCCAACTTTTACACGGGAAGACACCCGAGGACACCAAAACCTGCATAGATATAGATGTTTACATATGTTTTTAAAATGCAACGTTGGTCATCACTATCATTATATTCACAGCACAGCTATCCCACTATCCCAGGCCATGTCTTTTACAGATAGGCAGATGAGGATGAGGTAAATTGTGATATGTAGGGTTGCCAAGGGTTTTCCTCTTATGGTTTTTTTTCTGGTAGAGCTCCTGTGCCTTTAGCTGCTGTACAACAAGCATAACTCCATGTTGTCATGCAGCTGCTAAAGGCTTGGAAATCCTGCCAGGGGAAAAAATTGGCAACCATCATGACTTGCCCAAGGCCACCCAGCAAGTCTATGAAACGAGGATTCAAGGAAATGAGATCATCATCAGTTTTCTGCCTGCTCCGAGTAAAGTCAATTGCAGAAGTGGGAAGTTTGAACCTGGGTCTACAGCTGCCTTGTACTGCTGTACTCTGCCTCAGCCATGAAAGGGGATCAGAATGCAGGGCAGGCACCTGGTTACTTAAAGTCTGTGGTAATTTCTGTAAGGAGGCAGGCTGTGGCTATGTGGTGGAGCATCTACTTTGCATGCAGAAGTCCCAGGCTCGATCTCCAGTTTCTGGGGAGGTCTGGGAAAGATTGCTTGTCTGAAACCCTGGAGAGCCACTGCCAGTCAGTGTGGACAATCCTGAGCTAGATGGATCAATGGTCTGACTTGGTATGAGGTAGCTTCCCATGTTTCTGTTATCGTTTCTCACCCGGGGATCAAATGTTGTTAACTGCTTGAAGAGGAACTCACTGCCCAGCACTGAACTCACAGGGCCTCATCCACATGTCAAATTATTGTTTATAAAGAACTTCAGCTCTGTTCTGGTTGCTAGCAACAAGAGCAGCAGAAAAGGCAACTGGACCAGTTTATCCCTAACTTCTAGCACCAAATGAAATATCTCACAGGGGCAGTTTGCTCATCCCTACCTGTCTACAAAAAATAGCTATACACTTGTACACAGGTGACATTCAGTGAGTGTGCACAGTTGCTGAGCTGTACAAATCAACATGTGTACACTGTTTCAGAAGAAAAACACTTGTACATGTACCTATGTTCAGTGTGGCATGTGAACAAGCCTTGTGTAGTACCTCATACAGGGATCCCTGATGGACCAGGGATGGTTGGACCACCGAGGTGCAGTGCTCACAGATTATCTTAGCATGTTTCAAGGTGCAGCGAAACCCTTCCACCAACCTATTGGCCTGAGGATGGAACAGCAACATTAATAAAAATTGTATTCTCAACATTGGCCAAGTTATGGCACAGTTCTGAAATCATGAAACTGATCTGTAAAGTCTTGGATATTAAAACCAATTCTGGATGCAGAGGTTGGAAGATATCTAGATATCCATTCTGATTTGTTTGTTTGGCAGTATTATTATTATTATTATTATTATTATTATTATTATTATTTCATATGCTACCCATCTGACTGGGTTACGCCAGCCACTCTGGGTGGCTTCCAACAAATTAAAACACAATACGACATCAAACAATAAAACATCCCTGAACTGGGCTGCCTTCAGATGTCATCTAAAAGTTGGATAGTTGTTTATTTCCTTGACATCTGATGGGAGGACATTCCACAGGGTGGGCGCCGCTACCGAGAAGGCCCTCTGCCTGGTTCCCTGTAACCTCACTTCTCTCAGTAAGGGAACCACCAATTGGTCCAAGCTGAATGATGGGGGTGGAGACACTTCTTCAGGTATACAGGGCCAAGTGATCATTTCTCTTGCATTCATTCTGGTTTGCTTCTGGGGTGTTTATTAGCCATTTGTTCATCCCACACTTTTCAATGCATTTTCCCATCAATTTCCAAACTTGGAGTGGGGGTGGGAATTTAATTCTCTTTTTTTCTGTTGTGCTAGGCTGACAAAGTTTTTTACTCCACTTTAATTGTGCAAACCTAAAGTTCCAGCATGTGGTACAAAGCACCTGACAGCTTGGAGACACCCTGTGTCTCCCTACTGATGTTGAAGGCATACTTTATATTCTGGCAGTTGCCACCAGTGGTAAGGTATTCACAACTTCCTGGCTGGCACTGGTATGACGCTGTATTAAAATGGCAGCCCAATCTGCATAGCAGCCACCCATTCAAATTAATTTAAGAATGTTTGGGATCCTCCACAGGTTTCATCTTAATAATGCACATGCAAAGGTTCACAAGGTGTACTGCTAGCATCTCCACTCTTCGCCCATCCCTTGAATACAGAACCAAGGTTCTTAAAAAAACAACAACCCAGCAACAAAGCCTTGGATATGTATGTCATCTGAGGACCTGTCCACACTTTTGCTTGACCCACACTTTCTAGGCATGGGTCAGAGCGGTTTTTCCCTTGCCCCACTCCTTTCTCAGGGAAACCTGCTCTTTAGCTCTAAATCAGAGCAAATGTCAATCTGGAGAAAACCCATCTCACCCTTTGCTCCAGTTAAGAGCTAAAGAGTGGCTTTCCCTGGGGAAGGCAGCAGGGCAAGAAGTGTGGATGAGCCCTGAACCTGAGCTTGTTGCCATGTAGGAAAAAAGTCTCCAACTGCTGCTGCTGGGCAGTTAACTGTGGTACGAGCACTTTAGCTCTTGGTGCTGCATGCACTACCAAACTCCCCAGGCATGCCTCTGCGTTCCATGACATCTTGAGGTGGACCCCTGGGAACACAGAGCATGTTTTCCCTTGCCCTTTGATTGAGACCAGCTTCCATGTTCTGCCCCGAGCACAGGTTCTAGGAATAGCTTGCACACATTTATTGACAAAGCAACACAGAGTCTTGCACTACGTCATAAAGATGAACAAGTTTATTGTGCCATATGCCTTTGTGGATGACGCTGCACTTCATCAGACTTGTGAAGTTTTATGTTCTATTGTATATACACATTGTGTGCACCAAGAAGCTGTGTACAGCCCTCCACACAAGTTCATGTAGGTGGGGCAGGGGAGAGCAGAGAAGTCAAAAGAGATGGAGTCCTGAAAGGAAAGACCACTGTAAGCAATCAGTTCAGACTGCTGGCAAAAACATTGTGTCCCTTCCTCCGCAGCCCAATGGGCAGGAAAAAGGATGGGGGTGTGCATGTAAAGAGTCGGCAGAGAGAAAAAATTGTGTTCCTGGCCAGCGTTGGCTCTAGGGAGCAAGAGAGAGCCCTCCGGTGACATTTATGGTCCTGTGAGGGCGAGAGGGCGATCAAGGCCTGCAGTTAGTTGGGCTACAAACGACACCTTCCTTCTCACTGGCCGACCTCAGCCTCAGCTCTACACTTGGCCTAGGGCTATTTTGAGCCAGCCTGTCTGCCTTTGATGGCCCCAGAAGTGGAGAGGTTACCCACAATACAGTCTTGCTGTGGATGAAATCAGAACCAGAGGCAGGGAAACCCTGTTACCTCTTTATCAGATCTCAACAGGGTCTGGCGGAAAGAAGTAAGAATTGGGGTGGGTGCGTTTCTGGGTCTTACATATTTTTAGCCACGTTCTCTAAATAACAAATTGATCTTCAAAATAATTCAAGGGCTTCTTTTGTCATCTTAGCTAAGCAGAGTGGTTTCTAGGGCTAGGGTCTGACATGGAGTAGAACAGGGCTCAGCAAACTTTTTCAGCAGGGGGCTGTCCCTCAGACCTTGTGGGGGGCCGGACTGTATTTTGGAGGGGGGGAGAGAACGAATTCCTATGCCTCACAAATAACCCAGAGATGCATTTTAAATAAAAGCACACGTTCTACTCTTGTAAAAAAAAACAGGCAGGCCCCACAAATAACCCAGAGATGCATTTTAAATAAAAGGACACATTCTACTCATGTAAAAAACATGCTGATTCCCGGACCGTCCGCGGGCCGCATTGAGAAGGCGATTGAGCCGCATCCAGCCCCTGGGCCTTAGTTTGCCTACCCATGGAGTAAAAGGCAAGGGAAAATCTTTGGCTGGGTTTATTGGTTTTATAGCTCAATCCTTTCTTTTTCACCACAGCCATTTAACACCAACTCCTCCCTTCTTTGCCAGTTGTCACGCACTCCAAATTTAGGACCAAGGCTTATTCTTCAGGATAGAGGGTAGGCATGAGCCCTAGCCACAGTCTTTTTAGAAATTAAGCACGGGCCCTTCCACCTTATCTGTCCTGTCCTTCCTGCAACCCCCATGGCTGTATTCTGAGAATGCATAATAGTTATCCTACCTTGTGGCCTGATGACCTGAAGACTCAATAAATGATATAGTCCAGAGTTGGGGAACTTTTTACAACCCAAGGACCCCATTCATCAAAGGGTAACTTTCTCAGGGCCACATGCAAGTGGTGGGTGAAGCCAGAGCCAAAGGTGGGTGGAGCAACAGGTGTGATTCTTACCTTTGCACAGTAAGCTATATTGCAACCTCACAAGTCAGAGGTGTCTGCACTTGCCCCCACATGAACACCTCTCAGTTCTGGCAAGAAAGAGGCATTAGGACAGTTCTGCTGGTCCAGGTCCAGGGAGAGCTGTGGCCAGGGTAATGGGTGTGGCTTAAGAGCCTAGAGAGTCCTGGCATTTGGCCCCCAGACTTGAGGTTCCCCATCCCTGATATAGTGGCATAGTTACTCTCAGAGTGCATGTCTTAAACATTTGCATTACATTTGACCATTTTGCGCTGGGTTCTGTTCTCAGCCCCCACACATTGGCAAAGGGTGTATAAGCGCCCCCTGTCCTGGCAATCACACACTGATTGGATGCAAAGAAAATTAGCATGAGGGGTTTTTGAATAAAATGTTAGTCGACTTTAAGAGTAATTCATTAATCTGAGCAAGCTATGTAAATAGGAGCATTCAAAAGTTAATATTAAGGATTTTCACAATCTAAGAATTGGGAAGCGGAGCTGCTCATATTTATCTTTGTGTTGCAGACATATTGCCTTTTTTATGTGTTGTATGCCACAGGCTATGACTACAAGCATTAAATACTTTTTGTCACCAAGAATGTGGTCCAAAAATGTATTTGAAATTTTGGAATATTATGAACTATCCTCCTTTGCTTTCCCCATTACTCGACTACAGAAGCTGTGGCTTAGAGCTCTGATTTGCAAAGTAGAGAGAAATTCTAGAGTCATCCTCCAGCACCCCTCTGTGACATATCAAGGGATCCTGGGCTGCATATCTTTTACCTTGGGTGGGTAGAGTTGGTGTGGTTAAAATAGAATACTGGAAGCTAGTTTAAACCAGGTGATCAGACTATTATTGCATCTAGTCCAGGACTGTCTGCTTTGACTGGCAGTGGCTGTCTGGGACTCCAGGCAGAAAAGGCCTTTCCCATCACCTGGTGTCTGATCTGTGTTTTAACTGAAGATGCCAGGCACTGAATCTGAGAACTTCTGCATGCAGTGCAACTGCTGTGCTACTTGACCCCATCTGTGTCATACATTTAAAGCAGTACCATACCACTTTAAATAGTCATGGCTTCGCCCAGAGACTCCTGGGAAGTGTAGTTTGTTAAGGCAGCTGACAGTCATCAGGAGACACCCCCCCCTTTCCAGAGTCCCATGGGAGGATGGTTCAGCTGTTTAAACCACTCCAGGAACTGTAGCAATGAGAGGAATATTTTATTAAATTTATGTACCGCCCTTCATCTGAGGATCATAGGGCAGATTACAGTATAAAAACACAACAGGAATAGGACGTCCTAACAGCTCTTGGCACCCTCAATGAACTACAGATTCCAGGATTCTTTTGGGGGGGGGAGATGACTGTTTAAAGTGGTATGATGCTGCATTAAATGTAAAGTGCAGATGGGGCATCCATTATGGTCCTTCCTCAAAGTTATAGTGAAGCGGCTAAGAGACTGACATTTGTAGCCAGCCTTTGTCCTACTCAGAGTAGACCCATTGGGTTTCATTCATGGTCAGTCCACTGCTGTTACTGAGCATAGCTAATTTAGGCTTATTAATTTCAATATGTCTATTCTACTATTCATTGAATACAACCTATTGAAATTAATGAACTTATTAGTCATGTCCATTAACACAAATGGGTCTACTCTGAGAAGGACTAAAACTGTAAACTACCCATTGAAAGACTGTTTGTGTCTGTTAATTCAGGGGTCTACTCTGTGAGTGGATATAGACCTGAGCTCCAGTTCAGGAAGTTCCTAGTTAGAATCTCACCACTCCATGAATTCACCAGGTGGCCTAAGGCAAGTCGCTGTCTGTCAGGCTCCCATTTGCAATGTGGGGATAACACTGACCTGCCTTACGGGGTTGTTGGAATATGTGTGAAACACTTTAGAGCTCTCAAAAGCACTTTATACATGTGGTTGATATTTCTTGGTGTAGTTGTTTGGTATAACAAAAAGGATTTTTAGTCACCAATACCCAGCCTTCTTTTGACCCAAAAGCCTTTCCACCTTTCCAGTCCTCTGGCTGTGGCGTAGATTGCCTGGTGGTTCATCAAACCACTCTGCACATGTTCAAAGGCAAAGGCACTCTGTTTTGTAGATGTCCCAGGGCTGCTTCAAAAAATACAGTTCTGAAGTTCTAATAAGTCCAGGGCCAGTTCTGTCATTAGGCCAACTAGGCAGCCTCAGGGCACAGACCTCAGAGGGGCACAGTACTGACCTTTGAGGGGCAGTTTTACAGTACAGTGGTACCTTGGGTTACAGACGGTTCAGGTTACAGATGCTTCAGGTTACAGACTCCGCTAACCCAGAAATAGTACCTCGGGTTAAGAACTTTACCTCAGGATGAGAACAGAAATTGCATGGTGGCGGCAGCAGGAGGCCCCATTAGCTAAAGTGGTACCTCAGGATAAGAACAGTTTCAGGTTAAGAACGGACCTCCAGAACGAATTAAGTTCTTAGCCCGTGGTACCACTGTATACGGATTAGTTTTCTCTTGCATTTGAGAAAGATTATCCAAGATTGCAGTATTACTTAAACTTGCAAATTGAAACAAACCTAGCAGTTCCAAGTTTCGTGCTTTTCATTTTTTTCTGCAAGACAAGACATCTATTTTGAAAACCGAAGTCCCATTTTTGTTGGGACTGGGGGATAGCCCGACACCCACATAACACTTGAGAGAGGGTGGGAGCTAGGGACCCGGAGCTAGGGACCTGGGAGTGAAGTAGAGGTCGCCTCGGCGGTGGTCCTGCCTTTTGCAAAACCTCTTCTGGCGCGTTTGCGCAACAGGCTGTCGGGGTGTCCAGCGCGTCGGCTTCTTGCGGGGGGAACGACCCGCGTTCGCCCGCTTTCCCCGGGCATCCCCTTCTCCTTGCTCCCTCCTCTCCCTCCCACATGCCGAGTGAGCTTTTTGGAAATTGGCGCGGAGCGGGCGCGCTTCTCCTCCTCCTCCTCTCTCTCCGGCGAAGCCGCCGCGCGGCGGGAGGAGCAGAGCTGTCTATAAGATCTGCCATTATCGGCTCCCAAGTCATAACAAATGCGCCGAGAACACCCACCTCGCGGGGAAGGGCCTCGGCTGGCGGGGAAGGCCGGAGCGCGGATCCAGTGGACGGGGAGCAGAAGCGCAAAGGCGAGCAGGGTTTTCTCTGCGCCCTCCGTCGTTCCGCGCCGGGCGGCGGCTGAGTGCGCCGCGCAGCCCGCAGCTCCTGGGCTCAGAGCGCCCCTTCGACGGGCAGGTCCGCGGCTCTTCCTTCGGGATTAACTGAAACTGGGAGCTGAAGGTGGAGATGAGAAAGAGGCGCCGCTCAATCCGGCCCCTTTCTGCCATTTTTGGCACTCAAAATCTCCCACTCGCCCCACTTTCCTCTCTGCGGAAGAAGCATAGAGTTGGAAGGGACCCCAAGGGTCATCTAGTCCAACCCCCCCCGCATCAGGGGTGACAACTTGAATAAAATATTGGGGGCCCAGGTAAGCCCCACCCCACATAATCGATCACACGGCACGGTGTGCATGCACACTATTTGAATGGCAATACCCATCAGCTAGGGGACGCGGGTGGCGCTGTGGGTTAAACCACACAGCCTAGGACTTGCCAATTGGAAGGTCGATGGTTCGAATCCCTGCGACGGGGTGAGCTCCCGTTACTCTGTCCCAGCTCCTGCCAACCTAGGAGTTCAAAAGCATGTCAAAGTGCAAGTAGATTAATAGGTACCGCTCCAGCGGGAAGGTAAACGGCGTTTCCATGCACTGCTCTGGTTCGCCAGAAGCGGCTTAGTCATGCTGGCCACATGACCTGGAAGCTGTCTGCGGACAAATGCCAGCTCCCTCAGCCAATAAAGCGAGATGAGCGCCGCAACCCCAGAGTCAGCCACGACTGGACCTAATGATCAGGGGTACCTTTATCTTTACCCATCAACTGGGGTGGGGGGTCTTCACTACCTGTAATATTTTATTAGGGGATCCATGAGCATAGCCAGGATTTTTGTTAAGGAGGCAGGACTTTGGGGGGGGGGCGGCGGCCAAACCAACGTGATTGGTCAATTAGTTGAGTATTTCTATTGTTTTACTTGATCTGCCCCTCCTTGCCCCCCCCTTGGCTACGCCCACAATGTGGGCCAAAGCCCCTTCGGCCCCTAGGAGTTGGCTCCTATGCCTGCAATGCAGGAATCTCAGCATGCTGTCTCCCATCCAACTTGAAACCATACTGCACCCTGCTAATAATACAGTGGTACCTCGGGTTCCAGGTGCTTCAGGTTACAGACTCCGCTAACCCAGAGATATTACCTTGGGTTAAGAACTTTGCTTCAAGATGAGAACAGAAGTCTCTCGGCGGTGGCACAAGGCCCCATTAGCTAAAGTGGTACCTCAAGTTAAGAACAGTTTCAGGTTAAGAACGGACCTCCAGAACGAATTACCGGTAAGTTATTAACCCGAGATACCACTGTAATTATTATTATTATTAATTATTATTTATACCCCGTCCATCTGGCTGGGTTTCCCCAGCCACTGTGGGCGGCTTCTAACTGAATATTAAAAAAAATACAGCAAAAACATTAAAAACCTTCCCTAAACAGGGCTACCTTCAGTTGTCTTGTTTTTGTTTTAACTGCTGTACCACTAGGAGAAAAGTGTGATCATGGTGACACTTGCAGCTTAACCAAAACACTGTTAATGGAATTGCCGCACAGCAGGTCTCTCTTTCTTTCTTTTTTTCTTTCTTTCTTTCTTTCTTTCTTTCTTTCTTTCTTTCTTTCTTTCTTTCTTTCTTTCTCCAGCACTTTAAGAACATATAAGAATAAGAGCCAGGCTGGATCAGGCCAATGGCCCAGCTAGTCTAGCATCCCGTTCCTATTAAAATCTGGTTTATTTGAGTCAGAGTTTGCCAAAGTTTAACCCGGAAACCTGTTTGCTGGCAGTCAGTCTTAGAAGATGGAAATGTTGTTGTCTTGTTTTGTTTTAAAAAGAAAGTATTCCTTTGAGCATGTGCAGAAGGTGTGTGACCACAGCAGCACTACCACACTCAGCCACTGTTGGAGATTTTTGCATCTTCAGTACAGGCGTGAGACGCAGCATCTCTCATTTTAGAAATTAAATGCCTAGCGTAGCAAGGATTTTACTGGTTTTTTTAAAATAAAAAAATACAGCTATAGATATTATGGAAATTGCCATTTAAGAGCCTCTTATAACACTGGTAACTATTTGGGAGTGACTGATGATTCATTGTGGAAGAATTAATTTCTTTTTTAAAAAAATAAACCCAATGATTTTCTAGGACAATACCATGAGCAGAAGGCACTCAGGCATGACATATCCCCCTCCATTAATTGGACCCCCCCCAAAAAAAACTCCAATTCCTCCAGTGATCTTGAGGAAGGTGGAATATGTGCTTCCTTGTGAGGCAGGTTTCAAGTATACATGGCTGACCTCACCAGCTTTGTGTTTTAAGCCTGTGTCCATGTACCTGCACTGTGGCATGTCATGTGTCCACATGTGGACATGTTTATATGAGTCAACAGACTGCTGTATTCCCACTTATTTTGTGCACCTGGATGGAGTAATTTCAGTGGTACTTTCGCACAGGTTGGCACATAACTGGCACATACACAAGGGAGTTTACAAGGTGTGCAAAACCTGTGGCCTTCCACATATTTCTCTAACTCCCATCAGGCTCTAGCCAGCATAGCCAATGGTCAGGGATGATGGGAGTTAGAGTTTAACATCTGGAGGGCCAGCAATCCCCAACTCTGACTCCATCTGGCCTTCCTCAAAGAATCCTTCGAACTGTAGTTTGTTAATGCTGCTGAGAGCTGAGACCCCAATTCCCCTCACAGAGCTATATTTCCCAGAGTTCCCTGGGAAGAGGAATTGATTATTAAACTCCTCCAGGAATTGTAGCTCCATGAGGGGCATAGGGATTTAATAACAACTCTCAGCACCCTAAGCAAACTACAGTTCCCAATATTCTTTGAGGGAAGCTGTCACTGTTTAAAGTGGTGTGATATTCCTTTATATGCATAAGTGCAGATTGGGCCCCTTACAGCACTGAACTATGATGCGGGGGGCGGGGCAGGATACTGGATGTTGGTCTTAATAGTCCTGCCTCACCTTCTTATCACCTGTTTAGAGAAAAAGACAGTTTAACTCGAGTATAGTATCATTTATTGTGTAATTTCTACCCCCCTCTTGGTCCAGGAGGATCTCTGAGGTGGTTTACATGAAATACCATTAAACTGTCTAAACTAGTAAAATGTGTAATTAAAAACCACCTACATATTTCCTCCCTCTTTTAGAAAAGAGGGAGGATCCATCCCTGCCTTGAAGCAGCTCGCTCTCCAGCACCACTGCTTGTGTTTCAACTTCTCTTCTTCAAATGAGAGCTCCCCAGAGAGAAAAAAACCTGGCTGTTGTGCATATTTACTAAAGATCGTGGTGGATGTCCATGTGCATATTACTCAAGAATGGAGACACAATTGTGCAGATGTCTTTCTGGGAAACCTTGGGCACAATAGTTTCCAGGCCTTGTTATAACAAAGCTTCCATTTCCTTCCACTTCCTCTGCCTCTTCTCACTTGTAAAGTTTCTTTAGATTGTAAGCCCTTTGGGGCAGGGACCTAGGACTTCTTTGTTGTAAAGGGCTAGGCACCTGTATGTTTATGTACACTGACCAATTAACATGCAAGGCATCCACATGAAGAAGACCCACCTTTTCTCACATGGACAGCACACAATGCAGAAGAACTAGGATGTCTGCTTCTCCTTCCCATCCCCTGTAGAGCAACCCAGTCCTTGTGAGTTAAGGGAGTCTTCAGACTGTATAGCGCACAAAACCCCGTCAGTGTGCACATTTGCTAGACATAAGATGTACAAATGAACAGAATGGGATTTTGCCTGGCCAAGAAGCATAGGTGGCAAAAACATGCATGTTCATTGGTCAAATTGGCCCAATTTGTTTTTAAACACCACTCATTATTTTACGAATATATAATAACACACTGTATTGTTCATACCCATTTAGAATCTGAACATTTCAGGAGTGGAGTTGCGCCAGTGGTGAGAGTGAGCGGGTGGTACATTCAGGAACCAAGTCCATTGCCTTTGGGCACCTCTGGTTTAGAGTTAAAATTGTATTACATTACAGGAGAATAATATGAAGTTTGGATTTGATATCCCGCCTTTCACTCCCCTTCAGGAGTCTCAAAGCGGCTAACATTCTCCTTTCCCTTCCTCCCCCACAACAAACACTCTGTGAGGTGAGTGGGGCTGAGAGACTTCAAAGAAGTGTGACTGGCCCAAAGTCACCCAGCAGCTGCAGGTGGACCCCAAATAGCTGTGTGCATATTTGGGGAGGGGAGGACTGGGGAAAGGGATCTAGAGAGAACATGGTCAATATACGATACGACTGGGTTGCTCCACAGGAGATAGGGAGGAGCAGAAATCCTAGTTCTTTTGCATGTGTGCCATAACCTATGGCCATAGAACCTCTTTATATTTTTAAAAAGGATGTGTTTGCATCATAATGGGGTTAGACAAAACATTCTGAACCACAACAAAAGGCAGTAGCGTCTGCAGCAACACCAAACATAAATGTAGTGTAGCAAAAGGACGTTAAAAGTTTAAACCTGCCTCCAGAAGGGATGGGGCCAGGAACAAAGTGCTCCCAACTCCAGAGTGACAATCAAAAGTGCCCTCTTTCTTGTCGAGGCTGATGTAGCTGCCAAATGTGAAGGAGGGTCTCCTCAGCTGACATGAGAAAATAAGAAGAGCTCTGCTGGATCTGACCAATGGCCCACCCAGTTCCACATCCCTTACTCACAGTGGCCTTCTTGATGCCTACGCAAAACTAATAATAATAATAATAATAATAATAATAATAATAATAATAATAATAATTTATTATTTGTACCCCGCCCATCTGGCTGGGTTTCCCCAGCCACTCTGGGCAGCTTCCACAGAGACCAAAAATACACTAAAATGTCACATATTAAAAACTTCCCTGAACAGGGAGGGCTGCCTTAAGATGTCTTCTGAATGTCAGGTAGTTGTTTATCTCTTTGACATCGGATGGGAGGGCGTTCCACAGGGCAGGTGCCACTACCGAGAAGGCCCTCTGCCTGGTTCCCTGTAACTTGGCTTCTCGCAGTGAGGGAACCGCCAGAAGGCCCTCAGCGCTGGACCTCAGCGTCCGGGCAGAACGATGGGGGTGGAGACGCTCCTTCAGGTATACTGGACCGAGGCCATTTAGGGCTTTAAAGGTTAACGCCAACACTTAGAATTGTGCTCGGAAACATACTGGGAGCCAATGTAGGTCTTTCAAGACCGGTGTTATATGGTCTCGGCGGCCGCTCCTGTCACCAGTCTAGCTGCCGCATTCTGGATTAGTTGTAGTTTCTGGGTCACCTTCAAAGGTAGCCCCACATAGAGTGCATTGCAGTAGTCCAAGCGGGAGATAACTAGAGCATGCACTACTCTGGCGAGACAGTCTGCAGGCAGATAGGGTCTCAGCCTGCATACCAGATGGAGCTGGTAGACAGCTGGATACAGAATCGACCTGTGCCTCCATGGTCAGCTGTGAGTCCAAAATGACTCCCAGGCTGCGCATCTGGTCCTTTAGGGGCACAGTTACCCCATTCAGGACTAATAAGCAGCAGCACAACTCTCCCCACTTGTGGCTCCAAGCAGCTGGCATTCAGAGGCATTTTGCCCCTGACGGTTGAAGCAGAAGAACGTGGCCGACCTTAAACCGCAGAGAGGTTGGCCTGGACCAGCTACTGCGGTAACTCTTGACTGCCACCTTCACCCCACCTAGGCATTTATAATGTTAATGCCATTCTATAAAATCAGAATTCTGAAGCATCGGGGTTGCTAAACCAGTGATTAGAGTGACACTTCTTGCAGGGAGCGTTTAGTGAGGGTGTGTCTAACCACACCCAAAAAGCCACAACCATCTTGTGGTGTGAGCACTTGCATGTAAACATAAACATGTGCGTGTCTGTATGTGAAAGGGAGAAATTTCCTATTCAGTATGAATTTCCAGAAACGCATACGTTGGAGTTTTTTTAGCCCCATCTCACATTTATGTGTGAATATCTGTACATCAGAACATGAGGAAATAGAACTAAGTGATGCTTCTTCCGTCATGGAACCCAAAGTGGTTCCTCGGAGGTCATTCACTCACCTGTTTAGCTTCACCTCCTGCTCCTTCAGAACAGCCCCTGGGCTCATTTCAGTTATCTATGCGCTTTGATCTCTAGAACAGCAACAAACAGCTTATTAAGTGGTGTGCTGAGAACCTGAGCATTTTTCAAGTGGGCTGGGAAAAATATAAGTTTGAGACTAGCTGTCTTAAGAGGAACCTGTTCCTGGAGGAAGGTGTACTAAACAAATTACACAGTCATTGGAATGCATTGGTGTCTTCCGAATGACTGTAGGAATGCATTGAATTTCCAAACTGTAGTAGATTCCCCTTGGAGCTTGGGGGTGGCATCTGGAGGGGTTATCCTGGCTAGGTGCAATATTTTGAGTCAATGTATTTTGAATTATGCTGACTTTGCATGCTTAGACAAATTGCAAGGCATTTGAGAAAGGGGATGTTAGACCTTCTAAACCCTTCCCACCCACCAAACCAGCTAGCAGATCTCTGTTTCAACTCATTGTCACAACATTGTACCTGATGTCTGGGCGGGGGGGGGGGGGAGCTGCTATTAAAGTGCCTACTTCTAAAAAATTAAATACTGTAGCAACTGCAGGGGAGGCAGATAAGGAATGAGACTGCAAAGGACCAAAAACCAGTGTGGCATAATGGTTAGAGCAGGAGTCAGCAAACTTTTTCAGCAGGGGGCCGGTCCACTTTAGACTTGAGGGAGGGCAGACTAGATTTTGGGGTGAGAAATGAATGAATTCCAATGCCCCACACATAACACAGAGATGCATTTAAAATGAATACATATATTCTACTTATGTAAAAATACACTGATTCCTGGACCGTCCGTGGGCTGGATTTAGAAGGCGATTGGGTCGGATCCGGCCCTTGGGCCTTAGTTTGCCTACCCGTGGGTTAGAGTGTTGGATGTAGGACCTGGGCAAGCAGGATTTGAATCCCCGCTCAGCCATGAAGTTCACTGGGTGGGCGACGAGGGTTCAAATCCCCACTCAGCCATGAAGCTCACCTTGGCCGTCACCATCTCTTAGCCTCACCTTCCTCACAGGGTTGTTGTGAGAATGAAATGGGTAGGAGGGGAACCATGTACACCACCTTGAGATCCTTGGAAGATAAAAGGTGCTATATAAATGTAATAAATAGATAAAAATGAATGCAATGGGAGGGATGGGGGCCTTCTTCAGTCTGAGGGCCTGATTCTCTCATGCGCAATCTTTTGGCAGGCAAGGGGCAGGTGTGGCCTGCCAGTGGTAGGTGAGGCCAGAGTGGACAGAACCAGAGGCAAAAGTGCTTGTCTTTGTAAAATAGGCTACTTTCCAGCCACACAAAATACAGTTTTTTTCACACACTGTGGGTTAAACCACAGAGCCTAGGGCTTGCCAATCAGAAGGTCGGCGTTTCAAATCCCTGCGACAGGGTGAGCTGCCGTTGCTCGGTCCCAGCTCCTGCCAACCTAGCAGTTCCAAAGCACGTCAAAGTGCAAGTAGATAAATAGGCACTTCTCCAGCGGGAAGGTAAACGGTGTTTCCGTGCGCCAGAAGCAGCTTAGGCATGCTGGCCACATGACCCGGAAGCTGTAGGCCGGCTCCCTCGGCCAGTAAAGCGAGATGAGCTCCGCAACCCCAGAGTCGGCCATGACTGGACCTAACGGTCAGGGGTCCCTTTACCTTTTTTACACACACATGCACACCCCTCTTCTTCCTCCATGCAAGAGACATTGTCACAGTCCAAGGACATAGTCCACCTAGGCAAAAGCACTGTGGCACATCGTACAGTTAGGCATGGCTTTCTGATAATCCCAAGAGCCTAACAAATAGGTATTAGGCCCCAGGGCCTGAGGCTTCCCCACCCACAGTATGTGAAGAGGAAGGCTTCACTCCGCCCCCCGCCCCCCATGAAAAATCTTGATGTACATCCTCAGACCACTCTCAAGCTGCTGTGTGCCTTGGAAGGAAAGCATCTGTTTGACACAAGGCCAGCCAGCAGGACGCCAACTTGGCCAAGAAGTGCCTTGGGTTTGGTTTCCTCAGGTATCGCCAAAGGATGCTGACCCTTTGTGGAAGATTTGGACCAAGAAATGGTTGTAACTGCGCAAGAGCAGCTAGCAATAGCATTGAAATTTCCCTTTGTGTGTGTGAGAGAGAGATTCCTGGTTAAACCACTGGCGGAACTCGTCAGCAAAAAGTGGAATCTGAAGGCATCTGCAGTGAAAGAAACTGGCGGAGACTTCTCACTAAGGCTGTGTTATCCTGCGCACACTCACTTCCCAGTGAACCCCATTAAAGTACTGTAAGTAAAACAGGTACTGAACATTTAAAGCTCCTGTGAACCACCCCGAGACCTCTGGGTGTAGGGTGGTATATATATTCAATAAATAATAATAAAATAATAAAAATAGGCCATCTTAGAAGCTCAGGGTGGCTGCGGTAGTGCCCTGGAAGAGGGCATTATCTGTGGCACTCCTTCCCTGCAGAGGTGCAATAGGTAAAGGTAAAGGTACCCCTGCCCGTACGGGCCAGTCTTGCCAGACTCTGGGGTTGTGCGCCCATCTCACTCAAGAGGCCAGGGGCCAGCGCTGTCCGAAGACACTTCCGGGTCACGTGGCCAGCGTGACATCGCTGCTCTGGTGAGCCAGAGCTGCACACGGAAACGCCGTTTACCTTCCCGCTGGTAAGCGGTCCCTATTTATCTACTTGCACCCGAGGGTGCTTTCGAACTGCTAGGTTGGCAGGCGCTGGGACCGAGCAACGGGAGCGCACCCCACCGCGGGGATTTGAACCGCCGACCTTTCGATCAGCAAGCTCTAGGCGCTGAGGCTTTTACCCACAGTGCCACCCGCGTCCCTTGGCGCAGAGGTGCAATAGGCACCTTCATTGTACAGCTTTCGGAGAATGCTTGTAGACGCACCTCTACCCTGGCTTTTGACACTTCAGATGTATGTGCTCACCTTATTTCTCTTATTGTAAGTTGTTTTATGCAGTTTTCAATGTTGCAACCTGCCCTTTAGGACCTTAGGGTGTTATTAAAATAGAACTTAGAGTGAAGGGCGGGTAATTAATAACAATTACCAATTAAAAACTTTCCTCGCAGGGTTGTAGGGAATATAAAATGGACGGGGGTTAGCCATGTATGCTAGCCTGAGATCCTTGGGATAAAAATGTAATTACAGTCATATATTTTTCTCTCAAACATTAAGTGCAATTTGGATTATTGGGGCCAAACTGCATATTATAATAGGATCTGCTGGGCTTTCAAAAAATGGAAATAGAGCTATGGGTACTTCCCAATAGAGAGGAGACACCATTTTTCCACTCAAGATGGCCCTTCAAGTCACTTTTTGCCTTGCAAAGAGCAGAGGGGGGTGGGCGAGGAATAAAGATACCACATGGCATTATGAATCTTTCACCTTGAAGTGCTATGGTGTTGGCTCCCTCTGCTGGAATCCAGAATATATTGTTGGCTGTTAAGAAACAGCAAATGGTTTGCAAACATTTAAAGCAGTGATGATCGAGTTTGCTACTTTAAACAGTAATGTCTTCTTCCAAAGTATCCTGGGAACTGTAGTTTGTTACAGGAGCAGATAGTTGTTAACCCCTTTCCTCTCATAGAGCCTACAATTCCCTGTTAAGATGGATTGATTGTTAAACCACTCTGGGAATTGCAGCTCGTGTTAACTCTCAGCAGCTGTAACAAACTACAGTTCCCAGGATTTTGGAGGGGGAGCCATGACTGTTAAAGTGGTATGACATGTCTTAAAAGGCACAGTGTAGATGGAGGCTTAATAACATGCAAAATTCTCTATGACAGTCCACAAAAGCAATCCCCTAAACCCACTGGCAGAGGAAGAGGAATGCTGGGAGAGCGCACCACCCCCAGCAGCGCGAACCTGGCAGGGTTCCATCGTGGCTGCCCACCCCCACCCCACCCCGTCTGCACAGGGCGACCCGCCCCCAGGATGCGCACCACTTCCTTCTGGGTGGCATGCCACACCCCCAGGATGCGCCCCCCGCCTGCTCTCTGCCCCCTGGTGCCGGAGCATGAAGCTCCACCACTGCCTAAACCAGGGGTTAGCAAAAAAATTTAGCCGCAAGCCAGTCCACTGTCCCTCAGACCTTGTGGCGGGCCGGAGAAGGGGCACAAGGTGGAGAGCTGGAAGAAGAGGCAAGGGGGCCAGGCGCTGCGCTTGCCTTCCCAGGGTTGTGATCCGTAGCGCATTTCATCTCTTTTTTTTATAATAATATTTATTAAAATTTTGTTTAAACAGTAAAAAACATACAAAGTAACATATAATTTTCCAATATCCACATTTCATTCTCCTCATTGGACTTCCTCACAACTCTCGTTCCTGCATTCCAAACTCTTAAATTTTAGCAGCAATGTATTATCTTGTTTCAGTTCTTATAGTATAATTTTCCAATATTAAATCTCAAATTTTAGAAAGTTTAAGTCACCATTTTAAAGACTTAGTTTTAACATACTATTTATCCAAAATTTGTCTTTTCTTTTAATTGCATTTAAATTCATATTCCTTTTAACTAATTTGTTGGAACCATGTTGTTGCTAATCTTACATCTTTCTTAGCATTCATACAATTTGCAATGTTTTTGTAGATAGTCCTTAAATTTCTTCCAGTCCTCCTCCACCAGTTCTTCTGCCAGTCATTTCCGCCAGTTCCATATAGTCCATCAGTTGCATCTGCCATTCTTCCAGTGTGGGCAAATCTTGGGTTTTCCAGTATTTAGCAATGAGTATCCTTGCTGCTGTTGTAGCATACATAAAAAAAGTTCGGTCTTTCTTTTGCACCCTCTGGCCGACAATGCCCAGAAGAAAGGCCTCTGGTTTCTTAGGGAAAGTATACTTAAATATCTTCTTCAGCTCATTATATATCATTTCCCAGAAAGCCTTAACTCTAGGGCAGGTCCACCAGAGGTGAAAGAATTTCATCTCAGTGGGCTTGAGCAGTTCTTCAGGCACTGAACAAACAGCCTTGAAATGATTGGGGCTTACTTGTGAGTAAGCGTGTCTTTAGGGCTCTTAGTGGCTGTGCATCCAATGGCAGGGCAGGGTGCGGCTACTCGCTGAGACTGGCGGTCTCTTGGCTGTGCAGGTGGAAGCTGGCGGGGAAGGGAAAGCGGACTTCCAGAGGTGGCGAGGCGAGTGGGGCCAGAGCCGGCAGTGGGAGCTGCCTTGCCTCCTTGCGACGGGAGGAAGAGGCCGAGCGGCAGTGGGTCTGCCAATCAGATGTCGCACCTGGTTTACTTCAGCGTGGCGCGGGGACGTGTCTGCCAATCAAACCCCACTGAGGTAAACCAGGCACAGCGATTGAGTGGCAGAGCCGCCACCACTCAGCCTCTTCCTCCCGTCGCCATCGCCAGGAATCTAAGCTTCGCGGTGGGTTCCGGCTTCATGGTGCAGGGATTTACAACCCTGGTGGGCCTGATCCAGCCCGCGGGCCTTAGTTTGCCGACCCCCTTTTTAAACAAAGGCATACATGAGTGTTGGGTGGCAACTTGTGAATTGCTCACAAAGGAGATGCATCACCAGAAAGGATATTTGCATGTGTTATTTTATATAAAGAGATGCAAGGTTAAAATAATTTCTATAATTTATTTATTTATTTCATAAAAGTTAATACACTGCTTGATTGCAAAAAAGCCCTCCAAGCAGTTTACAAAAAAAGGCAAAACAATACAATTATCAGTAAAAAAAAAAAAGAATTTAACAGCAATAATTTAAAACACTGAGAAAAAATTAAAATAAACTATAAACAGATTAATACATGCACCAGCTTTCTAAATACCTAGGCAGACTTGTCTAAACAGAAATGCTGAAAAGTGCGCAGTGAAGGCGCATTCCCAGTATCAAGAATTCTGAGAGAAGCATCGTACATTCGACCAGACCATGACCAAGTGACCTGTGTGCCCATCCAGGATGCTTTCCAGGTGCTGCTAAATGTTGACGGGCAACGTGGAGGCCCCTCCTGCTCGCCTCTCCTTATGGTCCTTGTTTTTTGAACAGAAATTGGACCAGACAACTCTTCAGATAGAGGGCATCTTAAAGCAAAGGATGCCTCTGTAAAGTTAGGGTACATCGCCACCTTAAGTGAAGGGTGCATTACTGTGCCAGCCACAGTACCTGGTTGCCACTCAAGATGGGTGGGAGTTCCTGTGGATCCACACAGCTGTGAATAGGGTTGCCACCTGCACAGAACAGGACACACAAGCACAAAGTCGGTGAAGCTGCCCCTCTCTATGCCTGGATAGGGCTGCTGTTAAAGGGATAAGAAAGTCAGCAATCCTTGTGGTGTAAAACACAAGTCCTTCAGAATGCAAGCAGTGGTGAGGAAGACCTGAGCTTGTGCCACACTTTCCTGTGGGCTGATGGCCCTGCATACTTCACGTGTATTTCATTGTACCCAGGTTGGAAGGAGATCTTAAATCTGCCACCACTTGGAAGCATTTTCTTTTAAAATTGTATTTTATAGTTTATGCAATGAAAGAGAAAATGAAATATACTCGGAGTCCTGTAGTGATTTCATGCTCTTTATTGCAGCTTGTAAAACAGTGATTTAATTGCCCCTCAAACCTCAGGCTTTTATATACATTATTTACGCAATGAGTCCCGTCTGATTGGCTTCCCTCCTGGAGCCTGATTGGTCTTTTCCTGCGGGCCAATCAGTTGCTGCATTCGATGATCCTGCCAGCCTAATAGGCTGATTAACTTCCTCCTGGAGCCTGATTGGTCTTCTCCTGCAAGCCAATCAGTTGTTGCATTCTAGGATCCTACTTGCCTATTGTTCTAGGATCCAAGCTTAGTACATAACAGAAAACAACAGCATAAGTACAAATGGAGCAATGCAGTTAAAATTCAAGCACACAGCACTTACTTGGTCTGCAACAGAATAAGAAGGAGAACCTAAGGCTGATGTTTTGTGTCTGTTTACCTATTGAACTTTGCTGTAAGGAAATCTGAGTAGGTGGGTGGAGGGGAAGTGAGTGATGTTCTTTTGGTGAAAGTAATAAATGGAGATAGCATCCCAATGGAAAGCTGTGGGTGGTCTTTCCATGGAGAGGTGGTGGCAAAAATATGGGGGAGAGAAACACACACAGCATAGCAAGTTCCTTGTGTTTGACTGATATCTCCAGGTGATCTGCAATAGATGGAAAGGTGAAAGAAGGGTTAGGGGGAATGAGTTGTCCTGTAATGTCAGATATTTGCTCAAATACAGTTTCCCAAAATCTTTGGATTGGGTTGCATTCCTACCACATGTGCAAAAAGAATCCCACTGTTCACATCTCCTTCAGCATAGTGGTGAAACAGCATTATCAATCCAAAACAATTTTAGAGGACTCTAGGGCCACCTAAATAGCCCCTTGAATTTTAGCAGAGGTGTTTCTTTATATATATATATTGTATAATAATTTTTATTAAATTTTCTGTTTTATAATTTCAAATAAACATTTTACAAACTTTAAAATATCCAGTCACTTCACTTCTTCTTTCCATGGTTCATTTTACATATCATAAATCCCTGCATATGTTACTATAACAATTCAAATCAATTTTCCACTTTTACATCCATCAAAAATTATTTACTCTGTTGAATTTATCTTAATGCTGCCAGTGTTTTCAGCTGTATCGTTATTTTCCATATATTCAATAAATGTTTTTCAATCTTCTTTAAACATATGTTCTTCCTGCTCTCCTATTCTATATGTTAAATCTGCAAGTTGTGCATATTTTGTCAACTTAAGTTGCCAATCCTCTTTAGTTGGGACCTCGTTCCCTTTCTATTTGTGGGCTAACAGTTGTTGCATGCATAAATAACCTTTTCTGGCACCTGGGAAGTTCAGTCTGGGTTATCCCCAGCAAAAAGGACTAAGGGTTTTTTTGGGGGGGTGAGAAGTAATTTTGAACATTTTTTTCAATTCATTATACATCATTTCCCAATACCCTTTTACCTTTTTACATGTCCACCACATGTGGAAGAATGTTCCCTCCACTTCTTTACACTTCCAACACTTATCTGATTCTGTCTTATAAATCTTAGCCAACCTACTTGGAGTTAAGTACCATCTATGAATCAGTTTCAAATACTTCTCTTTCAATGAATAGCATGCTGTAAATTTCAGGTCACTGAAATTGTAATCTTTGTTCCAAAAATTCATTCTTCCTATCTAATTTAAACATATCATGTAACTGGTGATATTGCAACCAATCCGTAACTTGGCTCCTTAGGTTTTCCATTGGTTTCAGTTTGAGTCCCGCCCCTGTCCCCCGTAAAATCCAGCAGTTCCCTGTACAGTGATACCTCGGGTTAAGTACTTAATTCGTTCCGGAGGTCCGTTCTTAACCTGAAGCACCACTTTAACTAATGGGGCCTGCCGGGCCGCCGGAGCACGATTTCTGTTCTCATCCTGAAGCAAAGTTCTTAACCCGAGGTACTATTTCTGGGTTAGCGGAGTCTGTAACCTGAAGCGTATGTAACCTGAAGCGTATGTAACCCGAGGTACCACTGTAAGTCTATCCATAGTAACTCTCTTAATTGTAATTGCTTCGATGGGATATAACCATAAAGGTGTTTTTCTTTCCAGCAGATTTTTATATTCCTCCCAAACGCTATACAGATTCTTCCTAAGAATGTGGTTCATCCAACTCTTACAGATTTTCGCCTTCCCAAAGACATGCATGCCAGCTGATTTTTAAATCACGACCCTCTAAATCTAGGATGTCTGCATTATCCAATGCAATCCAATCTTTTAACTAGCACAAACAAGCTGCCTCGTAATACATTTGCAAGTCTGGCAGAGCAAAGCCTCCTCTTTCTTTTATATCTATCATAATTTTATGTTTAATTCTTTGCTTTTCTCCCATAGCAGATGCATGTCTGATGTAGCCATCTTTCTGATGTATAATCATGCTCCTGATCAAAGGTTGGAATTGGGTCTTGGTGACTCATACATGACCGTGGGCTAGTGTGTGACTTAAGTAGTAGCAAACCCTTTCTTCCCACAACCCTGAAGTCATATTTGTGGTATGGAGTTGGATCCTTTGTACAGTCGTTCCTTGGAAGTCAAATGGAATCCGTTCGACTTCCAAAACGTTCGGAGACCAAAGCACGGTTTCTGATTGGCTGCAGGAAGCTCCTGCAGTCAATCGGAAACTACAGAAGCCCCGTCAGTTGTTCAGCTTCCAAAAATAGTTTGCAAACCAGAACAGTCATTCCCGGATTTGCGGCATTCGGGAGCCAAAACGTTCGAGAACAAAGCTGTTTGAAAACCGAGGTACGACTTTATAGGGATCCTATTTAAAGTGGGCTTGGAGGGGCAGTAGGGAGAGGATATGGATCCTTCTGTACCCATTGACAACCCATTGGCCATACACAGTGGAAGTGCAATCTCAGGCGTGTTTTCTCTGTAACGGGTCCCACTGAGTTCAATAAGTGATTCCCAAGAATAGAAATCATAGTAAAGGGTTGAGTATCTAATGTGCACAAACATTTGCGCAAGCTTATGTGTATGTCAAAAGAACAAATATTTTTTCTTAAGAATGAGAGTGGGACTCATTGTCCTGTGTTGATAACATTGCCACAGTTAAGATGAGGTGTAAAAGAGGAAATAATCATAGCAAATGTTCTTAAGAGGCATTTTCATTTATTTCCCCAGAGAGGGAGGAGTTAATCTTGTCTCTATTTAATTATGAGCCTTTGATTCTCCCCTCACTCCACTCTGCTTTACTAGAAAACTCTTTTCCTCCTTTCATCAGACAACGGGGGGGGGGGGGCGGGGTGTCACTGCCTCTGTCTCTCCAGATTTGTCAGCATTTTGCGGGAGGGATTCAGGCGCTTACTGAGAATTTTAGGTTTTTTCAGGTAAAGTGGATTACTGTGCTTTGTCGCTCTGATGCAATGAATCCACTTTTTAAAAAGAAACAAGACTTTTTGCAGTTTGGGTAAGAGACACTGAAAGGTGTGGCTTGATTGAATGAATGACAAATGGTAGATGTATAAAAAAAGCAAATCGGGATGAATGCAGGATGAATGTTCTTTCTTGTGTAAGCTACGAGCAAACTAATCAGAACAAATACTCAATAAAGACTGGATATAATCTAAACCCCATGTAGACGTTGTGCAAGCCAAATCAAGAAAAATAATAAATTGGCTGTCTGGAGGAGCCCTCGGTATCGGTTTAAGGGCATAGAATACTATTACTGGAGCTAATCATGGAAGGTGTACATTAAACCTGTGTTATCATAGGAAGTTGCCTTGCACCAAACCAGACTCTTGTTCGGTCCCACTCAATATGATCAGATGTGACAGATAGTGGCTCTTCAGAGTTTCAAGTGGGTGGGGGGAGAGAAAGGTATTTTCCAGCCCTGCCTGGAGATGCCAGGAGTTCAACCTAGAACTTTCTACATGCCAAGTCTGTGCTCTGCCACTGACATGTGACCCCTCTCTGTCAGTGATGAAAACTAGGGTCCTTGGCTAAACTGCGCGACAAGACAGGACCACTTCTAGAGCCACCACACCAGTGACTATGGGATCTTGGGTGCTGGTTTGTCTTCTCACATGTCTTCACTCTGTCTCTTGCAGATCTGGATCCCTTAGCACTGCCACTTCCTGGCTCACTGTAACCCACCAAAAAAGCAGATGTGTCCCTGACTGCATCCAGCCTCCGACAAACCATGTTCAACCCGATGAACGCACCAGTTAATAACTACGTAGAACACTGCTACCTTCGCCCCCTCCATGGGCAAGGCCAACCCAGCACCATGGTGGAAGGTCAGTCTCACAGAACCAGCCAGGGGCAGCATGGGCCAAGAGCGGCACAGTCCTCTTGCTCAACACTCCACCTGAGCCATCTGTTTGCCTCTCCTTCTGTTCTTTTCCAAGAGGGTTTTCCAATCCACCCACCTTCCCGGAACCTTTTCCATGTTGCTATGTCTGCTGAGGAGCTATTGCATGGAACCCTTTAATGCTACAGAGGATTTGTAGAGAGGGTTTTCTAGGAATTCATGTGCACATTCAGTTTGGGCTGAGGACCAGCAAGCTCTGCAGGTCCTTGTTTTTCTCTGTGCACCTGAGACAATGCCCTTGTGTCTCAGAACACATTCATCACACCCCTTGAGATAGATGTTGGAAGGGAATATTATCAGGGGTCTTGTTCAGGATTCGGTTGTCTGCCAGTACTGGTCTCCTCATTGAGGAGCCCCTGATGACATTCCAAGGAATCCCAGGGTGGACCAAAACATCCCCTGCTTCTATTAATGGCTCACTCTGTTCTTTTCCAGGAATCAATGACTTGCCATATTACCACCAAGCCAATTCCATGGGGAATCATCACACCTATGGGATGCCACCTGGAAGTGAACATCCTTCTCATACTGATGGTGAGTTTCAATGACAGGTGGTGGTGGCAAATTCATGAGAAGTAATGAGTGGGGGGCAAGGTAGAAGGGGACACACTGCAGCCTACAGACTTGAGAGCACAGATAAGTAAGCACAGGCCGAAATTTTGCATGCAGCTGGAGTTTTCTTTGATAGTTTTGCCATAGCTGCTACTCTTGCTGAAAAGGCAAGCTCTTGTGCAGTTTTCAAAGTGGTTTGTCTCCTTTGCTGTAGGACCCGCCGTGGTGACAACTTCCATGCAAGCCCCAGCACATACATCTCCACTTTGGAACATGCCTGTAATTACTAGAGGCTGTCCTGGACAAGGTCAGCATCAGTGGTCAACAATATAGGGCACCTCCCTGGGCCCACCCACCCCCAGTGGGGACACAGTACTGACACTAGAGCCCCCTGCTTTTGCTCCTCCGTCTTGCTGTGTCAACTGGTTTACCTTCCCACTCCAAGGCTGCAAATACACTGTCCATTTAAAGCACATGACTTCCCACAAAGGATTCTTGGCTGCTGAGAACTGTATCTGTGTGAAGGATAAGCTACGGTTCCTGGGATTCTTTGCAGGAAGTAATACGCTTGCACAAGAAACAGAAACAGAAGAACCCTTCATCAAGTTGTCTTTTGATGCTCTTAGAGCAGGGGTAGCCAACCTGGCCCCCTCCCCCACCAACCCCAGCAAGCATGGTCAGTGGGCAGGGATGATGGGAGATGTAGTTCAGCAACACCCGGAGGGCTCCCTGTCTTAGAGGGCCAGGTAACCTCATATGATGAAATGCATTGGAGAATGTGCAGGAGTGGAGAAGATGCACAAACAGCTTGGTGACCTGCCAACATTCATTTAGAGCACCCCAATGCTTTAAATAAATAAATAAACTCTAGATAGCCCTGGAGGCAGGGAACCCTGTCTGAAAACTTGGAGAGCAGCTGCCAGCCAGTGTTGGCAATATACTGACCCAGATGCAACGTCTGACTAAGGATAAGGCAGCTCCCTGTGTTCTTCCTGTTTCCCACCCAGGTACTCGCTTTTCTACGCCCCGAAGCACAGCCAAGTTGACCAAGAAGCGAGCGCTGTCCATCTCTCCTCTCTCAGATGCCAGCATTGACCTGCAGACTGTCATCCGCACCTCTCCCAATTCCTTGGTGGCTTACATAAACTCCCGCTGCGCTTCAGCTGGTGGCTCCTACGGGCACCTCTCCATTGGCACCAGCAGGTAGGTTTTCCCTTCCAGGATAGGTCAGGTTTGTGTGTATTGCGGAGCCCCAACTTTTTTAGAACCAGGGACATATTTGGAAATCTGAGGAACTGTCCTGGGCACCATAAAAGCCTGTTCCTCTTATAAACTTAAACTCAGTGCTAGACCTCTGACAAAGAGCCTTCTTCACTTGTATTCAAAATGTATGGGAAACTCTCATACACACCCAAATACATCAGCCAGTTGTGGCTCCTGAGCAAATACGCACCATGTCTTTGCAATACACATTATAAACCTCATATTTTAAAAAGTCAAACATGTTTTTAAAAATGTGCTTGACCTACCATGGACATGCAGCACCTGCCTGTCACTCAGACCTCCCAACATCCCAAGTTCTCAGTTTTCCCCAAACTGGCACAAATGAGCTTCCACTCCCCCTTCTTCCCACTCTAGCCATTCTGAAGCAGAAGCATATATGCCCCACTTTCTATTATTTACTCTTTGGGGAAGCACACCAATGTCTGCCTCTAAAGCCAGAGCCTTTTGTGTGTGAGGAGCACTGCAATAAGGAGTGGGGAATCCTCACGCCCAAACTTGACTACATCTCCTCAATTCCGCACTCCTTAGCTGCCCAAGAAAGCCCTATTATAGATAGACAGAGGGTAGTTCTGTTAAATTAAGGTAAGCCAGGTGAGGGGATGATGTACAAATGCACTCTGAACAAAATGAAAATAGTTCTACGGTTGTGCTGGAGATTAAAAAAAAACCTTCCCGCTTATGTTAGTTCTCATTCTCCACTAATAGTGCCCCCCAATCAGAAGTTTCTTCAGCTCTATGTTTCACAGCTGGATGGCATTGCCCATGCCCTTTCAGGCATAAGGGCTAGAAACTTTCCTTGCCCTTTTTGTTTTTTAAAAAAACTGCATTTGGGCTCAGTAACGCGTTATGCACTTCTGTTGCATCATGTTACACATGCACAGCACTGCCATTATGCAAACGCTCATTGTGCAAATGGTGCGTTATGCAGGTGTTCTGCATGCAAACAGCTTGTGCTTTCTTCTGTCACCCTTGGCAGTCCTTCCCTTGGGTTCCAGAGCCCCATGGGCCACCAGAAGGCTCAAGGGATGTCATTTGGCCACAACCCACCTATGGCTCCCTGTGGATCTCATGAACACATACCTGGCCGGCCAGGGATGATGCACCATATGCCACCCCCCCGTGGGATGCTGAAACACTGCCAGGTAAGTGGGTACCAGGTTCACCCGCCTGCCCCTCTCAAAGTGTCACGCTCAAGCAGGTGAATACCAAAAGCCCCCAACATGACACCGCCGTACCCATTGCTTACCAAGTCCCATAGCCTGCCCACCCCCACCCCCCACAAACCCCCCCCTCAGAAATAAATGTTAACCACCCAGGGGTGCCTTAGCACTCTTGGTAGGCTCTGAGATTAATCTCTCACATTCGTTTGGGAAAGCAAGATGGGTGGCCGTAGAGGGAGAAGGGGCCTCCTTCGGGTCTGGGGCTGCACTGGGAGAGGGCACCATCACCTGGAGCTCTCGCCGTCTCTTTCCCACAGCTGAAGTCAGAGCCCAGCCTGGGCAGCCCTCTGGATGCCCTGAGCTCCAAGTGCATGGAGGAGTGCTCGGAGGGTGACATTTCCAGCCCAGCCTCGACAGGGACACAGGTAACATCGGCCCACACCAATGTGCTCACACAGACACCAAGCCTGCCCTCTCTCCAAAGCCAGAGTCAAGTGTCCAGGACTGGAGTGGCTCATGTGGAGCTGGAGGGGCGGTGGGGGCGTGGAGGAGATGTTCTCACCATCAGCGTTACACATAAGAACCATGGTGTTTCGCTTGTTTTTCCTCCCAACATTTCAGTCTCACAGCTGGATAGATCAACCGCACTCTAGGCTTAGTCTCTCACTCGTTGCCAGTCTGTCCACAAACCAAACAGCGTGTGCAGTGGGATTGTGTGGGGCAACCTTTAGGGGACATGGAGTATGGGGGGAGGAGGGGGAAGTCCTGGTGAGCAAGCAGCAGAAATGATTGTGCTGCTGGAATGTGTTACTCAGTTCCACTTTGGGTACAACCCAATATCTGCTCCATTTTGACCAGATGCCATTGCATAAGTAGCTCACCAGAGAGAGCCCTAGCAGAAGCTGGTTTCCGGAGACGCATCAGATCCTTTTGGTTTGGGCAGGCATATCTGATGGTTGCAGCTGAGGCATTGGTGGCAGGGTATTTTAACTTACTGACAACATTGAGATGATCATATCTTGGCTTAATAAGCCAAGGTATGAACAAGCCCTTTGGCTGAACACGCAGTTCCTTTGCTCTTCCCTTTGTGTAAGTGAGCAAACAAACAGGGAAGTTTCATGTTGTGTTCAGGCAGGGGATCTATGGTCAACAGCTTCAGAATGAACCAGGATATTAAACTACATTTGACTTAATACCCTGACTTGTTCCAAAGCTGCTAACCATAGTTTCTTGGTTCAGATGAAACAAGAAAGTGTAATTAACAGCAGACTTCCAGGCTTGTTTGCCTCTCCAACGTGAAGGCAGAGGGGCTGCAAACTCAGACTAAAGGCTTGCTCATATTTCAGCTTATTAAAGTCCAAACTCTCCTATTATGTTTTATGTTGTTTTAAATAGCATGTTGGAATCCACCCTTAACCTTTGAAAGAGCATGTTATGTACAGATACATGTAATTTATTTAAAAGCATCACAGAAAAAAGAAAAAATTCTAAGCTCCACTATGGTGGAAATCTGCCCATACAAATATACCTCCTGCTCCTCCTTCTTCTATACCACCCCATATCATGTTTTCACACCATCAGTCACCCATGTGATACAGTTACAACCTCCGAAAAGATTTTTTTGTGAATTAAATATACAAAATTGCCTTAAACAAGTCAGATCATTGGTCCATCTCTAGTCCACCGGGATCTCAGGTAGAGGTCCTTCCTTTCCCAACTCTGTTGCTCAAAGATGATACAGACTGATTCTGGGACCTTCTGCAGGCAAAGCACCTGTTCTGCCATCGACTTATGGCTCCTCAGCCATGTGACCCATCAGAAGGCACAAAAGAGATTCACGGACATCAGCAAAACCCTTGACTTCATCAGTCCATGAGACCATGGGCACAGCTGGGAGGTGGGGCAGGGATGGGCAGCTGCCCCTCCAATCAAGAAAAATCAATAAAAATGCATAGGGGAGATTCTGCCCCCACAAAAGCCCCCCCCCCAACAAAAGGCCTGCTCTCCCCCCCTCCCCACAACAAAAACCCTTGCTATGCCTGTGCACTGGGTGGACAGATTTGGACAGATGGACAGATTTTGCCCCTCTCTCATTGGATTGGGGGGGCAGACTAGGTCTTTGCTCTGAATTGTTCCCAAGATTTTCTGAACATGCTCCATTTCTTACCTCCATCCCAGGATCCCTTACTAGGCATGCTTGATCCCCGGGATGAACTGGAGAAGGAAGATGGGAAAGTAGAGGCTGAGGCAGTGTATGAGACCAACTGCCACTGGGAAGGGTGTTCCAAGGAATTTGACACACAGGAGCAGCTGGTGCATGTGAGTGATGTGGGCAGGATTGGGGGGGGGGACGGGGCGGGACGGGAGGCATCTTAGAACTTGGTGGGAACTGGAAGGGCTGACTTAGACAGTCCAACCCCCTGCCCTGATTAGCTGCATCAGATACATCCTGGCAGGGCCAAAACTAGGCTTTCTGTCACCTGAGTCAAAAACCCAGTTTGGCGCGCACACACACACACACACACACACTCAGATGTGTGTTTGCATACACGCATGCATATACACACACACACACACACATACAAACACACACACCTCAACACATTTATTCGTAAAGGGCATAAAAACAGGCAATAGATTATTTGAATTCAAAGGAATCCTAAGAAGTATTATGACTGTATGACCAAAGGGAAAGTGAGCATCCCTTCCTGTAAAAGCAAATTGTTTGTCAAAAGTAGAACTTCCATGTGCAGCAATTGTCTATCTGAGGTCTGGTTTTGAATTGGATTTATTTGGTCACAAATCATTACAAGACCATACAAGACCATCATTATAAGACCATAAGATGAGCCAAGACCCTCTGGTTTCATTTCAATTTTTTTTTTGTCCTTTTCTTTGAGGCTTTTTGTCACCTATCCCTCTTCTTGGTTCTGTGCAAACCCTTTCAAGGAGTTTTGACATGCAAATTTACTCCTGAGTGAGCTTCAACAAGATTCCTTTAATTTTTTTTTTTTGTTGGACTCTCAATTTTATTTTTGTTGGAAGGGATGCCAAGGATTATCTAACCCAACCCCTTGCAATGCAGAAAACTCAGTTAAAGCATCCATGACAGATGGTCATCCAACCTCTGCTTAAAAACCTGAGGCATGCCATTCCACGGCTGAACAGCTCTTACTGTCAGAATGGCACCCCTCTGGAAGCTTCACCTGGGTCAGAAACCTGGGCTAGACACCCTCCCCCCCCCCCCAGCTATGACTCTGCATCCTGGAAATATCCCTGGTTCCACTCTGTAATGCTTTGCAGTGATTAAAGGTAAAGGGTAAAGGGACCCCTGACCATTAGGTCTAGTCGTGACCGACTCTGGGGTTGCGGCGCTCATCTCGCTTTATTGGCCGAGGGAGCCGGCATACAGCTTCAGGGTCATGTGGCCAGCATGACTAAGCCGCTTCTGGCAAACCAGAGCAGTGCACGGAAACACCATTTACCCTCCCGCTGGAGCGGTACCTATTTATCTACTTGCACTTTGACGTGCTTTCGAACTGCTAGGTTTGCAGGAGCAGGGACCAAGCAACGGGAGCTCACCCCATTGCAGGGATTCGAACCGCCGACCTTCTGATCAGCAAGTCCTAGGCTCTGTGGTTTAACCCACAGCGCCACCTGTGTCCCCTTGCAGTGATTAGGCAGGATCAGAAGCTAAACCATAAATGCTGGCGATGAATTGTGTTTGACACTGACTTTTTACCTCTGCTGCATTGCTCCCCTGTCACTGCAGCATATCAACAATGAGCACATCCATGGGGAGAAGAAGGAGTTTGTGTGCCACTGGCGGGAGTGCTCTCGGGAACAACGACCCTTCAAAGCTCAGTACATGCTGGTTGTTCACATGAGGCGCCACACAGGAGAGAAGCCCCACAAGTGCACAGTAAGTAGGGTGGGCTCAAAAGTGCCAGCTGGTTTCTGTCCTGGTGGAGGATCTGAGGAGAGACGGAGTTTGATGAGGTTCGCACTATGACTGTCTCCCGCCTTGTCTTCTTCACAATGAGTACTGCTTTTGTATTGCTACTATTCAGCTTCTGCTAACATCTGTGTTGTTTCATTCTCTACCATGTCCAGAACAAACTTAATTAATTTCAATGCATTTCAGTGGAATGGAAACGTCAAAAACAATGCAGAAAATAATGCAATTAGTTACATCCCTGGTCTTCAACAGGTGGGTCAGGAGTCAGGACCCATTAGTGAGCCGTGGCCTGATCCAAGGTGCATCACAACAGGAGCACTACCACCATGCAAATATATTGTAAAAGATTATGAAATGAGTCCCCTAATGCATGTTTGGGTTGAAAGTGGGTTCTGGGTCTGAAAAAATGGAAAACTGCTGATTTGCATAACTTGTGTGGACTGAAAAACTACAATAGTGAATACTGCTTTTATTCACTTCTGTGATTTCGATTCCTGACCTTGGTCAAACTTGCAGATTGCACTAGTTTCAATTTCTGATGGAATTCTCTGACATCCCTACCCCTCAGCAGGGGTGCCTCAAATTTTCAAGGAGGCAGCTGGGCCCCCTCAATATTCCACGTCCTGTGGTGGGCCTCGTCGTGCCTACCCATGGCTGTGAAGGGGACCTACCAGGCCTTACCAGGCCTCCCTGTGGCTGTTGTGGGCCTCACAGACTCCTCCTGCCACATGATGTCACACATGTGCGTCGTGCTCGTGACATCACACGCATGCTCCAGGCACCCCCAAAGTTGGGCAGAACCCGGTGCCTGTGACGATGAGCCAGGTTCCATCTTCCACCACTTCCATCATGTATACCTGGCTGTGAATGGGTGTGGCTGGCTGCCCCATTGGAAGAAGGGTGTGGTGTGTACACAAAGGAAGCTACACACATGGGTTGGCACAGAGAAAGAGTGATTTTGCGGGGGTGGGGGTTCCCCATTTTGCCATACAACTACCAACTGCTTTGCTATCCTACAGTTTGAAGGCTGCAATAAGGCCTACTCACGACTGGAGAACCTCAAGACCCACTTGCGCTCCCACACGGGTGAGAAGCCCTACGTTTGTGAGCACGAGGGCTGCAATAAGGCCTTCTCCAATGCTTCAGACCGGGCCAAGCACCAGAACCGGACACATTCCAACGAGGTATGGCTAGCTGCCTAGGGGGAACCATGGAGTCTCACGTCAAATGGATGGCAACCCCCCCCCCATGCAGTATTGGTATGACCCAGTGCTTCAGCCTTTCCCAAACCTCAAGTCTCTAGGTGCTGTTGTACTACAACTCCCATTATCCCCAACCAGCATAGGCAATAGTGAGGGTTCATAGGAGTTGCAGTCCAACATCTGGAGGGTCCCAGTTTGAAGCACACTTGTCTTACTATGACGCAAAGTGAGGCAGAGAAGCATTCTATGCCTAAAGTTACCACCTCCGGTGAGGGATAATAATCTGTTCGTGTCCTGGCAGAAACCCTACGTCTGTAAGATCCCAGGCTGCACCAAGCGATACACAGACCCCAGTTCTCTGCGCAAACATGTCAAGACGGTGCACGGACCAGATGCCCACGTCACCAAGAAGCATCGCGGAGACACCATCTCCACCAGCCGGACGCTCGTCCTCCACAGCGATATGAAACAGGAGCGAGACAGCGAAGGCAGGAAAGACGAAGGCAAACTCATGGTGCCTGACTCTAACTTGGTAAGCTGTGCTACACAGGCAGCGTTGGGAGAAGAGAGACCTACACAGGAAGCGTTGGGAGAAGAGAGACTAAAGACACACGGAGGACGGATCTTGACATTGGGCAGTGGTGGTCATTGAGACTGCTAGGGCAGAAGGCAAGGAGGCCAACAGTAGGTGGCGCCAGAGCCAGTGTTAGGCAGAGCCCACCGATTCCCTGCTGTGTTCTATGAGACTGAGGAGAGGGAAGGTGGCAGCCAGTGCCTCCCTTGCACTGTTCGCAAGCAGAGTCTGGTAGGTGGGGGTTGCCAGAAGGCAGACCGAGGTTGGTGGGGCAGTGCCCACCGCCAGGTGCCCTAATGGGTCAGCCTCCACACTGGGCTATGAGGCTAGAATTTATTGAGTTCAAGGAGCACTGGGGGGGGGCACTTCCCTCCTTACTTCTTAAGAAGCCCAGAAAGGATGAGTCAGAAAAGATGAGGAAGCTGCCTCATACCCAGTCAGACCGTTGGTCTGCCTGGCCCAGTGTTGCCCACACACCGACTGGCAGTCCCTCTCCATGGCTTCAGGTGGGGATTTCTCCCATTGCCGGTGCCAGGGAGCTGAGCTACAGACCTTCCCAAATCAAACCACACTGAGCCAAAGAGGAATTAGAATTTGGTGGGAATTTGTGATTCAGCCAAAAAGTTTAGTCCAAGAAACTTCCTGTTCTTGCAGTCTATTCTTAAGCATACAGGCCCAGAGAAAGGAATGCTGCACTATAAATCTTCAGAAATTGGCACCCTGAGCATCTCAGCATTATTCCCATTTTTCTTTCTACCACCCTCATCCATTGCCCACACCAACTGGAATTTGCCCCAGTGATTAATCAACTAAGTAGATGGTCTACTGAGTAAAGCTGGCAGCCCTATTTTTTTTATTTAAAAAATATTATTTTACCATCACATGTTATTCAGTTTAAGAAGCACATTGAAGTAGTTAAGGTGCTGGTTTTGCAGGTAAGGTCCAAGATACTTGAAAGATTATCTCACCCCTTATATACACAGTCACTGCACTCTGCAGGTGAGGGCCTCCTGCAGATTCCGTTTCATCAGAAGGTCCATTCTGCACAATACAGGAATCAGGCCTTTAGTGTTGTGGCACCTGCCCTTTGGGATGCCCTCCTCTTGAATACGAGGCAGGTGCCATCTCTACTTTGGTGCCTGATGAAGACCTTCCTCTTCCAACCAGCCTGTTAAGCCGAGATCTTTCCCAGTCTGCATCTGTACTAGAATTGTTTCTATTGATTAATCTCTGGTTGTTTGCCACCCTGGGCTCCTTTGGGAGGAAAGGGGGGATGGAAATGTAATAAAAGAAACAAGCAAGTACCCCACTCCTATAGAGGTCCCAGTGAGTTCAAGTGGTAGAGCATGAGACTCTTAATCTCAGGGTTGTGGGTTCCAGCCCCACGTTGGGCAAAAGATTCCTGCATTGCAGGGGGTTGGACTAGATGACCCTCGGGGTCCCTTCCAGTTCTATGATTCTAAGTAGCCAAGATCTCTCCCCCCACCCTGCATGGAACGCCTCCCCCCCCCCCGAGTTGTTGTGACGATTGCTGTAACCCTGTGATGTGGCTGTGCTCCACCCCAGAAACCGCAGCCCAGCCCCGGTGGCCAGTCGTCCTGCAGCAGCGAGCGCTCTCCCTTGGGCAGCGCAAACAACAACGACAGTGGCGTGGAGATGAATGCCAATGCGGGTGGCAGTTTAGAAGACCTGTCGGCGCTGGAGGAACCGTCAGAGCCCATGGGCAACTCCGGGCTGTCGGCGCTGCACAAGCTGGAGAACCTGCGCATAGACAAGCTGAAGCAGCTGCGCAAGCCCCTGTCCGCCAAGGGGGTCAAGCTGCCGTCCATCCCCGGGTCAGGTGCGTGGGGAAGGAGGTCTTGGGGGGAGAGGAGGGCAGGGGTGTCCACAGGGGGGCAGGCACTCATCTCCCCCTCCAAATCCGGATGAGCCTTGATCTCTAGACCTCCAGCTTTCATTGTTTTCAAAGGGTATGTTTCTAGCATTTGTAGAACCTGAGCTAGAAGTCAAAATGGACAGAAACTCTCCCGCTCCCCGCTGTCATGTTTTACTTTGCTGCCCGCCCACCCCAATCAGAAAAACCCCTGCAGATGCCCATAGAATAGGGTCTGCAAAGAGGGTTTCCCATAGGCAGGAGGCAGTGAGACTAACAAGGCCCATTCTTGCTCTTCAAGATGGCTGCCAGCAGAGCAGCATCAGTGCTGGGCGAGGCTCGTCTCCTATTTTACCTCTTGCAGTGAAATAGCCTCTTGCAGATACTGTTGGCCTTGGTCTTGTGGTCCGCTCTTCTTTCTTTAGCCATTTAGCACTGCCCTCTCCCAATTAAGTCACAGAGCTGGTTGAGCCATGTTTCTACCTGCCCTGGAGCTGACATCACATACGATGCTCTAAATATGACTGACAGGTGCCCAGGTCTCGCAGAGGAGGAGCCCTTTCGCCATTCTGTCAGGCCTTGCCTCGGGCCTAGTAAGCCGGCCACAAACCATGGGCTTAGCTTTGGGCCTGGCTTTTTGAAATGTGTTTTCTCTGTCCTTTTAGTCAACTGTTCTGCTTCTTCGCAGGCTCCACGAGAGAGATGCCTGGCTTGTGTGGGCCACCCTCCGCTGTCTCTCACCGGCGCATCATGGAGCTGTCATCGGGAGACCTGCCCTCCCTATCCATGCCCGGTGAGCGCCGTGGTAGCACCACCAGCACCATCAGCTCGGCCTACACCGTCAGCCGCCGCTCCTCCATGGTGTCACCATACCTGCCAGCTGCGGGAGGCCCTAATGGGGTGGGCCCACCTGACGTGTATGACCCCATCTCCCCTGACACCTCCAGACACTCCAGCGAGGCCAGCCACTGCGGAGGTCTTCCAGGACTGGGCAACCTGACACCAGCCCAACAATACCGCCTCAAAGCCAAGTACGCCGCTGCGACAGGCGGACCGCCTCCAACCCCTCTGCCCAGTATGGAGAGGGCTGCTCAGCCCAGCCTGATGGCAGATTACTCAGGCTCTGCCCTGCCTCCTTTCATGCACCGACACAGTGCCAACGAATACCACAGGTGCAGCTCTGGCATCCTCCACCCCCACCTGGCACTTGGCCACGGTGCTCGGCGAGCCAGCGACCCCTCCCAGACTGTGGGTGAGGCCCACCCGCCCCCCAGAGTGCAAAGGTTCAAAAGCCTCAGCAACATGAGCCCAGGAGGCATGGGCAGAGCCAGCGGGCAGGCGATTGGGGGCTCGGATGCCAACCTGCAGCGCCACCTCTTCTCTCCACGACCGCCAAGCATCAGTGAGAACGTCTTCTTGGAGAACGCTACCATGGAGAGCGCCGGCCCAGCTGGAGAGCAGGAACTGCTGGAGATGGAGCCTTACCTGGGTTACCAGGAGCAGAGCTACCCGTGCCAGGCTGCGGGCATGGAGCTCCCAAGCAATGTGGCTCATCGAGGTGCGCCCAGGGCGATAGGCAACTTGCAGATGGGTCCTGAACAGCTGGAAGGCGGCTTTGACCAACTGGACTATACCCAGCCCCAATGCCAGATGAGCCTGGCTTTCCACACAACAGTGCGGCACTGGGATGGTGACGGTGTGGGGCTTAACCCTGCACCCTCCTCTGCCATGGGGCAGTGCCACTCTGCCCAGTACGCAGTCCCAGATGCCAAGCACATGGGAGTAGAAGGTCATGGGGGTGAAGGCCAGCAGGGCACTTTCCAGTTTGGCCAGGCCCACATCAAGGCTGAGCAGCAGTTCCAAGCAGCTGTGCCTGCTCTGGCCTCTTGCCAGGGCATGAAGCAGCTGCCGTACAGCCAAGCCCAGCCTGCCTGTGTCAGGGGTGAGGGGTACCAGCAGCCTGAGAGCCAACAGGCCCCGTGCTTTGGTATGGGGCAACCCCCCAGCAGGAGGCCCCAGACCCCCATGCTGCAGGTCAAGGAGATGATGGTTCGGAGCTATGTGCAGTCGCAGCAGGCGCTGATGTGGGGGGAGCAGCCAGCTGGTGATGCCATGATGGGCATGGAGAGCGGCGGACAGTGCCAGCAGCCCCAGCCTTACCCTGGCAGCCCCAAGTACCCCAGCTACCCTGCCAAGCCCCCACCAGCAATGGAAAGCAAAGCACTTTCAAGCCCTGGAGGCCAGTGTTACAGCCCAGGGATGGTCCCCCACCCGCCTGGGGGCCCCAAGCCGCTGAGCAGGCCAAGCAGCTTGTGCTACCAAGCCAGCCTCCCTTATGAGACCCCCGGCGAGGGCGGCCCCCACCGGCTGATGCGCTTGCCCCCTCTCCGCAGCCCTGAGGAGGCCAGAGGTTTCTCCAGCCAGCTACACATGCCGTTGGGCAAAGCTTCTGGGAACAAGTTGATGAACGCCCACCAACGTCACTGCCAGCCCCCCAGCTGCGTGGCAGAGGATCCGGGTGGGCCCTTCACCCCCAGGCTGGACATCCTCAAATCAGACTCTTTCTCTTACCTGCCAGAAGAGCAGGTGTCCAACAGCTTGGACACTCTGGACTTGGAGAACACCCACTTGGACTTCACAGCTATCCTAGACGACGCGGAGGGCCTCAGCCCCACCTCCCCGCCCGGCGGCCCAGCCAACATGGCTGTGGGGGACATGAGCTCCATGCTGAACTCACTGGCAGGGGAGAACCAGTTCCTTAACACCCTTTCCTAGGACAGTTGGGATCATGGCTGAGACGACGAGGACCTGCTGTGAACAGGAACCAGATGGGCGCAAGAGGAGACAAGGCCAGGGTACCTCTTGCTGGGCTGGACTCAATAACTTGAGGTTGGGGAGTGGGGCTGGGGGCTCTGCAGGGAGACTGGGTCCAATTAGTAACTTCCAGGCTTGCCTTTTGGTACCAAATTGCATCTGTTGCAACCTCAGACCTCCTGTACAAGGTGGGTCTCTTGTTGAGAATTGTGCTGATGGTACTGGATGAAGGACAGGTGGCCATAGGAAAAGGAAGTGGAGTCCTTCCTCTCTCCCAGCTGGTAGAGCGAAACCCATCCATCCTCTGTCTCCCGCACTCCCCAAATGAAACCAGTATTCTTAATAAGCATCACCCCAAAGTGCCTCTTCTGCAGAGAACCCTATGCATTGAGAGCTCTGACAGGCCATCAGCCTGGTTCTAGAGTTTGTTGAGCACTGCTGCATACCCAGGGCCCATGTCAGCCTGGAAAAGTTTTATCCACAGAGGAACATGTGCAAAAACAGGGCTTTTAGGCAAATTGAAAACTTTGCCTGCATTTAGCAGGAGAGATCTGTGATCTTGAGCAAGCAGGAATGTTGCCACCTGTTCATAGTTCCTTCTTGCAAATTCCACAGGGAAGGAAGGACTCTCAGTGGAGGAAAGAATTGACTCTGTGGTTTTGCCTACACAGAGGCTCTGGAGGTTGGTGGTGGGGCTCAGAGCATCTACTAAGAGTAAGCTCTTTTTTGCACATGGCAAATACACTTCTGGCACATTCAGGCCTTTCAGCTCTCATCTGGTAAAGCTGCTAGACTGCCTGGAGCCCCGAATTCCACATCAACCTGGGCATTCTCCATTAGCTCCCATCCTGCAGTTGCCACCATGACAAAGCTCACATTGTGATGTAAGTGTAATGTTGGGGGGTATGCAAAAACATCTGCCCTGGCGGCTTCTGCTTTCCTAAAGATACATGGCTTTCCACTATCCCTTACTGTGAGAGCAGAATTGTGGCATCTGCCCCAATTGCCCCAAAGGGCCACTCCACCCACACATCACATTTTTTAAAGGCGTACATATGTGTCCTAATCCACCTCTGGCTGTGCATGTAAGTAGTGACAGAGTACAGGTGAGAATGCACATATAATTTATACCAGCAGTTCCCAGTTGAGAAAGGGAGATCTCATTGGGGCTGGGGCAATGACGTTTTACATGTAAACTTAAAAAAAGATGCATGTGAAGAGCCCACATTTACATACGTACATCAGGGAGCTGGGGTGGGCTGTGGATCCTTGCCCAAGTTTATTACCTCTTGATGTATGAAAGGGTTTTTAAATGTCAGGCATCGGACAGAGAACTGAATCCTAGGGCTGAAAAATTAAAAAGTGTATGTGCACAACAGGCACATAAGCAGACCATAGTGAGCCACAAGTGTAGAAAGCTGGAGGAACAGCATTGCACACATTATTGAAGTGCCTCACATGCTCATAACTCAGACAAGCAAGCCATGTTACAAGGGACAACAAACTTCCCAAGACCCGTCCCTCTGCCCTAAGATCACAGGTCAGTCCAGCCCGCCAGAAAAATCCTTCTTGGACCCAAATAAGTTCAAAGGCAGGTTGACACGCGTGTGTTGCATCACTTGAGTTGGGCTGCATATCTGGAGAACATTTACCTCCTTTTGAATCTCCCAGTTTGGCAGGAAGCAAGGCAGCTACAACTGCTCCTGCGGATTCACTCCTTCCTTGGCCCTTCTGTCTTTCCCAACCTCCTTTAATGACCTGGGTTCCAGGGATGTGCCACATGGGACGCTGGTTGCCTTGACTCCCACTGCATTTGGGGATCTGAAGGCTTTTTACAGGTTTCAGCCTGGCAACTCTCTAGTCTAGGGAAACATTGGCTAGAGGCAGCTCCTGCCATCTCAGTGTTCAATGGGAGGGAAAGTTGCTTTGCTACACAGCTGCTTTGGGGGTTGTTTGTTTTTAACATGCAAAAACCTGGTTGGGGCGGGCAGCCCTCAATCTGTGGCACTTGTGCTCAGCTGGTGAGCTATAGCTCCTGCCATCTATTCAGGCCAGGTTCCCCAAATAGTTCAGAGGCTGGGTTCTTCAGTTCTGAATTTACATACCAAGATGGTGTACTTTGTTCACAGGCTACAAATAAGCCGGGGGGGGGGGCGAGGAAGAGACTTGGAGGTAATGTTCAAACAGACCCAGCTGACTAAGCAAAACAAGTGCTGCAAAAGCTCTGGAGGGTTTAAGCATTGAGATGGACAACCATGAAAGTGGTGTTCAGAGTTAAAAGGAGTCACCATCCCCTGTGGTGTTGGGACACTTGCCCATTGTCACCTCTTCTAAACAGGTTTTGTTAGGCTTTCAAAAACCTGTTGGACCAAAGATGACCCAAGAGAGTGAGCAGAGCCAAGGCCAGTGATGCTTTTTGTCACCTCTCCTAAACACATTGTCTGTTACATGCCTGAGCCCTTGTCTTCTTTGTGCAAAGCAGATGGGGATTCCCTGCTTCCGGGAACAAAACATTCCAGGGGAAGCACAAGCAGCTTAGTTCTACCACATCTATCTGGTTCAGTATTGTCTACTATGTGCTGGGTGGCAGCCTCTCTCTCCCAGGTTTGGAGCAGGAGTCTTTATTCAGCCCTGCCTGGAGTCTGGTGGGTCTGGAGCCTGGGCCCTTCCCCATGCAAAGCCATGCTCCACCACTGAGCACCAGCTTCTATCACTGAGCTAGCACCTTCTCCCCTCCCTAGTCTCCCTCAGGTACTTATCCCAATGCCCTGCACTCAAGCATCTTCCTCCTAGCAAAAGAAAAAGGGAAAAGGGGGGGGGGGAGAACCTAAGTTAAACTTGAGAAACCAAAGAACCCTTTCATCCTTTTTAGCTTTTGTTTTGTATCTTCCTTTTGTATTTTAGCTGGGAAGCCAGACCAATGCCTGTCCCTTCCAGGTGATTTTTTTTCATCTATGGGAAGGGGAAAGTATTAAAGCAAAAGGGTGGGTGGTAGGGGAAATGTCTAGGCATATCATAGTGACATGTATTTTTATGGATTGTATATAGGTGTGCGAGTATTTTTTACCTGTAAATCTTTCTCTCTCTTTTTTTAAAGAGAAAAAACACAATAAAATGAAAATTGAAAATATTTCCTCAGGGAGGGGAAGCAAATCTGTCCCTTTTATACCCACTGAAAGAGACTCATATAGTTGAGGAACTGCACCTAGCAGTCATCTAGCCTGTCTTCTTAGCCTTGGTCTTCTTGCCCCCAAATGTTTCCCTGCCCCCTAATGTAACCCAGGTTCTCATCATGCATTACAGCATCCATGGTCTCAGATTAATTATTATTATTTTAATACAAACTTCTTAATTGAAACTGATTCTCCCTCCTTATTATCTCCTTGCATCCATCTTGGTCACTTTTAAATATTTTAAAAACACATCCAACTGCTCCAAGAATGGGGGAGATAGCTTTGTAAGTGACTGTAACAAGTGCCCATCCAGCCACCACGGTGCACAGCATGCTCTCACTTGGGCTATAGCTTCAGCATACTGAAAACCAAGAGAATGGGTCGCTCCTGATCTTGATCTAGGAAATGCAATGAGCTTCCATAGTGGGCTTATTACCAAAATAATGTAGGCAATCTTCAACTGATTAACCTTTGCTTACTCGGTAGATTTCTGGATGGGAATGGCTCCAACAAGCTGCTTGAAACAGCTCCTTCCAGCCAGCTGAATTGCAGTTGATATAGAGCTGCAGCTGATTGGGTGGTCAATAATGGATCCTTTTCAAATTGGCTGGATGTTTTCAAAAAAATCATTTATTAAGGAGCAAGCAGCTGGTGGTGCTTCCTGATTATACACAGCCAAATTATCCTTATTCTTCAACAACAGTTGCATGTGGCATCGATAGCACATAAAGAAGCCAAGGTATGCTTTTAAATGTCATATTTGAAAAACACCCACTGCCAAATACCCATTTCATTTGTTTAGAGCGCAGGACTATTTGTGATGCATTGTTTGAAGAACTTGCTCTGCTCATGAGAGTTAATTTTCCAAATAAGTATTTTGGAAGACCACACAGAACTGAAGGAAGGGCAGAGATGAAGTATGAGCCAGAAAGCGCAAGAAGATTTCAGTGAGAAAATTGTGTGGATCATTTATGGACCAGTCTCCTGACTACAAGGCTACAGTCTTGCTTCCCTGTTCAGACACCTAATGTCATGAACAACTATAGGACCAGGAGAAAACCAACCGGGGGAGGTGGGCATTATGCACAGATGGGGAAGAGATTCATCTAATAATTTTTTGCTTCTAACGCAGTTAGTTGTAAAGGCACAGAGGTCTTGTCCAGGAGCCTCTTCAGACCCTCTGCAGCAGATGCGGTCAACCTGTGGCTCCAGATGTTGTTGTCCTTCAGCTCCCATCAGAGCCAGCCCACCAATGAGATGGGGTGAAACACCCGCCTCAGGCAGCAGAGGTCCACAGGGCAGCGCCCCGTCTGCCCCACTGCTTCCATCACATGGTGTCACTGCTTCTCTTCCCCATCCCAGGATGAAGACAAGCCACAATGCCTTGAGGAGCGTCCCAGCTCTCAGAGAGCCTGGGCATTCCTACATGGCGGGCATTGCTGCTCGTCTTCCCCCTCCACGCTGCCACCACCCCATTCCTGGGCTGAGAGGACAAGCAGAAATGCTTTGTGGAATCATAGAACTGAATCTCGGGTGTCATCTAGTCCAACCCCCTGCAATGCAGGGATCTCAGCTGAAGCGTCCATGACTGATGGCCACCCAACCTCTGCTTAAAAGCCTCTGAAGAAGAAGAGTCCACCACCTTGTGAGGGAGTCCATTCCACTGTTGAACTGCTCTTACGATCAGAAAGTTCTTCCTGATGTTTAGCCGGAATTGCCTTTCTTGTAACTTGAAGCCAATGGTTTGAGTCCTACCCTCCAGAGCAGGAGAAAACAAGCTTTCTCTGTCTCCCATGTGACAGCCTTATAGATACGGGAAGATGGCTGCCATATCTCCTCTCTGACTCCCGAGAGCATTTCTGCACACAGCATTGTAGCTCGTCCCCTCCCCCTCCCCGGGATTGGAAAAGAGCTCTCCAGCTCTCAGTGAGTTTGGTGAGAAGGGGCGGCGTAAGGTGAGGTGCAGCACATTCCCATTTCGCCTTGGATGGCGAAATGAGATGGGCTGCCCCTGGCTCCCATCATCCCTGACAACTGGCAATGCCGGCTGGGGCTGTTGAGAATTTGAGTCTAACAACATCTGAAGGGCCATAGGTCCTTCACCCCTGATCTATAGTTTTTTCCTGTAACCATTTGGAAACTGTTTTTCTCCCCCACCAGACTGAGGTTCCCAATATGCTTGATTCTGCCGTGTATAGTAGAGAGGGGATGGATCACTCAGAATTTTTTTTTATTGTATGCTTCCCTTCCTCAACTATTACAAGTCACTGAGAAAATCAAGATGAAAAGTTCCAGGAACTACGTTCCAGCCTTGTAAATAAGTCCACAAAAGCCTATAAAAACAGAAACAAAACAAACAAAAAATGTGCTTGCTATGAGGGTAGTAGCTACTGTCTCCATAGTGGGCATGGAAAGGCTGGCTACTAACTTTTAAAACTCATCAAAAAAAAAAGGGACTTCTACTGTGTGGGCTGGATAACTTTTTCTCCATTCCACCAACCTTCTTCCTCCATGGCTGAGGCTGGCAGAGGAGACAAGGAGTGGTCCATTCCTTTTCTGCCAGTGTGCTCACTTGCCCACAAGAGATTCTTGATCAACTAAGGGCTACCAGATGAGTTGTTAAATGCAAACCTCTTTGCATGGCACGAGCCAGCCTTCCCAACCTGGTGCACTTCAGAGATTGTTGGACTATAACTCCCATTGTTCCTGGGCTTTGGTCATGGTGACTGAAACTGATAGGAGCGATAGTCAAAAACATATTTCGAGTGACAGTTTGGGGAAGGCTGCCATAAGCTATGACCCAAACGATTCAGAGAGCCACAGCATTAGAGCATAGCTCTGGACCAAAAAACCTGTACTGGATCTCCAGTACAGAAAATTCAACAGCTTCATTAAGCTGTAGTTTCCAGGGTTGTTTGCATGAAACCATGGCAGTTTCAAAGTAGTTTTACCTTTTTTCCTTTTAATTAATAAGTACTGTTGTACCTTAACATAATGAGTCACGAAGGACACCTAGAGCAGGCATGGAGAAGCTGGTTCCTTTCAGAAGATGCTGGACTCCAAAACCCTATCAGCCCCAGGCAGCATAGCCAACGGTCAGGGTCAATAGGAACTGTGGTCCAGAAACCTCTTCAGAGAGGCATCGGTTGCTTGTTCCTGTCCTAGAGGATGACTTTACTGCAAGGGCAAAATGAGGAACTGGTGCAGAAGGGTGCAGAAGCAGAGCAAAGGAGCCTTGCACATCAGAGGCATCAAGTCATGTGGAGAAGACTCCAGAGAATGAGCTGCAGAACTTGGCTGAATGATGATGTGAGAGGGACAGGGTTAATGGAGAGTCTATTTTCGACATCCTTCTCTCTTCACATTCATACTCAAGGAATCGTGCTGGACCCTGTGGGCCTAGGTCCAAGTGCCGCCAGTCTCAGCTTCATTTGAGGCATCTGAAATAGTTCTTTGTGGGGTAGAGAACATCTTTCCCTACGGTGCAGCAGCTTCTAAATTTGACTCAGTCTCAAGATCCTGAATGATGACCCTGTAGAGCCCAAGCCACCTAGAAATCCACACCGCAAGAAGCTGATGCCAAGAGATACTGGTCTAATAGCAAATGCCAGGTCCGTGGTGCTCGGAGCCAATGCTTTGCCCCAGGACTAGATGATCTGCGATCTAGTGCACCTTCAAGATAAAACCGTCAGCCTCTGAGATTTAGGTGCCAGCCATGTCATTCAGCACCTGGGGCCACAAAGATGTTGGGGAATTCAGTAAGGAGCAGCTCCACCACCTGGTTCTGGTACACCATGCCCTCCACCAGGCTGGTTGCATCTCGCTCGTGTCTCAGGAGTGTTGGACCAAAGACAATGCCAATGTTCTGTGTCGTCATCCGGTTGATATCTGAGTGCTCCATCACTCTGAAGGAGGGAGGGAGGGAGAGAGAGAAAGAGAACCATCATAATGCACTGGCCTCTGTCTAACACATCCATGGCCAAAGCAGGCATGTGGATATGCTTTGGATTTGAGCTCTAAAAAGAAAAAGATGCTCAACCAGCTTGAAAGTCACATGCCCTGAACTGGAATGTCATTTCCCTAGTCTATATGTGGGCTTGTTGTAATAATCCAGGATAGAGGAAAACATTTTACACATGCATCCTTCTCTGCACATCACACTAAGGAATATTTAAGATTTGAAGCCCAACATTCCTACTTTTTACGACCTACAAAAGACATCCTTGGACATTCTGATTCCAATCAGCTGGAACTTCTATTTCTCTCCACTGTGTCATGTAGTGCCAGCTCCCAAATGCTCCAGCTTTCCAAACTCAGAATAGCCTTGCAGAGTAGATCTGATAGCAGAAGCACGAGAGCTGGAATTATACCAGGTTGCTTCCACAATATACCTCTTCTCTGCAATTGCTATCCCATGATTGTGTGTGCACAATGCAACACAATTGCGAGTCCAGTGATAACAGATAAAACACTGATTGCCTGTCAGTGTTTTAATGGGATTTTAAACAAGGTTTTTTAACAATAAACTTAACAGCTTCCTCCTAATATTAGTAACCACTGCCGCACATGCCAGTAAGTGGAATAAGAAAATGCATAGGGTTGGGTGGTACATTAATGGTATATTAATCCTGCTTCCTTACTTGCGAAGATGCTCCAGTAAATAATGCAGTGTGTCCCGGTTTGGTTGGGGGAGGCTCTGGACCAGTCCTGCAAGCTTGGATACTTTTTCCTTGGGTTCAGACAACTCTGTGTAGGGAAAAGCAACCGGCCACTCCTTAATTGGGCAGGAGGTGAGGTAATAGGCATGATTATAGAGACACCACCAGCTTTCAAGAGGCATCATCAGGAGCCACAAGAGACCAGGAAATGACTTGAGGTTCTTGCTCATCTTGTGAAACAAACAGGACTGCTAATCTTAGCAATAGAATGCAAATGACTCTGCAATGATTACACTGCTAATAACGTAATTTTACAAACCCAGATCTTAGTTGGTAAAAAACCAAGGCTTTGGGTTTCAATGACTCAAAAAAGTAGGACGTTACTAGGTGAATTATTGCAGAAAAGGGCAGTATATACTTGTTCTGAGCCATTTTTCGTCCCCAGCTGCAGAGAAAATTGTTGGCAACTGCTGTATGTGCTCCTGCAGTAGGTGTTTTACCCTAAGAGATGTGATCTCTGCTTCTCTACCTGCATTTCACCTAAGCTCTATGTGATGCATGGGAGCCACTAACTGGCTAACTGGGGGTGGGGCGAGGGAAATGGGATGCCATTCCTTTAGGTCAGGGATGTCCAACAGGCAGATAATGATCTACTGATAGATCACAGGGGGTCTGTGGTAGATCTCGGGAGCCCCCCCCCCCAGAAAAAACAACTTGGGCTCCCTAAAAAAAGCTCAACTTTGGTAGATCACTGCCAGTTTTTACAGTGGGAGTAGATCTCATTCTCTTGAAAGTTGGACATGCCTGCTTTAGGTCATTCCTTTAGCTATGGGGAACCAAAGCCAAAAGGCAAGGAGAGGAATTGCACTTACTGACACAAGCCACAAATTCATCAAAGAGGCTGTACGGAATGAGTGGCTCAGGCAGCTCCCGGAAGAACAGCTTGAGGGCCCCTGTGACCACATGCACATCGTCCCACTGGGGGTCACTGAGGCGCAGCTTCTCCTCTAGAAAGGGGGAAATAAGACAGCAGAGCTGCTGAAGACGGGCAAAGGAGGAGTCAGAAAAGTCTGCCTGAAAGGAACCATTGTGCCCAGGTCACAAGCAATTGTTCCACTCTAATTCTGCACTAGGGATGCGGGTGGTGCTGTGGGTTAAACCACAGAGCCTAGGACTTGCTGATCAGAAGGTCGGGGGTTCGAATCCCCACGATAGTGTGAGCTCCCATTGCTCGATCCCAGCTCCTACCAACCTAGCAGTTTGAAAGCACGTCAAAGTGCAAGTAGATAAATAGGTACCACTCCAGCGGGAAGGTAAACGGTGTTTCCGTGTGCTGCTCTGGTTCACCAGAAGTGGTTTAGTCATACTGGCCACATGACCCGGAAGCTGTACGTCGGCTCCCTCGACCAATAAAACGAGATGAGCGCCGCAACCCCAGAGTCAGCCATGACTGGACCTAATAGTCAGGGGTCCCTTTACCTAATTCTGCACTGGCCAGACCATGTTTGGAGTACTGCATCTAGTTCTGGGCAGCACATTTTAAAAAGGACATTGAACCGTTGGAGTGTGTCCTGACAAGAATGGCAAAGAAAAGCCTGTGAGGAACAGTTGAAAGAGGTGGGTATGTTTAGCCTAGAGAAAGGTAAAGATAGTCCCAGCTGTCTTTCAAATGTCTGAAAGGCTGTCACAAAGCGGGAGGAGATTAATCCTGTGTCGCTGCAGAGAAAAGGACAAATTTGTGGCCATTGCAGGGAGGTGTTATTTCCCTATACTTAGGAGAAGCATGCTAACGATATACAGTGGAACCTCGGTTTTCAAGTGTCTCGTAAGCCAAACAATTTGGAACCCAAACACCGAAAACCTAGAAGTGAATGCTTCCATTTTTGAACGCACCTCAGTAGTTGAATGGCTTCGTTTTTCTCAATGGAATTTGCCGACTGCCCACCGCGCCTCGGTTGTTGAACGTTTCAGAAGTCGAACAGTCTTCTGGAATGGATTACGTTCAGCGACCGAGGTCCCACTGTATAAGAGCTGACTGACAATGGGACAGACTGCCTTGGGAGATGGTGGAGCTATTTAAGCAGAGGCTGGGCAGCCACCTGTCAAGGGTGCGGGGCTTACTTCCTGCATTACATATCCTGCCCTGAATGGGGTTGGACTAGATGACCCCCAGGTCCCTTCCAGCTCTGTTATTCTGCAACTCAAGAGAACTGCATCCTGCATTCAAGGCACAAGTTGGCCCCATAAGAGGCTTCCCTCTCTGCCTTACTTGTATTGGGTTTCTCATTCTGTTTTCTTGAGCTCACAGAGACAAAAGTGCAAAGAAGCAAGCACCCAACATTACCTTGCTCAGGGAAGACGTAGCGCCCATCTGAGGTCACTGCCCGCTCTGCAAGACAATGCAATGGTTACTGAGGGCACCAGTAAGGGGAACAAGGCCTTTGGCAATCCTGTCCTCACAGCATGTCTGACATAGATACATATCAGCAAGCCATACACTGATTCAGCTATCGGTCTTGTCCTTCTTATGCTTCAGCTCTATGATTTATACACATATTAAAGCAGTATGTTTACATTCATAGGTTTGCCTTTTGCTTTATTAAAAATAATTGCAAAAGCAGCTGCAAAACTGCTCTGAGGGAGCAGGCATGTGTGTATTGGTTACCTTCTAGGCGCCAACCAATAGGTGGCTTCTGTCCTCTGGCTGTTCTACAGCTGAACCACTGTGGAAACAAAACTAGAGACCTGTTCTCCACCCCCAAGACAGGAAAAAAATGTATGTTGGTATTAAATAGGCTGAAAAGTACTTTTCAAACTGGCCCCAGTTTTTCAAATGCTTCCTGTACCATCACAAAAGTAAAAGCCCAAATAACAGATGGCTTTAAGACCCAGCAACTCCTTTCTCTGCAAGTTCCCCCCCATTTCCATTTATCACTGTAATTACTCACCACGGTCAACTATGAATCTCAGCTTCTGAATAACAGCCAAGTTCCCACTGACCCTGTAGATTCCATCTACATCCAGTCCTGAAAAGCAGAGGAGAGACCCTGCTGTGAAATCTCATGGACCCCCAATGGAACTGGGCAAAGTGAGGGCAGAAGGCTGCTACCAGGGTCCCCGGGGGAAGGGCCCGTTCCCAGCCCAGGCGAGGCTTCAGGGAGAAGGAATGCTGAGCACAGCGTACCTCTCTGTTCCACAGCTTCCACACACTGCTGGACAAAACGTGGGACGGTGCCCCCTTCCCGCTGGCACAAGGCTTCTAGCCGGCAACCAAAGACCTGGTCTGGGGAATTAATAATAATAATAATATTTATACCCCACCCATCTGGCTGGGTTTCCCCAGCCACTCTGGGCGGCTCCCAACAGAATAGTAAAAACACGATAAAACATCAGACATTAAAAACTTCCCTAAACAGGGAATCTGTCTTCAGGTGTCTTTTAAAAGTCAGGTAGTTGTTTACTTCCTTGACCTCTGAAGGGAGGATGTTCCACAGGGAGGGCGCCACTACCGAGAAGGCCCTCTGCCTGGTTCCCTGTAACCTCGCAGTGGGGGAACCGCCAGAAGGCCCTCAGCATTGGACCTCAGTGTCCGGGCAGAACGATGGGGGTGGAGACGCTCCTTCAGGTCTACTGGACCGAGGCCGTTTAGGGCTTTAAAGGTCAGCACAAACATTTTGAGTTGTGCTCGGAAACGTACTGGGAGCCAATGTAGGTCTTTCAAGACTGGTGTTATATGGTCTCGGCGGCCACTCCCAGTCACCAGTCTAGCTGCCGCATTCTAGATTAGTTGTTGTTTGTGGGTCACCTTCAAATGTAGCCCCACGTAGAGTGCATTTCAGTAGTCCAAGTGGGAGAGGACTAGAGCATGCACCACTCTGGCGAGACACTCTGCGGGCAGGTAGGGTCTCAGCCTGCAAACCAGATGGAGCTGGTAGACAGCTGCCCTGGATACAGAATTGACCTGCACCTCCATGGACAGCTGTGAATCCAAAATGACTCCCAGGCTGCGCACCTGGTCCTTCAGGGGCACAGTTACCCCATTCAGGACCAGGGAGTCCTCCACACCCCCCCTCTTGTCCCCCCAAAACTGTCCTTCTGTCTTGTCAGGATTCAACCTCAATCCATTAGCCTCCATCCATCCTCCAACCGCCTCCAGACACTCACACAGGACCTTCACTGCCTTCACTGGCTCGGATTTGGAGGAGAGGTAGAGCTGGGTATCATCCAGAGGAGAGAACTGCATCTGGAGGGCACCGTGTTGGCTCCTGCAACATTTCATGTTCACAACAGCCACACCAAAATTTACACCCATCTATTGCAGCCATGCCGGTCACAATTATGGGGACTTATTTTGCCTTTTCAAGGGGTTCCCACATGAAGCATTACGAGCAAGTGCATCGTGATGCCAACTCTACAATACCTCTAAAAGTCCACCATTCACACACCACCTAAGATGGTTTGGGTAGTCACCTCGGATCAGTCCCTTTTCCTGCAAACTCCGCAGTGGCGGCCGCTTGGCTATGAACCGCCTCAGCTTGCTCTTGACCCGTTTCTTGTAGGCTCTGTCCGGACTCGAGGGTGCTAGGAGATGGGCAAGGAGAAGGCGGGAGAGAAGAAGTTAAGGCAGCTGAAGCTCAGTTGTCCCAGCTCCCCTGCCTAGGCCAAGGCAGCTTGATCTAAGGAACTCTCTTAGCCTTCCCCACACCCAGATTGGCTTGGCACAGACCTGCCTGCGCCTCATTCTTCAGAGCCCCTGGCTCCTCGTCATCATCAGCACTGAGGTCCACCAGTTCAGCGCTGTTGGACCGGCAGAGGGGATACAGAAGTGGCTCATCCAGAGGATTCTCCTGATCCTGCAGTGGGGAAGGGAGGCAGGTGAAGCCAGGAGGGGTGGGGCAAAGCAGGCAAATGCATTTAATTTATAATTTATCCCAAATGCAAAATGTGGAGTTTCACTGGTAGGGAGACCTAGACTGGGCTGGTCAGTGACTTGTCATGGTGATGCAACCCTGACCCACATAATCTTCCAGTTGGCATTTCATTTAATTCCAGTCTTCCTCAACCACACTTTCAGCTTTGCAACTGACCCCTTAAAAGCCCTGGGTCTGGAAAGCAGGGGGGGGGGTCAGCTGTGATGCCATGAGCCTTCCTTGGTTGTCGCTTGTGTCATGTACCAATCCTTCTCTGATACCATGGAGTTAGATTTATTAGGTTTGGTCCTAAGTCCCTGTTCCCACATCAAGCTTTATTTATTTGTTTGTTTTTTTAAAACCACAAATACATTTTTAATGTGTTTTCCTACAAAATACGCAGTTTTATATTATTTTAATACAGCTTTATTCTAAATTGTATTTTGTACACATTTTAACATAAAATATAATATTGGTAATTTGCTTTTTCAGCTGAAAACTATTGCAAAAACTGCATTCCAATAATAACTTCATTCCAATCCATGTTTCAGTCCCAGGAAGTGCGAATGAGAATGGGTCATAAAAAAAAATGCAGATTGAAGAAAACCTCAAGCATTTCTAACTTTGAAGAGGAGGAAGAATTGAGGGCAGCTTAAGCCTTTTGGTTTGCCTCACTCACCAGCCTGCGGATGACCCCTCTGATTGCCTGGTACCAGTCTTGGCTGACAGCCTCACTGCCTGATTGCAGGAGATACTCGTTGCCTGTCACGGTGCGGAACTAAGAAGAACAGAGAGCAAAAGGAGAGAAGACAGACTGGATTAGGCAACGGCTCCGTGTAACCCTGTGTTTTCCTAGAATACATTGTCTTGCATTTCTAAGGAAGAAGAAGAGGAGTTTGGACTTGATATCCCGCCTTTCATTACCCTTTAAGGAGTCTCAAAGCGGCTAACAATCTCCTTTTCCCTTCCTCCCCCACAACAAACACTCTGTGAGGTGAGTGGGGCTGAGAGACTTCAGAGAAGTGTGACTGGCCCAAGGTCACCCAGCAGCTGCATGTGGAGGAGCGGGGAATCGAACCCAGTTCACCAGATTACGAGTCCACTGCTCTTAACCACTACACCACACTGGCTCTCTATGGAAATGTGTATGAGGAGTCACTGGACATAACAAGAGCCCTGCTGGGTCAGGTTAGACGCCCAACTAGCCCTCTTTCATACAGTGACCAAGAAGATGGGTCTTGAGAAGCCAACAAGCCCCTGCAATAGCAGTCTCCCACCACCTCCAATCCCAGAGGCGGAATTTAGTTATGAGTGAGGAGCTGACTAACTCTTGAGAATGTGCCTTTGAGCAGATTCTCACCATCCACTTCCCAGCAGAGACAATCCACATGTCCGGAAATTATCCCCTCTCTTCTCCATGAACAGCACATGCAATGGCCCTTCTTTAGCTGCTTCTCTATTGCAGGCCAACACAGGACCATTAAAGGTCAACTCTGTGTTCTTAAGTGAGAAGAGCAAACAAAGCCACAGTAGGAGCAAAAAGGGTTCAGTTCTTGGCAATGTGACATCTGACCCCAGGTATCCCACAGGTCAAGGCTCATTTCCTGAGCATTCATGCACTTACATGGATGACATTCCGCTTACTGGACAAGTCCCTGGCCCAGTCAATGCGGGCTCCACGCAAATCCACACTGCTCTCAGGCCGGCTACTGGCTGGAGTCTGCAGGAAGAGAGGAGAAGGAGTTAGCTGGTTCTCCACAACTTCACTTGACACTGTGTCAAGCTGGGAAAGGGACACAGGAGGCTTCTGCTGTCAAGCACTATCAGTTCTTCCTTCCTCCTTCACCTTCCACCTTGTGCCTTGCTTGCCCCACTCACCCATCCAGCTGCCACCTTGGGGTCCTTGTAGAACATGAGACTGTTCCCAGCCAACACCAGCCACGAAGATGCCCAACACTTTCTGCGGGGGTGGGGGGGGATGCGAGAAGCAGGGTGAGATGAATGGGGATGAATCTGACAGCATGCATATTCTGAGCACACACACAAAAGGATGAAAACAAATGCTCCCACATTCAGGCATGTTATATTGATTGCATTAATTGGTTGGAATAAGCACTGCAGTTATATAAATGAACCCACCTCAACATTGCATTGAAAGCAGCCAGTGGCTTTCCTGCATTTTCAGACTTCATATGAGAGACATCATTTTATCTTGCTCTGATGCCGTCACTCCCAGAACCTACTTTATGCCTTCAGGCTACACTTCCCTTCCCTTCAAGAAGGCAGCTTCGGCACGCGACGTAGAAGGAGGGGGCAAGTCAACGTGGGAAGGTAGCTCATCTAGGAGACGGAAAACTCTGATCCTAACCCTCCACTGCCTTGCGAGAAGAAAAGGCTAAGGAATAAACCCTACACAAATCCTGCGTGGAGTCCCTAAGGTGGTTGGATGGCACCTTGTATGCCTCCTTTCAGCAACTCCTGCACCAAGCTGGTCCCGAATGTCTTGCTCTGCTTTCCTTTGGACCACATCAGCAAGTCTGAGAGGGGGGTCTTGTCATCTAGGCCAGTGTTTCCCAACCTTGTGCCTCCAGCTGTTTTTGAACTACAATTCCCATCATCCCTGACCACTGGTCTTGCTAGCTAGGGATGATGGGAGTTGTAGGCCAAAAACATCTGGAGGCCCAAGGTTGGGAAACACTGATCTAGGCAGCCCCAAACCTCCACACACACTGCCCAGGCTCGCACCTCAAGGGTGTCACTTCAGTGCTGCTAATGGAGCTGTTTGACTTCACCCCTAGGGGCGGACTCCATTATCTCTCAAGACAAATGAATGTCAACAAGGCATCAGGTAAGACTTTCTTTACCTATTTCCTGTTTTCTGGAACTAACTCAATATCCTAGTTTGAGCCAGAGGGAAGGAGAAAGAATTCCCCCTAGGTCACAGCTGAAGAACTTGTGGCCCTCCAGATGTTGCTGGATTCCATCTCCCTTCAGCTCCAGCCAGCATGGCCAGTGATGCAGGATGGGCGGAACTCTGGAGGCCACAAGTATCACCACAGCCCTGCCTTAAGACCAACTGCTGTCATTGCTGCCCACTTTTTGAAGACCCTGAGCTGTAGTTAGGAACACAGGAAGCTGCCTTACACTGAGCAAGACTACTGGTCACTATAATGCAGTCTACACTGACTGGCAGCAGCTCTATGGGGATTCAGACTGGAATCTCTCCCAGCCTTACCTGGAAGTGCCAGGGGTTGAACAGGAGCCTTCCACAGTCATCGTCATGACAGTATATCCATTGTATTGCCCGTCAGGTTATTTAGATACTCCAAACTCCACGTGTCCCATTTCCCACAAGCTTGCTTCCTCTGCCCTACCAAACTTCTCCCCTGATGGAGAGAACCCAGGCTCAGATCCGCTTTATTTCCTCCTAGATTGGCTGGCCCCTTCCTGAGCTGTGACAGTAAGCTGAAAAAAGGCCCAATTACCCACTGACAGCCCTTTTGTCCATTCACAGCCAGGACATTGCTTGTCAAAACCCCTTCAGCTGTGAACTGCTATCCAGCTGGAACTGAGCAACCAGTCAGGTTAGCATGAAGACTGGAGGACCAAGGGCTGCCCAGATTCCACCAAAAGGAATAGGGGGAAGCACCCCTCCTCGAGCATCTTCCCACCGCTGCGGATGCCAGCGAGGTACCTGAGTTTTCGGCCTCCTTCTGCAATCTTGGTTTTGTTCAGCTGTCCGGTTTTCTCCACCATCTGCAGCGAAGAAGCATCAGCATCAGCAAACACCATGGGCAAACCCTCTGACCTTTTCTGAGCTGCAGGATACTCCCCAATAGCCTCTGTTTCTCAGCAGAGCTTAACCTGCATCTCTCCATCACATATCAGACAGGCGCTCGCTCCATTGCCTTCTCAGATGACTACTGAAGACATTCCTTTTCCAAGAGAAGCCTTTTAAGAGGTTCTGCACTGGAGCTGGTTGTATATATGATTTTATTGTTGGTGTTTAGGATTACGTACCACACTGGGTCTCCCTAGCCCACCCTAGCCCAACTTTATTTTTCCAAAGCCTGGATTCCACTCCCTGTCGCCCCTTTGCTTCATTCACCCTCCAAGCCACACCACCACCAGCAAACTACGTTCTCCTTCTTTGTCCTGCACTATTACTCATATTATTATTGGGTAGTCCATTGCCTGGGCTGCACTTTTGGCTACAATCAGATCTTGCCTGCAAGTTTCCCATAGGCATCTGGTTCACAGGTATATAGTCCAGGATTGTCGGTGCCACTGGCCTGATCCCACAGGGCTCCCCTTCTTTTAAGAGCATCCTACCCCACCCCAAAACTGAGAAAGCTGCCTGCCTGACATGGCAGCCGTAAACCTGGGGTGCTCACTGCACCAGATCCTTTCCAGTGGGGAGGAGGGGAGCTTTCTTTGTTCAATTATCTTTATATCTAGCTTTTCCTCCAGGGAGCTCAAGGTGGTATATAGATGGTCCACCCCCGGTTGTCCTCACAACAATCCTGTGAGGCCGGCTGGCCCCATGGTCACCCAGTGAGCTTCACACACTCTAACCCCACACCAGACTTACATGCAGCAGGTCAGGGCTGTCTGTGGGGGAACCATTGGCAGATCCCGACGGTGCAGGGTATTCCTCCAGCCAGGCCTCACAACTGTGTTGCGAAAGGTTCCGGCGATGACTTCCCTGGAAGGAGAGAGACACAGAAGAAGCGAGTCTCCCAACCTCTTCGGTGTATCAAGTCCAGGGCCAGCCCTGCCATTAGGCAAAGGGAAAGGTCTGCCCCCGACAGCTGATTTTGGATGAAACGAAGGGGTGGCAAACAGCTGCTTATTTTATTTCTTATGGGCGATATCCAGTGTTGGTCCTTCTCAGAGTAGACCAACTAAAACCAATGACCTCAAGTCCACTAATTTTGGTGGGTCTACTCACAAAGTTTGGATAGCACCCCATATTTTATTGTCTTTTTCTCTGCCACGGAACGGGGAGAGGAATATCTACTTCAGGTGCCAAAATAATGTGGCTGACCTTGGTTACTTTTGCACCTTTACTTGACATGGTTTGGAGGGGAGGCAATGCCATTTGCACTCTGCCTCACGCAGCCAAATGTCTAGGGCAAGCCCTGCCCCTCCCGTTCTCACACCTGCAGCTCCAGACACAATCAGAGTAACGCATACTGACCAACACCCCCAAGGAATCCTGGGAATTGTAGTCTGTGATAGGTATACTGCAGTTCCCAGGATTCTTGCAGTGGGAGGGATGGTGTGCACACAGCCTCCATTCACTACCAAATGCACCTATTTCCTCCTCTTTGGGGCACACAGTTGCCCCCCAGCCCCCCCCCAGGTGACTTACCTTGGACCCCTGCGTCTCTGGCAGCACCATGGACTTGGTGTAGGTCAGCTTCTTGTCCCTGGTCCGGAGACCCTGACTCGCAGCCTCCAGCTCCCCCCTCTCTGCTCCGTCTGGGTCTTTGTCCGGTGTTTCGCCCAGAGGAGGGTCTACAGGGGCTGAGGGGCTGTGTCCCTCTGCCTGTATCAAGCGCTGCAAAAAATGCAGAAACACAGAAGGTGGGAGGGAAGGATAAAGTGCAGGGCGTGTGGGTGGGTGTAAGAGAAGCTACTATCTAGAGAACCGGACAGCTTCCAATTAAAAGAGGCTGCCCTTCCCCCTCCCCCCCCCCAGGCTCAGCAATTTCAGAGTCTTAATCCCCAGGGGCCCCTGCTATTTCTTTCAAACCTCCTCTCTCACATAAGCAACAGCCCTCCTGACCCACCCGCCCCCCATCTGTCCTGCCCTGACCCTCTGCTGCTGATGGTCCTAACAAGACCCACAGGCACAAGCTCTCCTGGTGGAGGAGGGACGCACGTGGCAGTGGGGCGTGGGGAAAGGGGAGAGCCAGCTCCGGAGATTAGCTGGCACTGGCAGGCTGGCTCCTTCCCCTTGGCCAGGACTCCTAGTTCGTTAGAAGTAATTATTGCAGAATTCCTCCGGCAGCGGCCCAGGGAGAGGGTGCCAGGAAGCAAGGGGCTTCAGAGGGAGGCAGCCTGGGGGGGGGGGAGGTGGCAGCCGGTACCTGTCTGCAGGGCTCCCCAACAGGTGATTCCCCCCTCCAATAATGGACATGGGGACCCTATGTGGTGTAGTGCTTAATAGTTCTCAGCTGGGACTTGGGAGACCTGGGTTCAAATCTCAATGGCAGTCATGGATATCACTGGGTAGCCTAGGGCTGCTTCCAGACTGTTGTCATTTTGGGGTGGGATTCAGTCACATGCCAGCATAATCAGGCTGTGCAATGCAAGTTGGTTTGGTGCTCTCACGGGACAACCCTGGACTTTTTACAATAAGGAAAGTGATGGGGAAATACACGCTGGAAAGTGTGAGATCACAATTGCTTGACACAACATTGTCTATCCTTCCAGCAAACAAATATTCAATAAATAGTTGATGCGGTCCAAAGCCCCCTACAAACAGATCCGGATGAATGGTAAATAAGGAGGTTGTCCAGAAGCCATCTATTTCTTTGCCTTACCTACCTCACAGCATTGTTGTGAGATTGAAAGGGCCAGAATGGGAGGCAACAATGTACCCCCCCCCCCTTGAGAAATGCTTGAAGTGATGGAGGTGAGATTCTATCACTAGCAGTTGCACACACTGGTAAGAACCAGCAGCAGCCTCACCATCTCCTGGCTCCTTCGCGGTGGTTTCCATGACTTCTCGCCCGTCGCTGGCTTGTAATAGTAACTGCGCAGGGAACCAGAATCTATGTGTTGCTCCCAGGTGTCCAGCACCTGCAGTGGGGGGCTGCGAGGGCTCGGGGGCATTCTTGCTGGTTGCTTCATCTCCTCCAGGTTGCAGTAAATTGGGGTCTTTTCCCCAACGGGATGGTGGGGAGGCAGGTGAGTATCATCCAACATCTGTCAGAAGAAAACAGGGATGCTCATTTTTTCATATACTAAGAGGAGGCAGTTTCTCCTTGTTGTGGAATGCAGAACAAGTGAGGGGAAGCCTCCATAGCATGGGGTTTTTATGGCGAACCCAATAAAGAGCTCTGGATAACTTAACTTCAAAAATAAACATTTTCCAATCCCCTAGATCAGGGTCGAGAAGAAGGCAGATCTACTGATAGATATTTGGGTGATCAAGAAGATTTGAGGCCTCTCCCAACTGGTTAACAATAGCAACAACAAGGGCCACATCACACAATACATTTAAAGCAGTATCATACCACTTTAAAACATCATGGCTTCCCCCAAAGTATCCTGGGAACTCTAGCTTGTTAAAGGTGCGGAGGCTTATTAAAAGCCACCCTCTTCTCCTCCCAGAGCTACAATTCCAAGAGATCCTTGTGAAGAGGGGTTTAATTTTAAACCACTCTGGAAATTGGAGCTCTGGGAAGGGAAGTTGTGTGGGGTTTTTTTTAGCATATCTCAGCACCCTTAACAAACTACAGCACCCATAATTCTTTGGGGGTGTTTAAAATGGCATCATAGTGCTTTAAATGCATGGTGTGTATGTGGCAAAATTCACACATTGTGAATTATGCTGCCAAGATAAAAAAAAAGTTTTGGAGTAACCAGGAATGGATTTTTGTGCAGAAGGCTCCGCTTAGTTCTGGTACTCAAAACTAATTCCTGACCTGATGAGGAACAGGAATTTATGGACAGTCCTATCACCCCAGAGGAAATAGATACGGTCCTCAAAAACCTGAAGCCACACCAAACCCCAGGCCCAGGCGGCTTCACAACAGAATTCTATAGGAAATTCAAAGAACCCCTGATGCCCTACATGACCCGCCTGTTCAATGACATCATAAAAGGGGGGGCCATCCCCAAAACCTGGACCTACTCCAAAATAGTCTCCATTCCAAAACCACTGAAAGACAGCCTCAAAGTAGAATCATACCACCCAATCTCATTATTAAACCAAGACTACAAGATATTCGCATCAATCTTGGCCAACCGCCTAAAAATCTTCCTACACAATTTAATAGCCCCAGACCAGACTTGCTTTGTCCCTGTTTACAATATAACAGACCCCATCAGGAAATCACTGAACCTGATCGAACACAGCAAGGCAACCAAATTCCCACTGAGAATTATGTCCCTAGACATCCTCAAAGCCTTTAATTGCTTAGAGTGGAAATACCTACTAGCAGTACTAACTAACATGAAATTTGGCCCCAACTTCCTACAAATTCTCAAACAAATATACTCCATAGCTGTCAACTTTCAGATTTGAAAATAAGGGATCAGCAGCCTCGGAAATAAGGGATCAGCAGCCTCACCTGTCCCGGGGACAGTCTACAGGATATATAACAATCCAGGATAGCAGCGGGAAACGGTGCTGGAATAAGGGAATTTCCCGCAAAAAAAGGGAAGGTGGCAAGTTATGATATACTCCCAAACCTCAGCAAAATGCAGGATTAACAATCTGGACTCTATATCATATAGATATAGAGTCCAAAGCAATCCAAAGAGGCACAAAACAAGGATGCCCACTGTCTCCCTTCTTATTCAGCTTGACTCTGGAACTTTTAGAAATCTGAATCCGAGCAGCCACAGACATCAAGGCAGTGGAAATAAAAGGCAGAACCTATAAATTAGGGCTCTTTGCAGATGACCTAATGGTGACAACACCAGACCCCATAAACACAGCAACCTCCCTAATCAGAGAACTCAACACATTTGCAACAGTGCCAGGCTTACAGGTAAATTTTGCAAAATCGGAAGCTATGTGCTTCAACACCACTCCTTGCACCCAAAAAGAACTCACTAACATCACCAACATAAAACTTTGCCACACCAAGTTCAGATATCTAGGGGTACAAATACCCAGAAACCTCAATAAATTATACCTCCACAAGTACAACCCCTTGTGGTGACAAATTAACAGAGACCTAAAGAGATGGAACAACATGAACTTCACTCTCTCAGACAAAACAGCCATGATCAAAATGATCAAAACTAACCTACCTATTCCAAACCCTCCCAACTTAGATTTTCCCCAAACCAACACCGAAAATGGCAGAAAAAACTACACTTATTTACCTTCTCACACAAAAAAACAAGAATAAGCCCCAAATACCTGCACCTCCCCTCCTTAGAGGGAGGATGGGGAATCCCCAACCTAGAAGCATATTACATTGCCAACCAAATACACCACATAATCCCATTTATACTAGAAAATGAGACAAAACAATGGATACACCTAGAGAGGGACACTATCGAAAATACCTGCACCACAGCATACCCACTCCTCCCAAACTAAGGAAAATTCCCACAACACTTAACAGGTACACACAGACCATGCTCAAAGCATGGAAAGCAGAAATAGGCAAACTGTCCCCAACCCCTTCCCCACTAATTCCCCTGGCATACCACCCATTATTCCATCACGCAGCACAAAACCTCCAGATAAAAACCTGGCAAACCAAAGGCTTATATCGTCTAATAGACTTCTATAAAAATAAAAAAACCTTTGTCAACACAAGAAATACAAGACAAACTAGGAGACACCCAAATGCCCTGGTTAACACACCACTAATTACATGCCCTCTTAAACAATCCAGTAGTAAAATCAGCAGCAACTAGGCCCCTGACAACCTTCGAAAATCTCCTCCTAACAACAAAGGGACAAAACAAAGGGATGGTATCCGCAATATACAAAATACTACTCCAAAACCCTATGAACCCCCTAGACGTAATCAAAAAACAATGGGAGGAAGACATAGGCTATGAGATTAACTCCACTCAGTGGACCAGAATGTGGTCTAAACCCTGCCTTTAAATCCATATCAACGAAAAGGAAAGAACTCACTCTAAAACTCACCTACCGGTGGTACCTAACACCAAGAAAACTAGCATTAATATGCCCAGGAACCTCACCAAAATGCTGGAGAGGGTGTACCTCCACAGGCACATACCTCCACATGTGGTGGGAATGCCCCAAAATCCAATTATTCTGGACAACAGCCATAAAATAATTATGCAAAATAACTAAGCAAGTATTAGAAATATAAAAAAGGAAAAAACCCCAGAACTGGCCCTACCAAACATCTTCCAAGACAATAATGCCCATTCACTTCACAAAGAACTCATAACCCACCTACTCTCAGCAACCAGAAACATCTTAACCAGACACTGGAGATACCTGTCAGGAGTAAGTATGGACAAATGGTACCAAATAGCATGGAAAACAGCCCTACTAGAAAAATTAACCAACAAACAGAATCTGACACAGAAGACGCCTTCACCCCAGTATGGCTCCCCTTTATCACATACACAGCCCAACAAGACAATGACAAGAATCCATCAACTGCATACGAATCAATATGGCTAACCTGATTCAAAAACACCCACCCACCCCACTCAAACACGAAAATAAAGTTCACCACAGCCAATCACAATTGATCAATCAAACCCAACCTCTCTCAACACCAAAAGAACACAAGTGAATAGCAGAGAACCTGCACAAGCGACACAAAACCCCACACATACGTTAAGTAAAATAGAAACATCGTCACCCGACCCCACCCCCCGGGCCCCCTCCTCCTTTCCCCCTTTTTCTTCCTAATGTAACACCAATGTCTCAACAAATGAAACAAATGAATCTGTAGAAAATGTAACTTGAAAAAAGAGACATTGACCATACTTTTGTAAACCAAGAAATCTTTAATAAAAATACATTAAAAAAAACAAAAATTTATTCCTGGGATCAGAATGCTTTAATTCTAAGGATATGGTTTTTACACCAGGTCCTACAAGCCTGAAACCTGCCTGTCCTGGTCCCAGATCACGAGTTGTGTCCTCCTGACCTAAGGCAGGTGACATGTGGGGCACCAGAACCCTTCTCAGATTTTTAAAAATACTGTTTTGTCTTCTTTTTAAATGTTTGTTTTAATATTGCATTGACGTTTGACTTTTTTTTTTAACCACACTGGAGTCCATGTGGAGACTTTAAAAAGATGAAGGTGCAGTTTAGACGTTTTCAAAATGAATAAATGATCCTACTCTTCAGCAACACCAACTAATCATGGGACACCGCCATTGCGAAGACACAGCCGTTCAGCGGATACTACACTGCGCCAGAGCAGCCACCTTGCCTCGATCATAGGAACGAACTGACCATGTAATCATCTGCCATATCTAGGTCTGTAATCCTCAGACGTCTCCAATCTGGAGTTTACATTCATCACCATCCTACAACGTGGAGCCTTTTACTAATAGCGGAAATATTTTTACCTAATAACGAAAGTTATTAGGTAATAACCAAAGTTACCCAGAGTCCCATGGGCTGCAAGAAGATCAAACCTATCCATTCTGAAGGAAATCAGCCCTGAGCGCTCACTGGAAGGACAGATCATGAAGCTGAGGCTCCAAGACTTTGGCCACCTCATGAGAAGAGAAGACTCCCTGAGAAAGACCCTGATGTTGGGAAAGATGGAGGACACAAGGAGAAGGGGACGACGGAGGACGAGATGGTTGGATGGTGTTCTCGAAGCTACCAGCATGAGTTTGACCAAACTGCGGGAGGCAGTGGAAGACTGGAGGGCCTGGGGTGCTGTGGTCCATGGGGTCATGAAGAGTTGGACACGACTAAATGACTAAACAACAACAACCCCCATTTTATTCTCAAAATGCAACTAAATGTGAGAAGTACGTGTGGACAGCCAGAGCCGTGGGTTGGAGTACCACAAGCTGGAGTCACACCAATCCTACCATGCCCCTAACCCCAACAGAATCCACCTGAACCCCCAACCATGGACCATCACAAACTCTGCCCCGTTCCAGAGAGGTCCTAAGCCTTGACTTTGCTGGAGAGGCCGCTCTCAATCTTCCCTCTACCCACTCATTGCTCAAGAGGAAGCTGAAAACACTTGCTTCATTGCTGGGCTTTCCAATGATTCCTTTCGCAGTTCAGAGAGCCTCCGCTCTCCACAACGCCTCCTTTTGCTCTGCGTATGCCTCCCCCAAGCGCTTTCCCTATTTGACCACCCCCCTCCCAAACTGCCTGTTCCAAAGGCCTTTGCTGATGCCCACCTCCCCACAGTGAGTTGCAACCTGGCCCCAGCTCCCCCTCCACCGGGTACTCACTGCTGCAGTGCCTGGGTCAGGAGTGCAGCTCAGAGGCACACCCTGAGGCGCCGCCGGCCCTCCCACTGGCTTCCCCCACTTCCTGTGTGGGCAAGACCAGCAGCCTCCCAGGGAAAGGGCCAAAAGGGGAAGTGGATGCAGCATGTTCAGATGCGTGTGCTGCTGTGACCACCCAGGAATCTAACACTATCCCGGTAGTCGATAGTTCAGTCCGCAGGTCCTGCACTGCAGGGGGTTGAACTGAATGACCCCCGGAGTCTCTTCCAACACTACAGTTCTCTGATTCTATGGAACAAACACCTCCTTTTTGGTAGAGCACGAGACTCTTAACCTGAAGGTTGTGGGTTCCAGCCCCACATTGGGCAAAAGATTCCTGCATTGCAACCCTCGGGGTCCCTTCCATCTCTATGATTCTGTGATTCTATTATTCAATTCATACTCTGTGATTCTAATAGGTTTCTTTTTGATTAAGCAGCATATAAAGCTTATTAAATAGATTTAAGAAAGTGTGCAGTTAAAAGTCTGCCTCAACCCTAGTGCAGTGGTATTTTATCATTTAGAGATACAGTGGTACCTCGGGTTACAGACGCTTCAGGTTACAGACTCCACTAACCCAGAAATAGTACCTTGGGTTAAGAACTTTGCTTCAGGATGAGAACAGAAATCACGCTGCGGTGGTGCAGCGGCAGTGGGAGGCCCCATTAGCTAAAGTGGCATCTCAGGTTAAGAACAGTCTCAGGTTAAGAACAGACCTCCAGAACGAATTAAGTTCTTAACCCGAGGTACCACTGTATTCTCTTATTTGAGACACTGGCCAGTCCTCCCTTAGTAATTAGTAAGGGACACTGAATGGAAACCCTGAAACTGCTTTTACTGTACAAACTGCTGACTAGGCCTACATTTACCATGCTGCTGCAACCACAACTGTGGTTTCTGTTTGCTTAAAAGTAAGGACCGGAAAGCAGTAGGGAAGGGATTAACCCTTTCCTCCCCAGCTGTGAGCCCAAGAAAAATCCCTCCCTCCACCTGTCCTGCCCACCACAATTAGTGATTAAAAAACCCCAGCAGTAGCAGGAGAAGTGGGATTTTCACTGGGATTGCAGCTGAGGAATAGGATGGCCACATGTCCCTCTTTATAGACCAGAGGCAGGAAATATTTTTCAGCCCGAGACTCAGGGCTGTGCAGGATGTGGGCAGCCGGGTACACTTGCCCAGGCCTCAGAGGGCTAAGTCAACCGGGGGGGTGGGGAGTGCAGCACCAAGGACCAGCTGCTTTTTCGTTTGACTTTCTATTCTAACAATATATGATAGCCATCTCCCAATGTCTAAAGGGCTGTCCCATGGAAGATGGAGCAAGCTTGTTTCTGCACAAATTCACACGCCCTTCTCTTTCCTCCATCCAGGCCTGCAAGGGTTGAAGGACACATTCCAGCCAAGCCAAAACACATACGTGGTGTGTGTGTGTGTGTGTGTGTGTGTGTGTACACAAAGCAGGGCTTGTGAGGGGTGTGGCTTAGGGAGAATCGCAAGGTTCCCCACATGTCATAGAGGACATTACACTGTCTAGTCCAGGGGTTGTCAACCTGGTCCCCACTGCCCACCAGTGGGCGTTTCAGGATTCTAGGTGGGCAGCAGGGGGTTCTACAGCCCGAGCTCCTTCCGTCAAGCACTGGGGGGCGGTAAGGAAATTTTACCATCAAGAAAGATGCATTAGTGGGCGGTAGGTATAAAAAGGTTGACTACCCCTGGACTAGTCCATGTCTGGGTTGAAGATGGTTAAAGCCATCAGAAGGGAGTGAAGGGTCTGCCATCCAACGGAGGGCTCAGGGGACAGGAGGGGTCTGAGGCCTTGAAGCCCTGCTTCTGAGTTCACATAGTTATTCCCCACACACCTTAATTATGTGAAAAGGTTTGAGACAGGACGGAGGCCACCTTACCTGCTCCTCTGAACTCTGCTCCTGCCTTGCGTCACCAGTTTGGGACAAGCCGCATGCGCTGCGACTCCTGCCCAGAGACGGGGGACGGGAACACAGAGGGAGGCTGTGGCAGGACATGAGGCCGACGTGGTGGAAAGGCGGGGTGTGTGGTTCCATGCAGAGGTCTACCAGAGAGTAAGACAGCACTTCCAAGTGAGCTAGAAGGATGAGGGAAATGGCAGGGTCAGAAACACATGAGAAGGGTCGGGTGCTGGGGGACAGGTGCTGCTGCTCACAGGTCTGTGACTGGGGGCTTTCCACCTTCGCAGTTGGAGGCAGTTCCGTATGAAGACCAGCTGTTCGGAAGCACAAGTGGCAAGAGAGCTGCTGCCCTCATGTCGTGCTTGTGGACTTCCTAAACAGCGGCCACTGACTACCACATCCCTAGTTCTAGCCACGAAGTTTCCTTATGCTAGCATGTGCACACATAGTCTCTCAGGAGAGCATGCCTAATGTGTCCCCTATTGCAGGACTGGGCCCAATAGCCATCAACGGGTCAACATTCTTCCAGCCAAGGCTCCAACCAGGAATCTGTTGTGGTGATCACCAGAGGCTGCAGAGAAGGGGGGGGGGGTAGGAACATCGTTGTCCTCCCAGGTCCTATTGTGACTTCACTTCTCCCTCCACCCCACTGGTTCCTTGTTCCACCATTGGTTCCTTGTGACCTAAACTGAGCTATCAATGCTTCCTGCTCAGGGTCTTTGCTGGAACAATCATCAGATTCTCTATCTCTACGCTGCAGTCAATGTGAGGCTTAGTATGGAAACAAACCATTGGTCTTCAGCCTTGGTTTCCCAGATGTTGATGGGCCACTACTCCCATCATCTCTGACCATTGCCTAGGCTGATTGAAATAATGGGGGCAGAGCTCTGGTCTCTAGTGGCTGGCAGTGGATCTCAGGGGTTTCAGATAGGGATCTTGCACAGCCCCACCTGGGGACGGAACCCAGAACCTTTTGCAGGCAAAGCCTGGGCACTCTCACCAAGCCACAGCCCTGGCTGCTCCCCTCACAGTCTGCTGGCTTCCCTGTCCACTTGCCTGCCCTTCTGTTTGTTCCTGGTTTCCTCTTACCACATGAGCCTGCCCATATATTGAGGCCCCAGCATGGTGCCCTCCAGATGCATTGGACTCCAGCTCCCATCACCCCAGAGAGTAGGGATTCTCAGGAGAGCAATGCCATGGGAATGTGTGACTGCTTCACAGTCCTCACTTGGAAGGTCCTGCAAACCACCCCAATAAGGGGGACAGTCCTCTTTTAAAGGTGTGTCAGAGGAGAGTCCTCTCTTTTAAGGTGCCCTTTATGTCCAGTCCAAGTCTAGCTTAAATATAAAGACCAATAAGAAGGGAGAGCAAGGGCCTAAAATTTCCCATCGCCAACAACACTTGGACAGCTGAATGGGCAGACACACAGGTCAAATTCTTCCCCACTATGGTGAGATGTGTTGCATTTCTATTTAAATTCTAGCAGTTTTGTCTACAATATGTCTACAACTGGCGTGCCAGCCTGGTTCCTCATTGTTTGGTCCTTCCCCAAAAACTCACCAGTGCCACCATCTTGCTCTGTGTTGATGCCAGGATGCTGTGTAGTATTTTCCAGGCGGGCTGTCCTTGTGCCAGGGGGCACTTCAATCATGTAGGTGGCAGGCACAAAGATGGGTCGCTTCTGCTTGGGCTGACCAAGCCGTCGCACCTGCCACCAGTCCTCATTGGCCTTGTGCATAAGCTGGAAGATCTCGCCTTCTTCAATGGTCACCTGCCTCCCATCCTCAGACTTATACTGGTAGTTGTAGAGGGCCTGCAGCATGACAGCGCCAGAGGGGTTGTCCAGCGATGGTGTGCTCTGGCGGAGGTTGAACCCTTCCAGTAGCCGCCGTCCTGCAAGCATCTCATCAGAACAGGATAGCCGTGAAGCGTCAGGGACTGCGTGCCAGAAGGAGCTCTGAGTTGTCACCTATGAAGGGGCACAACACTGAGAGGCTGAACACACAAATAGAAATAGACCTTTTAGAGCAGAGAAGATACCAGTCCGCTTAGGCACATCTGCAGTAATCAGCTGGTTGAATCATCATATACAAGATGAAATATTAGTGTACTAAGAATGTTGAACACAGGAAGCAGGCCAATACTGAATCCACCACTGGTCCATCTAGCTCAGGATAACTACACTGACAGTCAGGGGCTCTCTGGGGTTGGAGGCAGGACATTCTGTTCTGTCCCAGCCCTTCCTGAAGATGCCGGCGAATGACCTTCTGCCTGCAAAGCAGATGTTCTATCACTAGTGATGGGTGGCTCTGTCCATTTTGGTTTTTCTCTCTCATTTTTCCAATCTTAAGTTCTCCACATTCCCACATTAGTTTGTAATTTATTTAAAAATGAAAAAGTCCTCAAGAAAATCCACCAGCATTTTAGTGTTAATTTCCTCCTATTATATACCTGTTTGTATGCAATTTTGCAATGCAATTTCCCCTTTAATTCTAGTATGCTTTTTTTTCACTAACGTGCATTTTAGCTCAGTATATGCATTCTTGCACACTAGTTGGCTGGAGTACTGCATTGTAAAATTCAGGGAAGTGCAAATTTCAAAGAAAGCCTGTGTTTCAGTTCTCAGATTGTTTCAGAAAGTGCAAATTAAGTAGGTTCAAGCAGAGTTGAAATTCTCACCCATCCCATTATTATTATTATTGACAAGCCCTTAGTTTTGCAGGAAAGCACAGGAAATTCCTAGCAACCATTGGATTATAGGTCCAGGCTTTTCTTCCTAGTGCTACAAAAGTCATAATATACATACACTGGCAATGAATTCCATAGGATAATTTAAATATGCATTGAAGATTAGGCCTTTCCCTCTTGGAGCTTTGGCTCCAGTTAGTCCTCCTTCTCTGTCCCAAAACATCTTGTTTATTCATTACATTTATATCCCACTCTTCCTCTATAGAGGTTGTGGCTCCCTCCCTGTTTTATCCTCCCAACCATCCTATGGTGAGGCTGAGACACAACACTTAGGTCCATCCACACTTCTTCTTGACCCTAGCTTTCTAGGCACGGGTCCAAGCAGTGGCCAGGATGATGGGAGATGATGGGAGCAACATATGGAGCACCACAGGTTTCCCACACCTCTCTAACCACTACACCTACGCCAAGCCACACACAGTTGCTAACAGTATATTATTTCAATGGTCAGTGTACTTGCTTTTGAGATCTTTCTGCCTCGGCAAAAAAACGAAAACAAAAAACCCCCGAACCATATCATAGCCACCACTGCATGTACACCAGACATTTAAAGCGCATCACTGCCCTCCCCACAGAGCTATAAGTCCCAACATCCTTAACAAACTACAGTTCCCAGGATTCTACAAGGGAAATATTGTGCTTCAAATGCATTGTACGGATGCAGCTGAGAGAGAACCAAGCAGGGAAAAGACGGTCCTGTGGCTCAGGAAGTGAGAATGGGATCTTCCTCCTCTATTGCAAACAAAGGGCTTCTCACGAACATGCTGCAACATGTGCCTTGTAGCTGGGAGTCTGTGGTTCCATTAGGGGCCGGTACATATGGCTTTCAGAATGCTGCTCAGACTGGAGAAGAAGGTGGCAGTGTCCCCACCAACTCCAGAAGTGTGACCTTTGTGCTTTCCAGTTTGCCTGGCCCTGGAAAAGCGAAAGTTGCAGGAGTGTCCAAGTAGCTGTTGCAAGAGGAAGCAATGCTGCTCCCGCAACTCATTGCAGAGAGTGAGTGCACAGCCACACAAAGCAGACGATGTTCCCAGTGGGATTTGCTCAGCTCATAAAAACCATCACAGGGAGGCAGTTTCCAGAGCCCCAGACTCTCAAACAAACAAAGCTGACTTGTCTTCGTCTCGGTCCCCTTGGAATTCCTCACCCTCCTTCTTGTCAGCATCTCTCCAACATAACCTTCGTAGGTACATGTTCTTCGTAGACCAACCTATGCATATTCCCTCTAGATGAGGAGTGGTCACCCTGGAAATTGCACAGGGCAGCTGCGCAGCCTATCCTGAGCCTGCCTGCCTGCCTGCCTGCCTGAGGGAAGCCAGTGTGCCTGGTGGTGGCAGCTGGCCACAGAGGGCAACCGGAGGCCTCCTTCCCTTACTCTGGCAACAGCCCTGAGCAATTTCTGGGCAGCAGCTCCCAGCAAGGTGAAGTCAATCTATTTGTTTATTTATTCCACAGTGACCCACATAAATGTGGTCACGTGCAAGTGGGATGCACGTGAGCAGGTGGGGCAGTGATAGATGATAGATAATATCTATAAAGATAATGATAGATAGTGTGTGTGTGTGTGTGTGTGTGTGTGTGTGTAAAATATGCAACAAGCAGTTGTTCTGTAGTGCAAAGGTTCATGTCCACCCTTGGGCCACTCTCTGAGGGCCACTTGCCAGCGATAGTTGAGGCACAAAGTAGGTGCTTCAACTTAATCACTCACACAAACAGGCAAAGGGCTTAAGCTGCAATTGCTGTCCTTTATTCACTCAGTTTTGACAGAGCATCCAAACAACATTATCCAGTATTTTATCCTCCAGCTGCCTTACAACCAAATTTATGAGAATTTTTAAAAAATACATAAAACATGTTTGTTGAGCCAGCCTGCCTAGAGCGGACAGGCAAAGCAATAGTTCAGAGCTAATGAGCCCTTAAATAAAAGCTTCCTGCTTGCAGGTTCTGCTGTTTCATTGCTTCCTGTTGAATTTAGGCTTTACACACACTATACATTTAAAATATAGCCCATGCCAAATAACCCTAGGAACTGTAATTTGTTAAGGGTGCTGGGAATTTCAGTTCTGTGCAGAGTAAGCTGCAGTTCCCATGATTCTTCGGGGATGAGAATGTGCTTTCAATGTATGGTGGATACTCAGCCATGGTAGAATGGTAAGAATGGCCTCTTAATTAGCTCTTGAAAAGCTTCTCTGAATTGCCTTTTAATGCCAGTCCTGTTCCTACTTTAATTGTTGGTTTCCTCTCGCTCCCCGCCCCCCCCCCATTTTAATGCAGGGTGCCTTAACCCTATACAAAAGTTTTCACCTCTCGATGAGTAAGGGCTTAAGGACTCCAGTCAGGTGTGAAGCTGTACAGAGAAACAACACAACTGGATAGCTCAGTTGGTGAGAATGTGGTGCTGATAATGCCAAGGACCAGGTTGTGGCTTTGGACACCTGCATATTCCTGCATTCCAGAGGGTTGGACTAGATGATTCTCAGGGTCCCTTCCAGCTCTATGCTCAAACGGTAGTGTTTTGTAACCAAGTACAGCAGTGGTTCCAATTAGCTAAGTACTGCAGACCCCTGTTTTTCAAAAGCCAAGCCATGGACCTCCTACTTTTGAAAATGCTGCTCTCTCTTTGGTAGTTTTTGTTATGTGAATGGTGCCACTGCCACTTTACCCCACCCCCAATATTTCTCAGTGCAAAATGGGAGCCCTCGTTTTAAATTTCCTGCAAAGAGATGCTACAATCAGGGCACTGTGGAAAATTTAAAATGGCAGTTTGCCAGTCCAGCTACCAGCATACGGGATGGGGGAGGGACACACTGACATTGGGCCTGCCATTAAGCCATAGACTAGCACCCCCCCTACCCCCCACAAGTCTCTTACTACAAGAAAATGGACCCCATAAAAGAAAATCAACCCCAAGAAAATTAACCCCACTAAAACTTCTTGCTGCTTATATAAAAGTGGGGACAAGTGTGACACAATGTTCCAAAGGAGCTAGGAGAAATCACAGAGTCCCACCTCCTAGATTTAAGTTCATGGATCCTTTCACTCATCCAATTCATGAAATCCCTTTGCATTCTCAAGAGATGAAGACAGAACCTGAATTCATAAATCTCTCCCACCAATCCACAATAATAGAAGCACAAGATCCTGGCACCAGATCAACTGTGTATAAGAATTAAGTTTACCTGACTTCACATCACAACGAAAGATGACGTTCCCGAGAGTGACTCTTTCGCTCCTGGGTCTGCTCTCCTGTCCTTTCCCTCTTGTCTGTAGGGTGTGAAAGATGAAGCATTTCCCTTGTTTAAAAGAATTCAGTGCACTGAGCACAAAGCGCAGGTATCGCACATCCGCTTTCGCAGGGGTTAATGGTTTCCTATCGGCAGCAGCGAGCTGCTTTGTTCACTTGCCCCACGATAAGGCAGGAAGGAGGCACTGTCTCTCTGACCCACAGCCCCATAAATCAAACCTACATGGAGTTTTTAAAATCTTTTTTTAAAAATAAAGATTGTAGCCTTTTTGTGTGTGCATGAAACAAATTATTACTGAAGCAAGAAGACCTGCTGAAACCAGCAAGACAAATCCTATGCATGCTGTCTTTTCAATACGTCCCTCTTAAGTCTGTGGAGGATGCTTCCGAAAGCAGATGTGGTTGAGAGCGCACTGTGCGGTTGCAGCCCAGGCACACCTTCTTCATTGGGAGAGCACACCCACCGAAAGTGGGCTTAGTTCAGGCAGATCATAGGCTAGAAACACAGCAAACTGCCTTGCACTGAGTCAGTATTGTCTGCACTGACTGGCAGTGGCCCTCCAGCATTTCAGGCAGGGAACATACATTCCCGGCTCTACCTGTGGATGTCAGGGACTGAACTAGGCCTTGTAAATCATACACCTCATGTTTCATTAACAGAATATTCAGCCTCTACAAAAATCCACCAACAGCAGTCTTTAGTCCGCTGCATCCTTTTGCTCCTGCCACTAACTCCATTCTTGGGAAAGCTGGACTGGATTCAACGTAAATGCCAAAATCTATTGTTATTTCTCGTTGCTCTGTGAAGAACATTAAAAAAGTAATAGAATGAGGTGAGTGAGAGACCAAAGGTGAGAGCTCAGAGAAATTCATTCCTTAAATTGATTTATTTGAAAAATGAGTCCCTGTATACAGTATACACTCTGCCTATGTTCAGATACTCAGTGTCCTCGCTGATTTGTTAAAATGGAAGCTGGTTTCATTATTAGAGAATCATAGAATCTTAGAAGGGATCCAAGGGTCATCTAGTCCAACCCCCTGCAATGCAGCTATCTCAGCTAAAGCATCCATGACAGATGGCCATCCAACCTCTGCTTAAAAACCTCCAAAGAAGAAGAGTCCACAACCTTGCGAGGGAGTCCGCTCCACCGTTGGACTGCTCTTTCTGATGTTGAGTCAGAATCTCCTTTCTTGTAACTTGGAGCCATTGATTTGAGTCCTAACCTCCAGAACAGGAAGTAACAAGGATGTTCCTTCTTCCATGTGACAGCCCTATAGATATTGGAAGATGGTTAGCATATCTCCTCTCCGTCTCCTCTTTTCTGGGCTAAACACACCCAGCTCCTTCAAGCGCTCCTCATAAGGCTTAGTTTCCAGACCCTTGATTATCTTTGTTGCCCTCCTCTGCACACGTTCCAGTTTTAAACTGTGATACCCAGAATTGGACACAGTATTCCAGGTGTGGTCTGACCAATGCAGAACAGACTGGTACTATTACTTCCCTTGATCTGTACACTATACTTCTGTTGATGCAGCCGAGAATAGTGTTAGCTTTTTTTGCTGCTGCATCACACTGTTAACTCATATTAAGCTTATGGTCCACCAATGACCCCAGATCCTTTTCACAAGTACTGTGAGTAGGCCAGGTGTCCCCCATCTTATATTTGTGCATCTGGTTCTTCCTGCCTAAGTGCAGAACCTTACATTTGTTCCTATTGAAATTCAATTTGTTTAGCTTGTGTCCAGTTCTCCAATCTATTAAGGTCATTTTGAATTCTGATTCTGTTTTCTATGGCATTAACTACCCCTCCCAGTTTGGTGTCATCTGCAAATTTGATGAGCTTCCCCTCAATTCCTTCACCCAAGTCATTTATAAAGACGTTGAACAACAACAGACTCAGGACAGAACCCTGTGGCACCCCACTTGTCACTTTTTCCAAGGATGATGAGGAACCATTAATGAGTACTCTTTGGGTTTGTTTAGCCAGCCAGCTACAAATCCAACTAAGTTACCTTCTTCAACCCACATTTTACCAGCTTCCTCGCGAGAATATAATGGGGAACTTTGTCAAAAGCCTTACTGAAATCAAGATACACTATGTCCACAGCATTTCCCTGATCCACTAAGTTTGTAATTCCATTTCAAAAAGTAAAAACCAGGACACTCCGAAATTGTTGATCTTTTTTTAGTCAAACCCCCAAGTTGTTGAGCTGTTTTACAAAAACACCAAAAAAGCGCGATTTTTTGATTGCTTAAGGCCAAAGCTCCGCCTTTCACAAATTCTCCCTGGATGTCAATCCTGCTTTTGAAATCCGCCTTCCACATGTCAGTTTAATTTGTTTTCTATATAAAAAGTCTCCATCTAAATCCAAGCAAAACTGGATTTTGTCATTTTATATAAAATATGATGCAAAAAATGCGTTTTCCCCTCAACAACTCCAAAACAATTCTTTCACCTTGCTATTATCATTTCCTCCTGTGGCTTTCATGCGAACACCCTGTGCTTTGATCTCCACAACTGTAAACCAGAGATCTAGAATCAAACAGGAAGCTAGCGGAGTTATTGTCTTCCAGCCTCTGCAAAAGTCAACCATCACAGTCCTTCCTGCCTAAAACAGAACTCATTTTCAATCTAGCCTAACTTCCAATGTAAAAGTTAGAGAGAGTACTGTAGAGTTGCCCAACGACTGAGACACTCTGCGCTCCCACATGTAAATTCTGTTTAGCGGATTTGGAGAAGTGGACTCTCCTACACAACACCTATGCCATAAAATAAATATGTGTCTACACAGAAGTAAGCCCCATTCAGTTCAGTTGGTCTTACAGAGTTGCTGTTTGCATGCTTACTCAGAAGTAAGCTCCACTGTATTCAATGGAGCTTGTAAGTGTGCATTGTATTGCAGTCCTACTTACACCCCTCAGTAAATCAGTATAGGATGCAGTCTTGGTCTTTAAGGTGTCAAGAGATCCTTTTTTGTTTCTGTCCCATGCACAACAGCTTCCAAATGCTCACTGGAAGTTTATGCTATAAGTTTCTCTCTACTTTTCTCTCTCTCTCTCTGCATATTACAAAGAGGTGAGGGAAAGGGGAGAAAGAATATCTCCACCTTATGGTGAAAGTCCTGGGTAGCCTTTGGTTCTTCCTGAAACTTTTCTCAGGGTGTCCCTCCTGCCCTCCTCATCCAGTGGCTAAATTGGTGGCTACCTGGAAAAGGGGCTTTTAAGTAACCTGGGGAAGAAATGGAGGCAGTGGGAGATTTTACTTTCTTGGGCTCCGTGATCACTGCAGATGGTGACAGCAGCCACGAAATTAAAAGATGCCTGCTTCTTGGGAGAAAAGCAATGACAAACCTAGACAGCATCTTATAGAGACATCACCTTGCCAACAAAGGTCCATATAGTAAAAGCTATGGTTTTCCCAGTAGTGATATATGGAAGTGAGAGCTGGACCATAAAGAAGGCTGATTGCCAAAGAATGGATGCTTTTGAATTATGGTGCTGGAGGAGACTCTTGAGAGTCCCATGGACTGCAAGAAGATCAAACCTCTCCATTCTGAAGGAAATCAGTCCTGAGTGCTCACTGGAAGGACAGATCCTGAAGCTGAGGCTCCAGTACTTTGGCCACCTCATGAGAAGAGAAGACTCCCTGGAAAAGACCCTGATGTTGGGAAAGATGGAGGGCACAAGGAGAAGGGGATGACGGAGGACGAGATGGTTGGACAGCGTTCTCGAAGCTACTAGCATGAGTTTGACCAAACTGCAGGAGGCAGTGGAGGACAGGAGTGCCTGGCGTGCTCTGGTCCATGGGGTCACGAAGAGTCGGACACGACTAAACGACTAAACAACAACCAGTAACCTGGACATACAAACTCACTAGGCACTTGTGCTATTATGTCATGTGCCAGGTTAAGGCTCCCTCTTAATTGACCACCACTTTTAATGGAATGGCTTCTAAGACATGTTTCCTAGACTTTTGGGTTTTCTTGGCTACTGCTTCACTAACATTCATTTTCTGTTTGATTTTTTCTTACATTATGTTCTGCTGTTTAAAATTTTCTACCTCCATCGTCAGAGACAGTGTGCCTCTGAAAGCTACTTGCTGGGATTCCCAAGGTGCGTGGGAAGAGCGGCTGTTGCCATTAATGCAACAGATCAAGAAGGTAATGTGCATAATTAGATGCAGTAAATAGGCATGGGGTTATTTCCATAATCAGACCCATATACAGTATGGCAGCATCAAGACTTTGGAACTCCCTGCCTGCTGATATCAGACATGTTGTGATTTAGCTTTTTGCATGTTTCTTTTAGTGATAATGTTATCTATCTATCTATCTAAACACATAATGATATAACATCAGCACAAATATTCTAATTAATGAGATTGTATGGGAATAATACGGAATAACAGATACAGTCTTGCTTAAAATGTATATAGGAAGTGCAGTGTAAGCGATGGAAGTCAATCAATGAAATTTTATTAATATTTTCATATTGAGATATTTGTAGAATAGATTTGGAAGAAATTCTTCCAACTTTTCTTCTTTTCTCTATTTTTTCTTTTATTTTTTTCTCTTTTTTATATATGTTTGCTTGTCTGAAATATATATATGTATTTTGCTTATATTTTGTAATAATTATGTTAAATAAATTAATAAATTTAATTTTTAAAAAATTAAAAATTCCCAACTAAAAAAAATGATATCACATCAGCTTATTCGTGTGCATACGCACGTACGTACGCACGCATGCGCACAAACTCCCTGCCTGCTCCTCCTCTTCCGACTCGGCTTCTGTTTCCTTTCCCTCTCGCGTCTGTCGCGACACTTCCCGTCCCGTGCGCAATGCATGCTGGGGGTGGTAGTTCCGGGTGCGTGCCTGCGTGCGTGCCCCAGAGTGGGTGTGCGGAGGGAGGGTCCGGGCGACCGGCTCCACGGGCCACGTGGGCGGCGGGAGGAAGTGCGGGTCTCGTCCGACCGGAGTTGCATCAGCTGCGGAGCCGAGCGAGCATGAAGCTGTTCCTGAGCGAAGGCAGCCCCGGGGCGCTGAAGGTGCTGGCGGCTGCCGAAGCCACCGGCGCCCCTGCGGAGCTGAAGTGGGTCCCTCAGGAGGGTGAGTGCCGGGGGCGCACCCCCCCCCCCGCTTTCCCGGGAAACACCTCCGTTTCGCCCACCTCTTCAGGTGTCTCACGGGAGATGCTTATGATGAGGAGGAGGATTATACTGTTCCGACGTAAAATAGAAAAGGACTGAAAATGAAAAACAAAACCCTATCGCAGCAGCAGCATTGATTTTCCACCTGAGGATCCCCCATCCCGATCTAACGCTTTGAATTCTGATTTTTAAGGACTTCTCCACCCTCTGCTCTTCTGTAATTTAGCATCCCTTAACCTGGATTGGTTATGAATCAGAGAATTGTAGAACTGGAAGAGAGCCTATGCTGTTGTTGCTCTGTTATCTTCAGTCATGTTATTTATTGTTTGTAAGCCACTTTGGGACTCATTTGAATGAAAAGTGGCATAGAAATATAATAATAAAAAACCCAGGTCATCTAGTTTAACTCCCTGCAATGCAGGAATCTCAGCTGAAGCATCCATGACAGGTGGCCACCCAGACGCTTCTCAAATACCTCCAAGGAAGAAGAATCCATCACCTCTCGAGGAAAACAGTTCCACTGTCAAACAGCTCTTACTGTCAGATAGTTCTTCTCCATGTTTGGTCAGAATCTCCTTTCTTATAATTAGGGCTGGGCAATGACAGGTTTTCAACATCACGATCTATCACCAGCCAAGCATCCTGGTCTGGCAATATACCACAATGTCGAAAGAGCAAGCTGCATTGACCCCAGCCAATGAGGCGCTGGGTTAACTGTCACTGCTCTCATTGACGCTGCTCAGCTGGTTGGTGCAAAGGCTCCCACTTCCCAGCTGAACAAGCTCCATGTCCCTCTTGTTCATGCATGAGCCAAAGGGATGTGGGGCTTATGGATCTCCCACCCCATCTCCAGCTTGCAAGCTGGAGGCGAGGTCAGCACTCCTTTGAACATCTTCGCCAAGAGGGACTCACCCGCACCCCTCAACTGAGAAGTCTAATGGAGCCCCAGCCCCATCTCTGGTTTGCACAAGCTAGAGGCGAGGTGGGGACTCGGTTAGACTTCTTCAGCTGGAGGGTGCGAACCCTCCCGTCTCCATCTAAGCAGTCCCAATCCTACCAGGAGAAGGATCAAGTTCCCTCAGCTGGGGAGCGAGAGTACTTTAACAGAGCCCCCACCCTGCTGCTGGCTCATGTGAGCTGGAGGTGGGTTGGGGGCTCTGTAAAACTGCTTGGCTGAGGCAAGGGCAGTGACGCACTGCTCAGCCAAGTGGTTTAAAGAAGCAGCAGGAGGAACAAGCTGTATTGCACCTGGCCAATGCAGCTTGTTTAGCCCTCTGTGCCACTATGAGGGCAGAGTGAGGTGGCAGTTTCACACAGCGGTTTATCACTGGTGAAGCTGCTGCCTCTCCTACGTCCCTCTGCCTCCAGCGCCTGCTGCAATTTGTTCTCCCTTGGTGTGCTGGGTGCTGGTAGAAGAAAGAATGAGGAGTGATGGCGGTTTCACCCATGATATATCGCTGAGTGAAGCTGCCATTGCAGTCTGCCCCTCATACCAGTCCTGGGCGATATATTGTCCAGGCCTGCTTGTAACTTTGGTTCAGGTCCTAGCCGCCGGAGCAGAAGAAAACAAGCTTGCACCATCCTCCATTTGACAGCCATTTAACTTCTGATTTGTCATGTATGGGGAGTGGGGCTGAGGAGATGGAAGAATCCTAACCCACATTAGTGGTCGCAGGTGTGGAATCGGTACCCCACAGGAGTCCCTGCCTGCAACAGCCTGCTTCAACCTCTGGTCCCCAGAGGTTGGACTGGAACTTCCATTGGTCCCAGCCAGCTTAGTTGGTGGTTCAGGATGATGGCAGTTCTAATCAAACAACTTTTGGGAAACCATAGTTGAAGAACTCTAGTCTATACAGCAAGTCCACAACTTACATACGTTTAACATGTGTGCGTTTGTAGATAGATGATAGGTAGGTAGGTAGGTAGGTAGGTAGGTAGAAAGAAAGAAAGAAAGAAAGAAAGAAAGAAAGAAAGAAAGAAAGAAAGAAAAGGGGCCAGCATCTGGGAAAAAGACTTTGGCAGTTCCATCTGCCATTGAACGCAATGTTAGCGTTGCCATACGCCTGGTTTTCCCCAGAGAAGTCCTATTTTTTCTGGATAAAATTGCTGTCCAGGGAGATTTTTTTTTAATTTGGCAAAATGTCAACTTTGTTTGTTTGTTTGTTTGTTTGGTATCATTAGTTCAACTTTGGGCCTAGAGACAAAAATGAGGGCTAGCTGCTGGATTGAGTGGCACTCCTGTCATTGGATCTTTCCCATCTGTATCTGGGGATAGTGGGGGTTGAACCTGAAACTGTTCATGTGCAAAGGTTGTGCTTTACCACTGAGTCCATTTGAAGCAACTAAATCTGGTATTAAAAAATGTGGGTCTGCATATGACAGCTCCTGTATAATAAAACATACATACTATTTTGCTATAAACTCTCTTCTGCACCCTTTCAGCTGCTAGAAGACCTGCTAGAAAATAGTTAATTCTCTTGTGTGTGTGTAAACTGTACTTCTGTTTTGTGTATATTCCTCCTTGACAGCTCATGTCGTCCCTTTCCTCACCCGCTCCCAGCTGCCAGCTCTGCACTTGGAAAAAGAGTCTTTCCTCTTCTCCACAAATACGATTTGCCAGTAAGTATGAGGCCCTGAATGCCCTGTGTGCTTTCCAAGTCAAGTTACTGGTCACATCACTTGAGCTCTGTGTGTGTGTGTCCAATGTCTGTGGTACTGGTGATGCTAGATAACCCCAGCAGTGTTGATAGTACGAGCAGAGAAGTTGCCTGGAGGGGACCGAGGCATGCCTGGCAGAAGGCTGCACTGGCCTGCGTGGCATCTCCTGACACCATACAGGCCGGTGCAGCCTTCTGCTGGGCTGTGCCAGTCCCCACAGTGTTAACCCTGCACCACTGCTACTGAGGGAGAAGGGGTTCTGGGTGGGGAAGACTATTTGTCCCATCAAAACCAATGGAGTGGGCCAGCAGCGCTGGCTTGCCCCTGTGACTGTGGGTGCCCAGGGTGTGCATGCCAATGTCAGCATGCCCGGTGGCGCCCGTGTCCAACATTAGCACGCCCCAGGCATGCTGATATCAGACACACATGTGCACTGCCAAAATTTGTGGGTTTTCCACCAGTCCCCTCATGGGGAATTTTGTAAGTGCTAAAGTCTGCTCTTTGGAATCTTTTCCCATTGAATGTTAGGCAGGCTTAATTTCTGTTGCTGTTTATATTTTGGTCTCTTTCTCCAAGGATCCCACGCGAGGGTTTCCCCATTTTATTCTAAGAATAATCCTGTTTGGAAAGGGAAGGCAGAGATATTGACTGCTATCCCACCCCCCCAACCCCCTTGTGAGTTTGATAGTTGAATAGGGATTTGGGCACAGGTCTCTAGCACTCTAAACACTGTACCACACTGGTTCTCTAGCGGTCTTGGGTCATGCCAGCACACATCACAGAAACAAGATATGCATCTCATACTGGAGTGCGTGAAGCAGAAGAGCACAGAAAAGCAAGCTCTGTGAAGCAGCCTCCATCACGTTAGAGAATGTGACAAGGCAGTCATGCTGGGTTTAGGAACAGAAGGGGTTAATGCGGGCTCCTTGTGATAGAACGAAAGCACTACTGTAGTTTTGTTTTCCTGATTGTCTTTTAAACTCATCTGTAAGTGTGCACATATTCCCAGTGGAGAGTGCTTAGTTTCTTCTGCTCTCTTTCTTCTAGGTACTTCTTCCATTTATCTGGAAAAGAAATTCGTGATTTGGGCCAGGATGAGAGCAATTTTTCCAACCAGTTGTTTGAGTGGGATGCAACTGAGCTGGAGGTGTGTGAAGCATTGCTGTGTTTCTTTATGGTGGGAACATTTGCATGTTCCTGCAGTTCATGGAGAGGAGATGGTATTGTTCGGGGGGGGGATGAAAGAAGGTTATAGTAGCTGCCTTATTTTCTTTAATTACATACCCAGATGCCCAGGCTCGGTTTATTGTCCTTCCAAAATGCCCAGTTCTTGTTGGTGGGGTGTGAAGGGAGTGATTTTTATATTGCAGGGGCGCCTGGGTGTGTGTGCAAGATGCTTCTTTAAGCTTCCTGTTGATGGAGAGTGGGGCCACCTAGTAGGAATGTCGGATAATTCTGACAAAAACAGAAATGGTGGAGGAAATGGCAAACATGCACTTTTTTGTCCCATGTCCGGAACGGAAATCAATCCAGCAAATACCGCCAGTATTTGCTTTTGTTGTTTTCAGTCAGCCATCAGTACATAATTGAAATTAATGGGCTGGAATAACATACATACTAAGTAATTCACATAGTCAGATACATATATTACATAATTTCACTGCAGTGGACAGAAGGACAAATAACCTAGTTATTGACAGAAGACAAACCGCAGCAGAAAGGAGACAGTGCTGCATGCAACAGTGCAGGCTGGAGTGGAAAACAGTGGCTTCTTACATTCTTACACCTAATGTTTGGAGCATAGGTTTTCTTCTCCCCCACTTCCTGCCCTCCCCCTTGGCTTAAGGATGCAGCACTTTCCCTATAGAATGAATAATAACCTTTTACAGTGGTGCCCCGCAAGACGAACGCCTCACAAGACGAAAAACCCGCTAGACGAAAGGGTTTTCCGTTTTGGAGGCGCTTCGCAAAACGAATTTCCCTATGGGGTTGCTTTGCAAGCCGAAAAAAATCTTGCATCCCCCCGCGGGTTTTTTTCGCTTTTTTCGCCCTTTTCTTAAGCCGCTAAGCCGCTTATCAGCTGTTCCACTGATTAGCCGCTTAACAGCTGATCGCTGGAAGCCGCTTGACAGCTGTAGCGCTAATCCGCTAAGCTGTCAATGGGCTTGCTTCGCAAGACGAAAAAACCGCTAGACAAGAGAATCGCGGAACGAATTCTTTTCGTCTAGCGAGGCACCACTGTACTTACAGGGAAGAGGATGCAGGGGTTTGCTTAAGAATGCCATTGGGTTGGAAGCTAAAACTGCCCGGTGCCTGGGGATTGAGGCTGCTCCTATGAACTCTCTTCCGTATTGCAGTCCTTCTACTCGGTCTTACAAAACTCAATGAAAATCATTAAGTGGGGGTGGGGAAGCCAGCTATTCATCTGCTTAGGGTTTCCTCAAGTTCTGTGTCTTCATTAGCATGAGAGTTGCAGAGACTGAACACAGGAACTAAACATGTAAAATCTGGCTAGCAAAATGTCTGCCATTATGATGAAGTCAGTCTCTCTCTCTCTCTCTCTCTCTCTCTCTCTCTCTCTCTCTCTCTCACACACACACACACACACACACACACACACAGAGAGTAGAGCTTATATAGTGGTACCTCAGGTTACAGATGCTTCAGGTTACAAACGCCACTAACCCAGAAGTAGTACCTCGGGTTGAGAACTTTGCCCTAGGATGAGAATAGAAATGGTGCGGCGGCAGCGGGAGGCCCCATTAGCAAAAGTGCACCTCAGGTTAAGAACGGTTTTGTGTTAAGAACGGACCTCCAGAACGAATTACGTTTGCAACACGAGGTACCACTATATAATGTAAGCGCCATTGGCTGGGGGGCAGGGGAGCTCAATGTGTCTGTATACCTAAAAGTAACATGGTGGCTTGGAATAGACCACTGGGGCAGGCACCAAGCTTGCTGTGGAACACTGGTGAGAATCGATCCTGCTTCCCTTTCCACATCCTTTCTTATAGCCCTGCATAGGTTCATTCTCTGGTCCTTGGTTAATTCTGAATTGTGGCAGTGTGGAGGGAAACTAGCTTTTATATTTGCTTTTATCCAGGGCTGCCAATATGCACTATTCCTTTCACTGTAAAATAGGGTATCAGTTGTAATCTTAGGAGAGGGCAACCTACTTTTGATCAAGGGTGAGGGATAACAACATGAGGCACAAGAGGGCCCTAACATGCCTCTCCTCTGGCTTTCCTCTTAGCCGGCTTTGTCTGCAGCCTTGTATCTTCATTTGGTTCATGGAAAGAAAGGAGAGGAGGTTTTGGAGATTATTCAGAAACCACTGAACTACATTGACCAGACCCTTGTCAAAAGGGGTACTCCTTATCTTACCGGGGTAAGTAAGAATCGCTGTGTAGCAAAATGAGCATTACTGACAAAGGATTGGTAGAGTTGAGAGGGATATCCAATAACTCTGGATTTTTCAAGCTAAATAGTGGGCGCCAGCGCAATGAATCTTGCGTGTGCAACAGGAATTCCTCACCTCATCCTCCAGAACCCCCAGAACAGCGTCTGTGGGGAGGAGCAGGGAGATTTCTTCATCAGTGCATGCCATTTTGTTTGCCCTGGTGAAGAATCTCCTTAGCACTACTTTGAATCTACACCCCCCTCCCCCCGTTGTCCTTGGCAGGACTGGTTCCAAGCCAAGGTCTTGCCATTTGCAACACATCCTTTTATGTGGCTCTTGTCCCAGGAGGACCAAGGGGAGGGGAAAACAAAGCAAAGTGAGGGGAGAAAGGCAAAGAACGGGGAGAGAAGTATAATTGCTTGAAGTGCCATTGAGGCCTCACCTCTGACTTTTGAGGCTTAGGCCTGTATGCGTGAGCGCAATGCTTGCTGAGCTTTCTCACCTGAAGGGCTAAAAACTGCAAAATGAAATAATAAAAGCTGGAATATTCTGGATGCTAAATTTTATACCAAGTGCTGTTCTTGTACAATTTGGAACAATAGAGGCACAGAATGCACAAGGCTATCCTGCCTCGAGTAAGAGATCGGACAAGAACACCCGTCCTTTCAGTTGGTGCATTTGTATTTCCCAGTGACCATTTCAGAACACGAGTTTATTGTCTTATATAAAAAGCTTATTACAGAATATGTGTACTCAATTGCTACGTTATGCTGGCTTTTGCTGACAAGATAAATCAAATATATAATTTGTTTATGGCCCACTGAGCACAAATGCAAAAGTTATAGAATGTAAATTACATAAGTTAGTAAAAAGATTGCAGTGTGTGTGCATGCGCCATAAAGCAGCCTATGCAAAATTTCTACATTTAGGAATTTTGCAAATTGCTCTGTAATAATAAAAAGGAGCCCTCTGATAAAATGGTTAACAGAGGCACGGAGGTCTCTTCAGTATTAATTCTGGAAAGTTTAAACTTAATATTAAATGCATATTATGGAAAGAGTTTGTGCCTTTTGGGAAACCCTTTTCAACCCTGTTCTAGAGTTTATTCTGTCCTGTTGCCCCTCCCGTTCACACTTGTGAACCAATTTCCCCCTAACCTTTTTTTATCTAGGATGCTGAGTCAGCTGTTGATGTCGTCTTGTGGGGCTCCTTGTTCCCTCTGTTAAGGGATGAATCCTTCCTGCCAGGTGAGAGATGCTGCCAAAGGCCTTAGTGTGCACACTAAGGCCACAGGAGGCAACTTTGATGTGCCGATCTGCCTGCTGGTTTGGATGAGCCTCTGTGTGTTTCTCTGGCTCCGCTCCTCTCCCCGTCCATAATCACTCAGTCATGAATCTCACTGGGCCACCTTGGCCCAGTCACATTCCCCACAGGGTTCTTGTGAGGATAAAATGGGGAGGAGGAGAACGTTAGTGCCGCCTTGAGCTCCTTGGAGAAAAGTGGGATATAAATATGATAGATAAATACAGTGCTTTTTTGTGGGGGGACGCATACCCCTAAACATTTTGTGAATCTAAGTTTGGCCTCATTGAGGGGCAGCATTTCAATATGAGTAGGAAGATGAGAGTACCCCTAAATGGTTTTTTTTTTGAAAAAACACTGGATAGATAAATAGATACATAACTGGGGTCCTTCTTTTCACACTCTTCCCTCTCTCAGTAATGAAAGCATATGGATCATTGCCAAACATTCTGCCTTCAGGGAGCCCCCTTGCATTGCAGAGGACACAACCAGCTCATATGCAGCACCAAAGCGACTTGCTCAGTTGCTGCCTTGCCCCTGAGTGCACCTTGGGAAAAACCTTACATGCTCTTGTGGCTGCGTGCTACAGGGGAAGACAAGCCCTGGCAAACTCTTTCAGGGGAAGGATAGTCTGCTACTGCTATCATCTCACAGAGGGATCCTAGGGCATTCAAAACACTATTTAGACCACACTGAGATAAGGGTGCAATAGCTTTCTTTTTGTTTCGTTTCCCCCCTGGCTATCTTGATTCTGATCACTCTGGTGATTCCAACCATGCTTGCTTTGCCCAGAAGAAGTCTCCTGGCAAAACTATTTTTTTTAAAAAATGATATTTATTAGAAGTTTCAAAAATTACAGAAAAAAGAAAAGAGGAAAACAACAAAAAAATTAACAAAACATACATAACAATACATAAAAAAGGGGAAAAAACCATAAAAACCAATACAACAATAACAATAAAAAAACACACATCCAATATTCCATATCTTTATCTTTCATTTACTTGTTTCATCGACCTCCTCACACCTCCCTTTTTGTATTCTAGTTTAGTTATTTGTTTCAGCAAATTCTTTCCATCTTTCTCAATTTTTATTGAGTAATTTGTCTTAACAGTCTAACCTATTAATTAGCTCAGCAAATCCTTTCCATCTTTCACTATATTCTGTCATTCAATTTACCTTAATTTATTTTAACCTTATCTTACCATAAAATACCTTAAAGCTTAAAACAATATTTATTTGTACATAATTCCTTATATCATTTCTACTAAAGCCAAATATTTTCATTCCAACATTTTTCCTTATGCTCATTAATTTTACACTAATTCCCAAAATAAATTTTCTTCCAATCTTCCTCCAACGTCTCTTCTTCCTGGTCTCGGGTTATGTCAGTCCTTACTGTCCATTCCATCTAGTCCATCAACCTGGTAATCTTATGTCCGAGGCTCTTAAGTCTTTTCCATGTCCCTTCTGCAGATCTTCTTCTTGTTTGTACCTGCACTTTATCTTGTCTTTTGTTGATCTCTTTCTTAATTTCTTTCCTTTCTTGTTGAGGAGTAGGTCTCGGGGATGCTCCAAGTCAAAAATATCTCCGTCTCTCCTCAGCAGATCAGCCCATTCCCCACAGTCCCATTTCCCACAGTCGGCAGTGTAGTCCAGAAAATATTTAAAAGCATGTTTCAAAGTCCCTCCAAAATTAAGGGCCCCCACTTCTCCAGATCCCCCCTGGCCCGCTCCAAATTCAGTCTTCAAGGACAGCGGCTTATGCTCCTGCAGGGCTCTCCTGGCAAAACTAGTCTCCAACTAGTTTTGAGTCAGTGGCAGGGATCTTCGCAGATTGTGGGGGGTGGGTGTTAACAAATAGGAACTCAATACATTTCTATTTGAGACTGAGCAGTTGCCAAGGTGAGATTTTTTCCTCTGGAATTTGTTTGATTTTAAAGATGAGTTAAAAGCCTTGAGGAGATGGTTCCAGAACATGAACCAGAAGGAGTACTGCAAGAAGGCTGTTGAATCTGTATGGACGCCCAAAGGATTGCTGGAGCTGAAGGCTTATCTGCAAAAGCATCCTGCTCCCAACCAGGCTTTTGAGAAGCCAGCTACTAATGAGCTGAAGGTATTGTCCTCCTTCTGTGTGAACCGGGCCTCCAGTTCTCTTCAAATGGTGCTAAGAATAGCACATCGTGCTGCAGGTGGGGGAAAGGGAAGGCTGAATGCTTCCCCAGAGACCAGCTCTGTCAGCTCTGGAAGGGAGACTGCTAGGCAGCGAGGCGGGCAGTAAACCAGCAGAATCCCTAATCTGCTCCGATTGTCCAACGCCAGAAACACACACTCTAGGTCCAGCGCCGAGGGCCTTCTGGCGGTTCCCTCACTGCGAGAAGCCAAGTTACAGGGAACCAGGTGGAGGGCCTTCTCGGTAGTGGCACCCACCCTGTGGAATACCCTCCCAGCAGATGTCAAAGAGAACAACAACTACCCCTGCCCCTCACATCCCACCAAGTGCCTTTATAGCCCAGTTTAAAACCGTTGAAATGTAAAAAAAAATTAAAAGGATATAAAAACAATTTAAGGGAAGAAGCCCTCTCTGCTGGGCAGCAGCAGCAGTCCTTAGGAAGCCTGTCAGGCCCTGCCCTGGGCCAGGTAGATGGAGGCAGGAGCAGGGCCCTCAGGCTCTCAGCAGGGTGGTCCTATTGCTTTGCTATGTTGTTATGAAATTGTTTTTGTCGTGTTTGTTTGAAATGCATCTCTGTTTCTTTTTCCTAAGCTGCTTTGAGCATTTATTTATTTATTTTGGTGGCAAGGTGGCATTCAGATAAAATGAATGAAACAAAATCTTTCCTTCTGCTTGTGAAAATGAGGTTAAAGTCAATGACTAGATTCTGAGAAGATGTTTAGGATTTGTTTAGTTGTCTGGTATTTAGCCCAGTAAGTACTAAAGCATCATGTGGGGAGGGAAGATGCACCAAGAGGGTGCCGACTGCCCTGGTGTGTTTGAGCCACACTTGCAGTTTTGGACTGTGCCGCTTTGTGCATCAGCATAGTGATTGCCTTCTGGGTGCCGGGTACTGAGCACCTGCAAAGCAGGCTTGGAGATGGATTTTTGTTCCTCTCTCTAGGAAGAGGAATCCACTCAGAGGTCTCTGTCTGAGGAGGAGATTGCAACAATTGCAGAAGTCTGGGTCAGAGGGCCAGCTGGCCTCCCCAAACCTTGGAAGCCACAGCAGCCTATGTAAGTACCTTGCTAGGCTAAAATGCCCTGGCCTTAGTGGAAATGATGTGGGGCTGTTTTGAAGAGAACTTCAAAGCAAAGAGCAGAACTATGTTCCTGTTCTATGTCTTAAAATCCCAAACATATCTGTATGTATGAATATATGAAAATAAATCTGTACCTATATCATGGTGAACATTGACATCAGTGTTAGGGTTAGTGGTTAGCCCTTATCAGTGCAACATGGTGCACAGCACAACAGCCCTCTCCTCTGTATAGGCCATTTTGTGGTGATGTGTGATCATTTTTAATGGAGTTTCCCCACAGCCATGAGGTTTAGGAGCCAAACGCCAATTTGCAAATTTAGCAGAGTATCAGGATCTGTTTTTACTAGCATCCAGCCTAAAAAGAACTGGCCTTTCTAAGTTTCAGGGGCAACTTCCCCAGGAGCCCGGATACTTACTGTGTAACCTCACAGAGCAGCCTTTTTTCCTTCTTGTGTCTCCCTGCTCTTCTACCAAAGCACAGTTTCTCTCCTTAAAATCTGGCTCCATTTCTTGTGGCTCATCTTTGCAGACTTCCTGTGGAAGGCATGAAGAACGTGCTGATCACCAGCGCCCTGCCCTATGTCAACAACGTGCCTCACCTTGGGAATATCATTGGCTGTGTCCTCAGTGCCGATACTTTTGCCAGGTAAGATGGTGATGCCTTTCGTCCCCGACTCTTGTTAGGATATGTCAGTCACTTGAAAAGGGGAGGTGGGTTAATGGGAGACTGAGAATTTATTCTTTTGGCATTTTATTTTCAAGGTGTATCCACTCCAGTAGAGCTGCCTTTGTACCTGGTAATATCAGAGTGGTTGGTGATATGAGTCAATTGATTTCTTGCTATTTGGTGTTGTTTTAATGAATCTGATTTTAAAATGAATTTGCAAAATCCCACAATATGTATATTTGGATACCTGTGCTTACGTTGCCTACATACACTTTGCAAACTACTTTGAGGCAGGCAGTGTATACATATTATGAAAGAAAATAAAAAATATTTTCTGTGTGTTGCAACTTGGATCTTGGGCAGGTCTTAGGCTCCAGTTCTAAACAGTTATTACAGAGTAAGAGCCACTGAGTTCAGTGAGGGTTATTTCCAACTAATCATAGACAGGGTTTAACTGTTAATCTAATGAGATCATATGAAACTGCCTCACATCAAGTGGACTACTGGTCCATGCAGCCTCATTTTCTGCTCTGTTCTGAGTATCAATGGCCCCCCAAGACCTGAAGATGAGGCCTTTCCCAGCCCTGCTGCCGGAGTGTTTTTTAACTGGAGGTACCAGAAATGTAACCTGGGACCATCTGCATTCAAAGCATGTGCTTTCCCAGAGAGCTCTGACCCATTTGAAGTAACAGAGGGATTGTGTGAAGCTTTGGTCCTTGCAGGATAAGCATCCTGCTTCACTTCTTGTGTCCTGTCCAGGTACTGTCGTTTGCGCAACTGGAACACACTGTACCTGTGCGGTACTGATGAGTACGGCACTGCCACAGAGACAAAGGCCATGGAGGAGGGGCTGACACCGCAGCAAATCTGTGATAAGTACTACACTGTCCATGCCCAGATCTACCAATGGTTCAAAATCTCCTTTGACTACTTTGGCCGCACCACCACACCCCATCAGACCAAGTAAGTACTGCCAGGAAAGGGAGCACAATGGCCAAGGGAAAAGGAGCATGAATGCCTCATGTGGCAGCACTACTTTGCGCTCTCTCTTACAAACCACTTATTGTCTTAGCCTTTAAGAACTGTAAAACTGGCTATTAGAGATGGGCAGAAAAGACTGACGGACTTGTTTACAGTTTCTGTGACCATGGAGGTCCAGCTGCCATGAAACAAGGCATGCCTGTACCTAAAAACCTGAGGGCACATAATATGTTTTTATTTAAATTATTTCAAATTGTTGCCCCTCTACTCAAACTGAGCGCTCAGGGTGAGGCATTGGTGCCAAGTACAGGTTTAAGGCATGCTTGTAAATGACTGTGCTCAATGTAGCAAGTTTTTTAAAAAGGGAAGCTTTTCAAAATTTGGCTTTGTTTGCTATTTCCCCCCTGCCTTGGGCTACAAATGACAAAACAGCATATATGTGGGTGAGAAGGAACTCCTTGTGGGCTAGTAACTTACTGATGGGTTAATTTTGATTGCTGAGAGGTGGTAGATGGGTTCCTTGGAAGTCATTGGTGCACGGGCTGAGTTAGGATGTGGGTTCTCTTCTTCTGACTAATCCTGTACAGCTGCCATTGGTGTATTACAAAAGAGTGTATGGTGCCACTAAGTGTGAACTTCAGGTGCGCCACATCATATATGAGGTCTGGCAGATAAACTCAGAATGCAGTCCTGACTGGTTAGCAGCTTGCATGTACTGGCTGCAGGCCTGTCTTGTTCAATGGTAAACTGATAAAGTGATTTGTAACAGTACTTTTATCCCTATCTCTGAATGAGCAGAATAGCATTGTCCGAGGATACTAACTGGGACAGATGGAATTTTAGTTAGCATGCTTATGTGTACTGGCGTAGGAAGCATGTTCAGTCCCCTCCTGTGAAGCAAGGTCAAATACAAGGTCAAATACACATCTAAAGATAAGATGCAGTTTAATCTTTTGTACACCACTTTGGAAATAATAATAATAATAATAATAAAAATAAATAAATAAATGATCTATAACACAGGTGTTTGCTGTTTGGTCACTTTCCAGTGGCTTGAGCAAGTAAGGCAAGCCACATGTTACAGGGTTCAGCAATGCAGAACCAAGTCAGTGGGACTTCCTTTGTGCCGTAGAAAGGTTCTTAACTGACCAATGGACAATTGAGCCATGAATTTCACACTACAGGTAGTGTTATGAGACCTCCTTAAATTGGACCATGGTGGGCACAGGAGAGCAGGACTCCGTGTTCTAGAGCAGGTGTGGGGAACCTTTGGACCGATGGATATTGATGAACTACAACTCCCAACACCCCTTCCCATTGGTCATGCTTGCTGGGACTGGTGGGAGTTGTAGTTCATCAACATCTGGAGGGCCCAAGGTTTCTCACACCTGTCCTAGAGGTATGAAGTGCTTTGCCAGCCTTCCTGCTGTATTAGAGAATCATCAGCAGAAGGTGTAGATGCAGTTGGCAAGCCCAAGACAAACACTGGTCTGCTAATTGTTCATGGACTGACTGCCAAGTTTTCCTTGATGTGATTTTTTGGGTGTGTGCCCTATGAAGGTTGAGGATGTCCCTCCTTCATGTGTTTCTTCTCTTCCTCGCCTCAGGATAGCTCAGGACATTTTCCAGAAGCTACTGGAGCGCAATTACCTTCTGACAGAGACAGTGGATCAGCTGAAGTGTGAGAACTGTTCACGGTTCCTGGCTGACCGCTTTGTGGAAGGCATCTGCCCCTTCTGCAACTATGAAGAGGCCCGCGGGGACCAGTGCGACAAATGTGGCAAACTGATCAATGCCACTGAACTTAAGGTACTGCCACCCATATGGTCCTGGGAACCTACATACTGTCCTGGGAACCTACATACATACATGATTTGCATAGGAAAATTAATGGTAGTGGAGGAAATAGCATAGATCCATGTGAAGAACAAACATAGTTTCCCCAAATCGCTGTTCCCTGGAAAACAATTCATTGATTAAAATGTGGGCTTGTCAGTCAAAACAAGGGAAGGTGCAGCCAATAATAACTTTCCAACACACAAGAATTTGCATGTGTGGCGGTCCTTCATATGCGCTTGGTACTACTTCCTGCATGTTGTTTACTTGCTGGGCTTAATGTCAAGCATACCATGGCCTTGTCTTCTTTCTATCCTGGCAGAAACCAGTTTGCAAAGTCTGCCAGGCGACCCCTGTGGTGAAATCCTCCCAGCACCTGTTCCTGGACCTGCCCAAGGTGAGTCTCTCTTGTTTTACTAGTGTCTTTAAAGGACAGTACGATGTACATGTGATGTACAGTTTGCTTAGTGTTGTTAGCAATCATAATGAGCCCTAGATCTTATGACATTACACCCAGGATCCCCATTCACAGTCTCTGATCTTCTCACCCTTAGCTAGAAGAGAGCCTGGAAAAGTGGCTGGCTGTCTCTCAGTCCACTGGGGACTGGACCCCCAATGCAAGATATATCAGCCGTTCCTGGATCCGTGATGGGCTCAAGCCACGGTGCATTACTCGAGACCTGAAGTGGGGCACGCCAGTCCCTTTGGATGACTTCCGTGACAAGGTGAGTGATGGGGTAAAGACCCAGGGGACCAGTGCTTAATCCTTTCATGGTCTTGCTGAGTGCTTGTTCTTATTCTGTGGTCCAAGGCTTTTTCTTTTTGAGGGACACCATAGGAAAGACAGTACAATTTCAGCAGGATGGATCAGGGCATTGGGAGTTCTAGCAGGTAGGGAGTCTAGAGGCAAAACGACTTAGTGTCAGTGGTGCCTGGAGAAAAAGGAGGGCATTGTAAAAGGAGCCCAGAAAGTTGTCTGAGTTGTGTCTGTCTGTTTTCTGAACATCAAAAATAAACTTCTCAATTGTATTATTCATTTGCCAGTCAATCAAATGCTTTTTAATTCCAATCAAATTTATTCATACTTTGACTAAAACTCGTCGTTTTGCTAATTAACCAGAACTTATGCCTGTAGTTTAATTATTGATTCAACCCTTGAAACCTATGGTACAGCTCCAGAATGGTCAAGTGTTGTTGATTCATTTAAGCATGGGCACAATACCTACAGTTCACCACTGAAGAATCAGCAGCCACTCTCCACATAATTGGCATTGTCTTAAAGGTTTGAGCTGTGGCCTGCCCTGTTTTAGAAATTAAGCAACAGTATGGCCTTCCATACTTCAAAAATAAGGATTGAAAATATGTGTATGAGCAGATGTGTCAAATTTCAAGTGAAATGTTGGTCAGGAAAAGTCAAAGGCAGGATGTTACTGGAAGACTAGCCACTCCGGTCTCTGAAAGTGCTCCCTTGCCTGCCTTCTGTGAACCATCCCCTCATGTATTGCCCCCCCCTTCTCTCTCCATAGGTGTTCTACGTCTGGTTTGATGCCCCCATTGGCTACCTGTCCATTGCAGCCAATTACACTGACCAATGGGAGAAATGGTGGAAGAACCCAGAACAGGTGATGAGCTTGTTAGTTTTGCACACTTGCCACTGTGGCTTGGTCTCTTTCACAGAAGGAATAAGACCGAGAGCTCCCTTCCAGATAAGCTCATTTTATGTAAAGGGTGTACAGTAGTTTTCTCGTGTGTGTCTTCAGTCTAGAATCCAGGCAGATGTTCTGTCTGATGGTGTATCAAAGCACTGGAGATGGGGTGGGAGCATGTGTAGGACCCAGGGTGCCTGTACACCCATGTGATTATCCCATCCTCAGGGGCATGTGTGCTTCTGTAACACCCCTCCAAACAAATGCCCTTTATACTAGTCAGCCATTTGGGGCAGCAAAGAGTGAGGGGGTTGTGTGACTTAACCATGCAGTCCACCTCTTGTTTCTTCTCAGGTTCAGCTTTATAACTTCATGGCCAAGGACAACGTCCCCTTCCATAGTGTTGTGTTTCCCTGTTCGTTGCTGGGTACTGGGGATCGATACACGCTCGTCAACCATCTTATTGCAACAGGTACTCTGTGTGTGAGAGTTGGCCCCACCTGCCGCTCGTTCATTTCCAAACCCTGCTGGTTTAAGCTAGACTATGTCACAAAAAAGGTTGCATCTTATGTGGCCTGGAAGCTGTAGTGGAGCTATTGAAGTGGGATTTGAGCCAACCTTTAAAACTCCCTAAGAACATGAGCCCTGCTGGTTGATGCCAAAGGCAGTGGCAAAGCAGATCCCTATGGGAAGCCCGCAAGTAGGACTCCTGAGTCCAACAGTGCTGCGCCCATTTCCTGATATTCAGAGGCATATTCAGAGGTGAGGTAGGGACTTCCCCTGCACACAGAGATTGAGCTGACAAGACCAATGATGGGTCCCGTGGTCAAGAAGGCAGTTTCTGCACGTGCTGTAGAGGGAAGTGAGCGACAGGTGGGGCTCTTCAGTTTGAGAAGGTAGCCCACCTAGAAGGACAATTCTGATCCTAAACCTCCGCTGATTTGCGGGATCTCTTTGGGAGAAGAAAGGACTGAGGAGTGGAGGCCCTAAGATGGTTGGGTGGTTCCTTGGACGCCTCCTTCCAGCAGCTCCTGCAGCCAAGCTGGTGCCAAACGCATTGCTCTGCTTTCCTTTGGACTACAGTGGTGCCTCGCAAGACGAAATTAATTCGTTCTGCAAGTTTTTTCTTCTTGCGAGTTTTTCGTCTTGCGAAGCACGGTTTCCCATAGGAATGCATTGAAAATCAATCAATGCGTTCCTATGGAGACCGTCCGGGGACAGGGGAGAAGCGCCACGCGCCTTCCCCTCTATCCCTGGACCTGTTTTAAAGCAAGGGGCAGCGGGGAGAATCTTCTCCCCGTTGCCTGCCCCGCAATCTCCGGGGACAGAGGGGAAGGTGCACGCCTTCTCCTCTGTCCCCGGACCTGATTTAAAGCAAGGGAAGGGGCAGCGGGGAGAATCGCTTCTCTCCGTTGCCGCCCCTTGTCCCCTCTTTTGAAGCAAGGGGCGGAGGGGAGAAGATCGCTTCTCCCCGTTGCTGCCCCTTGGTTCAAAAGGGGTCCGGGGACAGCGGGGAAGACGCGCTGCACTTCCCTGCTATCCCCGGAGCTTGCGGGGCAAGCTTCGTTTTGCGAAGCAAGCCCATAGGGAAATGCGTCTTGCGAAGCGGCTAAGAAAATGAAAAACTCCTTCGTCTAGCAAGTTTTTCGTCTTCCGAGGCATTTGTCTTGCGGGGTACCACTGTACGTTAGTGGGGTTTTGTTGTCTGAGCAACCCAGGACCTCCATAAACACTGCCCAGGCTTGTGCTCCAGGGAGGTCTTGGGTTCTGCTACCACAGCCGTTTGACTTTGCCCCTGGAGGCACACTCCATTGTCGCTTAAGACAGACAGATGACGATGCCAACCAACTGCCTCCACACTGGAAGGAGAGCATAGACATATTGGCTAGTAGTCATTGAGAACCTTATCCTCTTTTAAAGCCATCACTTGATCTTCCTTTCTGCAGAGTACTTGAACTACGAGGATGGCAAATTCTCCAAGAGTCGTGGTGTGGGGGTCTTTGGAGATATGGCCAAAGACACGGGCATCCCTGCAGACATCTGGCGCTTCTACTTGCTCTACTTGCGGCCTGAGAGCCAGGATAGTGCCTTCTCCTGGAATGATCTCATGCTTAAAAACAATTCAGAGCTTCTCAACACCCTTGGCAACTTCATCAACAGGTAATGGGGTGAGGAGGGAAAGAGTCATTCAAATCCACAGTGAAACTAGAACATGGCAGCCTGGTGGTGGTGGTGGTTGAGAGGAACAGGATTACAAATGTATGTCAGATAGTTCATATAAAGAAAAGGAAAGCAGGTAATTTACCCAACACATGGTTTGTTCAGTGGATTTGTACTTATGTAATGGATACAGGTCTGTTCCCATCCCTGGTTGGGAGATGCTGCTTTGTACATAGCCTGCAAACTCCTATTTTTGTTGTATCCAGTTAGAAATTTTAAGTGATCTGCCTGTTCATTAGCCATACATTTATTGCATGCAAATCATTGGCTTCACAGCAATCAAAAAGCAATACAACCATCAAATCATTACAGTTAGTCTGGTTTTCTGTAAAATAAAATGACTATGCCAGAACTTTAGGATTTAATGGCTTACAATAAAATTTGTCCCTCATCCCTCTCTCCTCTCTCTCTCAGAGCCGGGTCCTTTGTGTGCAAATTCTTTGGGGGACACGTCCCCACCATGGAGCTGAGTCAGGATGACAAAAGTCTGTTGGTTCACATCACTCTGGAGCTGCGCCAGTACAACCAGTTGTTGGAGAAGGTCAAGTACGTCCTTAGGACCTGGCATGTGCCATTAGCCTGAGGGCCTGGTTCCATCCCTTGTTTAGACAAGTACTGAAAAGGGCAGCAGAATGTTGGCTAAGGAGATCATCTCCAGATTGGCTCTGAACATGTGAATTAGTTATATCTATATCTGTCTCTCTCATGAGCATGTGCAGATATCCTTTTCATTAACTGCAAGTAAATGCTTGTGGAACAAATCTTCACTTCCAGAGTTCTACTCGCATTGTGTTAGACGCTTATTTCTGGTTATGAATCTGTGTGTGCTTTTTATCCTATGCCTTTTTGAGAGGCAAATCTGACATGCTAAGATTAAGGTAGAGATAAAGCAATGAAAAAGCAGGCTCTGGCACCCTTGCAAATAACTTGACAAAATTTGATAACCTGCAAGGTGTTTTACTAGTCTGCTTGTCCGGATGGATCTGTGTTAGTATTTTGTGGTAGTCTGAGGGTTTGAAAAATGGGGTGGTGGGGAACCAACAGCTGATTTACAAAATAATAATAATAATCTGCATGGTTGCCTGGAGGTTGTTGTTAAGTTGCCCCAGGTATAAGGCAAGTGGTTATTTATGAGCCCTGGTCCCTTCTAGCAGCTAGGGCGAAGAGGAGACTGCTACATTTTCTTCTTCCCTGGTTTGGCTCCTCCTACAAATTTTCTGTTTTTCTCCTGCAGGATCCGTGATGCCCTGCGCAGTATCCTAAACATTGCTCGCCTTGGCAACCAGTATCTCCAGGTCAATGAACCCTGGAAACGGATCAAGGGCAGCGAGGCTGAGAAGTGAGTCTCTGCTTCAAGGAAAAGGCTGTTTTCTGACGGTGCCCTCTAGTCAGACCAGCCAACTAAGCAGAACAATGTTTCCCCCTTTGCTCTGAGCTAGCTACCAGTGCTTTATTTTGGGAGGCGTGTTTTAGCTCTGGTATATAGACGGCCATCTCCTCTTCTTGGCTTCTCTCCTTCCTCCCACAGGGAGGAAGCATCATTTAATCTTCTTAGGAAAATTAACAAGCATCATTTCATCTTCCTAGGAAGCAAGCAAGCACAGTGATAGGGGTAGCTGTCAACATTGCATCCTTGCTATCTGTTATCCTGCAACCCTACATGCCCAGTGTGAGTGCTGCAATCCAAGAACAGCTGTGCATTCCTGCTGACTACAACGTGGTGACCAACGACTTTGTCTGCACCTTGCCTGCTGGGCATCAGATTGGCACGGTAAGTGCCGGGGAGAGAAGGCTATAGAGCTTGTGCCAGAACTGTGGCTAAAGTCTTTTCTAAGCTATGACCGAGGTCCAGTTGTCTCCAATGGCAGATAAGATGGTAAACCTGTTTCTTGACTGTACCTCTTCAGGCTTGTATAGCAGAATGGTCCTCCATTAAAAATAAGATATAATCCCAGCACTTAAATAGCTAGCGTGTTTGGGAGAAAGATCACTGAGTTGGGAGCTAAAAGGAATACCACTCCTGTAATGGGCTTTGTGTGGGGCCGTCCTGGTATCTGGTCCAGAAGCTGCAGCTGGAATGCAGCAGCCAAACTGCTCATGTTAACATGCTGCCCTGCTGTATGTTACCTCTCCCTTGGGAGGTTTTGGCCTCTCCTTCCTTGGAGAGTTTTAAGCAGAGGTTGGGTGGCCATCTGTCATGGCTGCTTTAGCTGAGATTCCTGCATATTTAAAAAGAGATGATAGTAAAACTAACCTACAAGCAGGGTAATTTCTTGAGCAACAGGTAACAGCAATAAAGGAATTGAAAGGAGAAAAATAGGGTTGGAAAATTAACAGATATCAGGAAAGTAAGGTACATCTAGAATGCTATGGTGCTTTGGGTTGGGAAGTATGTAAAGAAATTTTGTATGATGGAAAGTGTATGATGTATAAATAGAAAAATGGAAAATATATCAATAAAAATTAAAAGAGGAAAGGAAAAAGTTATTGTTCCTCACTTGAAGTTTTTTGAAAGTTACATAATATAACACAAATAGAAATCATTAAGAGTGCATCTATTGACTATGTGATAATTTTGTAAAATGGATTGTAACAGAAATGAATAAGAACCATCGGGACCAGCACATGGGAAACCTCTTAACGATATTGCATTAATTTGGAATTAATTTGTGTAATGGGGTTAAAATTGGAAAATCAATAAACATAATTGGCAACAAAGAAACGAAACTGACGTTCTTCTTTGACATCCTCCTACTTACTTCTAACCGTTACGACTTACATAGCTACAAAATTTTCTCTGCAAACATAGGGACTAGATGCTTAGACGTGTTTCTTGGGATGCCCAGTGCTCTGAAAGTAATCATATAGAATACACATAACACGTGCATGGGACAAGTTCACAAAGGATTCTGTGGACCCACCTGTCTCCTTAATTTCCCACCAGGTGACACCTCTATTCCAGAAGCTGGAGACAGAACAAATTGAAAACCTGCGGAAACGCTTTGGTGGTGGCCAGGTAAGGAAAAGCAGCTGAGCCAATGGATGTAGAGCTCCACTGGGAGAACCTCATGCAATGAGTGGGCAGAGTAAGTGTTTAGTTAAAATACAAAGGGGGAGTTATAGGAGCTCAGAGAAAACTGAATGGGACTGTGAAGAGCCTCTGCTTTCGGGCTTGAGTGGGGGGAAAGGAACTGATTAAGAAGAGGGCACTTCGACGTGCATTGCTCAAGAACTGCTAGGTGAGCTTGACTGCATTCCTCATAATGTTGCCACAGCATAAACATCTTTCCTCAGCTTGTAAACACTCCAGTTCTGCCTACCTGATTCATGATGATGAACTGTTTTCAAAGCAACTGACAAATGCTGTCAGAAATTGTGCCCGATGCACATCTGTGGATAGTTCCACATTCTTGGAGCCACCACGAGAAAGGCCCTCTCGTGATACCCCCATACCTTGCTGGGACTCTGAGAGTAGCAGAATGGCCAGAGGATTAACTGGAAAGCTACTGAAGAAGCACATCCATTTTACAAGTTAGTAAAACTGCCACAGCGGGTGGCACTGTTGGTTAAACCGCAGAGCCTAGGGCTTGCTGATCAGAAGGTTGGCGGTTCGAATCCGTTACGGGTTGAGCTCCCGTTGCTCGGTCCCAGCTCCTGCCAGCCTAGCAGTTTAAAAGCACACCAAAGTGCAAGTAGATAAACAGGTACCACTCCAGCAGGAAGGCTAACGGCGTTTCTGTGCACTGCTCTGGTTCACCACATGACCCGGAAGCTGTACACTGGCTCCCTTGGCCAATAAAGCAAGATGAGTGCCACAACCGCAGAGTTGTCCGCGACTGGACCTAATGGTCAGGGGCCCCTTTACCCTTTTTTAGTGTATCCTGTACCCAGTAGCATATGTGGGGGGAGGTGCTTACCTGACCTGGCAGGCGAGTCATTGCTGCTTACTGGGAGGCAGGGAGGGTGGCATGATGCAAACACACTGGCAGGAGTACCAGATTAGCTCAGCTAATGTAGTTGCACCATGTCAACCTCTCTGCCACCTCACTCCTCCCAGTAAGCTGCAGCTACTTGCCTGCTGGGGGCCAGAAAAACACTTCTGCCCCCCTCTGTTCCAAACATTTCACAATTGCACTCTCTCAACACAGTAATTCCCAAACTGTGTATCAGAGCGACAGAATGAGAAAACTGCTTGTGTGCCTCAGGAAATGAATGAATTTGCTGAAAAGGCTCGTGGGAGCCCAAAGTACTCCTCTACAAAGGAGGTTGCCCCCAGCATCTCTGCCTGACTTGCTTCTTCTGACCACACCTCTTTCCAGTCAGCTTCTGCAAAAGGCAGGTCATTCTGCCCTGCATGAGGTGTGGGACTGGATCATTTAGGTTTGTTGGATGCATGGGCAAAGCAGAGTTGTCTTACCTCAAGGAAACCTGCCTGTCATATCTCTGCATGAGTCAGCAACTTCTACAAAGAAATGGATTTTTGTGAGGGTACCTCTTTCTACCCTTTCACACTCTGAAGGTAAAGAGTTGGGGAGACTCGTTCTGACATCTCCCATTTCGTTCTGCCTAAGTGACTGTTTCAGGGGAAACTGTTCCAGTGCTTTTCACCCTTTTCTGCCTCTCTCCCTTAATATTTTGCTTTGCACCTATGGCTTAGTTCCTAGGCTAGTCATCTACCCAGCATCCACAGCAGCCACCGAATGTGTCTTTTGGCTGGATGCAATTGGATTCTGCATCCCTAGCACTGGCAAGCATCTCTTGCCTCCCCCTTGGTGCTTTTATTTTTAGTGTGTATATAGAGCTCTAGGCTACTTGCAAAGTTCTTTCCTCTGCTGTGGCACCTAATTGCTTCTCTCTCTCTGCTCTTCATGGCTGTGGTATCGTATCCTTTTGTGCTTTTTCCAGTTTGAAGACTTCCCTCTGAATTTGAAGGTAAAACATGTTCTTCCTGCTCACCAGGAGTGGCTCTCCACTGATCTAACATTTGCACAAGGTTGACTATCCTCCAGTCAGACAAGCAATAGACATTGTCAGAATTCAAGGACACATTTCAACCCGGGAAAAGCCAGTGAGAAGGGTGGCAGGTGGAGAATTCTAGAGGGCCTGAGGCTCCCCACCACCTTCCCCTGTGTGCCCTCCAGATGTTTTGGACTACAGCTCAGCACTAGCCATTGGCTGTGCTGACCAGGGCTGCTGGGAGTTGTAGTGTGAAACAACTGGAGGGTGTCAAGTTGAGGAAAGGCAGTTCTCCAACTTTTGTATATATAACCTTTGCTCTCCAGTACATCCTTCACTTTTCCCCACCTTAAGGACAAGTTCAGTCAAATTACAAGGGACATTTTGTTTTCCATCATTTGAGTTCCACTCAGCACTCACTTCTGATTCAGATTTGACCCATCCACATGTGTGACAAGAATGTAAATTTCCTCTGTTGCTTAACCAAGGCCATCTGGCTTGAGAGGCAAAATGCATGGCATTTATCAAAGCAGTCAGGGTTGGATTACATGATTTCCTATTTACTGCCTCTAAGCCTGTTCATTGCTTATTTTCTGGGAACACTACCTAGAACAATGGGTATCCTTCATACCCTAGTGGGCAAAGGGGCACTGGGAGAAGATTGAGGGCTTATCAGCAGTGGTACCTTAATGAACATGCATGTATCCTGCATGTGTGTCTTCTCCCCCCCCCCCCCAAGAACAGTGCAGTTCACCTTTTCAAGCTTTTGTGACTCTTTGCCTGTGCCTGCCACTAACTGAGCTTCATCTGAGGCCTATACTAAAGCAGTTCTGCTTATCCTTGTCTCCTGGATGCTAAGCAGGTGAAGCCTGTTATACTGTCACTCATTTAGATTTATTTCTCTTGCCCCTCCCCTTCAAGCAAAAAGTTGTAAAAGGTGAGCAGGCAGTAGGAACAAAGGAGCTTCAGGAAGAAGTAGCCAAACAGGTAAGGTTGCACACTTTACTGTTAGTTTTTAATGTTTTTGTTTTTAATGAACCAATCAGCCCAACTGCACAGCTAGAACTACATGATTATCTCTTCAATGGCAAAGTAGCTGTGGCCAAGCAGTTGTAGCCTTGCAAAATAACTCAGCTTCTTGCCTACCCCAATGCCCTTCAGTTCCCATCAACCCTACTTGGGCTAGCCAAAAGGATGATGGGTGATATAGTTCAAAACATTTGGAGTGCACCAGGTTGGGGGAGGCTGCATTTTAAACATTTTTTAAAAATGGCTTGTGATGTGAACTATTTTTAAAATAGTTTCCTATCCCATGCAGTAACGAAGAGCACTGGCAACCAGCAAACACACATGGTTCACTTAGTCACAGAAAAGTGATATAATGGAGCAAGATTTGCTGACAGCTTTAGTCTGTGTTTACTGAGGCTTTATTCACAGCCTAATAGCTTTGTAAAATAGAGGCAGTGAATGGAAACTGCAGGTTAGGACACCCACTTTAATGTACCCACCATGTAAATAATGAACATGTTCTGCAGTTGTGCAGTTATCGCTTCTCGGCCTTTTAGCTAAGATCAAGCGTAGTATCTAGAGGCAGTGAAAGGTGTGGCTTGGGACAGGTGGAGAGAGCTCTAAGGGTCACAAAGTCCTAGAGGGCCACATTTCCTTGAAGTTCCCTCCAGAAAGAGTGAAGTTCCACTTAGAAACGAGGACTAGTATAAGCATCAAGCATGGGTTGCACTAGCTGAGAACCGCTTTCTGCAAAGCAATGCTGTTTAATTTGGTTTCTGTTTTCCTTAAGTATTACACTGGGGGGGGGGGGCGAGACACACCATCTTGCACTAGGCCTGGAAACAGGAGTACTTGTATCATGAGGGCAGAGAGGCAAGGCAAAAGCAACCTTTATAGAAAAGTTAAGGGGGCAGCCTGCGTTACTTGGGATGAGGGATGCAGTAAGGCTGACAGGACAATGCACTCTACAGAGCAGCATGTTGGCTGCAGGTCCCAACTACTGTAACTTGCAGTGTTTCAGGACTCTTGCCTTGCAGGCTTCACCCTGCTTCCTGTTTGTGCAAGAGTGCAATATTTTACCGCTCGTTTCTCTCTCTAGGATAACTACGTGCAGCAGCTGAAGGCTCAGAATGCTGAGAAGAAGCAGGTTGATGCTGCAGTCTCAAAATTAGCAGAACTACAGAAGCAGCTCAACTTGGCGGAGGGAAAAGCGAAAAAGAGAAAGTGAATTGTCAGGCAGGCAGCATCTCTTGCCCAGACACTTGGCTCGTTGTATTTCAGCAATGGGAGAGTTTCTCACTTTTTCACAACATTAAATTATTTTGCTGTGGCCCCTTTTCCTATTTTGTAATCCCATTAATGAAAAATTCAGAACCTTTGAAAGGTTTTGATTATATGGTGAGAAATAAATATTTTATTGGTTAAATACATACTGTACCTATAAATGCAAAAGCTATTATTGGAGTCATACATACATGCTTTTTCTCGCACATTTTTCTTCACAAGTGAAGTGGTGGTGGTTATGTTAAGAACACGCCTGGTTGGCAGAGGCAGTTTCATCCAAGATGGCTTTCCTCTGGAATATATAGCCTGGCACAGTCTAGATGCATGATCACCTTTTATATTTCAGTTCAGCAAGGCGGGCTCACTAAACCAGAGTAGAAATAAGCAATCTGAGTCCCCTGCAAGGTAATGTTGCAGAGTTAGTCTATGGAACAGCCCCGGCCTACCAGCTGATGGTAATGTTTACTCTGTTGTATAGGAAAGTGCTTGACACTTTCTTTTTTAACATGTTGTTTAAAGTCATAGATGCTAAAGCTGGGAGCAGTAAAGTATTGTTCTGTTTGGTCCATGGCAAGTGAGTCATCAGTACAGGAAGTAAGTTCTCCAGATCCATTAAGTCTTTAGGCTCACCATACGCTGGATAAGTGCTGCTCTTGTTGCTTCCACCTCTGCAGTCAAACGCTCTATTTCTTTCTGGAGGTGCTCATTGTGGGCCATCAGCTCAGCCACTCTGCGCTCATTCTCCTGCTCCCGCTCTCTGCCCCGCTGCCTCTTGCCTCCGTGGGGCTGTCCACCATGCTTCCTCTTCCGGCTAGTAGACACCCCCTCATCATCATCTGTCCCAGTCTGCACCGGGGAACTGTGGCTGGAGTCTGACTCAGCAGGTCCCGCAGGCTCCTCAGCTAGCAGTTCCAGGAGTTGAGCTGTGAGATCAGGGTCCAGCTCACAGTTTCCAACTGCTTCACTTCCACTGGGCTCCAAGGGATTGGAAGCATCCAGGTTCCACAGCAGAGCAGTAGTGTCAACACCATCAAACTCCTTCTGTAGGAAAATGGAAAGATGGTGAGAGCTACTATTTGCCTTCACCTTCTAAAGCCAGAGTGATCCCTAGCCTACAAAGACCAGGGTTCCTGGTCCATCTTCACTGGGGCAGCCTTGGACTTGTTGCTGCCTCACAAGGTTGTTATGATTAAAAAGTGGGGAAAGTCCCCTGAGCTCCTTGGAAGAAAGTATGAGAGATACAAATGGGATTAGGTATGCATGCAACCAAATATGCACATTTGGTTTACTTTTGTCTACAGAAAGCAGTTTCTAAGCTATAATAGAAGCTACAGTGCACACCTAAGAGCACAGAAAGAGGTATATATTATCTAGGGAAGCCAGTCTATAGGCAACCCCCCCCAAAAAAAAACCCCACTAATGGGCATGTGAAAGGTGAATGACACAGCATAAAAGATAAGGCTTGACAGCCCATCCGTGTCATGTGGAGTTGTTGGTATTGGACACCCCCACCCCATCAATTCCTGAAATATCTACCTCTTCTGCATGACAGGATTTGCTCCAGTGTTTCTCTCTACCATCATTATGAATAGGCTATAGTGAAAACTATATAGCATGTTAAGATTATCAAATTTCTGCATAAGTGGTAAAACAGATGCTTGCCAGGTTCCCCAAATTTAAAGGTACCACACTAATTTTGTTTTTTCATGGGGTTTTTTTTAATGGTTTGGGAGGACAAGTGAAGCAAAATGTGATGCAGAGCCAATGGAAGTAGAATTAGAAAACTCTAAGAGGGAAATCTACCCACCTCTGGGATGCTGTACACAAGAGACATACAAGATGCTAGGAAAGTTGCTTTCCTCAGTTTTCTCACCTGCTCCTGTCCCCCTACTGGGGGGTCTGTCCTGCTGGTTACATCCAAGGAGAGCACCTCCTGCAAGTCCTCATACCAGGCCTCCAGCTCCCACGGGGGCACTGGGGTGCTCACAGAGAAGGGCAGTGATTCTGCCATCATGGTTCAGGTACAGCCAGCACTGTCTGAAAGAAAGGAGGATGGGGTGTGTGTCAAGAGACCTGGGCTAGCAATACAAATTCAAAAGTGCACAGGGAGGATGGATGGGTGTGCAGAGCCCCCAGACCCCACGGAGTTGTTCTAGGTCAATAGGAAAAGACAAGGAGCCCTGGAATTCATTACAAGGAGACCCCTATCCATTTGTTACCCAAAAAAGAAAAGAGCCCTGAAAATCTGTTTGTCATTGCTTTTTTATCCCACCATTCCTTGTATGCCACCTTGAGCTCCCTTGAGGTTCTCTCCCTGTCTCCCATTTTATCCAGGCATACCTTTTATCCCTGTGAATTAAGTCAGGCTGAGAGTGACTGGCCCAAGTAAGCTTCATGGCTGAATGGGGATTTGAGCTAGGGTCTCCCTGGTCCTTGATAATGAATGCCAGATAAAAAAGGGGCTATGCTATAGAAATGACTGGGTAGAGCATCTCCCCCATCCAGTTTCTGCCATTCAAACAGCACTAGCTTTCACATGGGAACAGGAAGCAAGAAGTGTGCCTCATTCTACCGGAAAGACAGCCTCCTATTCTGCACTGACAAGGAGGGTGGCTTGGCCTAACCACACTGGGAGATGTCTTAGAAAAAAATCTTATGCAAGCACAGCACAATTAAAGGCTTACAGGCCACCCAGAGTGCTGAGATGGATCATTACTACAGGATGGCTACTTTTGGTTCACACCTTTTAGTTATAGAGCTGAAAGACCACAAAAGGTGTCACCAATTTAGAAATGATGTTGCTATTAGCTGTTTGGAAGCTATTTCATATTGAGTGTTGATTGGGAATTCTAAGAAACCAAAAAAATAGTGCAGTTTTGAAAGGTTCAGTCTCATTTTGATTCCAAATGGTGTCCAAATGTATTCAAACATAGAATACCTTTCTCCTTTATCTCTGGAACCAACATGCAGAAATTTGGTGATGATATCTCAGGTGGTGTTTAAATGCATCATAACCATAAAAACCACTTTCCAAAAATATAGATGGGCTCAGGAGAGACACTGGAAGCTCAGCCATCTTAAAACACAACTTACCTACTTGACAAATAACTCCCTGAAGTACTCAGACCCATTTCAATTCAATAAATGTCGCTATTGGCTCAGTAATACTCCATTGTCTCTCAAAACAGACAGATGCCAACCAACAGTCTTGATATGCACGTGAAGCCAATGAAGCTTGTAGCCTACAATTACGATGTGGCTACCCTTCTATGGTGGGGAACCTGTAGTCCTCCATATGCAGCTCCCATTGTCATTGAACATCACTAGGCTAGCTGTGGCCGATAACATCTGAACAGGTTCCCCTTTTCTGCTATATGTACTTAAGAGGAAAACTCACTCAACAGTGGACTTGCTTCTGAGCAAATATCACACTGTACAAGTGCACCATCCTTGGTGTGTCCCTGAAGACTTCCACTGCCACATGTGCCTTACAGGGTTTATTAAGTTACTTTCCTGATTCAAAGGAATTTTTTAAAACTACTTTAGGAAACTGGTGTTTCTCTGCATGGCTGGCTACAGTGTGCACATCTCATATTCATGACCTTTCCTAGGGGCATAAGGTATCCTGCCCAGGGAGACCAGCACAGATGTTAACATCTCAGTACCTTTCACACTGGAAATTTCTCATGCTGGAAATAAGAGCTGAGTCACTGTCACAAGACAGTCTGTGAGTGCCAAGCCAAGCATTCCTGCAGCCGCAGATGTTAAGCCTTTCCTTTCTTTGTGGCCCTGGGGCAGGCTGGAACATGCCTTGAGTAGAAGTACCATTCTTCAGTTGCATTACTCTCTGACTTGGTGATTATAACACAGACTAGTCTAGAGGAAGGCAAGGGGGCACGTGGCTCTTCAGTTGCTGCTGAACTACAACTCCCATCATACCTTACTATTGGCCATGCTGGCTGGGGCTGATGGCAGGTAAAGAGACCATCATCACCTGGTGGTGAGGGGGCCCCTTGCCTGCTAGAGTGCAAGGCATGGATAACCTGCTGTGCAATGGAAGCCATACAAATTCTTTTCTAGAATCATGATGCACAGTTGCTTATTTGTTTATTTATGTTTGTGTCAGCTGCTTTTCTCCAGGAGACACAGCAGAAAACAGAAATGGTTTATCCCTTGCTCTGAGATATAATCATAGAATCACGAGATAACGCTGATTATGGTTCTATTTTACAGATTTGTCCCAGTGGAGGTAAAGCCTTGTTTTAAAGTAATACCTAACAAGACATTGTAAGGAATACTGTCTATATTAAGATGCAGTCCAGACACAGGTTCCAGGGCTATGGCCTGAAGTACAGAAACTGAAACTAAGCAAGGTGGAACCTAATTGATGCACAGATAGAATAATTCCCAAGACACAGCTAAATGCAACCTTGAGTTCCATCAAGGGAGAAAGTACCCTGCAAATATAGGGTTGTATCCAAAATCATGTGAGCGGACTCCTGTTCACAGAACTTCCTCTCCTTCAGCCACCCCCCTCTCAAAGCAAAACAAAAAACATTGCTCTGGTTCCCCCCTAAATCTTAAACTAGGATTTTATGGTTTCACTTATGGTAGACCTGGGATGACCAGAGCTGCATTCACATGAACAAAGGCCAGCCAACTCTGAATGTTCCTGCAATGGTTAAATAGGAACAAGTTACTTACTTGCATTGTTAGTTCCATGCACCCCATTCTCCCAATGCCAATTACATCCCACTGCATTTCTCTGCTTGGCTAAGCAGTACCTGTTTGCATCAATGCAGCTGCAGTCAGATACTGTGTCTGTCATAGAAACTGACAGGCTGTGACACCAACGCAATGAACGTTTACTCCGGAGGTTCAGCCCTACTTGAGTTCAACAGTCCTTACATCCAAGCAAAACAGGACAGCAGCCCCTTCATCCAAAGTCCAACATCTGTTGTCTAAACACACGGACTGCCCGAGTGCCGTACACCTCACTCTATGAAGTCTAAGTGCCTTTTTTGATTCATTGCAGAAATCAGAATAAATTATTCTTACCAGTTTTCAAGTGTGATGGTGTATTAGGATGCGATTTTTCATTCGAAGCTGTGGGAAAAAGAGGAGAGACTTATATTTTGACTACTGATGCCACCGCATAATGATCTGATCTTGTTCCATTTCCACTGCAGAGGTAGCAGAGAGAAATATACCCAGGCAACACCTATCACTTTAAGCTATGCAGCAAGGTGGAATGGCACTGTGGCACAGCCCTCTTTCAGATTGTTTCCATCAGTTCTTAAGACACTGTACTGTGCTTTGCTTCTATTTTCGAAGGGAGTGCCCATTGCTCTCACATGCTTGGAAACTATCTCCTTCCTTCTTCCAACCCCAGAGGCAAAATAAATTCAAGAAGTGATGCACTGCATTGATTGCTTTCAATAAAGTAGTCTACCTAAGGGTCTCTGAAGTCTCGGTGCTCTGAAATAACAGAACCTGGCAGAATTAGAGACTGTCAAATGCAGATAACCCATGACTTTCCCCTTGTAATGGTTGTGTTATTGGCTGCAGCTGATACTGTGACGTTCTATGCTCAGGCCCTTTTCAACACACAAAATTGAGGCTTTTAGATTTATCACTCCCTGTGCATCCATTGTGCAGCTGGGAGAACTATGAGAGAGAAATGTATTATGCTAGTATCCCACCCTTCCAAAAACCTGGCACAGCATACAATTATTTCCATTGCACAATAGGTGAGGCTGAGATAGTGACTGGCCAAAGGTCACCAAATGAACTTAAGAGATGAGCAGAGGTTTTGACACAGGTCCAACTGTATGGCACTGCTCAAGACCTTGGACGATCCAGGATATGGCCTCACAATTTTTTTAAACCTATGATTTGTAGAGAGACTACCTTTTGACAAAATGCAAAGGTCCTGAAATTAAGCTGCCTGAAAAACTGTTTTAAGAAAATTGTCAGAAGGCCACTTATCTCTCTGTACAGAGACTTTACCCCCTATTTCTTCTGCAAGGGTCCACTAGACAGATCAAAGGACACCCTGCACTGCCCTGAGTTGAAGAGCAAGGCAGCAACAGTGGCATGAACCCCATAGGAATGCAGCATGCACCAGGGATGCACCACAGGTTTTCATCAGCCCTGAGTGATGCAACAAACCAGAAGAGTTGGGGATCGAGGAACTGTTATGCAGCCTGTTGGGGGAGAAAAGGATCCCCAAGGAGCCATGCAAACAGGCATTTCAAGTCATCTGCATGCCCCAGCAGGCAGCTTTGCAGTCTTTTACAGGGGATACTGCTTGCATAAATGAGAACGGGGGCATCCTGCTTCCCTCTCCTCTGAGGCACCCCTAAATTCTCACAGAAGGCAGGTTTTGTTTTCTAAACCCACAGAACTGCTTGCAGTGAAAAAAGCTGCGCTCCAACATCTCTTGGCAGAAACCAACAGTACGTACAGCTGTCTGAAAGGATGTAGCCTCAAGAGCGGGCAGAGAGCCCATAATTCCAAGCTATTTTAGCACACAAAACAAGACCAATAAGTGTTTCCCTCTCCATGTTGGAAGTGAAGCGAACTAGGAAAATTTAGGGGGTTTATCCACCACCCAGTACAGCAGCTATCTTCTCCCTTCCATTAGCTCAGCAGATACACACTGAAATATATGAATGCCAGCAAAAGGCAATGAAAAAACGGTTCCCATCCCAGCAGAATTTTTGAAATAAAAAAGCTGTGCCCATGTTCCCTGAATTCATTGCTAAACTTGCAATTCCCTCAGTTGTATTTGGATTTTTGCTTAATGAGTTTTTTAATGGAGACACCCTTCTTTACACATCAGCACCCCTAGGAACCTCGAATATAGCCTCTTACATCTCTATTTTTTCATTCTCGCCGTTAAAGTAAGCAGGCCCGTCCATCGAGCTTTTTGCTCTCTCTGTGTGGAGAGCAGGGTTGGGGAGAAAGCAAAGGCTTAATGGTCGGGTCAGTTTTAGGGGCACCCAGTTAAAAGCAGAGTGCCTCCTACCTGCCTGTTTAGGGGACAGGGGGAGCCACGCGGACTGGGGGCGCAAACTCTGAATGAAGTCTGGGCGGGGGCTAGTTCCCCCCTTTCACTTCCCAGTTCTAGAAGCGCCTTAGCAACGCGGAGACCCCCTCCTCAAAAAGCCAGGCATATCTTTACTTGCGAAGCAGGGAGAAAGAATGGAAGCAAGCCGAAGATCCCCCTCCCCGTTTTGAACTCGCCCCCCCCCCCCGAGGACCCAGGCGCCCCTCGCACCTTCCTCCGCGGCCCCTTCTCTCCCGCGATCCGGTCCCCCAGCTGCTGGCTTCGGCTCATCCTCCCCTCGCGGCTCATTCTCTTCCTCGCTGCGCGGCTGCCGGCTTCCAACTGCCGAGCGCGTCCTCGGCTCAGGCTGGTCCTTCGAGCGCGGCCCCGCCCCCCGCCCCCGCATGACGCAACCCTTGCGCCACCCGCGGCCAATCGGCGGCGCCGGGCCCTGCCTCGGGCGGAGCGCGCCCGCCCAACCGCCGCCGCCCTTCCGCCGCGCCCCGCCTCCCCAAGGGCGGGTGGAGACTGCCGCGTCGCCCCCGGAAGTGACTCCTCCCTCCCGTCAGGGTCACGAGTCTGAAGGAGGTGAGTCATGCGGGGAGGGTGATGCAACGTCCTGGTAACCGGCGGGCGAGGCCGAGGCCCGAGCCGCGACCTTGGGCCTCTCACACCGGGCGCGCCTGGCTCCCTCACCCCGCCCGGCCACCCGCGAACTGACAGAGCGCCCTCAGAAGGGACTAGGCCCAGCTACGTCGAGGAGGCCGGGCGGGGGGGGGGGAGGGCCGGTGGGAAAGCCTCGTGACGTCACGCCCCGCCCTCCGCTCCGTTAAAGGGCCAGGCCTCCCCGGGGAAGGGAGCGGAAGCCTCGCACTGGCCCGTCTGCGGCCTTCCAGGCGGAGCGAGTCACGAGGGACAGCGGCAACGACGACAAAGCGCTGAGCAAAAAAAATCGCTGCTCGGTCAGAGAAGTCTGTTCACCGCGTCAGCTTTATGTAATAAATGCATATGTGCATGTGAATAAAAACAGGTTCTGGAATGGGGGGGAAACCACATTTCTTTGTTTTTAAGGTGGGTCACAGCAGGCGGCCATCTCAATGGGCATCTCCCTCCTGTGTGAGAAAGGAGGAGGAAGACCTTTTAAGGAGCTGAATTTCGCCCGTGTACTTGTAGTTCTATTAAAGATAAGAATTAACATTTTTTTTAAAAAAATATTACATGCAAAGATCTCAGGGCGGTTCATGGTATAAAAATACAGAATAAAACCACAAAGTGCCTAATAAGAACAAACCAATACCCCTACACACATCTAAAAAGATAAAGACCTGTTAAAACAGCCCAAGGCTTGGTTGAAAAAGAACGTTTTTGCCTGTGGACCAACTTTTTATCGTTCATATGTTTTTTCTTTACAAATTAATTTAGTTGAATAATGCATTGTTGCATTCCATAAAATAAATTTCTAAACATGCCTCCAGGAGGAGGAATCTCATAAGAGGTAAAGAGAGGAGGTAGCTTAAGTGCAGCCCAGCTCTATAACAGTTTGATTTGCTTCCATGTAATGTGTTTTAAGATTTCAAATGACAAATTGTCAGACTACTTATGAGTATGTGTACACCACATTAAGAGTATCCCATCCTGGTTACAGAGGTGGTGATGGTCTGGAAAGAGAAACATAAAACAGGAACATTTAGCAACTGCCTCACTTCTCCCCCCACAAAATGGGTTCAGGATAAAGAGTTCCTCCATAATTGGTCCTGGTGTGACAGTTAAGGCTACTTAACATAAGTAGCTGTCAGACTTGCTATTTTAAGTCATACAATAAACTCCCATTGCTTTCAGTATCCATGCTTACTATTTTACTTAAAAATTGGCTGAAACAATATACCAGATGCCAGTCCTAAATCTTTTATAAGGGTTTCATGAAAATGAATGTAATTTTCAAGCAAAACACCAAAATGGGAGTGCTACTTGCATTTCTTAAACAGGACTGAACATTTAAATAAGAGGAGTTAGAATTGCTTTTGAAGGTCACCTTCAGTAGACATGCAATGTTGATATTGTTGATCTCCCTGTTGTATTTCATGCAGTTCCTGAGCTTTCATGACCAGTTACTGCTGTTGTCAAATGTCTTCAATGAATCCTTTGTTCATCTACTTGTCTGCCACGGAACACCTCTCTGTCTTCCCTGAAACTCCTGCATGTTGTGGAAGGGCCACTCTAGTCTGCATACTCTGTGTGCAGTATGTGCTAGCCAGGCTTTGTGAGCTAGGCCCATGCAAACTAAGAGTACATGGTCAAACATGCCCAATGCAACTTTGCAGAGGACGATTGGTTGTGAGTAAACGGGCAGGCAAAACTGACTTGGAAGTAGCCTTCCCTCCATTACCGATCTCACTGAGGACTTCACATAAACTACACAAACAGTGTTCTGCTGAACATAATTTGACAACCTCTGCTCTGTGTCATTTAAAACCTACACAGATTTAAACCAAAGAGTCAAATTCAAAGCCAGATTCAAATACTGGAGGTATGTGTGCCAAACTGGGCCTTTGACCTGGGTGAAATAAAGCCTAGTTTTTCCCCTGGCTAATGGTTTAATAACATAAAGCATCCTTTAGTCTACTATAGTCTACTAATAATTGCCCCCACCTTTTCCAGCTCCATTGTTCTGCTTGGATTCCATTGGAAGCAGGTCCATTGAAATGAGATGCACCAATTTGTGACTTCATTATGGCAGATCTCTGGGTCACTCAAACTAGCTGTGTCTGCTGTAGTGAACCATCCATAGATTTGACTCAAATAAGCCTTTTGAATGTGGGAGTTGCATGGGAGTCCTTCATGCAAAGTAGATTCAACTCCAACATGAGACTTGTTCTGATTAGAATCACACTGGGAGTTTGTGGCAGGATGGGACTGGACATAGATGATTTATTGGGCCTCATTAAACTGATTTCCTGCTATACCACCAAACATGACTCAGATGTTGCCAGCTTGGGCCCCCTGAACCATAACTGCAGGTTTCTCTCCATTTACTAATGCAGCTGTTCTCATACAACTCCCTGCTTATCCCATAAATTTTGTGCCCTGCAAGTGTCCCAAACCCCAGTGTCCACTTCCTGCACCCTTTCAATCCCTGACTAATGCTATGGCTTTCATAAGCTGCATGTGTAACACTTAGATTTCCTCTTCAGTGCTTTAATATTTAAGACCCAACAGGGTTATGTGAGTACCAACCAGTACCAGCCTTTCATCACCTCTGCCATATAAACCAGCTTGTTCCTTACTTTTCTAAGCTAACCATACCTTGTTTATAGTCATAAGCACTACCACACACAAGGATCACTGACACAAGGAGTGCCAAGGACCATTAATTTACAGGGACAGGGAACCTGTGGCCCTCCTAGGTTTTTGGACTCCAGCTCACATCACCCCTGACCATTAGCCTCATTGCCTGGAGTTCAACAACATCTAAGGGTCACAATTTCCCCACCCCTGGTCAGTGGCGTAGCGTGGGGGGTGCAGGGGGGCCCGGCCGCACCAGGCGCAACATCTGGGGGTTAGGGGGCACAAATCCACGGGTTAGGGTGTGCAAATTACTTGCCTTGCCGCAGGTGCTGACAACCCACACTACGCCACTGCCCCTGGTTTAGCACAACCTTCCCCAATCTGGTGCTTTCTGGATTATTATTTTTTTATTACAACTTAAACCGTTGGTCAGGATGAAGGGATCTGTAGTCAAAAACACCTGGGGAAGCTTGCTATAAAGTGTAGTTAATCCTAGTGGACAGGTCTATGAACTGTTACTAGTCACAACAGCCAAATGGAGCTTGCCACATTGAGAGGCAGGGCACCTCCAAGTGCTGCTGCTGGGGCCAAGCAGCTGAGTATGACAGAAACCGATGGACCTTTGCTTTGACCCAGCAAGGCAATTCCGATGTGTCTTAACATGAACTGTGAGTTCAGCTTTCTGTTGGCAAGAGTGTTGGCACACAGTCTCATTGTAATGCTCTGCACAACTCTGTACGAAGTCAACACTTTGTCAACACTTCGTTGACTTCTTATCCGAGTGTGCGTGTGACGCAGAGAAGAATAGGGGTGTGGGTGTGAAACAGTAATTGAATCAAAGTTTGCCTACTTGGAAGGGATCCAGAGGGTCATCTAGTCCACCCCCCTGCAATGCAGGCATCTCAACACACGCTCCCCTATCCAATTAGAAGCCATACCGGACTCTGCTTAGCAGTTTTTTAATTGCTGCACCACTAGTCCTACTCGAACAGTGTGCCCCTTTCTCGGTACAATGCCGGGGCGGGGAGACGAGGAAATACGCGACCCCGAGGTCCCTACTCTGAAGAAAAACCCACACGCCCCACTTTGCAGCCCCTCGGTGGCTCAGCCGGGGCGCCACGGAGGGCAGCTTGATTTCCAGCGCTCCTTAAGAGAAGAGAGGGACGGCGCGGTATTGAAACAGCACGCCACAGGGATCCTGCAGCGCCGCTCCCGCTTCCGCGCCGGGACTTCGACTCAGCCCCCGAGCCCCGGGCCGCGTTTTACCGCGAGCCCCGTGCGCCAAGCGCAGCTCGTGCGCCCTGAGCGCGCAGCGGAGGAAGACGGGAGCGGAATTCCCAGGGCTGCTCCCCGCCCCCACCCCGGCCCCCAGTGCGCATGCCAGGGAGGAAGCTCCTTGCTCAACCCCCTCCTCTTCCTGGCACCGAGTCCGGGGGGAGGGAGCGAGCGAGACAGGCGCTGGGGGTGGGTGGGGGCGGAGAGCACCGCGAGCCCCTGCAGCCTGACCCCCCACCCACCCAGCACCCGCCGCGGCGGGGGGCGCCGCCCGCAGCCCCCGGGAGGGCGGGCGACAAGTTGGAGCCTGCAGCAGGAGCAGCAGCTGGGGAAGGGGCATCATGAACCGAGGTAAGTGCCAAGGGGGCCCCGGGCACTCGCGGCAGCAGGCGCGCCGGGTGGTGCACTTGGCACGGGCGCGGGGACCGCCAGCGCCAGGAGGCGAGCCCGTGGCCCACCCTCGCCCACCCCTCTTGACAGTTCAAACTTCTGCCGGAGTTAGGGAAGCTTCGCCTTCGGAGCGGGGCGGTGGGGGCAGAGAAAAGGCGGCTTGGAGGGCAGCTCTCCCTGCTGCAGGGAAGGGGGAGAAGCCGGGAATGAAATCTCGGGCGGCGATTCCAGCAGGCACCTTCCCACCCACCCACCCAAAATCCGGATGCACGCACGAACTGCTAAGGTCGGAAAGGGGTTGGCTGCCCTCTGCTTCCCTGGAGGTGGAGGCGGTGTCCAGGCCTCACTCTGCCCAATTCAGCTGCTGCTGTGGTGGAGGAAAGAGTAGGGCCAACACCATTAGAAGCACCGCCCCTACTTTTGATTCCCCCCTCCCCACTTTTCAGACACCCAACAGCAGGTGGCAAGTTCTTTTGGATAGGAAGGATGACCAACCACAACTATAATTTCCTACAAAAGGGCTCACACAGCAACAGGAACTGGGTCTCTGCACATTTCCCATTCTTGTGTTGATAAATTTCAGGTCTTGTTGAATGGGTGGTAAGGAAAGAGCTTCTCCTCCAATGCGAATCTGCCCCTACTCATACACACTGAGCTGAGTAGAAGTGGGATTTCACAGGTATTAAGTGCACCAAAAGGGGACTGCTCAGGAGACTGCAGCTTCCTGAATAATTCAGACTGAAATAAGAGGTGAATATGTTTTCTTGTGGTCACTGTGGCAAGTCCGAGGCAGAGTAGGACGTGGGACCTCTCCAAGCCTAGGGTCTTTTGCTCCAAATCACACAACTGCCCTTGGCTGCTCACCAGTTCAAGGTGGACTGCTGCCAATATTTTTACAAGTTCTGTCATGTTGTTGTCCTGCTTGTTCTTCATCTAACAGGGAAACTTCTAGGTAGCCAGGGCACGTAAAATGTCCAAATGGGACATTTGGATAGCAGTTGGTTCTTGCTGAAGGGGACTGGCTTGCATGGATCCAGGCAGTGGCAATTAATAGCAAAGGCTTATTGTCTCTAGTTTATGCTTCTTCATTCCTCAAGGTATCTCAGAGCTTTAGGTTTGAAGTGTATGCTAGTACCACAAAAGAGCTGTGTTTGAGTCTTCTCTGTTTCTGGTCTGTGTCATGGTTTTGGGCAAATTCTAGATGTGCATTTGTTGAAAATGGTAAAAACAGAATATCCAACACCTTGCAGAATATAATCAGACCTGGCCTTGTGTTTCAATAATCAGAACACCAGCAATACAATACATGAGATGCCTACCCTTTTCTCCACATGCCATTGAACTGAAAATAAATGCCATTTTAGAAGAGCCAGATCACATAGCTAGACAATGAAGCAGCCAGGGTTACCCTGTGCCAGTAGCATAATATTCACTTTCCCATTCTCTCGCCACAGGTCAGAATAGGCTTCTGCTGTGAGGCCCTTACATGATTTTTATACGTTCCACCTCTGGATCCCCAAGGAGCGGAACCAAGAGAGTCTAAGCATTTTCCAGTGCACTGTCATTTGAGGATGATCTGGCTGTTTCTTCCCAACAGTTCCTCCCACAGCGAGATTTCCTGGGTGCAGAATGCAGGTTTCCCTCTATGCTGCACCTAGTCTCAACAGCAGCTACAAATACTGTTGGCATCTGTCCGTCTCGAAAGACAAATCCTGCTTAATTAAAGAAGGAGGGTGTTTTGCTATCATTCCAGTTTTCCCTCTTTGGTGTTTTTGAGATAAAAAATCACTCCCTGCTTTCTCAGAAGTTGCAAGGTAAATACCATACAACTCTCTGAAAGGGAGAAATGTTTCACCTCTCCTACTGTTTCAACCTTCTAGGATGATTCCTCAGTTGGGCTAGCTAGCATTCTACCTTCTACCCTCCACTAGCCTTTCCATAACTAGTTGGCTTGAGGCAGGAGGCTTAATTTTTATAGTGGCTTAACCCCACCCACATCTGGCTCTACCAATGAGTGGCAGGAGATGGAGCCAGTTGTTGGCATGCTACTGCCTCTATTATTAACCCCTTCTGGTATGTTTTCCCTGGGTTTCTGAGTTTGACATGTTCAGATGGAGCTGTTCGAGGTGACTATGGTTGTCAGCTTTTAAACTGATCCATGGTTGCTCTGCTCTTTCTTCTGATTTCTACATATCAAGCAGCTTTTAAAGGCACTAAAACAGGCAATGCTGTTGTTGGTTTTCCTGTTGGCAACCCTAATGTTGATTTCTATTTGCCATTAGGGTTTTAAGACTGCTCTGAGGTGGTATTTGACCTGTTGTGCAGCCTACTCTCTAATCCAGAGCTGTCTTAATGGGCTTAGATTTCCCAGTTTCAAAATAACAATTTTCCTGACTGTCTGGGGTGTGTAAGAATTGCCTCCAGGGAACCAGTCAGAGAAGCTTTATGAAAGCGGGTGAAGATAGCCTGTAAACTGTAGTACAAGTTTGTGTGAGCAGATGGGCTAGTAACCTGCAGGCATTTTGTGGGGCACTAACTGTTTTGAACTGACTTGTAAGGCTGCTGTCCTCTTACGATCTCTGACCTTTTGTACCTGAACACCAGTTGTATGACATCTGCGCATCTCTGCAGAAAAACTTGTCCCATTGCGGACTTTAGCACCCATTCAGGTAGCCACTCTTTTCCTTTACTGAGAGTTGAAAATCAACAGCTGAAGCTTCTTGGTGTGAGGCTGCAGTATGGGCTAAAGCTTCACCTGAAGGAGCGTCTCCACCCCCATTGTTCTGCCCGGACACTGAGGTCCAGCTCCGAGGGCCTTCTGGCGGTTCCTGCGCTGCAAGAAGCCAAGTTACAGGGAACCAAGCAGAGGGCCTTCTCGGTGGTGGCACCCGCCCTGTGGAACGCCCTCCCACCAGATGTCAAAGAGAAAAACAACTACCAGACTTTTAGAAGACATCTGAAGGCAGCCCTGTTTAGGGAAGCTTTTAATGTTTGACAGACTATTGTATTTTAATATTTTGTTGGAAGCCGCCCAGATGGGTGGTGGCCAGATGGGTGGGGTATAAATAATATATTATTATTATTATTATTATTATTATTATTATTATTATTATTCACCTGGTAATTTTGTGCTACATTGCAGAATATCCTGCAGCACAGCAGGGATAAAAACATAGGATCAGCTCTGTTGGTATTCAGAGGCAATCTGCCTCCGATATTGGAGCAAGAACCTAGCTAGCATGGCTAATAGCTGATGATAGTCTCTTCCAAGATTTTGTTCGCTCCTCTTTTAAAAGCCCTCCAACTTGATGGCCATCACAACTCCTTTTCAGTCCCACAAGGTGGGACTAAGTCTATAGCTTAACTTTGTGCATAATTTGACTGAGCATGGGGAACCTCCAACCTGGAGACCAAATAAGACACTCCTGGTCCTCAGGACTCTCCCAAGCCATGCCCCTCACCAGTGTAGCTCCATGCCCTCCTTGAGTACTTTCGCTAGGCTGGAAGGTATCTTAGCTGTGATAATGTTTGCCTGGATGGAAGATGGAGAGATGCCTCTGTGTGGATGTGCTACAACAGGAATGGGGAACCTGGCGCCCTCAAGATGATGCTGTACCCCAACCATTGTATGTATCCGTGACCATTGGCCATGTTGGGTGGGGCTGATGGGAGTTGAAGTCCAGCAACATCTGGAGAGCCACAGCATCCCTATCCCTGGCGCATAGAAAACTTTGGAGTTTTTCTGGAATGTAGTTTGCTGCACAAAAGTAAGACTTGCCTTGATTGCTCTGCCCATGTTTGCTTCTGGCTCCACTCACTTTTTGCCTCTGCCCCCACCTGCCACGGACAAGCAGCCCCTGGAAGGTTGCTCATGAAGGAATGTGGCCCTTGTGTTGAAAAAGTTGGCTCACCAATGTAGTAAAGGTAGTCTTCCAGATCAGTAGGCACGACTTTTAGTTACCCCCTCTCTGGAAATGTTGACCTGGTGCCGTAGAATAAGGTGGGGGAAGCTCTGAGGTGGCAGATGACATTTATGAATGGTCCCCTCCATAAACAGCTCCCTGCAAGCAGAAAGCTAGCACGGCAGCTGGGCTAAATGTGCCAACTTTTAACTTGCAAAGACATGTTTATATTGGGGAACGTTATTATCTCATTCTTCTGAATGTGTAGACCAAGGCTTTTGCCTGGAGAGAGAGATGGATGTCAGGTGGACAAAGATGGATCTCCACATGGGTTCTCCGGGGTTTTACATGGCTTCCCTTCCCTTTATACCCTTCCAACCAGTCTCTTGTACTTGCAGTCAGAGTGGGAAGAGGGTGTCCGCATTCTCCCATTCTTTACAAGGTGGGTGAAGTTGAAATCCTAATCCACCGTAGCAACTGGGATTTCAAAACCAGGGGTGGGTGGGCTGTTGTTGTCTTAACTCCAGGATGATTAGCAATGAGTTGACCAGGATGTGATCGGGTGCATTATGTTTTACAGGTGAAGTCTTTGCTTGACTACCTTCTGCAGCACAAAATAATTAAGTGTGCCTCAACTCTGAGCTTAATGAGGGGTTTTGCTGACCTGACAAGGGCCCTAGTGAAATAGGCAGGTCTTGAGCATTGTCTTTGTCTTTAGCAAATACCTTTGGCCCACACGGTCCCTGTCGTGGGGAAGGCTGTGGGGAATCTCCTCTCTCTCTCCCCCCCCCCCTTAGTGATGGCATAACAATGTCTTCCTTCCATTCCAGGCGTGGGCTAGCGTGGCCACAGAGAGGGTGTGAGCTCGCTGCACTGGACGCCACCCGGACCCCAGAAGAGAGACTGCTGGGCTATGAGGGCCTGAAGGGATCGTGCCCACTCTTAACGCCGCCTGCCGTGAGGTTTGCAGCCATGAGCAGGTAGGAGCCATCGGCAGAGCAGATCTGGGATTAAAGGATCAGCCAGCTGTTTGCCGTTTCACGGCTCCCTCCTGGTGGAGTTTAGTAGGTCAGAGCTGCCCAGGGAGTGTTGGGAGGGGGCAGAGGAAACAGGCAGACAGTGGGGGCTTGGGGAATGCAGCGCCTGACTCCCCGATTCACCTCAGACACCCTGCTATCACCTCCTTTCCTCATTCTAAAGGCTGATCTCTGTGTTGAAAAGAATAATGTAGCAGAGTCCCTGTGGGACTATATCACTTCAGATGGCAAGTGGTAGTAGGGGAAGTCAAGGGTTTCTTAATGCTCCCCTATGTTTAAAAACGAAGCAAAAAATGCCCTCCAAACCCTCTGTACAGTGATTCCTCCACATGCAAACTTTAGTGGTACAGTCCTGCAAGCACTCTGCTCATGATTCTGCTGATGGCGTAACTTGGTTCTTCTCTAGAGCTTTTCAAGCTAGCAAAGAATCAGTGTCTATCTGTTTTCGTTTTTCCAAAATGTCCACCAGGGAGGTAGGGGTGTGTGTGTGTTGGGAGGCTTGGAGGTGATTACGCAAAAACTGATGCCACATTTTCTAGGTGGGTGACCGTTCTCCAGAGGCATCTAAAGTCCCTAGACCAAAGTAAGCTCCATACTATCAGGTCTTGCCATTCGTGGCCTGTTCAACTAGGCTGCACCATTCCCAGCTTAGGGTTGGCCTGAGAAGTTTGCAACTGGGTTACATGCCCTCCCTCCCTCCCTCCCTCCCTCCTTCCTTCCCCACCCCTCTCCAGGCAAGGTGGTTGTGCCTGCCATCTTGGTGACCCTCTGGGTTTTTTCAGGTGCCCAAGTGCTGAGGGAGCACAATGAATGGCGGCGATGATTGCTCTGTTGTGGATCGAGGTGGGCGCCTGGCAGTCACACCTGTGCCCGTGGGCTGGCAGCGCATGGTGGAAGAGGGTGGAGTGCGCTATATCAGGTAAGCCTCGCATTATATCTGGTGATGGGGCAGATGGGGCTCATCCATCACCTAGGAGAAGGGAAACTCTGATCCTAAACCTCCTCTGCCTTGTGGGATATCTTCAGGAGAAGAAAAGGCTATGGAGTAAACTCTACACAAATCCAGAGTGGAGTCCCTAAGGCGGCTGGATGGCGCTTTGTACGCCTCCTTCCTGCAGCACCTGCAGCCAAGCTGGTGCCAAATGTCTTGCTCTGCTTTCCTTTGGACCACATCAGTGAGGCTGAGGGGGGGGGGTTGTCGTCTGGGCAGCCCAGGAGCCCCATACTCAGCGTCCAGAATTGCACCCTTTGGTGCTGCTAATGCAACACTTTGACTTCACCCTCAGAGGTGCACTCCGTTGTCTCTGGAGACAGATGGATGCCGATGGTGAGCTTCTTGTCCGTCCCCCTGGTGTACTAGTCCCCTGACACTTCTTTCTTTCTTTCTTTCTTTCTTTCTTTCTTTCTTTCTTTCTTTCTTTCTTTCTTTCTTTCTTTCTTTCTTTCTTCCCACCCTCCATAGTCCCAGTGGCACAAGCCTGGCTTCGTTGGAGCAGACTCGTGCATACCTGCTGGCGGACGGCACATGCAAATGTGGCCTGGAGTGTCCCCTCAACATGCATAAGGTACAGAACTTGGGAGAGAGAACCAAAACTGTGCTTGCCACCAGCAGTGGACTCTGGCCTGGAGCTTTCCAACCTTTGCCCAAGTACTGAGAATAACAAAAGGAGAACAAAGGTTGGCAGTAGGCATTTTGGAGAATGTGTTACACCAGGCTTCCTCAACCTCGGCCCTCCAGATGTTTTGAGACTACAATTCCCATCATCCCTAACCACTGATCCTGCTAGCTAGGGATCATGGGAGTTGTAGGCCAAAAACACCTGGAGGTTGAGGAAGCCTGTGTTACACCAAGTCAGCCCATGGACCCGATCTAGTTCAGTGTCCTCTGCACCAATTGGCAGGGGCTCTCCAGCGCTTTCAGGGAAGGGAACGTTGCCAACTTGACCCGGGGATGACAAGGCCTGAACCTCAGACCTTTTGCATGCAAAGCACCTGTTGCACCACTGAGCCATGGCTCTTCTTCTGCTAGTGGCCAGGCCTCGTTCCAGAAAACGGGAGAGTTGGTCATTTGCTGGGAACCCTAGACTTGCAAACGGCCACCAGCCCAGCACTACCACCATTACTGTTCTTGCTTTCTGCAGAGTGCCCATTTGGGCCAGAGACGTGGGCTGGAGAGGCACCTCTTTGTGGCAGCTCATTCCACAGCTTTGTAATTTAGCCCCAGAAACTGGATACAGAAAACCAGCCCATCTAGTGCAACATCCTCACAGTGGCCAACCATAAGCCTGTGAGAAGCTCACAAGCAGGACCTGAGTGCAACAGCCCTCTTCCCACTTGCTATTCCCAGCATCCTGCCTCTGGCAGTGGAGGTAGATTACAGGGAATTAAATATGGGGAGTGTTTACAAGTGCTGAAAAGAATTGCTGGATGTGGCATTCACTTTCCTAAAGATTCCCAGCCTTTTTAAAGGAAGTTTCTAGCCTTTGTTGTTCCAAAGGCACACTTAAACTTATGAAAGCAGAGCCTGATTGATTCTCAGAAACCGGGAGAAGGGGGGCTGTGGGATGGGGCTCCAGTGCCCTGTAATTCCTTGCTGCTCCTTATGGGAAGACTAAAGGAGGCAAAACGAGAAAAAAAGGCAAATGGGCTTAATCTGCCCAATAACTCAAGGCTGCAGAATACAGCTTGCAGAGAGTACATACAACAGAGAGTTTTCTGCTGTAGAGCCCTGTTTGGCTTGGGCATTCCAGCTCTGTGATCCTCAGGCTAGAAAAAGGTCTGACCCTCTACAGTTCTGCCAAATTCTGCCCTTTAATTTGAAGAGCAGCATGCTAGATCCGTGAGCGGGGACATGTTCACCACACTAAGCACCAGTAGCTATTTTGGAAAGGAACAGAAAGTGTGTGTGTGGCTTGGTTGGGGTCAGATCTTGTCATTCAGCAGCAGCAGCAGAAGCTGGCAGTGCAGCCAGGGCTCCCTTCTGCCAACAGCACATTCCTCGCTCTTCACAGTGCAGGGGCTATCCAGCTCTCCATCTCAGGGAAACCTGTTCCGAGTCAGCTGTCATTTGCCAAAGAACCTCTGCATGTTGCAGAGGATTCTGGGGGGGGGGGGAATAGGGATGCTCCAGGCTGCTTCACACAGAGTCCCAAATCAGGCCTTTTGCTCACATTCACTCTGTGTGGCCAGAGCATGCTAGGACACACCTGGCACATGTGCTGCTGCTGCTCATTTCAAGGGAAGTTGCCTTTGCAGGAAGGGAAAGGGCCGTAGCTCAGTAGGTAGAGCACCTGCCTTTCAGACAGAAGGCTCCAAGTTCAATCCCTGGCATCCTCAGGGCTGAACCGAGAAACTTCTGTTTGACACCCTGGAGAACCACAGCCAGTGTAGATAATACTGAGCTAGACGACCCAATAGTCCATTGTTTCTTCTCCTTTGTGGCTGGACAGAGCCACCTGCTGCATGGGTTGTAACCAGTTGTAACCAGAGCTGTTCGTATTCCCCTTGTGAGCAAGCACACCACACACATGTGGAAATCAGCCTGCCTTTGGCATCCTAAGAATCTCAGCTTTCGTTTTTTTAAAGAACAAGGTACTAGTCCTTTTTGATGCAAAGACACCTTTGAAAACATGTGAATGGTGTTTGGAGAAAGAAGGCAGAGGGGAGATGACTAAGACGTCAGAGGGTTGGGAAGAGGGGCATTGCTTATGTGTTCTCCATGGCTCTTTGCTTGCCCCCCTGCCCCAGGGCTAACAGACGAATTAATTGTGCAAACCGTATGCAGATTGATTCGATTTGCACAGTTTATTCAGGTTTCAGGATTCAGTCTCCGCTGGTGGAGCTTTGTGGGCGCCTGTTTTGCTCTGAAGGTCATCTGCTTTCCACCCCTTGGGATGACCCTCCATTCTAGTTTCTTGCTTTAAGGATGACTGTATGTGGAGAAGAATTAGTGAAAGAATCAGCACAAGTTTGCATTATGGGGTCAATAAGGTAACAGTCCTCATTAGTGTGCTGGAGAAAGCAGGATTGGAGAAAGCAAGATTCAGATCCCTGCTCAACTACAAAGCTCACTGGGTATCCTCGGGTCATTCAAAATTTCAGCCTAACTCCCCACCCCTGGGTTGTAGTGCAGAGGGCAGAACCATATATGCTCCTCTGTGAGTTCCTTGGAGGAAGGGTGGGTTTAAAACAGGGTGTGGGCACCTTTGGCTCTCCAGGCACCGATTGACCACAATCGCCATCATTCCTGACCATTAAGCCATTCTGGGCCTCTTAAGGTGGGTTCCAGCACCTCTCAGGTGGGCACTTTCTATTCTAAAAGAACGAGAGAGAGGTGTTTATGGCAAGTTCTGGCACCTCTTTTTCTAGAAAAAATAGCACTGACAACAATCCTGTGAGGTAGGTGAGGCAGAGAGGCAGTGACTGGCCCAGGGTCACTCAGTGAGCTTCCTGTCTGAGGGGATTTGAACCCTGCTCTCCCAGGTTTTAGTCCAGTACTCTAACCATTGCACCACACTGACTCTAACTTGGACCACAAGAAATGGCCTGACTCCCACTGCAGTCTCTTTTTATCACCTCGTTCCCCTGGACTAGTCAGGTGCCCTCCTGTTTTTAAGTTATTTTCTTCCCACCCTGTCATGGTTAGGTGTTCAACTTCGACCCAGCAGCAATGGTGACAGGGAGTGAAGGAAGCAAGGGCGACGAGGACATGACCAAGCTGTGCAACCACCGACGGAAAATTGTGGCTATGGCCACGCTGTACCGCAGCATGGAGAGCCATGGACCCCTGAGCCTGCCACACCTGGGGCCAGGTAACTGTGGTCTCCTGCACGGGGCCATATTCCTTCACTGTTCTTTTTGGTAGCACTGTAAACCTGGCCAGCGCTAGGGACTGGGAACTGGCTTAGCCAGCCAGCCTGTTCAACCCCAGTGTGAGTCATTTGCTCTGGGCTGTCTTCCATTTAGGAGACCTGCTTAGATGGGTGCTCACACATCAAATTCAACCTGTGTACACAAATGTTTGATCTGTACGCTCATAAAGTTATTTGCGTGTCATATTCTGTGAGTGTGCAGTTTGTATACCTGTGTCCACAGCAGCTGAGCTGTACAAATCAGCAACTGTAGACTCTTTTCACACAAGCACTTGCACATGTGTCCAAACACCCTGTACAAATCTTCAGTGTAATGTGTGAACGACCCTATAGAGACACAAGGGGAATGGCCCTCTAATTGTTTGTATCCTATTTTTTTTATGTTATGTTTATTGTTGTTCGGTTATTGAGATTATGTAAAGTAAAAGAAAAATGAAAAGAAAAACAAGTAACACTGTGGATACTCCTAAAGTGGGATATGACTTTTATCCTTTCACACTACAAGTAATATGAAGTCACATGTACCTCAACAGTGAGAAAAAATGTGCTTCAGACATCACAGATTTGGGCAATACCAGTATAACCATTGAACAACGTCCCCAAGGAAGAATTAGGGACGTCCCAAATGTATTTGACTTCAGATTTATCTTAAACATTAATTTTTTTTTGCTTCTGGTGACTTTTGTCTTCTGTATCTGCTCCACATCATCTAGTACCACCAGACTCATCACTTCCATTGCCATCATCATTAGTTAATGCAAATATAGTGGTTTACAAAGTATATATTTTAAAAAACCCTGAAACATTAACTTTGCTGAGGCCCATGCAGTTTGCTTTTGCCGTGATGGCCTTTTGCATCTCTTGCCTTTTTACCTGTTTCCAGGGCCCAGCTTGACCCAGCTGCCTCACCCAACCACACCGGGGCCCAGCAGTCGCCCACAGCAGATGCTTCCCAGCAAAGCCTCCACCACCTTGGCGAAGGGCCCTGAACTCTACCAGCAGTGCCCCTCGGATCGCTATGGCAACACCTGGTCCAGCCCGAGCTCTCCTTTCCCCCGCCACCACAACACTCTCTTTGGGGATGTCTTCCCAGGCCACCTGCCTGCCACCACCAATGGCAACGCCCGGCCGTCCTTCCCAACTGAGCTGAGTGCTGTGGGGGCCCCCTTCCTGCACAGCAAGACCCTCCCAGACACGCTGTCCCGGCCCTACCCTTCCAGCTGCCTCCTCTTCCCCCCGCCGGATGAGGCGGCCTCCAGCCAGGAGGGCGGCCCCTGGAGCAGCCGGCCGGTGCCTCTGGGGTCTCAGACCAGCACCACAGGCTCACCCGCCCCCACCACCCTCTCCTCCATTTCATCGCCGGCAGGCAGCGCCGAGCCGTCCCCGCAGCGCTCTCGGCACTCCTCAGCTTCCTCGGAGCAGGGCCTCTCTGGACACCGCCCAGCCGCCAGGCCCCCCGGCTTGGATGCAGCGGCCCCAGCCAATGCCTTAACCAACCAAAGCAGCAATAACCTGCCCTCAGTGCCCTTAGGCGTTGCCCCGGAAGGCAAAGGACCGCCCAGCCTGCTGCTGCTCCACCCTCAGGGCCCAGGCTCCTTCCCAGCCAGCAGCTTGTTGAGTGCAGCCGCCAAGGCCCAGCTGGCCAGCAGGGGGCGTCCCGACGAGCTGGCTGCCAGCACTTTACCCAGCCGCTTGCTACTGTCCATGGTGGGCGGGCGAGCGCCCAGGCGGCAGCGCCGCTCTCCCACCGTCCTGCGCCTGCTCAAGGACTCCCACTCGGCGGGGCAGGCGGGGGGGCTCGCCCATCCGGAGGAGACGCCGACCCGACACCCCCGGCCTCGGGACCAGCTGCCGGCAGGGGAGGCCAAGAATGGACCCCCCAGCTCCGGGGCTCCGGCTCAGCCACTCTCGTCCCTGCTCAGCCTGCTCGCTCCCCCCGTGAGCTCACTGGCCGCCCCTGGCCTCCCGCCGGTGCCCCCGACCCCCGCCGGCGACAGCCCCAGCCCTTTGCCATCCTTCCAGGACTTCAACAGCCAGCTCCTCAGCCTCTTTGGGCAGCTGGCCTCGGCGTCTTCTGAACAGATCTCAGGGAGCCCCCCACAGCCAAAACCGCCTGCCTCCCCGCTCGGATCACATGGCACCCCAGGTAGGTCTGTGCGTCTGTAGGTGGGTGGTGCCCTTCACAGAGGCAAACTCCTTCCCCGCCACACCACCTCTGAGGGCTGGAAAGATGGGGGGAAACTCGCCCCTGGAGGCAGTGAGGTGTCTGTTATATGTCTCCTTCCCGAGGATGGGGAAACCTGTGGCCCTCCAGATGTTGTGGAACTACAACTCCCATCAGCCCCAGTCAGCATGGCCAGTAGGATGGGAATTGTAGTTCAGCACGTTCTGGCTGAAGCCCAGGCTTAGCTCACTTGCGTTGAGCTATGTTACTCGGCCGCAGCCTTTCCACCCTCAGCAGCTGTTGTAGGGTAGTGGTAGGCAGCTCAGGTTTGCTCAGAAGCAAGCCCTGCTATTTCAAATGTGGCTTATTCCTCAGTACAAGTGCATTGGGATTACAGCCTCGCTGTGTGTGAACAGCAAGCGAGAATGTTCCCCTCGGTCAAGCCTTGCCTCAGTCGACATCTAGTAACTAGTATCACGCTAGCTTTTATTTCTCGGGGCCAAACCAGGCTAGGCGTTTTTTTTGTTCTTACTTTAATGGGGTTGCAGGTGGTTCTGCATCTGATCGGAGCAGCGGTGGTGCAGAAAGGTGCTTAACCTTTTCTCTCAGACAGTTTTCCTGATCAAAATCAGCCCCTCATCTCACCAGCTGTTTTGCATTGTGTATATACTGGATTTCTGTTTTCCACAGCAAGAAAAGCAGCACAGGTCACACTTGGATCGGGAAAATGGCCTGTAGGTTAAACTCCTTTCCACTAATCCAGCTAGATTTGGGGTAAAAACCAAACCTGTGTGGGGACACAGCACATGCTTCTGTCCACATAGTTACTGTGGCCCCGAGCTTTTATACTTGGGGGGTACAAAAAATCCAGGTGCCTAGTAGCTGGGTCTGGTGACTGGGTTGCCTCAAAGCTCACAAGGCTGTTTGCTTCAAGCCGGTGCCTAGAAAATTTTGCTACCTCTTTACTTAGGGCGGGGCCATAATTCAGAGATAGAGGACATAGGTTGCATGCAGAATGCCCCAGGTTAACTCCCTGGCAGATATCAGGGGATGTTGAAGACCTCTCTGCCTGAGACCCTGGAGAGCAATCGCTAGCCAGGAGAGACAACGTGGGCTGTATGGACACATAATCTGGACTGGTTTTCTTTTATCTGTTTATTTAATCTTTACCTGACTCTTCAGCTGAAAAAGCTCAAAGAGCAGTTTATGTACAGTCAATGAAAACAAGGCAGCCCCTCCCTGCAGGCTTACAACCTAAAATAAGGAAAAAAGGAATGGGTAGGGAAGGGGAAGGGGCAGGGGCAGGGAAGCAAAGCCAGCCCTCAGTTTTTAAATAGGAGAGTTCATAATTGAGATGGGGAGCAGAACAACTCATGTGCATCTTATCTCTGTGCAGTAGGCTAATTTCTCCACACACCCCTGTTTCCTCCCCCCAGATGCGCCAGAGGCATTATCAGAGTTCCTTGGCAGATTCTAGTCAGGGGGAAACAGTCAAGGAGTGTTCCAAGCAGGGTTAGGGAGGGGGTGGCCTGGGGAGGGGAGATATGGCTGGGCTGCTTGTGTGCTTCCAAGCACCAGATAGAGAGACCAGGAGGACTGCATTCAAACCTGGCCCCCAGATTCCCCACACCTGCTTTATAATGACCAGCAGGGATGGAAAGTGTTCAGGTCCCTCAGCAGAACCAATGTCATGGCCCTGCTTGCTACCTCCCTAAGGCAGCTGGAAGTATTGCTTGCATAATGAATGCACAGTCTTTTGAGTACAGTGGTGCCCCACAAGACGAATGCCTCACAAGACGGAAAACCCGCTAGACGAAAGGGTTTTCCGTTTTGGAGGTGCTTCGCAAAACGAATTTCCTATGTGCTTGCTTTGCAAGACGAAAATGTATTGTGAGTTCCTGCGGGGTTTTTTTCCTCCCCCCCTTTTTCCCAAGCTGCTAAGCCGCTTATCAGCTGACCCGCTAAGCCGCTTAACAGCTGATCCGCTAAGCCGCTTAACAGCTGATCCGCTAAGCCGCTTAACAGCTGATCCGCTAAGCCGCTTATCAGCTGATCCGCTAAGCCGCTTATCAGCTGATCCGCTAAGCTGCTAATAGCGCTAATCCGCTAATCCGCTAATGGGCTTGCTTCGCAAGACGGAAAAACCGCAAGACGAAGAGACTCGCGGAATGGATTCTTTTCGTCTTGCGACGCACCACTGTACAAAAGAAAAAGTAAGCAAGCAGGGTGGTTTCAGACACTGGAGAAAGAAGCGGGGAGACATGTGAGTGCCTCTCTCCCGGCTAGAGAGGTAGGAAGGTTGTCTTCCACTGATGTCAGCAGAAGTCTTGCACGTACTGTCAGTCTGGTCCAACACAGACCCACATTTTCTCGCCTTCAGCCATGGCTACTTGGCACTGCCCATTCCCTTCTATCCTTGGCCTTTTAAAGAGCATGTCCCAAGCAGCAAGACACATCGTGGTTTCACACAATGATTTTTCTGAGCTTCACTTTGACCCCATTGCCCTTCTTCACAGAAATAGTTTATAGAATTGTACAGTTGGAAGGGATCTCAGTGGTCATCTAGTCCAACCCCCTGCAATGCAGGAATAAATATGAGCTATGAAGTAATAATGAAAAGATGGCAGAAGGAACCCATGGACTTTCCCTCAGCACCAAAACTCTCACAGATTTAGAATTCAGAATTGGAATCACAATCCCCCTCCACGCCTCCATTGCCCTTCTTGTCTTCTCCTCTCTTGAATTTTAGACCAAGATCACTGGGGCAGAGACCAGTTCTCTTATACTCTGTGAAGCAACATGCACATTGGTGATGCTATTTACATAATCATAAAGGATCAGGGATGTCTTTCATGGCAGAAAACAGGGCTCCCATGTAGGCCTGAGCCCCTGTACTTATCTCTGGTAAAAGAAAAAAGTTAGTACTCTTTCCAATCAATATTCTGGAAACATTGTCCAAAAATTGTGGTTTCCCTCACTTGCAAACTGTTCGTATACCTTACATTAGGGAGGTTTTGGGGAGGGGCAGGGGTCGCAGCCCCCCAGGTGACTCCCATCATTCCTGATTGCTGGCTGGACTGATGGGAGTCCTTAACATACAAAGGGTCACATATTCCCCATTTCTGTACTTGTACTTTCTGCCTACCTCCTTTCCCCAGTGCTGTTAGGAACAGGGAAAGCTGCCTTATACTAAAGCAGATCACTGGTCCCTCTAGCTAAGTGCTGTCTGCATGCTGACTGCCAGTGTCCTGCCAGGGTTTCAGACTGGGAACATTCTCAGCCTTCCCAAGAGATGTCAGGACCTGAACCTGGGACCTTCTGCATGCAAAGCAGATGCTCTACCAGTCAGCTAGGATGCTTCCGTTTTGCACCTGGAGCTCATGCCTCTGGCCCAAGCTGCATGCTTACATCAACCATCAATGCAAATTCTGCCACACTGCTCTATCTAGCAGGTGGGTTTCCCCCAGTCTGGACTACAGAGTTGGGGAACTCTAACCCTTCCCTGCACAGGGAGCATCCCTCCCGAGGCGCGTAGTAGCTTTGCAAGGAAGGGCGATTTTTTTCAGCAGGATCACCCTGGGGGAGACATCGGTTAACCTCTTGCCTTCCTCACTCTGCAAACCACATTCTGATAGAGGTTCCTTTGTGTCTGCTATTTAGCATCAAGAAGAAGAAGAAAGGTTCATGGCAGTGGAGGGCAAATGGGGTGCTGCCCCACCCACCTCACTCTGCCCTCAGCCAGGCCCCATTGGCCTGTCCAGTTTAGGGCCTGGCACTGCCTGCTAGACTCCTGCATCTCAGTCTTGCTCTTGCAGGGAGGATGAAGACACACTAGCATTAGCTTCCACCCCAGCAGTCCCAGTGGGCATCACCACTGACTCCCAGAACTTGGCAGCAAAGCATGTTAGCATCAGGGATCCCTCCTATCATGGCAAAAAAAGCCACACAGGCGGATGCTACCAAGAAGGCACAGCAACGTGCAGAAGGCGGTTTGCACACCTTGGATGCTAGCAGTGGGCAATCTTTTATTTCCTTCTCTGTAGCTGTCAGCAGCGCTTCCATAAAGGTAAAGCCCTTCTGGCTCACGGAACAGTTTTGCTTGTCCAGCCAAGGAACTGGTTATTGCTGCCTCCGCACAGCTGTGCAGCAGATGTTGTATTAAGAGGAGCTTCAATAAGAGTAACCAGGTGCAAAGGAGGGGAGAGAGCTGTGCACGTCTAATAGCTGTGCAGAAGACGGAATTTAGTGAGGACAGCATTTTTCATTGCTCTTAGGGTCTGGATACGGCACTTTCCCAGTCTTCAGATGGCAGGGACTGGGGCTTTCTACATGTGGAATATGTTCTCTGCCATTGTGCTGTGGCCCCTCCCATGACACAAAGTGAACTGCCCCTCCTCTCTTCCACTGCACCGACTTCATCTTCATCCTATACCTGGCGTAGAAGCCAGCCAGAAACAAAGCCTTGTATTTTTCTGCAGCTGAGCTATGATGGATGCTGAGAATTATTTGATGTTCATCATCTTGTGGGTGGAGCATGGTGCAAGTGCTTGCAAAGGAGCCAGGAAGAGTCTAGTGGGGTCAGCTAACCAGGAAAATAACAGCCTCACCTGCTCCTTTACTTTGCTCTTTAAAAAAGATGAACATCAAATAATTATCAGCATCCAGCTGCAGAAAAAATTTTGAGTTGTAGAAATTCTTTGTTACACTTTTTATCCCACCCTTTCTCCAAGGAGCTCAGAGTGAAGTACATGGTGGCCCTTGCCAGGCCAGGTTATCGTCACGATAACCCTGTGAGGCAGGTTAGGCTGAGAGATGCTGACCAGCTCAGAGCAAAGCTCAGCACACTATTTATTTTGTTCAAAATATTTATGTGAATCACCTATACTCAAAGATCTCTAAGTGATTTACAGTAGAATAAAATACAGAATGATAGTCATCGTAAATAAATCAGTAGCGTATCAAAAGGTGACCATGTAAAATTAACCTTCCAGAAATTCTTGAAATGAAAATGTTTTCATGCTGAAATCTGTCCAATGTTGGTGCTTGCCTCCCTCACTTCCACAGGGAGGGTGCTCTCAATAATAATAATAATTTATTATTTATACCCCAGCCTCTCTGGGCGGCTTCCAAAAAAATATTAAAATACTATAATACATCAAACATTAAAAGCTTCCCTAAAGAGGGCTGCCTTCAGATGTCTTCTAAAAGTCTGGTAGTTGTTGTTCTCTTTGACATCTGGTGGGAGGGCGTTCCACAGGGCGGGTGCCACCATCGAGAAGGCCCTCTGCCTGGTTCCCTGTAACTTGGCTTCTCGCAGGGAGGGAACCGCCAGAAGGCCCTCGGAGCTGGACCAGATATACTGGACCAAGGCCGTTTAGGGCTTTAAAGGTCAGCACCAACACAGTGAATTGTGCTCGGAAACGTCCAGGGAGCCAATGTAGGTCTTTCAAGACCGGTGTTATGTGGTCTTGGCGGCCGCTCCCAGTCACCAGTCTAGCTGCCGCATTCTGGATTAGTTGTAGTTTCCGGGTCACCTTCAAAGGTAGCCCCACGTAGAGCGCATTGCAGTAATCCAAGCGGGAGATAACTAGAGCATGCACCACTCTGGTGAGACAGTCTCCGGGCAGGTAGGGTCTCAGCCTGCATACCAGATGGAGCTGGTAGACAGCTGCCCTGGATACAGAATTGACCTGTGCCTCCATGGGTAGCTGTGAGTCCAAAATGACTCCCAGGCTGCGCACCTGGTCCTTCGGGGCACAGTTACCCCATTCAGAACCAGGGAATCCTCCACACCTGTCTGCCTCCTGTCTCCCCAAAACAGTACTTCTGTCTTGTCAGGATTCAACCTCAATCTATTGCAGGGGCTGCTGCCCTAAATGCTGTTATGAGTATAGAGAGTTTTGATTTCTAAGTTCAACTCCTGGCTGTGATGTAGCTAGCCTATCCACGTGCTTTATGAAGGAATAAGTTCCGTTGAGCTCAGCAGGATCACCTTCTGAGCATACATGGAAACCAGGCCTCTAGTGGCCTTTTCTGAACAAGCCCTTCTGGGAAGGGGCAAGCATGGAACAGTGTATGGGGGGGGGGAGTCCTTGAGGCGCCGCGTTGCTCTTCCTCAGTGTCTGTGCCTTTCTTGTCCCTTTCTAGGTGCCAGTTCCGCTTCACCTCTGACTCCCAAAGCCCCGCCGGCAGCCAGCCCTGTCCCCACCAGTGCAATGGAAGGCGGGGGCCTGGGCTGCCCTGTGGCCTCGGGCCCCAACCCCTTCCCCTTCCTGGCACAGGAGCAGGCGCTGCCTTTTGGGAATGCTCTACCTCCCGGGCTGCTCCCACTGGGCTCCTTCCCCTTCTCGCTGACGCTGGGCCCGGAGACGCCACTGCCCCCCCTGAACCTGCAAGGGGACCCCGAGGGGCAGCCCTTGCTGCCGCTGGTGCTGCCCAGCCTGGATTTGCTGCACCAACCCAGCGGACTCCTGGCATCGCTGCTGGGGCTGCCAGAGGCGACGTGCGAGGTGGAGAGGGAGGCAGGCGCCACGGAGCCCCTGCTGGAGCCCTTCAGCGGCCTCCATGAAACTCTGCAGCCCCTGCTCTTCCCAGCACTTTCCACCCCTCCAGCTGTCCTAGCTTTAAACTCAGCACTGCTGGCGACCAGCCTAGGCCCTTCTGACCCTGGGCCAGGCCCCCCACAGGTAAGGCAACTGTAGGCGGGGTTTGCCGGGGGCTGCTTGTTCCTTTTCAGAGGAAGGTAGAAGTTGCACAGGTGCAGCTTCTCCTCTCGCAGGGCACTGGGGAGGAGGGAGGGTGGATGGAAGGAACTGTATTTAGTGAATACCAGCCAGGCTCAAAACTCTTCAAGGGGCCTTTTGCAATGTGGTCACAGATGGAAAGCAGGTGGGAGGAGGAGATGACAGCCGCAGGAAGCAAGGGGCTTGCACACACCTGAAAAGCAATGTTTTCTGTCTTTCTTTTAAACTAATGGTGGAACATTTATTATTTTATATGGCGCCACTTTGCAGAGGCCCATAAACAACTTCCATGGCTCAGGGCGTTTCCATAATTTGTCCATCGCCATGTGGGTGGAGGTGGGGTGATTCTATACCCCTCAAATACTATAGAGGGGTGCAGTGCAACTCTGCCCACAGAATCCCTGCCAATCATTGCTAGGGCATCCAGCGCCAGGGGATGGGAGGCAGAGCTCTGCCCTCACCAAAATAGCATCCCAAAGTGTAATACTGAAGTGTAGCATCAAAAGCAGGAAGACAGGCATTTACTCTCTAGTGAGGGGCTAGTAAGCAAAGGGCTCTCCAAGATACATGTGGGACTGGGAGCTACATGCCCACTTTGCTCCTAGTGCCCTGTGTCTGGGTCTCATTCCTTGGTCATGCTGTAGTGTTAGAATGCCAGGGATTAATAATCAAGAATGAGATCGACATTTGAAGGCTCAGCTGACCTGCCATATTGCACAGATAGGAGCAAGCACGGCTGCTCTAAAAGAACAGAAATTCTCCAGAGGGTGGGATGCGGCAACATTGAGCAATAGCAACAGGCTTCAGGTGCTCTCCCAAAATCAGCTGCTGGGCTTGCCCTGCCCCTTCGCTCCCATCTCACCCTCTGCTGCTTCTTCCGCCCCAGACTGGCCTGGCTGGCACTCCTGTGGCACCTACCTCCACCAGCGCAACATCGACGACTACTGAGGGCGCCCCCAGCACCTCAGGGCGGCTGCATCCCCTGATGCCTCAGCTTGTGAACCCACTGCTGAGCACCACACTTCTGGGTGAGTTAAACCCCTTCTTTCTGCATGGCCAACTCCGGGGTGGTGGAAGAGGGGCTAGCAGGAGCTGCAGCCACATACTAACATGTCTGAATCGGTGGGACTGGGATTGAAAAGGGCCCAGATGTAGTTGTGTCACGGCAGAAAGAAACAGTCCCACTTTTACAGCTTTGTATTGTCAGCCCTTCCACCCATTCTGGTTTATTATTTGGGCCTCTAGTTGAAAAGGAATCACAGGCACTGATACTATGCATTCATTAATGCTCCACATAGGGTCTGGTCACCCTCCCTCCAGGCAACAGAAACCATGAAAGGAGCCAAACTGACAACAAAAAAAACTGTGGCCAAGGTCACCCAGTCAGCTCATTGAGGTGGTGATGGGGAAACACCCCTCTGACTTCTGTTTACTTGCATTTTCCCTCTTGATCCAAGGCTGGGAAACTCAGGCCCTCCAGAAGTTTGGACTCCAATTCCCATCAGCCCCTCTCAGCAAGGCCTAGGATCAGGAATGATGGGAGCTGTAGTCCAGCAAGATCTTGAGGGGAACAGGCTCCCCCCCCCCCCAATTTTTTTTGGGCTCTCACGTTTTCAGGTTTTGGATTCCAGAAGTATTTGAAGGCGGAAGTGTGGAAGAGCTCTATGTACATGCAGCTCCACACGTCTAAATTATTCCACTACAGCTGACAGCAGGTGTATGCGCAGAAGTCCCTTTCACCCTTTTGGAGGAACAATCCTGTTCCCTTTAGTCAGTATATATTGGGCAGGGGAAGAGAACATACGAAAACAGGTGCTGTTACAGCTCTTGCGGTGAGGCACCTTGGAGCACCCCGGGGGACCGTTGTGTGAGAGTGACATTGTTCACGGCCTGGCCTCCTTCTCTCCCCCATGTAGGTGACCTGTCAGGGCTGAACCCAGGCTCCGGCCCCTCGCTGATTGGAAACCCTCTTCTCCAGGCCCAGCAGCCGCTTCTGCCACCCAGCCTGCAAGGGCCACTAGGACTCCAGCTTTTCCAAGGGCAGCTGCCCCTGTTGGCCGCCTCCAACCCACTGGCCTGCCTCCTCCAGAGCTTGCAAGTAAGTGGAGAGCCGAGGGCTGTATCCGGCTTCCAAGGGCAAGGCAGCATTCAGAAACACCCCCCCAGATTCAGTACTTGGGGAAAATGCTTTTGAGTGTTTTTAAACTCACAAATGTACAGAAATATGTTGCATTAGCATTGCTTACTTTGCTGTATTTGGGCTATTTTGGAATGTTATAGGATGGGTTAGGAGTGTTATGCTTGACATTTTAAAAAATTGCATCTTCTCACCAAGTTGTGTGTCCTCTCCCCCCCCCCCACTTCCTGGTAGCATCCTCACAACTCTTTGAGGTGAAGAGTGAGTGCCAGGGGCAAGGCCTAAAGTACATAATTGACAGTAGTCAACAGCTGTTTTAGAAGGATTTCGGTAAGGGTGATCAGAAGTGTGAGGGTGGGGAGTTGCCACCCATCAGGATAGGGTTTTCCTGGGCTCTTGTTCATGTGTGCTTACATGTAACATGTATTTTAGGCCAGAGTGGGGATTAGACCCTGGATCTCCTTAGTCAAAGCCCAACACTGTCCAATAGGCTGGTTCACTGGGATGGCGAAGGATTATAAAGAAGCAAGGTGAGATGAGCAATCGAAGCAGGAAAATAGAGCCCCTGTCCTTTTGGGGTAGGCACGCCCTGGCTGCTGTTGGACTCCCGCTCCCATCAGCCCCAGCCAGCAGGACCAACGGCCAGGGTTGATGTGAGTTGGAGTCCAACATCTTCTGGAACACCACAGGTTCCCCACTGCTGGACTTTGGGAAAGAAATAGTAACACAGGCTGTTGCTGAAAAGACAAATGTTTTGAATACTGAGGCCAGCTTTAATGGACTCAGGAGAAGTGAATTTAAATACGCTTTTGGAGAAGCAGTCTTTGCACAGTTCTGACAGATTTCCTCCGTTGTCATTTCTCTTTCTGCCAGCTGAGCTCCGGCTTTGGCGTCCCAGAGAAGTCTGTGCAACCGAGTGAAGCCCCAGCCCCAGCCTTGGCCAGCGGGGCCCCTGCAGCAGAGACGGAGCCAGGCCACAACACTGCGTTGCCCCCCCCTTGCACGGACGCTGCCCCTACAAGTGCCTTAGAGCCGCCCAGAGCCCTCGAGCCAGCCAGGCAAGGACAGCAGGAGGCCCCCCTGGGGCAGGAGGCCAGCAGCTCGCGCTCCCCGCTCAAGCGGCCCCGTCGCGGCACGGAAGACCTGAACGGAGACTCCGGCGGCAGCAGCCTCTCTCGGGGGCCGGGGCGGGGCGGCAAGTCTGGACGGCGAGGGGGCGGGCGGGGCAGGGGCAGGCGGCACTTCAACGGCCAGCTTCCCGACTTGGGCGCAGGGCACCCGTCCCATCCTGCCTGGCGCTGCAACGGGGAGATGGTGGCCAGCAATGCTGAAAGCCAAGCGGGCCCTTTTGCTGTCCAGGAGATAAAGGTACGTCAGGTGCCGAAACAAGGGGGACAGGGAGTCAGGGGGTGACTGGGAAATGGGCTCCACCCTGACTTGGCTAAGGGGTGGGGGAGGGAGCATGGCTTGCAAGGCCCCCTTGCTATTCAGAGGCAAGCTCTCTCCTGCTTTCCTGATGTTGTGGACAAATGGGATGGCTCTGCCATGATGGACAGCTACCCATCCATATTGCTGGCCATCTGAGTTGGACACCACATGCTGGACTAGGTAGACCCGAGGCCTTTGTGCACCAACGCACTTCTAATGCTGCTGTTTTCAGCATAAGGAATGCCTCTGGTTTGAGCCCTTGCTTCTGCATTGGCTATGAAGGGCCTGTTCCAGGCTGAGCAGCAAGTGTTCAGTGAGGCTGCTAGGGAGCTTCACACACAAGCCGCAACAAGTCTGAGTGAAGCATTGGGTTTGCGCACTCACGCGCCCGACACCCTTGCATAGCCAGGAAGAGGGTGTCCATCAAGTATCACTTTTATCTCAGTTTAGCATTCAAACTGGGGGTTCTGGTGTTTAAAAGACGGACCAGTTTAATAAGTCAGTGAGTTTGAAGTTAGCTTGTTATGAAACTAAAATTGACAGAGCTCTTCAGGGCCGCTTGGTAGGAAGAGGTCAGAGGAGCACATGAGCCTTGTGGGATATTCAAAGTGGCCTTTGCATAATGGTCCTGAGGAGTCCAGGGATTGGAAGATGGACAAACTGGGTGGAGCCGAGTGGACAAATGGATGGCTCCAAGGACTTTGGGAGCAGGAGGAGGGGGAGGAGATGCAGATGCTCACCTTCCAGTCATCCTTCTTGCAGGGCCCTCCTGGAAGGCGACCAGCCCGACGTGGCCGGAGGAGAAAAAGCAGGTGAGGACCATGTCCCAGAAAGGATGGGGCTCATGGCAGAACCTGGAGCAAGGTTGGGGGCCACTGAAAGCGTCTTCCTTCTCTTTAATCCACCCTTGTTTTTTTGCAGTGGTGCCCGGCCCAGCGCCCGACCTGAAGCTACACGGATCCGGGGTCCCAGTGCTGATCCAGGGCCCAGCCCATTGGTAAGTGCCACCCCAGCCCACCCCAGTGCCACCTCCTTCAGAGTGGTAGGCACTAATCTGTCTTGCAGCAAGGCTGTTTTCTCCCTTCTCCCATGTGCCTGGACACCACACACAGCCCATACATCACACCCTAGCGGGAAAGGGTTAACCATGCACTTCTCCAAGCCTCCTGTCCACATTTGTAGGTCGCAAAGACTCAACCAACTGCTTGGGGTGAAAGAGAAGCCAAGGGAGCAGCCACAAGTCACAACCTCATGCACCCCGCATGGCACCCAAGTCAGAGCAAAGGCAAACTATTTTCTTGGCAAAGTGCTTCTCAAGGTCACAGAAGGCCAGCGAGGGTTCCTCCAAGCTGCTCCCTGGGTCCTAGAGCATAATAGACTTTTTGGCCCACAGTGAAACACCACTGAGAGGCATCAAAGAGGCGTAATAGAGCAGAGAAGCCATTGCTCTCTCAGCCACTCTCCCCTGCCACACACAGGGGCATTGGCCTGTACAGAACTTAATTCGTTCCGGAAGTCTGTTCTGCACCTGAAACTGTTCTTAACCTGAAGCACCACTTTAGCTAATGGGGCCTCCTGCTGCTGCTGCACCGCCGGAGCCTGATTTCTGTTCTCACCCTGAAGCAAAGTACATCACCACTGTACATCTGTCAGACTAACCCCGGGTCTTCCTCTTGCCGCTCCCCTGTGGCTTCATTGTGGAGCAGCCATGTGTCCTGCCTTACAGAGGTCAGTCCTCTGGGTGAAGGGCGGTCTGGTCCAAGGCCAGTTTAAAGATGAGAAACTGTAAGGAGGCTTCTCCTAACAGGATTTTCTAGAAGATAATCGCATTGAAATTGCCCATGGAAGGTTGGCACCTGGACAGCCGACTGAGCAGGCACACACAGCTCACATGATCACAGTCTTTCCCACCCTGACAAGATGCATTTCTGTTTCAATTACAGTAGTTCCTAAATTTGCATTGTTACATATTTATCAGCACCTGTAATTTTTTTGCATAAATATGTGCCCTCTTTTGTCCCTTTTTTGGTGGTGAGGGTGATGCCTTTCCTATTTTGGGGCAATGCACAAGTGGCCACCACCCACTTCATCGCCACAATTTATGTCAGATAATCATTTCCTTTAAAGCACTTACTGTCGCTGAAAAGCAAAAATATCAATACACTGTGGATCTGATTGTGCCGCAAATGGAAGAGCCTGGCTTCTGGTGTCCATTGGCTTCATCAGGATTTCTGTGTTTTCAGTTTAAAATAAACAATTCATCAAAAAGCTTTCTACATTTTGGAGATGAGCAAAAAACAAAACCACCAGAGAAAAGGCAATGCAAATTCAACTAAAAGTGAAGACTTAAAAGGTGTCCTACAATTTTACATTATCACTCCCATGCCCTGGTGATTTTATTCTTTGTTTAAAACATTTCCACGTCACTTTTTGAAAGTGCTTAAGGCAGCTTAGAACATGATGATTTTAAGTATTTTAAGCTCAAAGCTGTGTGCACAAAAACAGGGTAGAAACCTGTACCTACAGCAGCAAAGCCTCTCCCCCTGCCAGCCATTATCTCCCTGTTCAAAGACCTTTTAGAAGAAACGGGCCAACACACCCATCACTGGATATCAACAGGACAAGCCCAGAGAAGGACCTGTGAGGAGGCAGCAACGTCAGCAGATCCCAGGAAGGGCAGAGGCTGGGATGAGTGGTTCTCTGGACATCTTCCCTCAAGCCACAGGGCAGCAGGACCCAAGAGAAGCTGACCGGAAGCTGGCTGAAGCTGATGAAGTCACCGGGGAAATTCCCAAGGGAGGGTGACTCCAGGGCACTGAGGGACTATGAAAGCAGCTGGAGGAACATTGGAAGCTTGCCCTAAATTAGAGGATAAAGGCCTTTCCTTTTTGTTGCCAAATGGGAGAAATTGTTTGGAGCAAAGGCTGACATCATTGCTCTGGTGACAGTGCTCAGAAATGGAAGTGCCTTCCTTGTGCCCCAGTCCAGGAAAGGGAGGCACAACTTTTTGCAAGCCCTGCTTCTCCGCTGAGGGAAGGTGGAATAGGGCTGTTGAAGATGATCTCAACAGCAGAGATGGGTAGAGTATGTCATTCTTGCAAGGACACATTGATGGGAATCTGGATTTCCATGAGGGGGGAAATCTGCAATCTACCAAGTAGCCATTGCCACAGTCTGCTGGGAAAGCTTCATTCACTTCAGTGGGGCTTGTGCTGCAGAACTGGATTGTGCCCCATTGGCAAGATTGGTTGTCCTGTCCCATTCTGCCAGCTGCAATGACACCTGCATTGACTGCTTCACCCCTCCCACCTCTTGCCAAAATCCATTTAGTTTTCCACTCTGCTACTGTACAGTTTTGCCAGCAGGACAGAGTATTGGGTGTTCATTATGTGTTCATATTCACATCAACCCTCCGAAACAAACCAGTTTTTTGTTTCAGCAATTGGCAAGGAGAATTAGCAAGGCCTTTTCTGTTACAACCCCAAAGCTGAGGAGAGAGTTCTCCAGAAAGATACATCATCAGCCCGCATCACTTCTTGGCCCTCATCGTAATGGGAGGCTCACAGTTCAGTGGTAGAAGCCTAGAGACCTTCGCCATGCCAAACATGTGCTCTGTCTCTGAGCTATTACCCTTCCTCTTGGTTTGCTGCCTGGACCCAAGAAGGGATTTCTTTTGCACTCCATCCTATTCCCACCCTTCCTACTATTATCACTGGACTAGGGCTGTCCCAGCTTGCCTTAGCTATACCTTTCAGTTTTAGTACCCACTGCAGAGTTAAGTTTTATTGTTGCACGTACACCCCCCTTCTGTTTTATGGGGCATTTTGCCTTCTGCCTCTGCCTTCCTTCTTCCACACCCCTTCCCTCTTTTTACACCCTGGAAATAAATGGACTTTATTTGGCATAGATGCAACTCCTGCCTCTGAGCTCTGCCCACTTAGCAAGCCGAGCTTTAAACACCCCCTTCACTCTCTTTCTCTTTTTCTGTTAGGTTGACTACACTGTTGCTCGTCGGCCACGGCCTGGCCGACCTGTGAAAAACAGGAGGAGGAAACTGCCCACATAGCACCGCCTGAACCGGAGACCCCCCTCGCTCCTAAGCGATCAGAGCTTAGGACACCTCTGGCTTCTCTCTCCCCCCCCCAGCCCCCCTTAATCTCTGGCGCCCACCCCCTGGACATGGGGCGAGGGGAGGGAAATACCAGCAAAAGGATCGGCTGCTGCTGCTGCTGGGCTCTTTGCGCCTTAGCCGTGAATGTGTTGTAGCTTCACCAGTTGCCTGGGTCCCGAATCTCTCCTAAAAGGGACCCCTGAAAGCACAAGGTGCATCTCTGGTCACAGCATTTGTTTTGGGATGTGGGTGGGTGGGAGCAAAGGCTGGGATGGGAGCAAAAGGAGCACTAGAGCTGGACACACCCATAGCACTTCTTGGAAGCTTTTCTTCTTTCTTTCAATGACCTGACGGGGAGTCCCTTGCCGCTGTGTAGTAGCTGCCCCTTCCCCTGACGCTGGCGAGATTCCCCTCCCTCCCCCCCCCCTCGGTTGAATCTCAGAACCTCAGCAGGAGTAGCAAGGGCCATGTGCTCCAGGAAGAGGACATCCTGGCCCTTTCACTTCCCACCTTACCTCAGACCTGTGTGCGCTTTAGCACCCAGGTGAGAACCAGCTCAGGGTTTTAATACAAGAATCAGTCTCTTTCTCTTTCTCTGCCTTGCCAAAAACACACACAAGATCCTGGCCCCTGCGCTAAAGGTACAAAGCAATAAGGAAAAAGAAGCCACGTTTTTGAAGGGAGGATTCGTTCCCTTCCATAGTTCAGCAATTCATTCACTCCCCGCCACCACACTCTCCCCCCCCCCACCTCCATTGAGACGCTACTGAAAGAGAGTGGCCACGAGGCAAAGTCTGGCTGGTGAGTTGGACTTGCTCTTCTCCTTGGCTCTAGTTGGGCTCCTGGGACTGGTAGGGCTCCAAGTTCTCACCCCCCGCCCCTTTACACACACAAACAAAAAAGCAACCTTTGCCTACGTATTTTTCTCTCTCTCTCGAAATCCTCAAAAGAACACTCAGGTCCTTGGCCAGGGAGAGGAGGAGTTTGTGCTCTAACTAGAATTGGCCCAGCTTTGCCCCTGCATCTGCTTCTCTAGCCCCCCTCCCTGCAAACATACACACTACAGCCTTCATCTCTGAACGACCAAAACGCTCCACGCCCCAAGTACACCACCACCTGCCCCCATGTCTGGTTGAGAATCTTGACGGATTATGCAAAAGCACTGTGTAGATACTGTACAGTTGGCGCTGTCTCCCCCTCCCCTGTGCACTTCAAACCAACCAACCAACTTCGGCCTTTGTTTTGTATAAATAAAATTTTTAAAAAGGAATTTGGAGGGGGGAACTATTTTCCTTTTTCGAGCTTAAATTTTGTTTTGTAAAAAAAAAAAACAATTACACAATTGTGAATTGTAGCTTTTCTATGGGAGCGACTTTTAATTTAACAGATGAAAATATTTTGCCGCTTAGATCGAAGTTACTGTTTCTTTACTTGTTTATTTTTTTGGGGGGGTGTGTGTGTTTTGTATCAAGTATTAAAATATGTATTTAAAACAAAGTCTTATGGGGTTGGTCTTTTGTCAGCTCAACTCACAGCTCTGGAAGCAGGGTGGTGTGCAGCCCGTATTTTTAAGAGGCTGAAAACACCCTGCCGTAAACTAAGTCAGACCACCGGATGAGATGGAAATAGGGTGGTGGTCTGTGTGCAAGGGAGCGCTGAAGGAAGGAGGAGCAAGAGAAAAGGAAGTGAAGGTGAAAATGATATGTGCATGCAAGATGCACAATAGGAGAGAGGCTACAGCATGGAAACGGGTGATTTGTGTGCAACAGAGAGTTGAGAACAGGAAGGGGGGTTCAAAAAAGCAGAGCGCAGGAGGCATGGGAAATGAAAGCAAGTGCATGCAAGGGCCTGAAGAATAGGAAGAGACGGTGGTTTTGTAATTTGGCAGAAGGTGAAAAAGGTGCTTAGTCACTAAGTAGTCCAGTGTGGAAAGAGGCAGATGCAGGAGTTTACCATAGGAGTGGATCGTGTGCAAGGCAGGGGTTGCCTAAAAGGAGGAAGAATCAACACGGGTGTGAAGGTGAAAATGGGTGCAGAGGGGGTGTTGCAGAATAGAAGTGGCTTCAGAAATGGGGTTTGGAAGGTGAAAATTGAGCTTAGTTATGTGAGCTACAAGAGATGATTTCTGCACATACTGTAGAGGGAAATGAGGAGTAGATTGGGCTCCTCAGCCTCATCTAGGAGAAGGAAAACACTGATCCTAAACCTCTGCTGCCTTGCGGGACATCTTTGGGAGAAGAAAAGGCTAAGGAGTAAACCCTACACAAATCTTAAGTGGAGTCCCTAAGGCGGCTGGATGGCTCCTTGTCCACCTCCTTCCAGCAACCCCTGCAGCCAAGCTGATGCCAAACTTATTGCTCTGCTTTCCTTTGGAAAATATCAGTGGGGGGGGTTGTGGTCTGGGCAGCCCAGGACCTCCAGACACACTGCCCAGGCTTGTGCCCCAGGGAGGTCACTGTTGGCTTCAGTGCTGGTTTCACCCCTGGCAGCACACTCCCTTGTTTCTCGAGACAGAAGGATGCCAACCACCATAGTTGTACGAGGGTGGGAAGGGGAAGCTCTAGGGAGTTAATGTGGGGGGTTAGTGAACACAGCAGGCAGGTGGAGGCACAGCTCCTAGTATATTTGCTTATCTCATGATATATTGAAAGCTGGCTCTTCAGAGGTGATGGATGGGGAAGAAATCAAAACATAACGGAGTGAGTAGCCATGCGCTAGTCAGCCACAGCCCAAACAGGGCTTCTGGTATGTGAGTCTTTGAAGCTGTATATCTGTCCTTCATCACACTCTCAGTATTTGCTGTAATAACCAACAGCTTTAGCAGTGACCTCCTAGTCAATGCGACTGCTACCCAGCATAGATTATTTTGAGCGAGCAGCAGTGAATGAATCCCTCCACCCTGAATGTAATATGTGAAGTGGTGTCACTTCAGTCCTGGGAGTTCAGTGTAGGCTGTGCTATTTCACTATAGGAGAGGAGATTGGAAGAGCTTGTGCAGACTTCCCAAGGGTGAAATGGGACAAGAACTTAAGAAGAGCTCTCTGGATCACACCAAAGGCCCATCTAGCCCTGTTGTCCACAGAGGGCATTAGATGCCTTTGGGAAGCCCAGAACAAGATCAAGGGAGCAACAGACCTCACCTGATGCTGGTCTCCAAGCACCTCATACTTATTGCCAAAGTGTTTCTGGACGAGCCAAAAGCCATTGTAACTAAGAGCCACTGGCAACCTTCTCCTTCATGAAGAGCGCAATCTGGAGACTACAGAAAGACAAGCACATGCAACCTGTTCCACACGCACACACACACACAAACCAAGTACAGAGCACTAAGCATAAGTGTTTAATGACAGTAAATAATTATACAACAATACAATCTGCTTCCATGCCAGGCTGAGAGGTAAGATAATATTTCCAATAGAAGGCTCCGAGCCAAGCAGCTTCCCAGGTGGATACGCAAAGTTGATTCCCTCTCTAGCACACCCTCCCTCCAATCTGGAATGCAACACTGCCCTCTGCAGCCAGCATCAATTGCCACAGGGGTGCAAAGCATTGCAAGAGGTGGGGAGGGGGCGCACACCTGCCCTCTAACAGAGATAAGCACTCAGTCCACCAGCCCTCATCAAGGCTGAACTCCCACTAAGTGCACACGAGAAAAGGTACAGAGGTAGGGAAGGGACGGAGCGGTTAGTGCTTATTTGGACAGCAGGCAAACCTCAGTTCCTGCCTTTGTAGACTTTGTTAAGGGGATTCACTTGGCAAGCTTCTGCACCCGTGCGTTAATGGTGGCAAAATTGTCCTCCACGGTAGCCAGGTTCTCCTTCATAGTCTTCTGAACCTAGAGAGAGATGGAGGGAGAGAACATGGATAGACGCCAGCCGTATGGAGGGCTTGCCTGGGAACATGTTCCACCATGGCTACCTACTAGCATGTGAGTCAGACCAATGAATCACCTGGCTCTATTTAGGGCACACAAATGCCACAAGATGGTTTTCAAAATAGCATACACTTTGGTTTTCAACCTGCTGCCTCTCAGGGTGGCAGTAAACTCTATAGCAGCGGCAGGTAGGTTCTGCAGCCCCTCCCAACTCCCACCAACCCCAGCAAGCATGGCTAAGTGGTCAGTGATGGTGGAAGCAGAAGTCCAACAATGTCTAGAGGGCCACAGGTCTCACTCACGCTCTAAAGCAGCAAAGTTGCCATTTTCTAAACGTGTGTATGGCAGGACAGTTTCCAGCAAAGATGCGCTCCCCCAAACCCACGTTCCCAGCATGTTCCCACTCCTGTCCTAGTGACATCTATGCTGGTTTGGTCATGTCCACAGAATGGACAAGGGCAGGATCCTGCAGGATGTGCTCTGTGGGGAGCTGGCTTCAGGCACATTGCACTACGAAGCCTACATCTCATAGTTGTGGTAAAGGGATCTGTGCTATACGGTGAAGCGGCTGCAGTTTATTCTCAGAAACAGTGGAATATACAGTTGGGTGCTCTCCCCACAACTAGGTGCGCCCATGCTATCTGTACTGGCCAGCTTGTAGAGACCCGAGTAGTCCCACAGGCAGTTCGCCAAAGCCCCGAAACCCACCTGTGTCAGCAGAGAAGCGTTGTCCTTCAATGAATTAGAAATCATCTGTTGGGTAGTGTCTAAATGAGTCAAGAGCTGCCCAAACTGCATGGCTGTAACAGAGAAGAACCAAAAAGTCAGCTTGGGGACAGGAAGGACAGCCGCCCAGTTCACTGGGGCAACGGGAGGCCCAAAGACTCGAATGGTGGAGGGAAGAAACAATGCCAACGAAGGAAGAATGGCAGACACAGTTAACAGAATATATAGAAATGGCAGGACTGACAGACAGAAAAAGAGATCAGGATAAAATACTATTTGAGGAAGATTAGAAATGTTTTATGGATTATGTAGAGACATAGTGTAAACATATTAAGAAGTTAACAGTAACAGAATAATCGGAAGTCATAATAGAATCTGTTGTGTATTAATCTATTTTTTCTTTTCATTTGTAATATGTATTGATCTTGGATTGTTTCTATCGATTTTTTTTGCGATATAAATTAAGCATAAAAAATGAATAAATTCAGCAGTAAATGAGAAGACGAGGAAAATGAGATATAGGGAGAAATTAGAATATGGGGGGGGGGAGAGTAATAAAATGCACAATAGAAGGAGGGGAAGGGGAGTCAATATCAATTGTGTATTTCTTTTATTTGAAATGTTATTGTTTCAAGTGTAAAAAAAAATAGAAAAAAATGACAATGACAAAAGAAATAAACAAAAATGGGAGGCCCGAAGGCTGAGGCTACTCTTCTGCCTTCCCGAGTTAGAGAATGCCCCTGCCTGGCTCAGAGGCTCACCTTGCTCATGCAACTGCCGCACAGCAACCAGGCGCTGCACCACCTCAGGGAGGGAGCTGGCCAGAGGACTCCAGCGCTGCACAGTCTCATAGAGCTGATGCACCTGTATGGGGCAGGGGAGGCAGAAGGTTATTGGGGGGGGGATCCAAGTGGGAACCTGGTCTTCAACTTTAGGCCAATCATCTTCCTCCATCACCATCCTTCCCAAAAACTTCCCATGTGTTCATGAACACATACACATAATCTAGTTTTGCTCCCAATCTCATTGCTTGGCTGGCAAAAGCAGAAGTCTGTCAACAAAGGGCCGGTGCACAAATCATATTGCATTCATCCCTTGGTGACTACAGCATCAAATGCTGACTTGCTCAGGTGAATGAGCCAGCAGAGTTCTGAACACCAGACAAAATGTTCACCTCACAAAATGCGGTGCTGAGGTTCTGCTCACATCCTTCTTGTAGGGAGCTGGCTGTCGAATATGAGAGCAAGATGCTGGACTAGATGGGCCTTTGGCCTCATCCAGCACACCTCTTAACGGTATGTTCTTATGCTCTATGGTGGAGCTCAGCTCACACAATAAAACAGGCAGACATCACATGTTGAGTGATCAGATGATGCGCACACGTGTGAAAAAAGACATAGGCTGTGTGGTAAGCCATTCCCAAATATCACCCCCTTTTCTTTATTCAGGATTTTCTAGGGCACAGAAGAGCTGCAGTCTTTAATTTACCAGGGTGTTGTGTTTGTGTGTGAATCACCAAGACACAGCCTGGCAGGGAATCTCTCCCATTGGCTTGTTCAGAACATCCACAACTGATAACTTTAGCTATGGTGCTCTTTGCCACCGGGATCAGGAAATCACACTGACCTGATCGGTAACAGCAGGCCAATGCTGCCCTTACTACTACTGCTACTACTACTACTACTACTTTTATTATTTATACCTCACCCATCCGGCTAGGTTTCCCCAGCCACTCTGGGCGGCTTACAACATATATAAATCATGGTAAAATATCAAACATTAAAAACATCCTGATACAGGGCTGCCTTCAGATGCCTTCTAAATGTTATGTCGTTCTTTACCTCGTTGACATCTAAAGGGAAGGCGCCACTACTGAGAAGGCCCTCTGCCTGGTTCCCTGAAACTTCACTTCTCACAGTGAGGGAACCAGCAGAAGACCCTCAGAGGAAGACCTCAGTGTCTGGGCTGAGCAATGGGGGTGGAGATGCTCCTTCAGGTATACTGGGCAGAGTCCATCAACAAGATGCTTTCATACAAATACAGAAAGTGGGTTTTATCGTTTGCCCAGTTACAGAGAGAAAACACATCTGACCTTGCTTTGGGTGTCTGCATCCTCCACCGTGGCCTTGTGCTTGGCAATCTCATTCACTTTTCCCAAGACGCTCTAGGAATGAAGAACTGCCATTAGGAAAGCTAGACCCTGCCAGAACTTTCAAAATCACTTAGTCCTTTCCACATGCCCTAAATGCTGCGGCTGAAAAAGACTCACCTGTAGCCTTGCCTCCACCTGGTCCAGGGTTGCTATGTCCAAGGAGCTGACTTTGGCCTGCAGGATCTCTACAGTTTGCTATGGAGAGGATGTGACATGGGGAAAGCATTTTAGAGGAAAAAATACCACATGCCTGTAGGCAAAACTTTAGTTGGCTAACTCAAATCAGTGTGTGGAATTAGTCCCGGCCCTCAGGCTGGCCTTTCCTACCATTGGCTTTTCCTGCCCAGGCGACATTTGTCCCAGCCAGATCCAGTGAGACACCCCTCCCCCCCCCCGAATATCATCAGCTCTTTGAGGTAATACATGGGGATATGTCTATGCTGCAATTGTACAGAACAACAACCAACCACCAGTGGAACACAACCTTGGATGGAAATTTCAGCTACTCAAGAATCTTATATTTTTTTCTTAAAGACAACATATTTCTAGTTTTCACTGTTGTGAATATATGCGTCATACTGCATGAATAATGCAAATTGGAATTTCAGGTACCAAAGGTGTAGTTTAAATAGGTTTTTGATGGTGCTGTGTTGTGTGTGTGTGTTTGAGAGAGAAATTTCAGCAAAATACATAGCTCCTCGGCCTTCTTGAAAAGACTATCAAAACCAGAATAAATTATGTAAAATAGTTTTTAAAGACAGAATTCTGCAAAATATGAGAAATATTTAGTAAATTTGCAAATATTGTTTAGGTTGCAAAATTTCAGTTTTACTTGGCACAGATTACCTCAGCTCAGTAGTCAAAAATAAAGAAAAGGAACTTAATCCACAGAGACATAGAACATCTTGTCTAGAACAGGGGTAGGCAATCTAAGGCCCGGGGGCCAGATCCGGTCAAATCGCCTTCTAAACCCAGCCCGTGAATCAGTGTTTTTTACATGAGTAGAATGTGTGCTTTTATTTAAAATGCATCTCTGGGTTATTTGTGGGGGATAAGAATTCATTCATTTCCCCCCCCTCAAAATATAGTCCAGCCCACCACATGGTCTGAGGGACGGTGGACCGGCCCACAGCTGAAAAAGGTTGCCGACCCCTTGTCTAGAACATCTTATAGAGGGAGGTGCAAACCTATTTCCCTTAATCCTGGCCTAGAAGCTATTTTTCCCAACGTTTCAGCATAGTATCTCATTCCTTTCCATTTACAAACTAATGTGCTTTGTACACGTACACATGTACACACACACACTTTGCACAGCACTCATCAAGCCCAACCTGGCCTCCCAGCAGCTACAGGATAAATTAAGAGAGAACCCTCATGCCCAATCTTTAAAAGCAAACATCCCCTTTAATTCCTTTCCAATCCCAAAAGGCACAGGCCACTTATAAACTTCAGCCAACAGCTTACCATAAGACTAGTTCCTTGCAGTCCGACAGACAGAGGATTCTAGAGAGAGAAAATGAAGGGGGGGGTGTTGATTAGGACAGTGGTGGCCAGCCTTTGTCAAGCATGGCACAAGGCAGTCTGCAGTGTGAGGCAATGCCACTGCATCACACTCAACAATAGCCATGTAGTTCCTGCACTCTGGGCTGGAGCTGCTTCTAGTCCAGCAAGAATCTGACTCTATGGCACGGCCAGGGCATTCTGCTCTTGCCCAGGAGTGCTACAAAGTCAGCTGCCTATGCCACTTGTGGATTTTCAGCCACAGGCTGGCCACGTACAATTTAATTCATTCAGGCCCTGTAACCAGCTCCAGGCATTACACCTCCTGGACAATTTTACAGCACGCCTACAGGGCCAAAGTAGATGCTGCCCTAAATGCATCACTGGAGAAAATCTCAGGAGTGGCTAACGAATGAGGCCATGGAGTTCATCATAAAACCTAGCCTGCTGTTACACCTGTTCCCATTACCTCTTAAGGAGCCTGCCAAGGCAGGCATTGGTCCATCTACCTCAATAGTGTCTACACTGACTGGCAGCAGCACTCCAGGACTTCAGACCAAAGTATCTCTTAAGTCTACCTGGGGATACTGGGTATTGAACTGGAACCTTCTGATTGAAAAGCAGACGCTCTACCACTGAGCTATGGCCTCTTCCCCCTTGCCACCATAACCTTCTCCATGGACCCAGGGCTTCCACTGCCTTTCGGCCTCACCTGGACATCCTGCTCACAGCGAACCGTTGCTTCCAGCTCAGCCAACCGCTTCTCCAGTTCTGCAATCTGGAAAGACCAGAGGGAGCAAATGAAGATGAGTTGCGCTTCTCTCCCTCCCGAGAAGCCTTCTTGAATTGCAGGGCAAAGCACTTCTAAAATTCCCCCTTGACCCGGATGTGTCATTTTTCAGGAGCCATTAAGGGCAATTTGACCTATGGGGTACAACATGCCAGGAAATTGCCCTTCACAAGCCCCACTGAAGTGATCAAGACCTGTGCAGGAACATGGCGCCTTGACTATATTCACTTTCATGGGGTTTGCCGAGGAAAACTTCCTGGATGGATTGGACTGGGTGGTAGGTGCACGTGCCTAGATTTCATACCTCAAGGCACAAGATGGATGGCTCAAGGAATTTAAAGCCAGGTGAAAATTCCAGAAGTTGGAAAGCTTGAAAGTTTGTCCAGAATTAGATTACATTACCTACTGTATATGACTATGACAGAAATACACATCAATCATTTCAAATCAGCCACAAAGGTTCCCCCCTCCCAAAAAGTTCTCCACTGAGACTGACACTCCACTACAACTTCATTTCTTTCACCTAGAGGTTGCCAACCTTCTTGGGCACATTTGGAAGTTTGAGAAGGTGTCAGGGGCACCATCACAAAATGACTAATGTGTTGTGTGTGGCATAATCCGAAACTGGGGAAATGAGAGAAAGGAATCCAAAATGGTGTGGGCATGCCCTCCCACCCCCACCAATGGGGGACGGGGACACCTGCTTCAGCCACCACTGCACTTGCTTACAGAGAGAAGAACAGATGGGAGGGATGGGTGTCTGATCCTGGCATCCAATGAGATATGAGCATGCTTAAGGGAGAGAGTATTCCACAGTCCTCCAGCAAAATGAAAAATCTTATCTGGATTTCCTCATCTGCTCAACACAAACAAGACTTTGCCTATCACTCCCTCCACTTCTTTTGAGCTCCTTCCTAGCCATTTTAACAATGGTATTTTTGTGTTGCCTAGAATGGGTGGCCAAAAAGCAGGGTGCAAATATGATTAATGACACCTTTTCCCACCACCACTTCAACCTGAAGCAGGCTGGAACCTACAGCCAGATCTTTCAACAGTCCCAACAGAGTTGCAATCCACGTTCTGGGGAACCCTGAGCCCAGACTACATAGAATATTACCAGGAAGACATTATCACTGTTTCCCACTCCTGCCTTCCTAAGCTTTCATGACTGTAGAATAAGTAAGTCAATAACCCCATTAACTCTAAAGCACTCAGAATGAAGTCACAGAGACTGCTGGGTGATGCAGATGTTAAAGGATTACTGAGAAAGTGTGGGGAAAGCAAAGGAGCCAAAATAAGGTTCATTACTCTATGATGCTCTATTCTGCTATGGGGTGAGAAAGGCTCAAACTTTGTGTGCAGTGGGGAGGGAAGGAGAAGATTCACAAAAATGATTTATGCTTCAAGATCTCCATGAGCCCTGTATATACATGCTGTGCGTGGGACAGGGAAGCAGCTTAGGAAAAAGGCTCTGCATTCTGGAAATTCCTTTCTTCAGTATCAAATACATTAGCTTCATACAGACGCACAAGCCAAGTTGATGTATGTCCTAAGTCCCAGAGGAAGGGAACTACTCTTAGACATTACCGAGACCCTGATGCTCCCAGTCTCCAGCTCTCTTTAAGTGAAGACACATATGGACACAAAAATGCTCTGGAGCTTGGGGTCCTTGTGATGTCACAAGTACTAACCAACCAGCGCTGTGCACAATAGGCCTTTCCCCACTCAAATCAAGCACCCCATAAAGCAACAGAATGCTCTCCTGCCCCCAGAGCTGAGCTTGGAGAGAGAAAGCCACTGCTGAATGGCATACAATGAGGGCGCTGCTAAAGCACCTCGCTGCTGTACCTATGTAGCATCAGCTCATCATCCTAGCAATTTCCTTATAAGTCCCAGAGGGGTCTCAAAGATCAAATACTCCTGTTCTTACCTTGGCAGCCTGAGAGAATTTGTCCTGCTCAGGCCGGGAGTGCAGTTCATAAGTCACCATGTTTCCTGGGCCAGCCGCAGTTTTCGCCGGGCTCTTCCCACTTGCAGGGGGCACCTTAGTACTCTTGGCTGTTTCCAGTTGAATGAGCAAACGCCTGACAAGTTGAAGAGGCCACAAATGTTTAGAGGGCACATGGTTAGATCCCCACTGACTAAACTGGCTAAAACAGCTACCGCCTGCTGCAATGGATTTTGGAACAGAGATTGGAATAATGAGGGGCATGAGCATAATTAGAAGGGATGGGGACACTTTTCTCCTCTGTATGCTTGCAGCCGATGTGAGTTGGGAAATGGTCCATGTTTAGAAATTTACTTTGAACACGGTATACAGCAACTGGGCAAGTAATCAAATCTAAAATGGTTGTAATCAACTTTTTCAGATGACCATGCCTAGAAAGCACATATATTTCTGCACGTAGCTCTTCAGGCATGCTAAAATTAGTATGTTAACCATTTTCCCTGCTTATATTTTCTTCTTAAAATCTAAATAATGGAAAGGGAAAGGTATGCTATTGTGCTGCCATGTATTTAAATATTTAGAAGTATTCCAATAAAAATAATTTCCAGGTAAATCTTTGAAAATAGCATTTAAACTACACTAAGTGCACTTTATTGATTTCCTTCCCTACGGGAAATTTATACAGACTGCAAAACTAACAAGACTAAAAAAGATGTTTTACTAAAAGAAAAGTCAAAAAAGCACACTGCATCTGATCCCCATCAATTTAGAACCAGTGGGAAATTCTCCAGACAATTTCCCCCAGTTCACACCCAAAAAATCACAACTCTCCTTGATGGTCTGTATTATGCAAGTTTATCTATGGGTATAATCTACCCCCTTAAAGCAAGGATGGGTTGCCTTGTGGTTGCTGTGGGACTCCAGCAGCCCCAGTCAGCCTGCTCAATGGTTAGGAGATGATGGGCCAACTCAACTCTCCACCCTTGACTTAAGGAGATGAGCTGATGGCTCCATGGCCCCATCCAGTCCTACGATCCCATCACAATCTCAGCACTCCTACTAAATGCAGACAATGTGCTCCACAGAGAGATGTACAACTGATCTCAAGCTTGCCCTGAAGTTGACACTCTTGGCCTTGCATGGCCTACTCTGAGGTGAAGAGCAGTGTTAAAAACTGAGATATGAAAGCTAGGAGCTAAATGGCCCCTTAAACCTAGGTTATGGGCACAGCAACGGAATGTCTAGGTATGCTTTTTTATAAGAATACAAAGCTGAAAATGAATCATAGAATCATAGAGTTGGAAGAGACCACAAGGGCCATCGAGTCCAACCCCCTGCCAAGCAGGAAACACCATCAGAGCACTCCTGACATATGGTTGTCAAGCCTCTGCTTAAAGACCTCCAAAGAAGGAGACTCCACCACACTCCTTGGCAGCAAATTCCACTGTCAAACAGCTTTTACTGTCAGGAAGTTCTTCCTAATGTCTAGGTGGAATCTTCTTTCTTGTAGTTTGGATCCATTGCTCCGTGTCCGCTTCTCTGGAGCAGCAGAAAACAACCTTCCTCCCTCCTCTATGTGACATCCTTTTATATATTTGAACATGGCTATCATATCACCCCTTAACCTCCTCTTCTCCAGGCTAAACATGCCCAGCTCCCTTAGCCGTTCCTCATAAGGCATCGTTTCCAGGCCTTTGACCATTTTGGTTGCCCTCCTCTGGACACGTTCCAGTTTGTCAGTGTCCTTCTTGAACTGTGGTGCCCAGAACTGGACACAGTACTCCAGGTGAGGTCTGACCAGAGCAGAATACAGTGGCACTATTACTTCCCTTGATCTAGATGCTATACTCCTATTGATGCAGCCCAGAATTGCATTGGCTTTTTTAGCTGCCGCGTCACACTGTTGGCTCATGTCAAGTTTGTGGTCAACCAAGACTCCTAGATCCTTTTCACATGTACTGCTCTCAAGCCAGGTGTCACCCATCTTGTATTTGTGCCTCTCATTTTTTTTGCCCAAGTGCAATACTTTACATTTCTCCCTGTTAAAATTCATCTTGTTTGTTTTGGCCCAGTTCTCTAATCTGTCAAGGTCGTTTTGAAGTGTGATCCTGTCCTCTGGGGTGTTAGCCACCCCTCCCAGTTTGAGTGAACTGCAGCTAAAACATTATGTCCACTTTTCACATGATCCCCTGCCCACCCCTGTAATATTCTTAAGAGTGGGTCTCTTCTCCAGTCAGAGAGTAGCTGGAAGTGGGGAGGCAGAAAATATCCCCATTTCCTTCCACTCTGCAGTTTTAATATGAAATCTTAGGCACAGTACTGTGCCCAGAGCTCAGACACTGCTCACACTAATTAAATTCCCTGTTGCAAAATGTGCCTAATAACAATGTGAATTTCGAACACTGGTGCAGAGGGCCTGGCCGCAGTAGTCAAGGGTGAAGGGCAGGTTCAGATGGACTCTTATGAAGACATGTTTTTCCAGGGCTAAGCAGCTTGTGGGACTAAGCCCTGGGGAACTGCAGTGCTGACTCCACCGTGACTTACTTGGCTAGAGCACCATCAGGATCTGTTAAGTTGATGGCTGCATCTGGCCCCAGCAGTTTCTCCAGGTGGGTGGAGACGAGTTGTTGTTTCAGGCTGGCCACCTGCTTAGCAAGGGCAACTGGTGTCAGTTTCTCCTCGGCAGCCGACTCCTTCACGGTGCTCTGTGGAAGAAGGGATAGAAGCTTTGAAAGCCTGGCATTCAGTAACTGTTTGGGGCACGATCCTCTCTGACCCTGGGCTGCTCCCCCTTGTACTGATACTAACCACAGCAGTAAAGCACATAGTCTCAAGGCAAGGACAGCTTATTGGATAACAAAGGCCTTCATTTTGCATTTGGGCCCGAGGACTAGACCAAGAAGATGGGTGGGTCCAAATCAATAGGGCCCACAGAGGAGCTGCAAGGGGGCCAGAAGGAAACAAGAACAGAGACCACCTTGATCTTACCTTGATCTTCTCTACTTCGGCAGTCAGCTCCTGAACTTCATGCAGCAGACGCTGGTATTTCTGCTGGGGGGTCTCCTTCACACCAAGGCCTTCGCCTAGCTTAAAAATAAATTAAGATTCTCAGGTCAATAGCAACACCAGAATTTTGGGGGGGTTCTAGAGTAGCTAGCACAGTTCCATCTCAACCCATCTCCTATTGCAAGGCTGGCTCTAGGAAGGGTCATTCTCAATTCTTTCTGTGAAAGAGTTCACATATATATAGTTTAGATCAGCAATGAGAAGTCTTTTTCAACCTGAGGGTCACTTCCCAGAGGTGACATGTTAGTGGTTGATGGGGCGAGAGGCAGAACTGAGCAGGGCAATTAATGGGAAGTTCAAGAATGCCATGAATTCCTGCTCCTGTGGAGCCCGTGCCACGGGCTGGTCATCCATAGCAATGGCTAACCTGAGGAAGGCTGGTGGATGGGAGGTCTTGCCTCCTAGCAGATTTGGACTACAAGCCCATCCTGGCCCTGGGCCCTTAGGAAAATAGGTAGTGGATATAGAGGAAGTTGAAGCCCTATTTAAGGCTCAGTCTGGGCTTGCTGCTTGTTGAAGCAACATCCAAACCTGCCATGTGTAACTTCCATCCCAGGCTCCAGTTGGGGCTACTGAGAGTTCTCCCTGCCTTGCTTGTTGATGAACCTTGACCTTGCTTATATGAACTGACCCCGCTATCTGAACCTGCCTTGCTGGATCCTGGACCTTGGCTAGATTTGACTCTTCTTCTTGGATTCTGAACTAATGCTGGTGCCACGTGACCTCCTGCCCTGACTGTGTGCCTAGCACACGCCTCTACTTAAGGCTACCATCTCATTCTCCAGCTGAGATACAGCTTGGTACAGAGCAAAGGTTTTCCTTTTGGTCTACAGTTCATCTGAGTTAGTTACTTACCATTTCATAGTCTCCAGACTCATAGCCAGTTCTCTTGGTTTTGCTAATACGATCAGAGAAATCTAGAAATCAAAAGGGGGAAAGGGGGGGAAATCTTTCTGTACTTTTAGACTGAACAGCTTCAAGTTTCATGTTTTCCATTAAAATTAAGTTACAGGATTCACAATTGGAGCTAGTAGTTCTTTGATCAGCAGCTCATATTTGTAAAACAACCTTTTGACTTTTCTACCAACTTCTCACAGACTTCATACCAGGGCCAAGACAGGTCTGGCTGCACAACTGTGCCTTCAAATTTTGGAAGACTGTAAGAAGCTTTCTTATACCAAGCTAGGCCTGTACTATATTGTCTATACTGTTTGGTAGTGGCTCTCTGGGTTTTCAGACATGGGACATCACCAGCCTTACCCAGAGATGTCAGGAATTGAATCTGGGACCTTCTGCATGGAAAGCAAGGGCTTGGCTACTGAGCTTGATCCATTAACTGTAAGGACCAGTGTTCAAAACTGCAAAAGAAACCCTGTTGCTTCCTCTGGTTCAGAACAAACCTGAAGATCTCCATTCAAGGGCAGGCTAACATCTTGTACGTCCAACACACACACACACACACACACACACACACACACACACACACACAACCACTGAAAAATAGTCATGCATGTATTGTGCTGCATCTCACATCTGCAGGCAATGAGACAAATGACTGGCAGACATAAGCTAAACTAGGAATAAGTTATTTGAAATGTTCAGTATGTATATAACGTTATTATTGTAAATTATTAAGGCATTTTAAACAAGGATCCTTGGGTTCTTTGAGGATTGCTTTGAATGTTTTTCTTTGGTACATTTTCTAGTCCGGATCTACTGCTCCCCCACCACCCTGGACACATACTCAAGACTTAAGGGCCTCTGGAGAAACACTTACCTAGTCCTTTAGTGCCCACTCGCTTGTCCTTAAATTTGTCATAAGCTGCATTGGGGTTGACTATGATATGTTCCACACTGGTGCTAGTTAGCTCCTCCTGTGTAGAGAGAAAAACAAACAAATATCAGAGCACCCAGCCTTATTTTTCTCCACCTCACCAAACCACCTTCCCAACCTCAACCAACAGATTCCAAGCATTCTTCACAAGGGCCAAGCAGAACAGAGGAGATGCTCTGTTAGCAAACCTGACACTCTTGGTAGTCCCAGCAGGCATAATGTTGAAGCACTATTGCAGTGCTTAGTCCACAGAAACCACTAATGGTGCTGAGAAGCAAGGAGAGCTATTCCCCCCACTGGCTGGAAAGGAATAACTTGGGTCAAACAGGAACTTCTCTCCCCTTAGGTCAGATTTGAACTACAATTGTACCTTGGTTCTCAAACTTAATCCGTTCCAGGAGTCAGTTTGACTCCCAAAACCGTTTGAAAACCAAGGTGTGGCTTCCAATTGGCTGCAGGAGCTTCCTGCACTCAAGCGGAAGCTGCGTCACACGTTTGGCTTCCGAAAAACATTCGCACACCAGAACACTTACTTCCAGGTTTGCGGCATTCTGGAACTGATTTATTCTGGGATTACATTGGCAGGCTCTCTGGGCCCTTCCAGTCCTGCAGACAGTCATGGATCTGAATAGGGATGGCCAAATGGGCAGACCAGCAAAGAGCACGAGTGACCAGTGCATCTCATATACATGTGACTGGCCACTGGGAGAACAAGATGGCGGACTAGACGGGTGTTTGGCCTGATCCAGCAGGCCTCTTATGTACAAAAAAAACCTGACCAAGAGATACTGGTTTGCATCTTCATTCAGACGCTAAGCTCTTTCAAAATATTGGCTTTGAACATGCCTTGGGCTGCAAGCATGGGCTGGAACACCCTAGAGCAGCCCTTACCAACCTGGTGCCCTACAGATGTTTGGGGTTACAACACCCATCAGTCCCAGCCAGCACAAAGGCTGCTCTAGGGAAGCCAAGAGAACTACCACTGTTTCACTTTGGCTACGTCCACACAGCTATCTAACAAAGCCTGTTTTGGCTCCTGAGTTGTTCTGAAACATGGAGCAAAGAAGATGAGTACTGTTTGAGGTAGGGTTGGGTGAGGCAGCACTTCTGCTTCTGAACTGTTCATTCTTGTGAACTTTTTATGAAAGGAATGAACACACATGAGCAAGAGAAGATGCAGACTGCCTGCCTGATGTGCAGGGTGGGTGGTGCAAGCTGACATACCACCTAGACACAGGAAAACTCAGCCATGTGACTCTCTGGTTCAGAGCATGGAGGTCTGCAAAACAAAATGCAAAGCTGCTGGGTTCTCTCTGTAGGTGAAAGACCTGCTGGGATTGCCTGTAGAGAACTACATCTGCCTTCTTCACCCTTAATAGCCAAGGACAACATGGTATGCTAAAATCAAGTACTGGTGGGCACCTCCCCATACACAAAAACATCCATATAACATTAGGCCCAGGAATGCCCTGAAGGATGGAGACAAGAGTGTGTTATGAAAAGGCTGCTGTTACATGGCCAGGCAGATATTGGCCTGGTAAAGTTGAGTGTTCATTTAAAACAGGAGTGGGAAGGGTTAAAAGGGGGATTATATTAATAAGACTAACAAACCATCTGGCCTTTCTGGAGGGATTATGCGACAGCCCCTACCCCTTTTTCAAAACAGCGGGGAGGGGAAATCAGCAAGGAAGGGGGTGGAATTCAGACAATATCCAAGTATATTTTGTTTTCCAATAACGGGTCTCACAGCTCCCTGGGTGAAGTGGCTATCAAATGCCAGCCAAAGAAGCATTTCCATTTTCTTCCTGTGAAGGAGATGTGCGAGAGCCAATTCCAGCAATCAACATACAGGAAATCAGGAAACTGGTTCAAATAAGAATTTAATTAAAGTGCAGGGAGGTGGAGAAGGCTGGTTAATTACCCACAGAATTTCCATTACATTTAATTGCATTAGATTCCACTCCAGGTGAAAAAGTGACATGCAGGTTCCAGAGGTATGCAGGATTACAAGAGAGCAGCACTTTGCAGAACATTCACATGCCTGATCTAGGCTGCTGCAAATGTAACCAACCCAGGGGTGATAAAAATACAGGTTTATTAGTCATGACAGCTTAATATTACCTCCGGTATCAGAGAGGCTGTTTGCCTCTCAATACCAGCAGCTGAGGACCCTGAATGGGAGGGGGCTTGTGTGCTCAGGCCTAGCTATTGGGCTTTATACATATACATACACTGCCCTTCACCCGAGGATCACAGGGCAGTTTACAATATAAAAACACAAAATACATAGCATAACAATAAGTAAAGGTAAAGGTACCCCTGCCCGTACGGGCCAGTCGTGTCCGACTCTAGGGTTGTGCGCCCATCTCACTTAAGAGGCCGGGGGCCAGCGCTGTCCGGAGACACTTCCGGGTCACGTGGCCAGTGTGACGAAGCTGCTCTGGCGAGCCGGCACCAGCGCAGCACACGGAAATGCTGTTTACCTTCCCGTTAGTAAGCGGTACCTATTTATCTACTTGCACTTAGGGGTGCTTTCGAACTGCTAGGTGGGCAGGAGCTGGGACCGAAAGACGGGAGCTCACCCCGCCGTGGGGATTCGAACCGCTGACCATGCGATCGGCAAACCCTAGTCACTGAGGTTTTACCCACAGCGCCACCCGCGTCCCAGCATAACAATAAACCAAACAATAATCACTCCCCTGCTCAGTTTAAAAGGCACAAGATTGTTTAATTAGTTGAAGTCCAGGAAGAAGAGGAATGTTTGTTTCCACCTGGCAGCTAAAGATCCCAGGTCCAAGGGGAGAGCATTCCACAAACAGGTAGTGATAACAGAAAAGCCCCTGTTCTCATGCTGCCACGCCCTGGACTTCTTGTGGATTGGACACACAAAGAAGGGCCTCAGGTGATGATTGCAGGGCTTGGGTCAGTTCATATGGGGAGAGGCGGTCCTTGATGTATCATAGGCCTCTGGTTAGCCCCTATGGAAAACAGGATGCTGGACTAGGTGGGCCTCTGGCTGGTCCAGCAGGGGCTCTTCTTACGTTCTTACACCTGAGATGGTTCCACTGAAAGGATTTTAAGGCTGTCTTCGTGTCCTGCCACAGCCTCTCCTAAACCAAAGGCGTTCTGCAAAGGAGCAAGCTGTACATAGCAGAAACACCAGGTGGGGCTAGGTTTACATGGTGGCTTTGCTACTTCAGAGCTTCCAATCAACACTGACAATGGTTTTTCTGCCGTGCTTGCAATTCAGGCTGTGACAGAATCCAAGAGGGGGTTGTAAGGTTGAACCTGGCAGAACCAAGAGCTATCCAAACTGGAAGCAGCTTGAGTACAAAAAGACCTGAGGCCCGAGGAAAGCAGAACAGGTCAGAACTTAGCTCCCCAAAACCCAGCATCTTGTTCCAAGAGGGGACAGCAAGGGAACAAGACAGCTATGTGTACATTAGGCCGACTAGCCATTGCCCTGCTAAGGTGTGGCAAACTGCCATGAATCAATGAGGTGTCTCTCCATTGTTGTGGCTGGGTGCATTCATTAACCCAGAAACACCAAGCTGTTGTGAATCAGAGGCAGCTTTGTGCCATATCTGAGATGGGTCCTCAGCAATAACCTCCCACGCCAGCTGAGGCAATTGTTGAGGGTTGTTTTGTTGTTGTTGTTGTTTTTACAAAAATGCTAAAATAACCGTGATTTTTTTTTATTGACTTGCCACCTTTTGGACCCCCCCCCCATCAATTCCGCCTTTGAAATCCTGGTAATGTCAGCCCCACCCTAGAAAAGAAGGTCCCTTCTCACTTAAGGGAAGCACCACTCTGCATCTGAGCTAGAGAGAGCTCTGCTATTGACTACAAGTCAGCCTCTCCTCTTGCTAAGTGCTAGAGAGAGGCAGGCATTCTGCCAGTGCTCTGGGAAGCAGCGCGGTGGCTGTAATGGGCTATGATGGGAAATCTATGGCTGCATCAAGGCCAGACTCTTTTTGAAGAGCTATTACAAGAGCCTCACATTCCTGCTCCCTTGGTCCTGCACATTAAAGACGCTGGAAGAGGCTGTTCTCAAAACAACAACGGCAAAAAATAGCTGCATCAGATTAAAGTGGCTATGAAATCGCAGCACAGAGGCAATTGTTACAAGCAAACAAATAGATGTGCTCCACCAGGCAGGTGTTATCTCTACATGACCTTTAAAGGACACCTTGAGATCACTGCATCCAAAGACTTCTCACCAGCACCTACAATGTTGAACACCTTCATTAAAAGCAAGGTGCAGATACAGCCTGAGGACCTTATCACAGGCCCTTTGGGACTCGCACATCACCCCACCTTGCTCTGTGGAAATGAATATACTATCATCGGTATTGACAAGTGGGAGCTTGGAAATTTCTCATCACAGGAAATTACTTTTACTTTATCTTTAAATCTTACAGAAAACTGTTTTAAAATGGCAACTCAGTGGAAAATTCATAAACTATTAAATAATTAATGGCAAATGTTGGATATTGATGTTAGAGGTGACCTTGTACCCTTGCCGAGATGATGTGCAAAGGCAAACAAATACTGGAATATTGCTAATCCACAACAATGAACTGTCACCCATCTACAGACTACCTACAAATCATTTCATGGACCATCGAACAATACAATACGAACACTCAAAATACCATATTTTTCCGTGTATAAGACGACCCCTATTTTGTTGAACCCAAAATTAAGAAATAAATATTTTGAACATCAAACAGAACAACTTTGATATTTTATCAAATATTCAAAGCACCGGTATATTTAGCACCGTATCTTTAAACATCAAACAGAACAACTTTTTTTTCATTGAGAATGCCCGGGAGTGCTCTTGTTCTGCCTAACCTGGCTTGCCGCAACAGTCCGCATTGGTTGGCCGAAGTGGCAAGTGAAATGAATGGCAGTTCCGGCAGCTTCTTCACAGCACCTGGGGCGGATTTCTTTAATTTGGCAAAACGTCCAGGGTTTTTTGTACCCTGGGTGTATTCCCTTTGAATGGAAACTGGGAGTGGAGTGTGCTGGGTGGTAGGAGCCCCAGGTGAGAGCCAAAGTGTGTGTTTCTGTGTGCAAGTTAGGAAGGGAGGCTAGAGGAACTGGGAGCAGCAGCAGTGGCAATGGCAACATGTAAAGCTCATGATGCCCGGCAGCTGTCCTGCTCTGCTGCCACCACCAAGGAAGCACCAGATGAGAGATGAGGAGCTGCTGGCTGCCTCTCCAGCCCTCTTGGCTCTGGTCAGCTGCTCCACTTGCAACCTCCCAGACGTGGCGGGTGCCGTTCCTGGGCCTTGGAGGAGGAGGGAGCAGCTGCAAGGCCTGCTCAGCCCCCTTTCGGTTGGGTGGGTGTTTGGTGCATTGTCTGGAGTGCCTTTTCCAAGCTATGCTGTGCTTTTGCCCTTTTGGTGGTTGTTTGTAAACCTCCCACTGCAAAAGTGACCCTCCTCATCCTCCCTTGCAGGCTTTAGATAAGATATAGGTGTGTGTGCGTGTGTTTTCTCCCGAAATAATATCTTGAAATATCCCTAGGCTTCCTGCACTACTGGTAAGTAGTGTTTTTCTTAAACATCCATGTATGAGATGATCCCCAATTTTTTACTAATTTTTTAAAGTGAAAAACATCTGTCTTATACATGGAAAAATATGGTAATTTATTGGTAGCAGCGAGCCGGACATCTACTAACTATTAGAAATCAATGTACAGAAACTATAAAGGAAGTGGGTAATGAAAATCTGGAAGACAATTTAGTAACAGTAGTAGTATCTACCGTATCTTTCCGTGTATAAGACACCCCCATGTATAAGACGACCCCTATTTATTTGAACCCCAAATTTAAAAAACAATCAATCCCTAAAACAGAAGTGAAAATCTGGATGACCGCTGCTGGCAAGTTGTTGATCTTTTGGGGGGCAATCGCCCTCATAATTTCCAGCATGAGGTGCATGCAGTACACCGTGGTGCAGGAGCAAAGGCAGTGGTTGGGGCACCGCAATGTCCCCCTTGGTGGCAGCTGCTGCTGCGGGGAAGCGAGGGGAAGGAGGCTCCTAAACAGGATACCAAGGGAGAGCCAGGGGAAGGCAGCGCCCACTCTGTGCCATGCCGTCGAGCAAACTGAGCTGAGGAAGGTGGTGAGCGGGCTGGGGGCAGGGTGGGAGTTTGAGAGAGGAAGAGGGGGAAAAGGAAAGAAGGGCAAGGAGAGGTAGCTGAGGCAGCTCTCAGCGGTGGCAGCTGCTCTTGATCCGGTGGTCAAGCCAGCAGAGGCTTCAGGAGGCGAGCCAGTCGCCAGCATGCAGCCCAGAGGGGGAGGAGAAAGGGGGGATGGCAGCAGGAGGGACCGCCTCAGTCCCCCCAAGCCAAAATCCCGGACATATGCTTACATATTTAAAGAAATCCCCCCAGGTGCCCATGTTCCATGTACAAGATGACTCCCAATTTGTTACTATTTTTTTTTAGCAAGAAACCTCGTCTTATACACGGAAAAATATGGTAAAAGGTCACCAGTTAAGTTATGGGCTGCGAATGAGCTATGCACACCAGTGATTTGCTACATAAATGCTAGAGCAGGTGTAGCTGACATGGTGCTCTCTAGTACAGCACATGGCCATTACAACAACTGGGAGGAAAATCACTCTCAGCAATTTTCAAGCGTTTCGTCAGGAAAAATAGTTTGGGAACCACTAGCCCTAGGTTATTGCCCAGAATCTAAGCTATGTGCTCCTGTATGCAATGCTCAGGAGCTTGGTGGCAGAAATGTATGTGTTCCTTGGAAGAAAAGCCATTACGGCAAGAGTGTCCTCATGGGAGAAAGCTTGAAAGGCACTGCTCCATGGTATCACAGCTCCTCCCCTTGTTTTCAACAGGTCTTCTCTTTTACCAGTTCCTCTTTTTAGAACATAAAACTAAGCCTCAAGGCAACTCACACTTAGCCATGGTTTTATAAGAGGAGGTAGGCAATTATTTCAACTGCAGGTAGCAGCAGCATTTCACAGCAGGCCCTGCAAACTGCTGGATTTTAACAGCAGTTGTTAATATTTGAAAAATCTCCTCACCCCTGATAAAGGACTTAAAGCACTATTTAGAAAACCCAGTCCATCTTAGGGGTCCTGGACTGTACAAGCTTTGATGCACTACAGTAACGTGTCAAGCGGCAATTACAAGCAAATCCCAAAATGCCTTGGCATGGATTCCACCTAGAGGTCACAGGCCGTATCTGAGCTAAGCAGCCATAATGGCTTTAAGATTAACACAACAGTCTGGAGGAATCAGCTGCATGTTGATATTTAAATGTACGCACTGAGTCCTCTTAGCAACTATATAGTAATTTCATGCTACTGGCACATGTGCTGTTTTTGTTTTAAAATATCAGGATGCTGTTCTTAGAGAATGGCACACAGAGCTACTGCTCCTTTGGTCCCAGAGGAGAGAATCTCACTTCACCCATGATGTTCTTCAGGGTGCCCCCAAACACCTTCAAATGTGACGTGTGGATAAAGTGTTGGGAAAGCCTGCTCTGAATTTTAGCAAATGCTGCCTACCCGACCACTACCGCATATTTCTTTTTAAGGAAAGTATAAGTTCTGTTTCAATAGCAGTCACTGAATTCTGCACGAAAGGCCCTATTACCGTATTTTTCGCTCTGTAAGACACACCCGACCATAAGACGCACCTAGTTTTTAGAGGAGGAAAACAAGAAACAAGAAAGCAACGCAAAGCCTCTTGAGTGAAGAGGGAGGAGCGCTCCCACTGCGCTCAAGAGGCTTCAGCGATAGCTGCACAGCCTGCATTTGCTCCCTAAGACGAACACACATTTCCCTTTACTTTTTCGGAGGGAAAAAGTGCATCTTATAGAGTGAAAAATACGGTATGTGTGTCCCAATGCCTCAATGGAGCCAACCAGAACGTGACACGTGCACCAAAGTTTGTGTGGCAAAATACAATTCCATACAATTGTAGAGTTGCAAGGACACCCTAGTCCAACTCTGCTCAACTATAGCATCCCTGGCAGAAGGTACTCAAACCTCTGTTTAGATACTTCCTGCCAAAGAAGAGAGCCTGCCATCTCCCAAGGTAGGCTATGGCACTACCAAACAGCTTCTATACTTATGGAAATTTATCCTGAGACAGTCTCTCTCAAACTCTTCCCTGACCCCTCATGGACCACTTGGAAACTGCCAGGTGTCTCAGTGGATCACTTAATAAACTTTTTCTTTTGTCCTACAAATTAAAGCACAAATGTAACTCATGCTTTAATAACATCCCCCCTCCAGTGCTGCTTTATCACAGACCCTAAGCTAGTCTTGCCAGCCTGTTTGAGATCATGTGCCCTGGTCAAAACAGCCTAGATATCTGTGTTTTGTGTATGTGTGTGTGTGTGCATGCGTGCATAATTGATCAGGTACAGAGCCAAGTACAGCTGTTCTCAATTGTTCCCCCCTTTTTATTTGTTGACTACCTGCATGGAGCCCATGGACCACCAGTGGTTTGCACATCACTGTTTGAGAACCTCTGTCTTGATATTTAGCTGAAATCGGCTGTCATTTCCGCCCACTGGTTCTAGTCCTACCCATTCTGAGGATTGCTTCCAACCCAGGGCTAAACCTAAGAGGACACAGCACCCTCCTGAGACATAACCAAAGTTGACCCTGCCTACTCTGGAGCACCAGAGACTGTCACAACTAGACAGTCCAATCTGGAGGGAAGGCATTTATGTCCCCCAAATGTTTCCTTTGGTTATATATGACAGATGGAAATTTTGTTGTGGACTGATCAGTCTGATTCATCTCTGTATTGTTGGGGTGGGGATTAGAACGTGATGTCACCCCAGATCAGACTAGCTAACAATCTTGATTATTCATCTGATATTTGGAACAACGCACATGGTTTTGGCCACTCATCTCAAAGGCAAAAAGTAAGCTGGGAAACGTGCAGGAAATGACTGCCATGAGATGTTGGTGACTGCCAATGACCTAGATGGAATTACAAGGTTCTGGGGGGGAAATCATGAAAATATTAGCTAAGTGGAATCTCCATGTTCAAAAGCAGTATGACTGTCAAATAGCAATTGCAGGGGGTCAACACTGGGACAAGGGGTTATTACACTCTCAGTTTGCTTATGGGCTTTCCAGAGGCATCTTGTTGGCCACTGTGAGACGCTGAACTAGATGGACCTTCAGTCTGATCCCACAGGGCTTTTATTCTCTTTTGCTGAAAGTGAACTTTGCTCTGAAAGACTGATAAGATCTAAAGGGCATTTCTGCATTTTAGTCATTTGTCATCAGCTTATACAAGATGACATCCTGCACATTACCAGCAGCTAGGAGGAACTGTTATCAGAATTCTACCAGAGCCAGCCCAACCATTAGGGAGAGTGCAGTGGCAGATTTAAGAAGCCACAAAAAGTGGCAAATCAGCCAATGATTTACTTTATTAGAAGATGTTCATTTTACTTGGGTGAGCAGGAAGCCATTTGGATTTTGTGTCACAAGCCACAAAATGTCTTTGCAAAGGCCATGAGAAGCAGCTTACTGCAACACACAGAAAACCACTTTTTTCAAGCCCTCCAAAGTGGCAAGATTTAGCAAAGACAAAAGGTTAGCAACTAGAAGTTTATCAGCACAAACACCAAAGCAGACGGAAGGCGCAGCTCCTTACCAGCTCCTTGTGTTTCCACCAGAGATGGAAAAAGGAAGGGGGGGGGAGTTAAGAAGGAGGGGGGGAGAGAGATGGGGGAGAGGAGGGGAAGAAAAGACAAAAATTGTATTAGAAGGTTGTCACATGCACTACACACCAAAAGTTCAAACATATTTGCAGCACAAGAAAACCCATCTCTGCCAAGCCTGATGCCCCACTCCAGTGTTTTATTGCTTCCAGTACCTTTGGTGGTACTTTTGGGAAGGTCGCAGCAAAGGGGGTTTCTTGAGAAGGGAAGTAATGAAGTTATGCATTCCCATATACCATGCAAGACTGCTATGCGGTTACTGAGTTAAGAAATACGGCAGCGAGATGTTAAGGTGAAGCCGCTATGCTCAAAGCACATGGGGGAAAATGAGATGGAGCAGTGAAAGTGGCATGTTAGTGCTGGCAGAGAGCATCCAAGCAAGTGCTGTCTCCTCCTCCTTACCCTGCTGTAAGAGTTGAACAAGAGCCTTCCTTCCTAAATGCCTCTCCTTCTAAGAGGGTGGGTGGCCTTCAATAATTAACAGGGAAATGTTGTTTTTGCTGCAGTTTTAGATGGCGCCCCAACAGATCAAGCACAAAGGCCCAAGACTTTGAAAGAGAGGCATCTGAAGGCAATTATGGAAAGCAGAAGGTGGGAGGAAAAGATCCAAGAGAAGAACTGTCTCCTTTCATCCCTCTAGTTTGGGGAAATGAGATGCCAGTTTTTAAGCAGGGAAGTATCTAAGGCTCTGGAGGGGAGGTAGAAACTTCAGGGATATCTGGCTGTAATTCCCACTCTTATCTGCTTGCTTGAGTTGAAAAGAACTGGTGAAGAAGTGATACTGCTTAATTCACACTGAACTTTAAACAGGTCTAGAGCTGCAAGATGCGCCCATGTTGCCTTTTCCATTTGCCCTGCTGCTTTTCCCTGGGGAAACCCTTGGTTTAGCACTGAATTGGAACAAACAAGAAATCAGGTTTTCTGCAGATTGCTCATTTGTTCTGAGCTAAAGAGCAGGTTTTCCAGGGGAAAACAGCAGCGCAAAGGCAAAACCACTCAGATCCATGTGGGACAAGTGGAAAACTGCTCAGACCCATGCTTTCTAGGCACGGGACAAGCAAAAGTGTGGGGTAATAGGATATCCTAGGATGCAATTCTTCAGAAATACAAATACACTACATTCTGGGAGAGCTGCAAAGGCCTTCAAACTGATAGAATGATGATTGCAAGTGCAGACCTCTGGAGAGTTTGTTCTCTCTCTCTCTCTCTCTCTCTCTCTCTCTCTGTCATCTGTCTGTCTGTCTGTCTGTCTGTCTCTGTCTCTGTCTCTGTCTCTCTGTCTCTCTCTCTCTCTCTCTCTCTCACACACACACACACACACACACACACAAACACACACACACACACACACACACACACACACAGTGTGTTAACTTGCTCCCAGAGCAAAACAAGCCTTTGGTTAACCTAAGTGAGGCTTCTTGGTTTGCCTTGCTGGCAAAGTGCTCAACATACTCCAATTCTGGTTCAAATCCCAGCTGATCACTGAAGGCTGGGGTTGAGAACATGTCAAAAGCATCCTTGTGCCTCAGTGCCAGACAGGCAGTGAGGAGAAACAAGCAGGTCCTTCAAACTGGTTTATCTCTCTCTCTACTTCAGCAAGCTGGCCACAGAAGCCAGCATCATTTTCCTAACTCTCTACAACCAGTGACACAGCTATGTAATTTTAGACTTTGCACTGAATGGTACTGGTTGACGGCAGGTGGGGGGAGAACTATTTAGGGGGTAATTTGTATTACTTCAGAAGTGGTGACCTGGCCCTGCTGTATCTTCCAGCCCCTCCTGCAGCCCATTACTTCTGCCCCAGAGCCTGATGGCACCCACTGCCAGCCAAGGATTCAATTTGCCTTTATTAATGTCAGTCTCACCAGGTACCTGACTGACAGGGTGGGATGGAAATGACTCGCAGGTGGCAAAGAAAGACAGCTTGTTTTTTAGGAACCAGAGAGAGCCCTCATGCTGCATTCTCTCCAGATGGCAAATGTGAAAAACTTCAAAGAGCATTGCTTGTCCCAGAATACCCAGGGGACTGGAAAAGATCCTCCTCGGGAGCATGCAGATGAAATGTGGAGGGGGTGGAGAGAGCAATCAAAGCACGTTTTACAGCAATGTGAGCCTCTCGCATATGTATGCATGGCTGCAGTATATCAGCTGAGCATTATTGTGCTCTTCCCCATTAGACGGTTGCCCCAACTGCTGGTTGCCTCTCCGCCCCCCTTTCTTGCTGAGGTAACACAGCACCCCACAGAAAGTTGCCACTTCGGCCTCAAGCACTTGCTGTTGGCAGGCACAAAAGTGCCCTCGCATTAGAGAAGCTAAATTGGAAGGGGCCCAGTGCAAGTTCTTCCTCTCACCTGTAGATTCCTTGGAGGAGGAGGAGCCAGCAAAAAAGAGTGCTATTTGGTGTGCTAAAGGTGTTGAGGATTCTCCCATACAAGTCTATTTAAGTCCTACGGAAATCAGTGGGACACCCACACTCTTAAGCACACAGGTCCCACCAATTTTAATGGGCATCTAACTTTGACCATTCATGGCTTCCCTCCCACACAGAATCCTGGAAACTGTAGCTTACCCCTAACCAAACTACAGTTCCCAGCACCCTTTAACCATGGTTCCCAGGATTCTTTGGTAGGAAGCCATGTGCATAAACTGTATGCTGTGGATATGATCCTCTCTCTATCCAGGGATAATGAAGCAGGCCCTTCACTGGGCTCCAAGAGTCTTTTTCCTTAGTAGAAAACCTATTGGCATCATCAACCCAAACACATAACAAGATCACAGCATCCTTGTGCTACCTAGGGGGCATCTGCACAGGTATTATGGCCTACATCGCCTCAGCTCTGCCCTTCCAATATAGGGCAGCCATCAGCAAAGCATTCAGTGCCACTCCAGTCGGAGTCTGCACAGGGCTTCCCCACCCAAGGCAAGCAGAGAGGCAGCTAAACAGAGGCCACGTGACCCAGCAAGGAGTTGTCTGTGGCAGAGGGAACAAAGAAGAGGCTGGTATCTGCCTCCTGGGCTGTGAGGTAGGCTTGAAAGGAGCCATTTTTCTCAGCCTGACATTTAGCTGACACAGACATGGATTTCAATGACAGCAGTTTTAAGCCTGTGCTAAACTTTCCATATTGAAATCAATATGGTTGGTGGGGGGAAGGAATGCTTAACTTTGGCAGAATCGTGCCTAGTTTTCTTTTTAAGTCCTAACAAAAGCAATAATGGGATGATTAAGACATCTGACAGTCTCGGTTTTTTGCTTCTGCTGACATCATCCCCAAAGTTGGAGCGGGGGGGGGGCAGGGGGGAACCCTGGGGAAAATAGGAATAAAATGTTAAGTGTTCTAAGAAAGGATGGGCTGCGTCTTTCATCTTCAGAACTTCCCTTCTACATTCCGCTCCCTTGTGCCCTTTCACCCCCGGGCACACAAATCTCCCACAATGCATTTCACATGTAGTGATCTTATAGAAAAGCAGGATTAAGAAAATGGATTTCAAAATTTCAAGGAACCAGTATTAAAGATTTAGGAATCAGCCCTGCATAGAGCTGGAATCTATAGCACATACCCTTGTAATTGTCAAATATATGTATATGTGTATATTTAAATTATAAAAATGCATAATCAAAACAAAATTTAAAAAGTAAAATTTGTCAGATACCCTTGTAAATCAGGTGTTTAGGATTTTTCCAGCCCTGACTTGACAGAATGACACAAGAGCACCATAAAGGCAGCTTACAGATCAAGCTGGTTGGGAAAGACTGCCAGGAAAATCAATGTTTCAATCAGTTTTCGGTCTCCCTCCCCTCCAGATTTGATCTTGCATACTCAGGGCAGGCTGTTACACTTTCAACAGGCTTGGAACCTGCTCAGTTCTCAGAATGAAAGCACAGTTATTTTTCTATTTCACTTCTCTTCTACTTCCTTGCTCATTATTCATTCTGATATTAGCCTAGGTCTGTGCAATGTATCTGTGTTACACAAATAAGAGGAGTTGGCAGGGATGTGTATGCAGGGGCGAGGGGTGAACCTAACACGGCTGAAATGAGCGAGTCCATCACACAGCTCCTGCTCATGGAACTCCCAGGTGACCTTGGGCTAGTCACTGTCTCTCAGCCTAACCTACCTCATAGGGTTGTGCCAAGGATAATATGGAAAGGAGGGGAATCAGGTATGCCACTTTCAGACCCTTAGAGGAAAGGTGGGGTAAAAATGTAATAATATATAAACAGCTGACATCTTTAAAACTTAAAATGTTAGAAACAGATTGAAGAAGCCTTAAAGAACTGTAACTTATGATCTGGTGCAGATGTAACAAGGGTAATGATGGTTCCCTGCCAACCATGCATAGTTTGCAATTGGCGAGCCAGCGTCATGAAACCCTGCACTGCCCCCCACCTCCTCTCAAGCACAATTTCCCCCCTCTCTTCCCTAGTCATCTTGAACCTCAGATTAACTGCTAAACTTCCGTGTTCTATCAGCACCAGTATTAACCACGGCTTGCAAACCCAAAACAAACCTTGGTTTCAATCTCCAGGTAAGATGGGAACTCTAGTTAGCAGGACATCATTGGAGATGCAATCATAAATCCTGATTAAGTCTGACAACAAGTATGGAAGAATCTACACTGGAGAGGGGAGGAGGGTGAATTCCTATGGCTGGCTCCTGCAAACCACAATTTGATGAAGCCAGTATTATATCTGCATTGGGTCTATTTGGTCTTCTTTTCTTATTGCCATGTCATCTGCATATTATATGGTGGCAAACACATGTAATTTTAAAGCCAGGGTTTACCACACTGTCCATGGCACATGCGTTCCTATCACAGGTAGGATGGAGAGCTGAGAAATGAAGTGAAGGGGAGCCATTGTACTATAAGAATTGGAAGAGAAGGCTGGGCAGATCTAAACTCTGGGCAATGCCTTGCCCTACTCTTCAGAAGCTAAAACCATGATCCAAAACATTTGATAAGCCATGTTTTGAAAACAGATCAGTGTCTTATTTTCAAAAGCAGCCTAGAGTTGTACTTATGGGGGTGTTAATCTGCATTTACACACAACTTACTTAGGGATGTACCTGAAATACTTGTCTCTGAAATACTTTGTGGTAACGTTTATGAAAGCCATTGATATATAATTGATTTCCGTGCATAGATACAGATTTCAACCGGACTGCAACACTATACTCACTTAACCTGTGAATAAGTCCCATTGAACTCAACAGGGATTACCTCTCAGTAGTCTCATGTAGCATTCCACCGTAAAAATTACGGTCCTGAGGCTTAGGTGTTTCCTATGTGACATGCCTCAGACCCACCCAGGGTCATGACTCTAATTTTGCTGGATATCTAAACTGATCTGTCAAGAACGAGTTTTGTACGGGAAGGAACACTTGCGAGATCCAGTGGGTTTAAAATGCAACAGACCAGGCATTCAAGCCAAACCACCCCTTCCAAGTTGGAAACCCTGATCCTAAACATCAGGTGTGGAAGTGGAAGGAACTTGGCTGTTGCTTGAATGGCAAGGAGTGGGACGAGCTCAGAGGCATGCATATGACATACTTCTGAACTAAGAATCAGCACTCCAATGCAGATTCTCAGCCATGCCTCCATCCTGCAATGTCTGATACATCCTGCCCCTGCCAACCAACCTGCCTGGTTCTCCTATAATTTGTGCCACTTCAACACAAGCTACCTTTATTCCCCAGAATAAGGCTGGGCAATAACTGGTTTTCAATATCGTGATATATCACCAGCAAACATCATGATATATCAATATATCATGATATCTGAAATAAATAAAGAACTACGCAGAGGCGAAAATGACAATGTCCTGCAACTGCTACTACTTAAGGGTCTAAAACTGATAAATGATTATATTACCAATCACCTCATGGTCACTTTCAGCAGCAGGCAAGCCAAAATGCATCCCAACAGGACTTTCAATTGTCCTGAATACCACCATTTGGTTGTTGTTGTTTAGTCGTTTGGTCGTGTCCGACTCTTCGTGACCCCATGGACCAGAGCACACCAGGCACTCCTGTCTTCCACTGCCTCCCGCAGTGAACCAAAAGTCCTGTTGGGATGCATTTTGGCTTTCCTGTTGATGAAACTGAGTGTGTAATGATTGATAATATTGTCATTTATCCGTTTTAGACACCTAAGTAGTAGCAGTTGCCAGGCCATTGTCCTGTTCACCTCTGTATAGTTCCATCCTTATTTCAGACATTGTGGTAGATTGCAATGTTTAACTGGTGACAACATTGCAATGTTTAGCTGGTGAGTTATCGCAATTTTGAAAACCAGATATCGCCTAGCCCTTACGCACATTGTGACTTGTGATATATTGCCAGCTCAAATATTATGAAACACTTCAAACCGATTTTGGACAATATACAGTGGTACCTCTGGTTACGTACTTAATTCATTCCGGAGGTCCGTTTTTAACCTGAAACTGTTTTTAACTTGAAGCACCACTTTAGCTAATGGGGCCTCCCACTGCTGTCGCGCCACCGGAGAACGATTTCTGTTCTCATCCTGAAGTAAAGTTCTTAACCTGAGGTAATATTTCCGGGTTAGCGGAGTCTGTAACCTTTAACATCTGTAACCTGAAGCGCATGTAACCCAAGGTACTACTGTATTGATATATCGCCCAGCCCTACCCCAGAATCTACCATTTTACCCTTCAGAGTGCAAAAATAAGTATATTAATACAACTTCTATTATACTTTCCCTTTTCTCCTGAATCAACAGGCTGAAGTAAAATGAGGCTCCCTACTTCTCTTTCTCTCTCCTTTTCTTTTTCTTGAAAAAGCCTATAATCCTGAATTTACTGCTTTCCTCTGTTCTGTGCAAGAGCCCCAGTGAAAAGATAACAGCACCATGAATGATTCACAAATATTTATATATCAAAACAACCCTTGATTAATAATCATTATTTCCCCACTGCCATATTATAAACAGGGATTTTAAAGTAATTAAAGAAGAGAAAAGTGCACAGTTACCCACATGCAAAACACAAAAATTCTAGAAGCATGCAGAGAAATAAAATAAGAAGAAGCATTTTTAATGGTCTTACTTGTGCAAACTAGTGTCCAGGCAAGGTGGTGTGGGGGGTGAAGGGGAAGAGCATTAGGAAAACTCAGATAAGTTCAAGTGTGCAACAGTTCAATACAAACACAGTTAAAACAGTTATCAGGCAAATTCCCAAAATCATAAGGCATCCTCTATGGCAGCTGCAAAGGAAAAAGCCTGTGGAACTAATAGCAGAGGTTAACAGAGCTGGATCAAAGGCCCCAAAAACCTTAGTGATTACATAACCTTCAAAAACAACATTAAAAACACACAAATGTCTTGCAGTGCTTGTGGTACTCTCACTATAGCAACATTTAGTCCCAGCTTTTGTGTCACAGTACAGTATGGGAAGAGATGTATTTGGAAACTGGGAGCTGCTAAATCAAAATGCAGCATTGTTATTCTCCACCTGTCATCTGAAGTGGTACAGCCCATTTTACCACCTCATTCCCAGCATCTTCAGGGCAGGCCTAATTCTGAATGGGAAACCCACCTACCCACCCTATCAGTTTCATGGAGCTCTACTCGAGCCCATGGGTTTCCCATAGACCAGGAACCACACAACCAAAAACCAGGGCTGTGTGTATTCTGCAATCCTACACCACCAAATATTTTAACTGTGTGCAGAATTCTACTTCCTGAGAATCTCCGTTTTTGTTTTGAGGGCTGTTTCTTTGTCCTTCTGACTGTGAAAAAATAGGCTGAAGGTATGTGGGCGATGCTTTAAGGGCTAGAGGCACACTGGATAGGATATGTCGATTTGCATTATTTAGACAACTTACAGAATTCAGCTTGCCTTGGGCAAAAGCAGAATAATGCCCATAATGCAGGAGCAACCAACACGATGTCCTGCAGACGTTGTTGAACTGCAACTTCCAGCAGTCCATGGCAAGAGATGATGAGAGCTGTGTCCCAAAACATCTGGGAGGCACCACCCTCCCTACTCCTGCCATAACCTATTCTTTCCAAAATAGGCCTCAAATAGCTTATACCCTCACAGTACATCCACATCCAAAATCTGACATATGACCAATCACACACACAAATGGACATTCATGCTGTGAGGTTTTAAAATTTCCTCAGAAGTGGACATGTGATTCTTGCTTCTTGCCCCTTGGCTGCCATTTTGAAAGGAATTTTTTACAAAAAATTGTAAAGAACATCATTAGAATTTTAACTTTAAAGCCCAGTGACTGACACCGAATGAGAAATACCTATGTGGTTCTCTTCTCTCATATTTCATATTCATATCTTGTCCATGTCCTTCTCTCTCCCCCTACTTCATTCCTTCTAGGAATCTCTTCTATGTTTATACTGTAAAATGTCATGTCCACTGGTGACATTAATAGTAAAGCCTTCCAATACAAAACATATTAATTCTGAGGAGAAAACAAAGTGTTATGAGTTCATGCCGAAAACTCTTCTTCCCTCAACCTCCCGCTCCGCTCCACACCCCAGAACCCTCAGAGAAAGCAGCTGATGCTCTACCAGCCTGTCCTTCCCTGTAAGGTTAGCAAGCAGTGATGCCTGCAAAAAAGAAAGACTGTGCACACCTCCCCCAAGCACTGACCTACTTTCAAGGAGCGAATCATTTATAGGACGAAACCTTTATGCCAGCTCCCATCAGAGGAGCTCCTGTGCTCCCAACTTTTCATCTGGACATCTTTAATGGCAGCCTCTTAAAATCCGTAGCAACTAGCAAAAAGAACACTGCTTCTCTCTTTTGCTTTAATGGCAGTCTTCTACCTCTCCCAACTCAGAGATCTGTCATTTTTGAGCATTGAGAAACTATTCAAGTGAGGAGAACAACAGTTCCTGTCATTTATTTTCATGGAAGGAATTTTTCATTTCACAGGATTAAAAACTGTGATTCCATCCATTGCAATCCAATCTGCAAGCAACCCAATCTGCAAGCGCTGCTTCAGTCACCATGAAGCAAGCAAAGCCTTGAGCCTGTGCGTAGCCAATGTGGTGTTTTCCAGGTAAGTAGATGTGTGGCTCTCCAGATGCTTTTGAAGTTCAACTCCTATCCATCCCAGCCAGCATGACCAATAGTCAGGGGTGATGGGAGCTGGGAGTCCAATCACATCTGTGTCATTAATGCCCAGGTAACTCAATGGATTGAATACTGTTATGTTATATGGGGCTGCCACTGAAACCTCAGCTGGTGCAGAGACGCAGAATCTGTGACCCTCCAGATATTGTTGGACTCCAACTCCCATCAGCTTCAGCCAGAATGGCCAACAGTCAGGGATGATGGAAGATGGAGTCCAACTGTTGGTTTCTGTTTCCTCACTGAGCAGCTGCTTGCAGTCACAAGACTGTGTTTACATTCCACAGAGTCCAGACACTGTTGGATTCTCACCGGAAAGGGAGACTGGATGTGATGTTCACTGGTTTCCTGTTTCTTTTGTTCTGTCGTTTCTTTGTTGGAGTTGCTCTCTGCTCTCACAGAGGCAAGATGTACATTTGTTTGTTCTCGGTATAGCTTAGAAATAAAGTATAGCAATGTAGCCATACCTGCTTCATCCTTTCGTTTGAGGACTATGGGATCATACTCTGCTGGGCTCAAGTCAAGATGAGCCGTATCAGCTCAAGGGCCTGAGCTGAATAAACTAACACCAACAACTCTTGAAGGTCCACCAGTTCCTCACCCCTTCCCTTGTTGTAGATTCAAAAGGGACCCCAAGGGCCATCTAGTACAACCCCCTGCAATGCAGGAATCTCAACACATGGTTCCCATCCAATTTGAAACCATATTGGAACTTGCTTAGCTTTGCAAATGTGCTAGCAGTTTTATTCCTGCCCCAACTCATGAAGGGGAATTGGAACAGTGACAGGGCAGCAGAGCTAGTACACGCTTCCCTGCTTTTATGTGTTTACTTCACACACATAAATAATGCCTTCCTGCACACATCTTTGTACCCCTCAATTACCTTTACCTTTAACCTGCCACCATTCCCCTCCCTGGCGAAACAACTTTCATGCAGTATAAATTCCAGCCCAATATGGGGTTTAAAAATCAAGTGCGGTTTTAGTTCGTGCAAAGCACATGATGCTATGTAAAAAAAGGTGGAAGTTTCCTTAAACAGCTATGTTAATTATTCACGCTAAATATGGAATCTTAATTTGATATGGTGCAAGATTAGAAAGTTTCTGAATCCTATGCAGAAAACCAGATGTTCCAACCATAAGGGCTGCATCAAAATGTTATATTTTGGGAATAGGTAGCCACTAGTATCAAATGTTAGGCACCCAGGTGCTGGGGATTTATGTCAAGACTACGTAAGGGAACGTGCCTCAACTGTTCCCCTCATCTAGCATTGCCTCAACTGTTCCCCTCAGCTAGCATTGCCAAAGTAATGTATTATTCAAACCCTCCTCCCTCACCCTCCCCACAGCCAGTTACTATGAGTTACTATGTACCTCATGCAATTCCTCTCAGGAGTATTGCATGCTTAGAAGGAAACACAGCTTCTGGGCAGCCCACAGCAAAGCATTTAAGGGCAAACAATACCAGGTTGCATGGCTGGTTTTCACAGGGAGATAGGACAAAATGCTAAAACACAAACCATGACTGCCGGAGTTCAGCATCTATTTACTAGTATCCCTCCTTGACAGAGAGGGTGAGTACTACAGAAAGCCATAAACCAAACATTTTGTAGGATATGCAAGAGGAGAATCACATCCAAGACTCAAATATGAGCAGCCATCACATCTGAAACATCTTGTCTACGCATCAGCATTCATGGAGAAGCATTTCCACAAAGTGCAAGGGTGGACATGGTAGAGGCTCTTAAAAGTACAACTGATGCAGAAGAAGGATTTTTTTCTCCCCCCTTTTTCACAATACTAGAATTTGGGGTCACCCACTGAAACTGGTTGGCAGTAGGACCAAGAAAGACAAGAGGAAGTACTTGACGTGTGTGTGCATGAGAAGTTATAATTCCCTGCTGCTGAACAGCTCCCACACAGTGTGTAATTTAACAGATGGAATTCATAACCACAAGAAATGGTAATGGCCATGGCCTTAAGATGCCTTGTAAGAGTATACTAAATTCTTCAAAGATAAGTCTATCAAGGGAGGTTAGGCATAATAATTAAATAGACTCTCCGTTATCAGAAACTGCATAGGCTACATAGGCCAACAATTCCATGGCCCATTTTTAAGCTTCCTAGAAGCAAATGGCCGGCCATAGCTGGAAACAGCATGATAGACTAGATCAGTGATGGGAAACTGGTGGCTTTCCCACCAGGAAAAGTGTGGTGGAGTCTCCTTCTTTGGAGGTCTTTAAGCAGAGGCTTGACAACCATATGTCAGGAGTGCTCTGATGGTGCTTCCTGCTTGGCAGGGGGTTGGACTCGATGGCCCTTGTGGTCTCTTCCAACTCTATGATTCTATGATTCTAAGTGATGGACTTCAGGGGTAGGAGCTGTCCATCAGCACCAGCCAACACGGCCAATAGCCAGTGATGATGGGAGCTGTAGACCAGCACTATCTGCAGAACCTTAGGCTTTTCACTTGATGAATGTAAAACAATGACCCAAGTTCATCTGGTCTAGTGTTGCCTACTGCAACCTTTCCCTTTCTGATGCCCTCTAGATGCTTTCGAGTACAAGTCCTAGCCAGCACGGTCAGCAATCATGGGAGTTGTAGTCCAAAGCATCTGGAGGGCACCAGGTGGGGAAGGCTCTCCAGGGTCTCAGGAAAAGAAGAGTCTTACTCAGGAACAGAACCTGAGACCATCTTGCAGTGCTACCATTGAACTATGGTCCCTCTTCTGAAAAGCCATATGGAAGACAAAGGCTGGCAAACAAAAATTCGGTCTCAAACTTATCGTGCTTTGCATTTTTAGCCTGCATTCCTAGAAATGCTTTTTTCCTAAAGCCGCTTGAAGAGGCGCAGTTGCGACGGACCATGCTTCGCAAGACGAAAAACATCGTAAGACGAAAAGACTCGCGGAACGAATTAATTTCGTCTTGCGAGGCACCACTGTACTTGGCCCATCTAGTCCAGCACCCTGTTCTCACGGGTGACACGCAGATGCTTGTGGGAATCCTGCAAGCAGAACATGAGCACAATGGCCCCTCTCCCTACCTGTGTTGGCACACCTGACCCCTCAAGGTCATGACGGTTGGCAATGACCGATGATGGAGACCATGCACAACTGTCAAAGTTGGTTCACAGGCTGGGGGAGAAAAAGTCTCGACCCACCAGGCCAAAAACTTTCTCACAAGGAACTAAGGAGCAGTTACACATAGGAGTATCCTATTTCATCTTCACTTTCTGAGATAGATCAGACTGAAAGAGAGAAACTGGCCCAAAGTCACCCAGCAAGCTTCCTGGCTGAGTCAAGTTCCTTACCTCTAGTCCAGGGGTCAGAATCCTTTTTCAGCTGTGAGCCAGTCCACCGTCCCTCAGACCATTTGGTGGGCCGGACTATATTGGGGGCGGGTGGGAATGAACGAATTCCTATGCCCCACAAATAACCCAGAGGTGCATTTTAAATAAAAGGGCACATTCTACTCATGTAAAAACACACTGATTCCCAGACTGTCCGTGGGCCGGACTGAGAAGGTGATTGGGCTGAATCCAGCCCATGGGCCTTAGGTTGCCTACCCCTGCTCTAGTCCAACACTCTAACTCACTACACTTCATTGTTACAAGTAATTTTAATTTTTTATGAGCCATTTTTCTCAAGTTTATTTTTGTTTATTTTGCTCTCTTAAGATTGGTAATCCAACACAAGATTTTGAATCTTTATTCTGTCCTATTGCAAATAAAGGAACGGAAGACAAGACCTGGAACATACCAGCATGGAGATGCCACTGCCGCACTGACCCTTGCAAAGTTCAGACCAAATAATGAAGATCAGTCAGCCCAGCTAGTTAGTTGTGACAAATCCAGTCTGTTGTGACAAATCATTCAATGCCAATTTAGGAGAGAGGGAAGCATTCTCTTTACTATGGAAAGCTTAGAGCAGAATTACTTGCTGAAGAAGGAAAGTGGCAGCAAGTGAAAGGTTAAGCACCTGCACACCTCCCACGGCTTCTTCACAGCAAATACACACACACACACACACTCCACTTTGTACTTTGTACCTTGGTGAAAAACCCAGAATTGTGAATCTGATGCTATAGCACTACCCCAAAACAGCTGGAAGGACATACCAGTTTTCAAAGGCCGCTGTTCAGATATTGCCTTCTCCTTAGCTATGAAATCCAGAAGCTCCCCGCTACCCCTGCACAGAACACCCCTTTTGTAAAATGAAAGCTGAGATTAGTTTCCTCAGGCTTTTCTCAGAACAACCAAATTTCATGTTGCTTCATATTATCTGTAGCCAAACAAGCCACTCTATACAACTACAGTTGCAACAATCCAATTGTGTTTAAAACTAGGGACAAACAGCCTCACCCATAAAACACACTTTTTGCCCATCCTTATGCAAACACTGTAGCTAAACTATGATGGATTCAGATCTTGGTAGAAATTCTACTAAAGACCACAATGTAACATAGGTGCTGTTCACTGCTCATCTGGACTGAGCAAAGGTTGATCCAGGTAAGTAAACAAAGAGAAGCACCCACCTATTGCTCCAGCCAATACAGCACTTGGCCATCTCACATTCTCAGAAAATACTGTAAATGAAATTAAAGCCTACACAAATGGGGGTGGACATAATGTATAGGCATGGCAGCAACAGTCTGATGCTATTGCTGGTTAACTGTGAGAAATGCTGGAAACACTTTTCATTATAGATTTTAGATTTCATCAGAGATTGATCGGTGTTAAAATAGAATTGTTACCAATGGAAGAAGCACCAAGAAATGTAGGCATCACAAGAGAACTAATGTTCAAGGAACACTCACAGCACAACTCTATACATGTCTACTCAGGAATATATCCTACTGAGCTCAATGAGACTTCTAGATCCTCTTTTAAAGTCATTCAAGTTGATGACTATCACTGTTTCTTTGGAATGACGTACTTGTGCCTATTTTCTCAGCTCTGGACAGAGCCCTGGTTCCTAAACATCTGGTGTTTGCTCCTGAAATCCGAAATATTCTCCAGCCATGAACATGCAAAAAGATTTATCCCCCAATATACATGTGAAAACAGCCTAGCTTATACCACTTGCAAAACCAAACCTCACTCCTGGCAACATTTTTGGGTACAAAAGTCTAGAACTAGACTGTTAGGATTTAAGGTTAGTTTGCCATTTCTAATTTCAGATACCAAACTGATGTTGATATATGAACAAAGGGGGCACAATTCATCTATCACTCTCTTACAAGCAATTAATGTATTTTTCTGTATCTCCTGAAATCCATTTTCCTGGACCAGGGCTGTCACCATAGCATACAGTTGTTAATACCCTATATTCATTTCAGCAAGGGTCCCATAAAAGAGTTGCTATTTAAAATCAATGAATGCCTCCAGCACAGGGTTTTTGACCAAAACCTTCAAGATTACTTCAGGAGGGCTTTGCACTCTGAAGATAAAGGCATCCAATTTCATGTCTTCTGTCAAGGGCAAACACAGCTCTTTCCTGGCGAGCGGGAAAGTTCAAAAGCTTTCAAATCTTCAACTTTTCTACTAATAATTTAAACATCTAATCTCAGTTTAAAGGAATGTTATTAAGGACCAGCACGCACCCTCCTTAGATATCCATAGTTTAGAAATATTTTGTAGAATCCGATTAGGAGGAAATTATTGTCACTGGAGTGGACAGATGTTCACAAAATTCATTCTTTTTTGGGAGCTGCTGAATGCTTTCCATCTTTTTTAACCTCAAGAATGATTTAGATATCCAGACCCTTTAAAAAAAAGATTTAAGCTACCAAATTCTATCACGTACCCACCCCATACACCCTTTCACCCAGTCAAATCCATGGCAGCATTAAGTAGCACAAGTAGCATTAAATAGCACAAGAAACATTTGGAGATGGTTTGAGGGCTTGGCACACCCACATAATGCAACCAGAACACTACTGAGGACATGAATAAGTGTCACATGATCTTACCGCATCAAACTCTGCTTGATCGTCTTCTGGGAGATCACTTGTTTCATAAACATCAGGCTCGTTCCTGGCCTGGAAAACACAAAAGATAATCCAGTAAGGCCAGAGACAAAGAGACAGAAGGTCAGAACAGACCCAAAAGTGTTCTAGGCAATGATATGCCCTCAAAGCAGGAATGAATAAACTCTCATCATCATCCAGACAATCAGAGAACAGAAGTAAACAAGTAAATCCACAAAAGTCACAAACATTGGTACTAGCCCACCGGCCCTTAACTTAAAAGAACATCTATCGCCTAAAACCGTAGATTTCAAAACTTCTATCTTAAGGGAATCCTTTCACTGTGGACACATCTTTTGAGGATTGCTGAAGAACATGCTAAGATGAACACTCAGCTCATCTGAGAAGCTGGTCAAGCCTGTCTGAACTTTGAGAAGGTCCTAAAGCACATTAAACACTTTACTGCTTTCTTCCTTTCTAGGGAATAATGGTAGTGGTGTAGTGGTTAAGAGCGGTAGTCTCGTGATCTGGGGAACCGGGTTCGCGTCTCTGTTCCTCCACATGCAGCTGCTGGGTGACCTTGGGCCAGTCACACTTCTCTGAAGTCTCTCAGCCCCACTCACCTCACAGAGTGTTTGTTGTGGGGGAGGAAGGGAAAGGAGAATGTTAGCTGCTTGGAGACTCCTTCAGGTAGAGATAAAGCAGGATATCAAATCCAAATTCCACTTCTCTTTTGGACTCGTTCTCATAATCAAGTTTCAGAGGAGTTTAGCTCCAGACTGTTATCACAGAGTTTTTATCCTGGGATAAGATCATGAACAAGAATTGACAGTCCAGTTTGACCATAGCTCCTGAGTTAGTGACAGATCCCTAAGAACTGCCTTGCTGGGTCAGCCAAAAGGTCTTCCTAGCCTGGGATTCTGTCTCCTGCAGTGGCAAACTAGGAGCCCCTAAGGAAAACTCAGTGGAGGAGGACAATGTGGGGGGAGACATCCTGAGAGATGCTGGTACTTGGGGTGATGAATGTGGGTATAACATTTGAAACACGCCCTCTGCCCTTCTGATTGGACACCCCTTCTAAATGCTATCTAAAACAAAGGAAACTGTGAGCTGTGGTGGATGGGCTTGTGAGGAACAGAAAGATAGATGTATAAAAGGGAAGTGACTGTATGGGCAAAGGGTGACCTCAGGCAGCGGGGTGGGGTCAGTGATGGCAAAAAAACCATGGATCCTTACGAGGGAGGGATATCAAATCCAAACTCTTCTTCTTCTTCTTCTGGTGGTAAAGTTCTCATTATAGGATACTTGTCTACTACTACTGAACTTACTACTAAGGAACCTGATTAGCTCACATTAAACCCCAGGGGTGAGCACATATCAATCTCGGATGGGTGTCACTAGAATATAACCTTACTGTACAAAGGTAAGAATCATACCAATTGCTCCAACAACTTTTTCATCTGGGCATGCAGCCCCTGAAATGTTCCCCACAAAGAATGTGGCTCTCGGGTTAAAAAAAGGTTCCCCACAGATATAAAGCAGAAGAAAATGGATGGGGCATGTATAGATAGGATATGTTGCTCTTTACATGAGACCTCAAGTCATGCCACTGTCCTTCCTGAACAACTGAGCTGCTCTACCACACACTCCATAGAATGTTTTGGGAAAGAACCAATTGCTTGGAAATCCCCAGAAGCCAAAACACAAAACTATCATGAATAATGTTCTAAATTCCCAGGGTACAGCATCCCTAAGTGAATAAAAACACAACTGTCCGGGCATCAGCAAGAAGCAGTTCAGCAATTAATCACAGGCCCACCATCTACTAACCCTTTATTGAATGTGGCCAGCGCTCCTACATGGGTCACACTGCAAGGCAAAATGATGCTCAAATGCTAACAGTTACAAGCTTACAGAAATTGGAGCATAAGTGAATGCACCCAAGTTTCCCTCAAAGGATGTGTGGAGACCACCAACCTTAGGAAGCTACTTGGCTGTGGATAATATCCACAAGGAAATTCACATCCCAATGGAAGTGGGGAAAGTGAATGGGGGTGCTTTTGGAGGGATGATGCCTAACATGGGCTAGGCTTCCCCATGGCTCATCAATAGAGCGCCTGCTTTGCCTGCTCATATCCCTGTCTGAAATCCTGGACAGCCACTGCCAGTCAGTGTAGGCACTACTGTACTAGATGGACCAACCACCTGACTCAGCACTGTATGTATTGGTTTGTTTTTATTCTGTAAACTGCCCTGTGATCCTCGGATGAAGGGTGTGTGTGTTTGTTTGTGTGTGTGTGTTTTAAGGCAGCTTCCTATGAGATTTGTCACAACCTCTCGCAGCTGAGGAGAAAGGCACTCTGCACATCCTCTGGAACACTACTGTGAACCACCCTGGGATCTTCGAATGAAGATACAAATATACATATAAATATAATAAGGATTATTATTCATTACACCACGTGTTTTTTTTGATGCCGTCAGGGTCTCAGAATCAAGCCCTAGCCCCATTTCGGCTCCCATTCAGGATCCAGGCTCCTCCCGCCCCCGGCAGCGCAGACCCCACCCCGACCCCAGGCTGCTGCTGCTGCCGCCGCCCCAACCACCCCACGAAACAAAGCGAAGCGAGGCGGCCCCACCCGCCTCCTCCTCCTTCTTCTCCGCCCCTCCTCTGCCCTGGCCCGGAACCTTTCTCGCCCCCCCCCCCGCCCCACACTCACAATGCCGGGCAGGTCCGCGTACTTGGGGTCGGCCATGGCCAGGTAGAGGGATGGGCAGAATCCGCCTAGGCCGGGCGATGGTGGGGGTGGGGAAGGAAGAAACCCCAAATATCGCGAGAACAGGCCCCCCCCAAAAACCCCCACCTCCGAGTATTGTATAGGAAGAATGAGGTAAGGCGTTCGGCCGCGCAGTGCCTTCTGGGAGTTGTAGTCTCCCTTGCGGAATCGGCGTTTTTCACTGGCGTGTTGCTAGGGGACGGAAAATGTACGCTGCTGCTATTATTCTCGACGTAGGCTGACAACTGATAACGCAAAACGAGGGCTTTAATTAAAAAAAAATCAAATTGATGTTTTCCTTTCGGCCATCGCAGGTATTCAGGGAGCCTCACAAGAAAGCGACCCCTCTGCAGCCACGCGGGGAGCGTGACCCGTTTGGCTGCCCTCAAGGGTACCCCGACTCTGCTCTGCAATGGCGTGCGAGAAGCCGTGAGGCCCCAAGGTCTGCCACGGCTTCCAGTACTGTATGCTAGACCATTACACTTTCCCCGCTCCCCATTCCTCCACAGGTTTTTTTTCACTTTCAAAAGAAAGCGTTCCCTGTGGTCATTGAGCACACGCACACCCTCCAAGATTTCTCCAAAGAAAATAGGGACGTCCTAAGGAAAAGCGAGACATTCTGAGATCAAATCAGAAACCTGTAAATCTGGGACTGTCCCTAGAAATAGGGACACTTGGAGGGTCTGCGCATTCAGCTTTTTTTGGGTCGTTGTTCCCTGATTTCATGCTTTTGCCAAACCTGAGGTTCCCTGAGCCTGCTTATGCATGGGTGGGGACGATGCTCTGCACTTGTAGAATGAGTTTGCTTTTTAGTACATAAAAGCAGTGCTTTTTCCTTTAAAAATGTTTTGGGGTACTCTCATTTTGACTCAAGAAAATCACCATTTTATAGTTCAAATTGGGAAGAATAAACACAGGATATGGACAAAAGTACAAAGATTCGCAAAATGTTTAGGGGTATGTGTACCCCTGTGTCCCCCCAGAAAAAAAGCACTGCATGAAAGATTCTCAGTCCTCCGCATGTGGACTTAGGCACACAGTCAATTAACAGGGATGAATGACTTGGGACACCCCTAGCCTTTTAATCAATTATTCTTTGTATCAATTATTTATCATCTCAGGAATATACCCTTTTTGTGCCTTTTATTGATACCAGCATGCACAATTGCCAACAGTAATATCAGAATAATGAGATTTAGCTAATTCTGTAAATAAGCAGCATTTATGTCAAATTTCTCCAGATTTATGGCTGTGATATCCATTGAGGTCATAATATAGTCTGGACCACTAATAAAATGTAATATAGAATTAAGACCCAATCCACATGCATCTATTTAAATGTAGGAGTTTCACTTACTGCAGTGGATCTTATCTTCACATAAGATTGCTTAAAACCCTAGGTGGCAACTAATTTTTAACAGAGCCTGAGGAGCCAGCAATATTGGCTCCATTCATTGATTGCTCCAATTAGTGGAAACACAGCAAATGCCTCTTTAATCTTTTTCTGCAGCTTTGGCACAGGGGTGGCCAAACTGTGGCCCTCAGGCCACATGGGATTGAAATAAAAAAGTTAAGGTCTTATATATATAATAAATGTTCATAAATGTACCAAGCAAACACGTACATAAATATATAAACCACATGTCTGAAGCAGCACAGGAAAACAGCCCTGGAACCATTTTGACTCCCAAACTGACCAAATGATTTCTCTGCAAGGTCAAGGAAAATGGCAAAGCCTCCCCATTGTCTTTTCATTCACAAATCCTGTATTAAGGGTATGTCTGTGTATGAATAGGGTGATCCTGTGATCTGGCTCAGGAACTAAGTATCATTACAAAAGAATGGCTAGGCTCCCCAGGGTATCCTATCCTGTCTGCCAGACAGGAGGTAAAAACAACGCACTCAGATTTCTGTTGTAGACCGCCCTTTCTGTGATGTAGGTATGATGTGTCTGGGGGGGTGGACTTGGACTCCAGGGCTGACAATTTATAATATCTATATAAGGGTGGACATACCTTGGTTCCAGGTCCTCCTCCTTCTCTTGTATGTGACGGCGACACCCTGTTGCAACAGTTCAATAAAGATCAGGCTTACTAGCTGCTTTGCTTCTCAATATTCTCTGGTTGGCCTCTGGTATTTTCTCTGACCGATGGAGAACCTGCAAAGGACTCTATAAGGGCTCTTGTGTCCCCCATACGGGAATAAGGGCAGATTTACATTTATTACAGGGCCAACAGCTTGCACTCTTCAGGTTTCTAGCAAGCGCAATCTGTCCCTCCCAGCCTGCTGGGTACAGAGGTAAAGGAAGGAATGTCAGAAAGAAAGAGAAAAAAGAGATTGCCTATTCAATTTGATTCTGCTTCTACCCGCTACTGTCTTCAGTGACACCCACAATCAACATGCAGTCCCAACAAAGTACTGAGACAACAACAAAAAAAGGTTGTCCACCACTGATTCAATATTCAACCTCAGCGACTCATTCAAAAACAAAACCAAGACTGAGCTCTTAGAAAGTTGAAGTTACAGCCACACCATACATTTGAAGCACATCTTCCCCCAAAGAACCCTGGGAACTGTAGTTTTCTAAGGGCAGTGTAGTTCTGTGAGTAGTAAACTGTGGTTCCCAGGATTTTTATTTTTTTGCAGAAAGCCATTTGCCTTAAATGTATGGTGTGACAATAAGGGATGGTATTCTTGTGATAGGTATACTGCTACTCAGTATTCCTCATCAGGACAGGAGGACAGGCTGGTTAGTACAATGTGTCATCCATCCTTCATTTTATATGCCTTTCCTCATTTTGTCCTTCAGTTCTGGTTTGCTGATATTCAAGAAATAATGCAAGACTAATCCTATTAAGACGGCTTATAACAACATATGATACTTGCACATTTTTCTCTTGATGTTAATTATTCATTATGACTTTTTATTAGATCTGTGCATCTAATACTTTCAAGCATATATTTTTTTTTTTTGTAAATATAAAATACATTAAGTAATATGTTTGAATGTTGAATGTGTAATTGTATAATGGATAAAACAAACACCATGAGCTGTACTGCTGGATAAATGTTTAAAGGTTATTGTATTTGTATTTTAAAAAACCATTAAAATTTTGTTTTTTAAAAAATATAAGTAATACGGGGTTTGTGTGTTGAAATTAAATCAAATTACCAGAGCTTGCCAGATAAATAAAGCCTGAAGTTACATATTTCACAACAGATCCCATAAAATACTGAGCATGTTTTATCTGGAAGTAAGCTTCACTGAACTCAATGGAACTCACTTCTGAGTAAACATTGATGGAATCATACTGTAAACAAAAATATTATCTCTCCTGGAACCCGCAAGGCTCTAATTATTTTAACTATACTTTAAAGTCTTAAATTTAAAACAGAATATAAAGGGGAAGAAATATATCCTCAAGAAACATTTTGGATAGCTGGCCACAAATTTGATCTTGGTATCAAATACATGGGCAAAAAAACTTTGAGAGCAAAAAACAAAAACCCCATCATGAATTAGGAGCTCTTTGTTTTTATTGCCTCCCTGTTCCTGACCCCCATCCCCTTTCTTGTAGCATCTCTTTAACTATATTTCTACAATACTGAGGTCTCTCCTCCTTCATTATTCTCACAACAGCCCTGCAAGGCTGGTGAGTCTAAGAGATGGTGCCCAAGGTTGCTCAGGGAACTTGATAGCTTAGTGGGGATCTGAACCTGGTTCTGTCCAATCTTAGTCCATCACCACACTGGCTCTCAACGCACCTTTTTCCCCTCTGTTAAGTATTGGAGAGAATGACATAACTGCTACTGACGTAACTGTGGTAAAACATACAGAGCACATCCTTGAATTGCCTTGTTGGTTCAGATCAAGGACCGTTTAATCCAGCCTCCTGCTTCCCAGCAGCAGCCCAGACAGGTGCCTCTGGGAAATTGACAAGCAGGGCATGGGCCTGACCTCCCTTATCCTCACCCGCTCCTTTTTAAAGCTTCATTCAGCTCAGCTCATCTGGAAGGAAAGGAATCTACTTTGCAAGTCAGTACAGCTGCTGCACCCTTGTCTTGCTTGGGGCCTGATGCAAGAAGTGACTGCACTTCTGGTACTGCTTTCCCTCCACACGTCAGCCTCAATTTGATTTCTGCAGTTTTTGCTGCGTCTGTCCAATTGGCCCCCAGTTTCATGGAAGAGTAAGCAATGTTGATGATTCAAAGGTTTTACCAGATATGTATCTCCTGGGCTAGGGCATTATTCAGAGGCTTAGAGAATGCAGATATGGGGAGGGGTTATGCATCTCAGATTGTGTATGGAGAAGGGATATAGCTCAGTGGTAGAGCACTTGCTTTGAATGCAGAAGGTTCAAACTCCAACATGTCAAAGTAGGACTGTCTGAATTTCTGGAGTGGCTCTGCCAGCCAATGTAGTTACAATACTGAGCTAGATGGATCAGTGATCTAACTATAAGGCAGTTTCCTATGTTCCTGACAGAGGACGACTGCACTCTATACATGTATCTGATACCAATGAAGGATTAAACATATATTAGAACTATGAGCCAGCAGAGGATCAAACTCTAAAAGTGATGTCAAGGGTCCACAGAAACTGCAGGCCAGCACACAGAGTTTGATCCGGTGCCTTTTCCTGCACGAATTGACTGTGCTTTGGTTCTCATATTGTTTCAGAAAGGGTGGATTTGAAAAACTCAGCTTTAAATGCAAACCAAATTTCTCCCTCGACTAAAGTTGGTCTTACACAACAAACTTATGCTGCTGCCACCACAAGTAGAAAGCAGAGTATGTAAACTGTCCTGTCGCCATTTTAGAAGGCCTTCTTAGGAGATCTTGCCTGAGGGCACCCTAAAATTTGAAGCCAGCATTGGTTATAAACATATAGGACATGGGCACAAATTAAATAGGCAACAGTAGTCCCATGAACATCCATGGGGGGGGGCGTAGCTGAACCACAACCCCCAGATTTCCACCTTTCTTGCATTGGTAGAACCTGAGATATGAGGTGACATGTACTGTACAGATATTTATCTTTTCCTCCAAGAAACTAGCCACCTCCATCCTTTTAGTGTTTTACTTTGCCCCTCCCCCAAAATAACCACAGACACCCATGAGTAGTTCTGAGAAAGTAGTTCTTCAGAACCACCATAATTATAGATCTCACGGGTCAAAACCCATCTGAGCAGAGGGCTGAAGAGGTTGGGTGCAAAGCCAAACACAAACATATACCAAGTAAGAGCCATTGGACCAAATAGCTCACTACCGTGTACACCAGGGAAGAAGAACCTGTGGCTCCTGGTGTTGAGAATACAGCTCCCATCATCCCCAGCCAGCATGGCCCAACAGTCAGGGGTGATGGGAGCTGGAGTCAGTCAAACAGCAACTGGAAGCTCACAAGGCCCTGGTCCCTTGTCTACACCGATTCCTTTCCTAGGTTACAGACAGAAATCTTTCCTGATCCTATGCTGGGGAATTAGAAAAGTTAGACTTTCTACTCCATCAGAATTAGCTGTTTTGTAGGTGCTATATTAGGGACCCAATATTTAATTTAGATAGACAGTGGGTGGATCTAGACAAAGAGGAAAAAACGCTATTAATAAGTCAGAAATTAAATTGTTAGAACAAAAGAAAAAAAACCTATGTAAGAATAACATAGAAAATTTATTTGCTCTCTGGCACCATCTGATGTTGCTGGTTTATAATGCATTCAGTGTTGTTTTTTGACAAATGTAGCCGAGTCCAAAATTGTTTAATTTTCCTTTTAAAAAGATAATCCAAAGCAGGATTTACTTTACAAAAAGTAAAATGAAACAAATAAACAAATTTGAAAAAGCAGCCAACAATATGTTCTTATGTTCAGCTCACCCCCTTCACATCTTTTCCTTCCTTGTAGGAAAGGCGTTTCAGTCCCCTAATAGTTTAGTTGCCTTTTCCTGCATTTTTTCTGGTTCTGTGATGTCCATTCTGAGATGAGGTGACCATAACTGTACACAACACAGCTCTGCTTTCCCCATCTCAAAAAAGAAGATATTTATTGTTTCTCCAGCTGCAATCTTGGCCTTCAGGTAGCAAGAGGCATGAGAATGTGGCCTCTCCCATGGTATTTGTGGAGGCAGTCTTGGTTTGGGTTGTTTGGGTGCTTTGGAAAAATGAGAAATCATATGAGCAAGTACTGTATAATGCATGTCATCTAGTATTTAGGTGGATGACATCTTCAGTCAGACTGACATTTATTTTAACCTGGGGTGATTTCAGACCATTGCTATTGTCAAGTGGGATTCAATCGCGCGCCAACAAATTCAAGATGTGCAATTAAAGATGATTTGGCGCTATTACACAACAAACTGACTTCCTTCCAAAATCAACCTTTTCGTGATTAGGAAAAGTGACAGGGAAATGCACTGGAAAATGTGGGATAATATTTGTTTGACACAATGTTGTCTGTCCTCCCTGCAAACAGAACGAATGCACAATAAATAGGCAATGACATCTAACGTCCCCACAAACTTTCTGCAAACAAATCAGGATGAATGCTCGATGAACAGAATGCCTGGAACTGACTCTGGCCTCAGCCTGAGGTCATGTGAGGAGGGGCCTAGAGCTCAATCAATGGAAAAACACCTGCTTTGCATGTAGAAGGTCTCAAATTCAATCCCTGGCATCTCCAGTTTAGAAAAGGATCATGTAGAAGATGAGCGAAAATATTTGTCTGTGACAGACTTAGGAAAGCTGCTGCCAGCAACGCAGACACCACTGGTCTAAATTAACAAATAGCCTGATCTGTTACTAAGCAGCTGCCTCTATTCCTATGGACTATGGAGTGATAATAAAGAAAGGGCATCTGAATGCATGCTAAATGTCCCCCCCCCCTTCTCAGCAGTGAATAATCATAGCCAGTGCCAACACAGTAGGCATTAGGCCACAGGTATGAAATTCACGGCATGTAATGCCCTAAAAGAAAATTTAATGAAAATGATTTATAGGTGGTACATGACACCAGTCAAGCTTGCAAAAATTTACAATTTACCCGACAATAAATGTTGGAAATGTAATGAGATTGAAGGTACATTCTTTCACCTTTGGTGGACATGCCCAAGGATTAAGACATTCTGGGAGATGATTTATAACGAAATGAAAAAGGTATTTAGATATACCTTCCTGAAGAAACCAGAGGCCTTTCTCCTGGGCATGGTCGGCCAATTGGTGCCAAAGAAGGATAGAACTTTTTTTATGTATGCAACAACAGCAGGAAGAATACTTATTGCAAAGTACTGGAAGACACAAGATCTACCCACCCGAGAAGAATGGCAGATGAAGGTGATGGACTACATGGAACTGGCGGAAATGCCTTGCAGAATCCGAGACCAGGGAGAAGAGTCGGTGGAAGAAGACTGGAAAAAGTTTAAAGACTATTTACAGAAATACTGTAAAATCAATGAATGTTAGAAAAATGTTGGAATGAAGATATGGCTTTAGTAGAAATGTTATAAGGAATTAAGTATAAATAGATTATTAGAGTATTAAAGGAAAAAATAAGGTTAGAATATGTTAAGATAATTATAGGATAGAAAACAGAGGAAGATGGAAAGGAATTGCTGAAACAATTAACAGAAGTGGAATACAAAAAGGGAGGTGTGAGGAGGTCGGTGAAATAAGTGAATGAAAGATAAGATATTGAAATTGTTTGATGTGTTTTAAATTGTTTTTATTTTGTTTTGTTAGTTTAATGTGTTAGTGTTATGTAGTGTTTTTGTATTGTATTGTACTGTTTTTTTTGTAGTGTTTAAATTGTTGGAAAAGTAATAAATATTAGTTAAAAAAAACACAGTAGGCATTAGGGCAGTGCAGAGTGCTTTTTGAGACATGGGGTCTAAACTAAATGAAAGAGTGCCTAGGAAAAGGGTGCAGATCCTCACTTTTATTATTTACTAATTCACCCCATTTTTACCCTGCTTTGCCTCCCAAAGAAGCCCAAAGAAGCCCAGGGCTGTGTATAAAAGGGAATTTTGGCAGGTGCTGTTTTTCTAAAGCCAACAAGCCAAGCAGCACTTGCCCTTGCCTCCAGGAGTCCAGCCCCCCTTTGCACCAGGTCAGGGTTCAAAAGGAACAAAGCAGTTGGTGCCAGCTGCAATTCAAAACCCGAGGAAGGGGGCATTGGCTAAGGCAAATGTGGAGAACATCACACCCAGCAGCAGAAGGCAGCCCTCCAGTCTTCTCCATCCGGCCCTGGGGACTCTCCCCAGGCCACAGCCCTCCCTGTGGGGCCGCTCCACAACCTGAGTGTTTTTGCCTGGCAGGATTCAGGAATGTGTCTTGCTTGCCCGCATGGAGGTCAGCGGAGATGCAGGGGGGGGAAATTACATTTGTTGCTCCTCCCGCTTTTGCGTCTGGGCCCGCCCACCCTTGGCATGTGGCCCTCAGAAGGTTTCCCAGCAGGGAATGCAGCCCTTGTTCTGAAAAAGGTTCCACACCCGCGGGCTAGAACCGGCATGTTTGCTTCCACCTTAAGTGATCAGAACCCGCTCCACCTTAAGAGCTATAGCATCCTGGCTCCAGCTGCCCATCCCTTTGCTGGCTGCTGATGCTGCCGATGCCTGCAGCAGGAAGGAGGGAGATACAGGCACTGCAAGCAGCATCCCAAGGTAACGCAGGCGCGGAGGACGCACCAGCCCAGCTGAGAGAGCCCCATTGCTCTGCTGCTGTGGGGTGACAATCCAGGGATCTCGTTCTCCCGTTCTGCAGTCTGCTAAAGCCTGGTTGCACGCCGCCTTCACCTTTCTCTGCCTCTCGACTCCCCTTGGGAATTGCTTCTCCTCCACCTCTTCGCCACAAAAGCTGCCAGGACGAACAGGGAGCCCAATTGCCCAGCCAGCATGACGACAGAAGTCAATGAATGTAGCATCAAAGTGCTCTGTAGGTTCCGGCCCTTGAACCAGTCGGAGATCATACGGGGAGATAAATTCATCCCAGTTTTCCAGGGGGATGACACCGTCATCATTGGGGTAAGCAAATGCTGGGGGGGGCTGGGGGAGCAGCTGCAGGGATGCTTCTCTAAAGAAGGGGCATCACCCCCTCCATCACTGCCCTCCGCCAGGCCTGTTCAATAAGGTGGGTCCATGTACTTCAAAATCTCCCGGATTACAGCAAAGCCCACCTGTAAAATAACCAATACCGTATCCATTTGCCTAGAAAATGGGTGCTGGTGATTGTGACTTTAGAGTTTATATCAATTGTTTGGCTGCTACTGCTCCACCCTTAGTTCTGCAGCCTTAAAACCACTGGGTGTGGCTGGTTGAGCTGTTGGTCTGGCTACTCTGAAGAAAGGAGGGATCCCTGCGAGCTGCGAGGAAAACAGCAGCAGCGACCATGTCTTCCCCCTCCTACACAAACCCTTTGTACCCCATGAATTTATCTTCTGTTCCCAAATTTTAAAACTTAAATCCTCTGAATCTGCCCAAATTATGTTGCCTCCTCTGAGGTTATTCTCTTGAAGGGCTGCAAACTGACCGGTTGAGATAATCTCGTTTGATTCCAACCATCATCTGTTTTAAATCCAACCCCCACCACAGTGAATTACACCATGTTAAGTTACACCAGTGCAGTATAAAGATGGGGGTTCAAAGTGATGCAGGTGGCTTGCTGAGGACTCTGTAGGTTGTTTACTCGGAACTGGCAACGCCCCTGTCCCCACAGTCTCTGCGTTCATCACTTGGTACAACGCTTGGCTTTTGACCTCATGATGCTCACTTCTTTCAGTTGCTAAAGACACCCTCCATTTCAGGAGGGCAGGAAGTGGGAGCTGGTTCTCCTGGGAGGGTGGCCAGTGACGTTCATGTCAGCCTCCCATGATGAGCCATGGCCACAGAGGTTTTTTAAAATATCTATCAGTCGTTCGGTATCATGTGGGAGGTGTTGCACAGTCTTGGGGATGTGGTCAAAAGGGAGGGTGTTCATTTTGTGGGGTGCCCAACAGATGGCTACTACCTCACCCATCATGTTTGAAGAGACTGATCTGCCTGTCCAGTCATGAGCAACTGACCCCATTGATTCTTGTCCATAAAGTGAAAAGGGTAGGCGTAGGACCTCCCCAAGGTGACCCCAGCTGTTGAAGGCATATGCGGGAATTAGAAACCACTTGCCCATCCCCACTCCCAAGTCTGTTGCACAACTCTCTGTGGTTTCTGGGTGCCTCTCAATCCCTCTGCTGCAGAGAAAGTTATTAATCTGTGCTAATGGGACTGCCTGACTCCTCTCTCACTGCACAGGCGAATGGAGCCCTGGGATATCAAGTTTATTTTCCACCTGGGTACCAAGGGCATCTTCTCATGCCTGGGCTTGGAACAAGATGGTATTTTGGAGAAGCCTCTTGATTTAGTACAGTTGTGCTGCAAAGTCATTCCTGCGAGCAGAGATTTTCCATGGAGCTTCTTAAATATCAGGGGCCTCTTTCCCCCAATTAGCATAGTTTATTTCTCTTTCTCTTGACAATTCCTGGGCTGCAGTTGCTACCTGGCCACTTCAACCCAGCTCAAACCATTGTGAATGCTTCCCCCACCCTGTCCGCCCACCTGCTTTGTTTAAGGCCAGCCTCAACACCAGTGTTTAAAATCTGCTTATTTTAAGAGGAATTCAGGTGTGCAAATTAGCCACAGTTGGGTTTTTCTGCTTTTTACACTGGGAAGCAGCAACCCTGTTCTCTTCTGCCTCTGGAACAAAGCACCAGAAAGACACAAAAGCCGCTGCAGGGAGCAGGCAGCAGGATGCGGTGCCGTCTTGCTTGCCTGCCTGGGCTCAGCTGCTTCGTCATCCCTCAGAGCAGTGACAGGGAAGGAACTGCCAGCTCCTTCCTAGGAACCACTCCCCTCCATTGTGCTTGACTGTGGTCCATCACTGGGCAGCCCGTTTCCATGAGGATCCCTTCCTTCAATGCCCTCGGAGTCTGTACTCCTTCTGCCTTGCAGTGCTCCTTTCCGGACTAGATTACACAAGCGATCTTGTATAATTTGCAGCCTTTGGATGTGGCGGCGGCCAAAGCTGCTCGGTGTTTTGCAAACAATGGCTTCTCACTGGCTCCCGGCTCCATTACCCGCTTCGTACTTTAGGGTTCTTGTGATGGATGGGCTGGAAGGGAAAGTGTGGGGCGGGGGGAACGTGCCATTCTCATCTGGTTGATCAGTGTTTCTTTTCCTTTTGTTTTGGCCAAACGATTTTATCCATCTGGTGCCAAACATATCCAGGCTGGAGGTGGCTCTTGCAGGGAACCACATCAGCTGCACAGGGGGGAATTGGCTGATTAGCTGCTGCTGTTTTAACTAGAAAATGTATTACGGGGAACCTGAAAGCAGCTCACAATTTTGTGGCGTTTCCACTGACCCTGATATTTTCTAATGGACCAGTATAGCTACATATCTCCTCTTGCCATCATGTATCAGGTTGGGGAAAACTGGGCTACAGCATCTAGACTGGGTTGGGAAGCCTGTGGACTAGAGCCTCCATCATCCTTGCCATGCTGGCTGGGACTGATGGGAGTAGGAGTCCAACAGCATCTGGAAGGCCACTAGTTCCCCACCCCTGACAGAACAGCTACAGTGAAATCATAGTTGTTAGGGACCCTGAGGGTCATCTAGCCCAACCCCTTGTAATGCAGGAATCTCAACTAAAGCATCCATAACCAATGGCCATCCAACTTCTGCTTAAAACCCTCCAAGGAAAGAGAGGGCCTGCTGCTTACTTGGGAAGGAAACATTTTGGTTTCCTGGCTTGGCCTGGCTACATCAGCATCCAGTGGGACACAGTCATGATGTGGGGAAATAAGGCATTCAGATAGTTGTGTGGTGGGGAAAAGGATTCTGGTCTGCTTTGCTATGGTACTTTTGGTATCTTACTCACTTCTCTACAGCTCTTTTTAATATACAAAACACTTTCACAACTCTCATCTTGTTTATCTTTGCAACAGCCCTGTGAGGCTGGAAAGAAAATGAGGAATAGCCTGCCCAGCCTGGGTCTGTTAATTGGTCCTTATTTTATTCATCCTCAGAGCAGCCATTTTAGGTAGGTTGCTTAATAGCCCCTTTTTACAGGCAGGCAACTGAGGGTGAGCTGAGAGCAAGAGTGTGACTAAGCCAGCAAGAGGTACCCAGTCTGCAGGTGGAACTGCACATACACACAAGGTTCAGTGTAAAGATACTTGAAGAAGTCAGTCTTTGCAAATCCCTGCACAAACATCCTGAGCATGGACTGGAGCTTACCTCTCCAAGAGACCTTTGTCTGTGTGGTAGGATCACTTGAAGACCCTTCCACTGTGAAACAGATGTCAGTCTTCCACTTTGTTACAGAGAGAGAGAGAGACACCCTAACCTGGTGTGGAGTTAGCTAGGGAACAAAACCTCTGTAATCAGAATGGCAGGGCCTTGACCAGCCTATGAGCCCATATAATGACCCTAGATCATTAGTTTTCAACCAGTGTGCTGTGGCACCCTGGGGTGCCTTGAATGATGGTCACGGGTGCCACAGGCAACACTGGCCTCTGTCCCTCTTTCTTTCTCTCCCTCCTCTGATTCCCTCTTGCGTCTCTGCTTCCTAAAGTCTTGCACAGCTGTTCGTTGCAGCAGCCCTGGCTACAAGCTCCCCAGGCCAATAGTGCCTCTGGGGCTGGCCAGGGGGTGCTTCCCAGGCCCTCGTGGGGCAGTGTGAGGAAGCACCTCTCTTTGGGGGCAGGGTGGAAGCTCAGAGACCAGGGGCAGCAGCTGTGGCTGCCCAGACTGCAAAGGAGAGGGGAGCAGAGAGGAGGCTGAAGGAACACTCCACAAGGGATGGTGCTCAAAAAGAGGTGAGGGGCTGCCAGCTCTGCAGGCAAGGGGTGACATAACTGGGCTCCTGAGCCCCACAGGGGTGCCCCACAAAGATTGTAGTTGGTCAAGGGATCAATGGACTCAAAAAGGTTGAAAACCTCTGCCCTAGATCTGAGGGTGGGGATGTGCTTTTGCAGTCACAAGATTTCAGTATAAGTATGGCCTACTTCTCACAGGGCTAGTAAGCTTACATCTGGGCCATGCCATTGTAGCCTACAGGTGGGAGGGTTCTTTAATTTTAATTTTATTTCAACATCTGTATCTTGCCTTTCTATTTAAAAAATAAAATTAAATTAAAGGCAGCAAACAAAACACACAAAGTAAAATAATTACCCAGAATCATTACAACTCACAGTAAAACAGCATAACAATTAATAAAAAATGGTTCTAACATGAACAATCAGAATCTGCTTTAGAAAGTAGTGCCTTGCTTGGCCGCCTACCAAAAGGGGAGCAACAATGGGGCCAGTTTGGTACAAGATATTGCAAGATCTTGGTGCCTACCTTGTGTACTTCAGCTGGCAGGGGGCAGGGACAGAACTAAGAGGCAGAATTTTGGTGTTTCACATACTGAAATGACCCTGTGCACATATACAAATCCCTCCACATAGACTAGAACATTTCCACCTGATTCCTAGTTTTCTAACTTCCCCTTGACATGCTGGTTTTCATTGTGCAGGGATATGTACGTGTTTGTACGGAGGAACATTTAGGCAGGGGAGCTCCCAGTTGAAATCTGAAACAGCCCTGCTGCTTCAGACACAAACTGGCCATACCGCAAGACGCCTAAAAACAAACAAATCCCAGCTCTACTACAGATTTTTCGGCCACTGCTCTTGTGCTATAAACTGCATGTGGGATTGCAATTGTATTAACCACTCTACGGAGTCCATAGGTTTTTTTTGTGTGCTTTTGGTGCGTACAGCATTATGCTGTGTTTGCTCCAACTGTAATGGGAATAGTGACATACATGGCAACGTATACATTCCTGATCACCTGCCTGATACATTGCTGGACACATCAATATCATCCTTCTTAGAGCCAAACCACCTTTGAGCAGTATGTAGCTGCTAATCCATCTTTCCTCCATTTGAATTAGACTAGAGTAATCCACACCCACATGGATTTGAATTGTGTGAGGAGCAATTTTGGTCTTCCCCTCTTCCTGGTAGGCCTCGGCCTTCCCTTTCGTATTTGGCTCTGCCATCTGATTGGTTGATTCTAACATGCCAGTTGTATGTTGAGTCTAACATGCCAGTTGCATCATAGGGATAGGGCATGCGTGCACACCTTGTTTGTTGTTGGTAAATCCTGACCAAGAAGTGTGTAAAAGCACAGAGTGGGGAGTTGGAAATTTGCCTCTGCAGTTTTTTGGTTTTGTGCAAATCTGATAAAGAAAAAACCCAGATGTGCTGGAAGCAGTTATGTACATGGCGAGAAAATAAATAAGTATTTGAGGAAGGAGAATAGCAGAAAGTAACAATTGAGACACCTACACCAAAATGCCAAAACAACGTCTGTGATTCCAAGTGCAGTGGTTTGGAGCCCAGTCCGCCCCCCCCCCGGCCCAGTTTCTTGGATCAGCCCCTTAGTTTACAGGCAAATAGTGCCTTCCAACTCTACAGTTCTATGATCGTATGAGATTGGTGTTGTCTGAGGGTAATGTCATGTGCACTACACACATTAAATAGGAACCAAGGCAGATGCAAACACATGGTGAACTCTGGGCGCATAGTAGACAAGCCCTAGTTGTGGTATTATGCTTGTGAGTGGCTTGGTTTCTATGTACTAACTATCCACTAAGAGAAAGGAGACAATGGACTGGGACTGCGGTGTTGTGGCAGAGGGGCTGATGGTTCCTCATCATCCTGGGAAAAAGTGACAAGTGGGGTGCCACAGGGTTCTGTCCTGGGCCTGTTGTTGTTCAGCATCTTTATAAATGACTTGGATGAATGAATTGAGGGGATGTTCATCAAATTTGCAGATGACACTAAGCTGGAAGGGTAGCTAACACAGAAGACAGAATCAGAATTCAAAATGGCCTTAACAGATTGGAGAACTGGGCCCAAGCTAACAAAATGAATTTCAATAGGGACAAATGTAAGGTTCTACACTTAGGCTGGAAGAACCAGATGCACAAATATAAGATGGGAGACAGCCTCCACGACAGCAAGAGATCATCGGCGAACAAAAAACAAGGATGAGGGGTAAATCATCCTTGCAAATTCCCTCCAAGGATGGGGAAAATGGGCATCACTCACAGTTTGTCTTGGTACCTGGCTCTCGCTCAGGCACGGAATGTGGGAGGCCAGGAGCCGCTGAGTGCAAAAGCACTTCACCTGGCGAAAACCCTCCTATGCAGCCCTTAAGAAGCAGAGGTTCTCTGTTTAATTGGATCTTTAATTGGTTTAAAGTACTGGCACGTGAAGGGAAATGGCTGCAACAACATACTTCGGCATATACCAGCTACATGGATCAAAGGTTTGAACTGAGATAAGATTTTCTTCAGTGTGAGAGTTGGTTGGAGAGAGGGAAGCCCATGGTTTGTTTATTCTAAGCTTCTTTTAGCAACACTCTCTAGAATCTAAGATAAAAAGATATTTACATGTGAAGAAAGGAACGTTGGCGTAACATTGATTTTAACAAGCAAAAATGGAAACTGTGTGTGATCTGAAATGAAGAAAGGAGGGTGAGGGGAAGCTCAAGTATGTCTATGTTGGAAAGACAGAGTAATTCCCCTCACCTCCAAGGAAGACAAGGAAAAAGAGACTGAGCTTTGTGTGTGTTATTGACAGAATGTAATCTAAGATAAAGTTTGATTGGGCCATAAATCTCTTGCTGGAAGGAAAAGAATTTGGGTCTGTGATAAGAACGCTGCAGAGATTCTGGGAGTTGGAAAGGAGTATTAAATCTTCAGCGCATTTGAAAACTGCCCACCTTTTCCTAGGCTGAGGGGGAAATGGCGAAAATCTGTGACATGTTTTACTAGAGAGACAGGATGGTTTCTAGCAGACTGTTGCCTGTTCCGAGACAGAAGCAAGGGACAGAGAGATAAGACCTCTGAGAAACTTCAAGATTCAGTTCCGCCCCAAGCCATGATGGGAGAAAGCAACAGCTCTCCATAAATGGACAGAAGGAATCTCCATGGATAGAACAGTTTTCACACGCAGGGCAGAAAAAAGAAAATGGTTTGAGTTCCTCACTTGAAGCTTTATAAATTAAAATATTGTAACATCATGAATGGAAAGCATTAATTATGTAGCTGTGGACTAAGGGATTATTATTATAACTGAAATCTAACTGACATTAATTAAGAATACAGTGATATAAGATCGGAAATGCACCCAAACCATCATGTGGGGAGCCACTTTAATTAAAATGTATTAATTTGATGTTGATTGGCATTTTGATAATTGTATAATTTGGGAATTAATTGTTATTGTTATAATTTGGCTATTTTGGGGGGTATAATGGAAAACATAGGGAAATAATTTCTGACAGTATGAGCTGTTTGACAGTAGAACAGTCTCCCTGGAGAAGTGGTGGGCTCTCCTTCCTTGGAGGTTTTAAATCAGAGCTTGGATGGCCATCTGTCATGGATGCTTTAGCTGAGATCCCTGCATTGTAGTGGGTTAGAGTAGATGACCCTTGGGTCCCTTCCAGCTCTGCAATTCTATGATTTTAACTCACAACCACAGCTGCTGTTTGTCCCTAGGAACTTTATTCCTAGGGCAAATAGCAGCTGTAGGGGCTCCAATCTGAATTGGAACACTGGTGGGCCAAAGATTCGAATTGCTTCTCTTCTATACTGCAGCCCCAACCTGGAACTTCCCCCTTGAAGTCACTATTTAGTAAATAAAAAAAATAAACATGCAAGGACCATTTGTGTACTTAACATCACTTCTAGTTTTGCCTTTAAAATACAGAAGAGGCGTGCTAAAGCAGCCTCCCCTAATCTGGCACCCTTGAGATGCTGCTGGATTACACCTCCCATCACCCCTGACCACCAGCCATGCTTACTGGGACCGATGGGAGTGGTCATTCAACCACATCTGCAGAACATCAGGTTGAGGGAAGAATTTTGTTTGGGGAGCATCTGCAACCAGCAGGCTGCAGTTGTAGAAGCAGCATTGTCAACAAATCTCTTTCCTACCCCTGTTACAAAGGCACAGGAGACCTGGAACTTTTCGAGTCGTAGCAAGATACAATGGTGGAAAAGGTCAGGAGGAAAGGAAGTGTCTGATTCACCCAAGATTGTCCCATCAGACATCCAGGACCTGGAGACCTCTTAAGAGAGCTGGTTTCAGGAATACATTTTTATAATCCATCTCAAATGCGGTCCCACCTGGTTTAAATTCAAGTCTGGCTTTGCCTCAGATCATACAAATCTTTTGCCTTTTAAAATAAGTCATTTCCCTTTGATCTTCTTCTGTGTTATATAATATCATCAATTTGGATAGTGACTCACAACGCAAGTCTAGGCATTTCCACTCAGAACAAAGTCCTGTTGAGTTCACTGGGACTTTCAGACACGGGCACAAGACTTGCATAAGATACCCGATTCTCTTGTGGGTCATTCATACGGATTAATATGGAAGTGGAGGGGGGTGGCTCTATGGGGTGGTCTTTAGCAGGGCTGGATTAGTTGCTACATTAAATGCACTTCAGATCAGAGCACCAGCCCAATTAGGGTTCTTTGCTGCAGTTAATTACTGCAGTATGTGAAACGCGTGCCCACTTTTCACTGTGCTGGATTTCTTCAATATTTTGTGCAAACAGAATATTAGGCTGCTCTAAGGCAGAAGAGCAGGGGCCAAATCCTACTTAGATGTTTTTTTAAAAAAGAATATTTGTAGCCTAGCAACCACAAAGAGATTACTCTCTATGCTGCAGATAATTTCACAGTCATGTGGAGGGGAAAAGGTGAGGCTCTATGGCTACACATTTGTAGCCACCATGAATGATAAAATGTGCCGGTTGTTTCTCTGCACTTCCAGCATAGGTCATAATCATCAACATCATCATCATCACTTTAATTTGTATACCGTCTTTCTATCTTACAATACCCAAGGTGGTTTAAAAGCTGAAGAAACAAAGAATGTACACCTTATAACAATCTAATGTAATACAAAAATATGATACTAAAACATAACTTAGTGTATTTTTGGTCTTTGTTGGAAGCCGCCCAGAGTGGCTGAGGAAACCCAGCCAGATGGGCGGGGTACAAATAATAAATTATTATTATTATTATTATTATTATTATTATTATTATTATTTTAAAATAAGCAACCTACATCAAATAAAGTAACATTCAACAATCACTAGAATAGTATAGAATAATAATATTAGCATATAAAAATTAAACAGAAATCCACTCTTAACAATTACAATAAATAATTTCTAAACTGCAATCAATAAAACAACGGCAAGCCACAGTGCATAAAATAATACAATACAAATTGAGCAGCAGAGACTGGAAGGTGGGGCAAGGCAGGTGGAAGGAGGCCTTGGCTGATGAAGTCTCTCTCCTCTCAGTTCTTCCTCCAGGCACAGCTCCCTTATGAGGACTCCCAGGGCCGGAGGGTGGGGCAAGGCAGGTCAACTTTAGATTTAGACATTTCGGCTAATTTGCTTTTTGTCAAATACCATCTGTGGATCATATTTAAGTAGTTCTCTTTTAGCGCGTAACTAGCTGTGAATTTTAAGTTTATTTCCCACAATGGTTCTCACAGGTTCAAATCAATGTTATGACCCACATCTTGTGCCCATTTAATTATAGAAGATTTCACAAATTCTTCTTTCATTTCCCAATCAAGTAATATTTTATGCATTTTGGATAATGTTTTAACTCTAGATCTTAATATTTCTTCATCGAATTGTGATGTTTTTTCTGCAAATCCCAATTTCTTGTCTACCTTAAATTTTGAATTGCTTTGATAATAATTTTTAGCCAGTCCAACACATATTCTTTAATCTCGTCATTCCCCCCCCCATTTTTTGGTTCTCCCAGAAGATGCCGTGTTGACCATGCGCACTATATTAAGTTGCTGTAAAATGGAACAAGCGCATGGAAGATTGCTATTTATCTGATAGCCACTGATAAATCTATTTAGCAATTTGCCTCTGAGGATCAGAAGTCAAGCAACAGGGCTGCTGTCTTCATGCCCAGCTGACAAGGGCGTTGGAAGCATTTGCCTGGTCACCCTTCCAGGAAGAGCTCTATGATGTAACCCTCCAGGTGTCATCATATTCTGTGACTCATAAAAGGAATACAAATATAGAATCTGGCTTATGATGGCAATGCATTTGACTGCTGCCTAGTTCCAATACGTACATCTAGGGTGAGAGTAGACTTGATCCTCAGCACTTTTCATTTTTAATTAAGTGGTTGCGCGAAACAAGGTTCACTTGCCCGACAGAACTTGAGGTCAAGACACAAAGACTTTAGCAACTAATCCACACCTAATGACCCACCTAAGTGGTACTCAGGATATCACTCAAGAAATCACTCAGGATATCCCTCAAGTAATTAAGGAACAAAAGAAGAAAAGGCACACTAGCCTGGGAACTTCCTCTCTGCCCAGAACATTGGAGGCTATACACCACACCCCCTCAACAGTATTTATAGGAACTCAAACACTGAGATCCTGCTCTGTTCCAGTAACAAGAAGCCGAAAGCACCAGCCTGAAGATGACGAGTGAGACCTCGTCGAAACGTCGCCTAGACACCCCAACTTTTACACGGGAAGACACCCGAGGACACCAAAACCTGCATTCCTGTACCCGTGAAAATCTACGAAAGCATATATATATATATATATATATATATATATATGAATGACCTTAATTTTTTTATTTCAGTTCCCCACATAAATACCCCACTTAGTGCTATGTATAATTCCACCCGTAGAAATAAAGGGTGGTATTTGACTAAGATTTGCTCAGAGTAAACCCACTGAAATTGATGAACATAACTGAGTTAGGCCTATTAATTTCAGTGGCTCTGCTCTGAGTAAAACTTGGTTGAATCCCACTCTAAATGTTGCCAATGTGCCCATGACTGGTCTCCCACTGCTCATCACTGGGCAATGCTTTCAAAATCCCTCCTCTGTGTTTGTGTATCTTCTCTCTCTTTTTTAAAAATAATTTTTATTAACAGACCAATCAAATCAAATCACATTGATTCCAAATTACAGAGCCAAATTTCAAATTTTTGTTGGGGGTACCCATTTTTCAAGTTCCAAAAGGGATCCAATCATCTTGTTGCTGCTGCTTTAATATCCACAATTCTGTCCAAATGATGTTCACAATTCTGTCCAATCCTTTCTTGTTGTTTTCCACATCTCTTCTTGTTATTTTCATATATTTTTCCTTTTTCTTTGTGACCTCTGATAGTCTGCAAGCGAGTTGAAGACAAATGTTTTTGTAGTCCTGTGTGGGTTTTTCCATTCATCCAAGAGTCATATTCAGACGGCTGCCGCCTTTCATCACTTCCATAGAGAAAACAATTTTACCATCCGTTCGTTAATCTTCGCAGGCCTGTCACTCCCTTTCTCGGTCTTCCGAGGAGGTTCTGCCAGGAGTCCAATAGGATAACAACCATAGCTTCCTTCTCCTCGATCATCAATCTTTCGATAAAACCTGCCAACATGGCGACTCTCTTTTTATAGCTGCATCATTCCAAAAGCCCTTATTCTTTTCCAAGTCTCCATAAGCCAAACCTTTGGTTAATAATTCATTTCCACACAACTTTTTATCATCCCGCTTATAGTCAATTGTGCAACGGTTCTTTCTTGGGGAGGGGTTGTTAGGTAATCACATAGAGGGGGAAAAAAGCCCCCCCTTCCAGTCCCGTTCTGACATACCAACCCTTTGATGTATCTTCTTCTTGATTTATTATCCTGTTGAATCCAACCCGTCGCTCTACTTCACAGAGGTCACTTCAATTAGCAGTCTTAACTCCCGTTCTTCACTCGAAATACGTGCATTTGCTTCTCTCTAATTGTTTGTTTTGAGCTCCTGCAACCAGTTCGCGCGATCAGAGACAGCGTCTAGGAGAGCCGTCTCCCACGGGTGCTGTGTGCCTAGTGCCTTCACCCCCTTCTTTCGAACTCGGGGGTGATTTATGGCAACAGCAGGCGAGGCAGTGTTTCCCCATTCCCTGGGGTAACAAGGGAGGCTGCATATCAGCCTCTTAATTTCCCCGTGTGAGACGGAGAGATGGTATTGTCGGCCATCTTCCAATGAGCCCCTGGTCGGCCCCCCGTTTTTGTGTATCTTCTCATTCTCTCCCAGCTCTTCCTCTGGTTTCCTGTTGCTCTGGCCAGGGTCTCTGCAATGCCATACCCGCCTTGTCCCCAAAGCCACTTTCCTGCGCCAGCATCCCAACACAGCTGAGCTCTGATTAGGCCACTCAGCCCAAGGCGCCTGGGCTCTCGCTAAGCAGATTAGAGGATTTCTGCCGCTTCCTCCATCCCTGGGAGGAGCAGGCTAAGAGGAAATTGATTCTAAGCTTAGCAGATCCAGCTTTGGGTGCCACAAAAGAGAGCGGTGGCAATGGCAGCTGTAACCGGAGAAGGGACTAGGAAAGGAATTCCACTCCTTCAAGTTAAGGCAGAAACAGGACACAGAATAAGCAGTCTTGTATTTGTGTCCAAAAGGAATATTATTCTCATTTTATTTATATATTTGTCTTTTGGGCCTGGTGTGTGTGTGTGTTAGTTACAAGGTATTTGAAGGATCTGAGACACAAAAGAAAAGTGTATAGCGTGCCTCTGGTCAAACTGCAGCATGCCCAGCTGTTCTTTGAGCTGGGGATGGAGAACCTGTGGCCTTCCAGAGGTTGTTGGACTCCAGCTCCCATCAGCCCCAGCCAACATAATAGCCAGGGATGATGGGAGTTAGAGCCCAACAACAAGTGATAGGCCACAGATTCCCTGGCATTGCTGTGAGCAAGGTAAAAAAGGGTGGAATTCAATGTCACACTATTACCATTGTTCCACCAGCACAAGCATTTTGTTTGCCAGACAGAACAAACTCCCCTCTCCTACCTGGAGCACTGCTCTGGGTGCTATCCTGCCTCCCGCAGCCAACTGGGGGGCACATGGGGGGAAGAGAGGAAGGAACGCCTGTTGCACTGGGTCTTGATAGTACAACTATTCAGTTTAATTTATACCAATTTTAAAAAATATTTAAAAGAAATGGATGAGGGGCAGAACATATCCATGTCTCAGTACAAAATAATTTGGGCCACCCCTTTCTCGTTCTAGATTTTTTTTTTAGCAGTATTTCTATTATAAAATATGAACAACTTCATAAGGTAATAATCAAATTAGACATTCAATATTGCTGAGTCTCATTACATCCATATGCCTCAAAATATCTTCTCAAAATCCAATTATGTATTCCAAATTCATTATTGTTACCCATCTGACTAAACTGATGGCATTTATTGCATTCCTTGGGAAATTCTGTTTTCAGCTGTTGCCATTTTATGGTGCCAGAAGGCGCATAATGGTTAGTGCCAATGTAAGTATCCTATGGGCTGGGCAGAATGCTAATAAATGGTTCAGAATGGATGCCAGTTTCTTAGTGTGCCAGTGTGCCAGTGGTGGGTGGAGAAACTAACACAAATTTTACCTGTGTACTGCAGGCCAGTTTCTCCACACAGTCAATACCCTGCCCCAACTCAGAGGCTTTTACAAAGCTGAAAGTCACACTCGAGCCAGACCAAAAATGCAATTAAGAAGAGGTGTAGGAGGGGTGGTGCATGGTGTGGCCTGGGCAGAATCCCAATAGAGAACTCTGGAGGTGCTGAGCCACTGCTCTTGTTCCATGCCCCTCCCTTAACCTTCATGCTGCTGTTCTCTCCCTCACTTTGCGGTTCTTCTCATCTTATTGCTGTAGTATTTTATTTATTTAGTTGATTAATATACTGCCCTTTATCCAAAGATCCCAGGGTGGTGTACATTAAGAATGTAATTTATGCAGGATAATAATAAAAACATAATACACATCATACAGCACAACAATAACATAATCATAAGAACAAGCCATAGATTATTTAATGGCCAAGGCCTGGGTAAAGAGGAATGTTTCTACCTGGTGCCTAAAGACATGTAATGATGGCACCAGGAGAGCCTCTCTGGCGAGAGCATTCCACAGTCAGGGAGTCACAGTAGAGCCAATGGCATTGCTTTGATAAGGCCCTGAGTAAGCATCTGGTTGGGTGGCAGCTGTGGCCCGAGGCTCCTCCGCCTCCAGTTGCTTAGATCTGGTCATGCAAAGGAGCCAGTCTTTCAAAAGCTCAAAGCCCTAGGAAGATCTAGGCTCTATTACTCTGCTAGTTCCTGCCTGCTGGGTGGCTGGGCCCAGTTGCTGCCCTACTCAACAGCATCTGCAGCCGAGGCTGATAAGAGACAGCTGGCTGCTGGCTCTTTCCCCTCCTCTGGCTGGACACAGGCAGCAGCATCACAATAAGGAGGCAGTGTGTGTCTGCTGTGACAAGGCTGCTACCATCACAATGGCCTGCCTGTCCTGCTCCCTTTTACTGTTGTTGCTCATCCCATCCAGCAGTGCCAGTTTAGATGCCGAGAAGACAAGAGAGCTTGAATATACTTGCTTCCTGCAAGGCAGTGAGAATTAGTCAAGCGCTGAATTATCTCATCACTATCAAACATCCCTGGGGGAATTGCATTGCTGTAAGTGATCTAAGTGCTTATTCCCATTTTAGTGATTACAAACCAGATGATTCTTTTGTGACCTTTTCCCTATGGGGTCTACCCCAGCCTGGAAATATAAGTAAGCGCCAGAAGCCCAAAGGAGCAGGAGAAGATGCTTTTCCAGCTGCTAACCTCCTCTGATGATCCCCATTGCTCTAAACCAAGAACTCTTGTGCTGACAATTTTTGAATGAAAGACGGCAAAGAGGCTATGGAAGAGTTCAGCACATTGTAATGGGAATCTGGGTGGTCTGAGGCTGGTGCCTGCCTAGTATGGTGAGCTTTCTGGGCACAGTGTGTCTCCAAGCCACAAAACGTTGGTGGGGAAGGTTATGCAACATCAGCCCTTGCCACTGGCTGGCTGTCTGGTAGTATGAAGCTTCTGGATTGGTCAGGCTTGCTGTAACTGCTGAGTGGCCTGGCTTTCTTCCCTTGCTTTTTTCAATGAAGAGTCGCACTACTACAGGCACCTGCTACATGAGGCTCCTTCCATCTCCTTCATTCACAAATCCATTTCATCACATTTCCACATTAATCTGTTTTTTTAAATTAAAAATACAACTTAAGTTTATATTTTATTAGAAAATTCATATTTACATATGTATTTTATCTCAATGCATTTCTAAGGGTTGTAATTAAGTCCTATTCAGAGCAGACCCACTGAAATTAACAAACCTAAATTAGTTGTGTTCATTAACTTTTCTCACAGTGGCCAGCCACATGCCCCCAAGGGAAGCCCACAAGCAGGACATGTGTGAAATAGTGCTCTCCTCATTTGCGATTCAATGGGTCTACTCTGAGTAGGATGAGCATTGAATACTACCCATTTTTAACATGGTGGGGGAGGCATTCAGTGTCATGCACAAACATTTCCGCTTGCCTGGTGGAACAATATCACCTCTTCTCCCCCATGCACACACACCTGAGCCAATTGGGGATGTGTGGAGGGAGAAGAGGGAGGGAAAAGCCCCGCTGTGCTAGAGGAAGGCTTTGCACAGGCTTTTGCTTGTGGGACCAGTTAGCTGAATCCACCATTGCTTGGGCGTAGCGGGGGGGGCAGGCTTCCCCCCATCAATACAGATCAATATAGGCTCCAGTACTTTGGCCACCTCATGAGAAGAAGAGAAGACTCCCTGGAGAAGACCCTGATGTTGGGAAAGATGGAGGGCACAAGGAGAAGGGGGCAACAGAGGACGAGATGGTTGGATAGTGTTTTCGAGGTTACCAGCATGAGTTTGACCAAACTGCGGGAGACAGTGGAGGACAGAGGTGCCTGGCGTTCTCTGGCCCATGGGGTCACAAAGAGTCGGACACGACTAAACGACTAAACAACAACAACAAATGTGAGGTTCTGCTTTCCCCCTCAAAAAAAGCCTGCCCTCCCTAACAAAAATCCTGACTATGCTCATGCACCATTGGTACTTTTCCTTGAGTTGAGGACTATCGCACTTGGATTCTGACGCCTGCCCAAATGTACCTGTGCTGCCTAAACAGGGTCGTGTGAGGCTCATAGGAAACTGCACCCAGCTTTGCTCAATTTCAGAGCTGGTAGGTGCAGGGGACAGCTTTCTTGGCTTTTTGTAATTGATGCAGGAGTGGCTTGCAGATGGGGCCCTGTTGCTTACCAAGAGGGGCTGGCGCAGTGCAGTTAAACCAGTGGAGCCAACCCAGTGCTCCTGCCAGTGCATTGACACCAGGATGGCCTCCAAGTCATCTTGCCCTTCTTCCTCCCAGTAAGCACCAGCAGCCTACCTACCAGGAAGCTACCTGAGCAGCTCTGCCCCACCTGGCAAGCCACTTTGGAAAACAGAGCATTTGTTTTAAGTCAGGGGTGGGAATATTTTTGGACTCCAGTTCACATCATCCCCAACCAGTGTGAGCAATGGTAAAGAATGATGCATTTTTTAGTCAATGTTTGAAGGGCCACAGAGTCCCCTATCCTAAAACATGCCTATTTACTAGAAATAGTCTAGAGGACATTTCCCCCCTGTTCTCGTGAATCAGCATTGTCTCAGCTATCTGCATTGCTGGTTGTCAGATGCTAGTTTTAGTACCCTACAAAAACTAAGCATCTGAGCTCTGCTCTGATGATGGTGGGGGGTAGTCTTGCTTTCAATAAGAGCGTAGCATGGGAGCATATTTCTAAAAAGCAAAATGAACTTTAATCATTTGATCATATCTAATAATACAGGTTGGTGTATTAATCCAGGAAATGAAAGAAGAAAAAGTCAAGGCTTGTGTCAAGGTTGTGTGTATTCCATACTTCAGGTTCACACCACACTATTGCAGAATTCAACATTGGGCACAATGCAATATCCTGATAATTGCTGCATAAGCCCCTCCCTCAAGCATGTTCTAGTCAAGCTCTTACGACTGTGAGGATAGATAGATCTGAAAATGTGTGGGCGATGACTTGTGAAATCTTAGAAGCCAGAGCAGGGACTAGTGTCTCTAGACACCTTCTCATTGCTCTATGTGTTACATTGCTAGTTGATGCAGAAATAAATTATGCAAACTTGCTCCATTTTCACTTACAAAACTTTAGCATGTTTTGGTACAGAATTCATTGTGAGTGCAGTCCTCAGTGCATCTACTGGTACTTTTAAAGATCTCAATTTTTCTCCTAATCTAAATTTAATTATTTCTCTGGCTCTCCTGCTAGCTGTAATTTTTACAGCCTAGTCGGAAGGATTTTATTCTTTATTTGTTCTACTATAGATTATCTTTGTTTGGTACTGATATTTCAGTACAAATTAATATTTTTTCTGCATGAAGCAGTACAGCAGTTGGTTTGCACATTGTGCCTCTTTAAAAATTATTGTTAACTGATCAATAAATCAATCTCTGATTATGGGATTAGTTGGGGAAATAATTTCACAGATTCAAACTTCAATTAGAGTAGGACAATTGAGCTGTTCTCATTATTTCCCATTCCAGCTGCAAAGGATTCCTAGAGGATAACAAGGATTCCAGGATAAGGACTTACTGAAGGTTGGAGGATAGTTTCATCAGTGCCAAATATTAGGTTGGGCTAATTGTTGCCTAGGCTTGTTGGCTTCAAGCAAGCTTACTTTCAAGTAAGTCTGCTTGCGATATTGCCTAACAGAGAAAAAAACATCAACCTTTATGATTGAGGGGGTAGGAATATAAGCAGATTTGAAAAGCAGTGGAGAGCCTGCAAGCCGCTACAATGGGTGAGAGTATCCAAGCACTGCATGTTTGTTGTTGTTGTTGAGTCATTTAGTTGTGTCCGACTCTTCATGATCCCCTGGACCAGAGCACGCCAAGCACTCCTGTCTTCCACTGCCTCCCGCAGTTTGGTCAAACTCATGCTGGTAGCTTCGAGAACACTGTCCAACCATCTCGTCCTCTGTCGTCCCCTTCTCCTTGTGCCCTCCACCTTCCCCAACATCAGGGTCTTTTCCAAGGAGTCTTCTCTTCTCATGAGGTGGCCAAAGTATTTGAGTCTCAGCTTCAGGATCTGTCCTTCCAGTGAGCACTCAGGGCTGATTTCCTTAAGAATGGATACATTTTGCCTTCTTGCAGTCCATGGGATTCTCAAGAGTCTCCTCCAGCACCATAATTCAAAAGCATTGATTCTTCGGCGATCAGCCTTCTTTATGGTCCAACTCTCACTTCCATACATCACTAGCACTGCATGCATATTAGAGAATCCATTTTCTCTCCCTGCCTCCCCTGCCTTCATTGCTTTGACAAGGAAGTTGAAATGAAATCAGTGATTCACTCATCAGGCTGTAAATAATGAAGAGCTTTTCCCAGGCTAGTTAGTTGGAAGGGGGCTGTTATCTCAGCTTGTCTCAAACTGCAGTGTAGCTGTCTCAAGAAAATGGTATGGTACATCAAAGGAAAATCACAAGAGCATCACTTCCTATTCTTCTACCCCCTTGCAAAAAACCCCCCTTCTTTCCCAGGTTTATTTAAATAATGTTTTTCCTAAAATTAGAACAGAAGACTTCTGCATAGTTGTCAGTGTTTCCCTTTTTTTAAGGGAAATCCCCTTAATCCGAATAGGATTCCTCACAAGAAAAGGGAAAAGTTGACAGCTATGGACTTCTGTTTCCACAAAATGTGATAAGGAAAGGAAGCAGGTGCAGAAGAATGATATAAAATAGTCTACTAAATTTGCAGAGAATGAAGTGTTTTCATGGGTTTGTGCTCACATGGACTGTGTGATATTAAATGCTTCAGAGTCCATGGTCTACAAGGATAAATAATTTCAAAAACTAAGCCCCCAATGCAGGCCAAACAAGCCAAGTGCAGCTACTTATGAGGTTTCTCATTGCATACAGGATCAGGCTCCCAGCTCTCACCTGCCTTTCCTAGGTAGAACAATCACCTCTTCCCAGCTCATGCATCCCAAACCATCCTTGATGGCACCTTTCCCAAGGCTCCAGTGTTTGTAGAATGAAAGGTCTGGGGTTCTGCTGCTGGACCCTTTTTAACATAGCCCAAGGCCACCCTCAATGGCCAGGTCATCCCAAATCCTAGTGCAATATAGTTGGGGGAAACTGGGGAGGTCTTTTCTCAGGGCTCTCTCTGAAATGGCAGAAGGGACTGTAGTGGTGGTCTCAGTCTGGGTCTCTCCTTCTCCAAGAGGCCACTTACCACCTTCCCTCTAGGCTATTTAAATTCCTGAGCCTCCATAGCCCTTCAGTAGGCCCCAGTGATGGCAGCTGCTCCCATCCCCACCTTGCTTCTGCCTTACTGACTGAGTAGCATCAGGCTTGGCTCCTGCAGAGGCAGATTGGTGGCACCTTAAAGGGAAAGTCAGACAAATAACTTGCCCATGAGTGCATCTGTGCCGATGGGAAAACATCTGACTGTGTCCAGCATGTTGTTCTCACAGTGGTGAACCAGATGTCTGTAGGGAAGCTTGCAAAGTGAGCATGAGTGCAACAGCAGGTTGAAGTGGACTGAGTGCCCCAAAGAACTAGCAAGATGCTTGAGCTGTGGCTGTGCTGTAATCTACACAGGGAGGGTGGAGGAGCCACATTGGTACTGGGAAGTATTTCATTGCATGTGCCTGATTTTGACAGTTCTTGGGAGAACCATATCAGAGCTACAGCAAATGGAGGGACGGAGGCCACTTCAAAGAGGCTTGGCGTTAAGAACAGCCACCAAATCTATGTTTAAAGGCATCTAGCAGTTGGACAGCTCCCTGTTCTCAGAGCAGTCTGTGCGCAAGGGCAGAAACTCAGCCAGTCCTTCCCATGTGGGCTCCTTGACACATGTCTTGTGGCCTGGCCTGGCTCTCCTGGACCCTTTCTGATGCATCAGGGAAGAGATGCAGATCCAGAGGATCATTTTACACAGAAAAACCTGCCAATTGTCAGAACCATAATGTCTAGACCAGCCTTTCTCAACGTTGGATTCCAAACATATTTTGTTGGACTACAAATCTCATCATCCCTAGCTAGCAGGGCCAGTGGTCAGGGATGATGGGAGTTGTCATCCAGCAGCATATGGGGGCCCAAGAGAAAGGCTGGTCTAGACTAAATAACACATACCCTTTGGTAAAGTAACCCTCTGGTGCCTTTGTATGATTTCACTAGATTTCCGCCTCCTTCTGGCTAGGGGGAATGGGACTTGCTTGCACAAAAAAGTGTGTGGGCAGTATATAAAAATTGAAGCATATCCACAAAGCACGCAATGCTGTTTGTTTTGTGGCAAGACCTAGCAGAGTAGCATAGCAGCAGGACAAAAAGGCAGTACTGAGGGAATGGGGGCTTTTTAAATCCACTTTTCTTATCCAAGCTCTGTAAATAATTAAATCTCCCAGAGGCGAGCTGTGGTGTAATAGTTTGGAAATTCCAAGGTAAGACTATCTAGGAGGAGTGGAAGAAATATGTATATAGTATGTATGTATGTATGTATGTATGTATGTATGTAATTATAGATCCCCTATACCTTCCATTGCATATGGGTGTCTAAATAAACAATGTAGTCACAGTAAGTGGGGAGGGGGACATAAAGCATCTGAACAGCATAATAATAAGCAAGAACCAAAATCAATCACAATTTAAATTTTCATAAAGCCCTCCCACATCTAAACAGGTTCATAGTAAGGTGCTTAAAGATGTAACCTGCCAGCTTTCATGGGGTAGAGAGTTCCATAGCCTAGGTGCCCCTGATGATAAGGCCTTGTCATGATGTTTGGAAAACAAAAATAGGGTTGGGAGGGTGATTGTAGTAGGGGGCCCTTCCATATTCAGGTCTGTGCAGATTTACTTGGGATTAAGGCACACTGGAGTTGGGTTTGCAAGTAAGAATGCATAGGATTTGGTTGCTGTTGAGTTGGTTGAGTATGGAAACAGAATAGGTGGACAGTGAGGTGTGTGCTGCATGGGTTAGATGGAATGGGCATTTCCTATAAGCCTCTGGTGTTCCTAGGTAGCCCTTGACCTCTCTTTTCTCTCCCCTTCTAGGGCAAGCCTTATGTCTTTGATCGTGTCTTCCCACCCAACACTACCCAGGATCAGGTGTACCATGCCTGTGCCATGCAGATTGTCAAAGGTTAGTCTGGGAATTGGTAGAATGGTGGGCATTTAGTAGGAGTTGTATAAAGGGGCAGGAAGGGTGAGGCAGAAAGCCAACTGGGGAAATAAATGAGTCCTCTTTCTTTCTCTTGCAGATGTGCTGGCTGGGTACAATGGCACCATCTTTGCTTATGGGCAGACATCCTCGGGAAAGACTCACACCATGGAGGTGAAAAGGCATATAATATAATATAAGGCATGGAAAAAACTAGGTCATAGCTAGGAAGCTACTGACAAAAAGGCCCTGTCATAAGTTCAAGAAGCAAAAGTGGAATGGGGTGAGGAACCTGTGGCCCTCAAAATGGTGTTGGACTTCAACCCTCATCAGTCTCAGCTGGCATGGAGTTATGGGCATTGTAGTCCTGGGGTTGCAGTACATTAACGACATCTCAAGAGACACAGGTTCCCTACCCCAGTGGTAGGGGATGCTTGCCACCTTACCACCTGGAGATGGGACTATTTATCCCCTAAAAGCTAAAGCTTAGCTCTAAAACATTTGAGGAGATCCGTTTGGCTCATTCCTGATGTTTCTGTTCCTCCAGGGTAAGCTGCATGACCCCCAGCTGATGGGAATCATCCCTCGCATTGCCCAGGACATCTTCAACCACATCTACTCTATGGATGAGAACCTGGAATTCCACATTAAGGTCAGAGGCATACGGAATAGCAGTGGGGCCAGGGGTATGGGCAACAGTGGTGGGTACTGGGAACAAAGGATCTGTATTTGCAATGGGTGGGATGCTCAAATGAGATGGTTGGAAAGGCACATCTTGGTCAGGGAGTCAGATCCTCTGGTTCAAGGACCTCAGCTGGTGAACATGGAGGGAACGTGGAGGGAAAGTTCAATAATATTTCTTGGGCATGAGCTACCCAGACAAAACTAGTGCAGAGGATCCAGAAGCTTTACAGGAACCATAGCTCAGTGGAAGAGCACATGGTTTCCATGAAGAAAGTCCCAAATCTGATCCCTGGCATTTTCAGTAAAAAAACTAAGAAATAAAAATCAGGTAATGGGAAATATTCTCTGCCTGAGATGATGGAAGGAGCCACTTCCAGTCAGAGCAGACAATGCTGAGCTAGACAGGAAAATACTCCGGCCTGGTATAAGGCAACTTCCCATGTTCCCATAGGCAGCAGTGACATGGGACAGGTGCTTTGGGGTCCTAGGACCAGAAGGATTTGGGTCTTATAGGGTCCTGCAAATCAGCTAGCAGAAGGTTAGTCTCCACTCCTTTCCCCCTCTGGAGCAGGGAGCCAAGGCCTGACACAAAGCAGTCCAGGGAAGAAGAAGGGCTTATTCACACTGGTCTGTGCTTAAAAGCTCTGTGTCCATGTGTGTGATTTATTTCTTTTAGTTTTCCCCTTGAAAATCCACGTTGTAGTGCTCAATTGGAGTAAATACCAATTTGGGTTTTCCATGGGTGACTGTTTGCTCTGATTCAGCTTTAAAGAACAGGTTTTCATGGGGAAAGTCCTGGAGCAACAACAACCACAAAAGCAGGGTTGCTTGGACATGGAGCTTTAAAGCATGGACCTTTTTCTGGAGAGAGTGGGGCAAAAGGAAGTGTGGATAAGCCCTCAGTTCCACTGTTGTATTTAAAGAGGCTATAAAGGTCAGGACTGAACAAAGGGGCCAGTCCTCAACCACAGGGCTCAGGCTCCCCCTCTGTTTTCTCAAGGAATTGTTGGCAGTTTCATCCACACCCTCCATGTAATGCATATGGCATCCCCCAAAGAATCCTGGGAACTGTAATTTGTTAAGGATGCTGGGAATTGCAGTTCCGTGAGGGGTAAACTACAACTCCCTGGATCCTTTGGGGGAAGTCATGACTTCTCAGAAGCGGCATAAATATGCTTTAGATTAGATGTATGGTGTAGAAGTGTGATCAGAGTGTATTACTTATTCTCACTTTGAGCACAGTGGTTCTCAGAAAGGTATGTGTTCACAAGGATGATAACTGAGGGAAAATTGAGGGCCCCCACATCTTTATGTCTGTTCTATTTAATTGCTCTCTCTCCCCATCCCAGGTTTCCTACTTTGAAATCTACTTGGACAAAATCCGTGATCTGTTAGATGGTGAGTTACCATCAGGGATGTTGAGGGGAAATGGTACGAACAGGGCATTGAAAGAGTAAAGGAGAAGGGCTTGATAGGAAATAGTGACATGGGGGGGGATTTTGTCAGGGGCGCTGGCCCTGGTGCAGGACTGAAGTGAAATGTATGCTCCTGGATCAACTGTGCCCTCTCTGAATTATCTCCCCCCCTTGCCCATAGTGACCAAGACCAATCTTTCCGTTCACGAGGACAAGAACCGGGTGCCATTTGTGAAGGTGAGATTCTTGGGAAAGTGTCACACAGGGCACACTCCTGGCCGGAATGGAAGGGAGAGAGCACTAGTGGCCTGAGTGTTGGGTCTAGCCCGTGGTTACCTCAGGGGTGCATTTTCAAGCTTTGAATGGGGAGGCAGGGTTTACAGTAAGATTCAAAGGCTTGTGCTTGGATACATCCAAGTTTAAGTTAACAAAAAGGCAGTTTGTTTTGAAAGCAGTTACTGTGCTGGTCATTAAAAAAAAATCTCATAATAACTAGAGGTGTAGATACGTTTGTATAATTACCATGGTCTAACCATTTTGTGGGGTAGAAAAGCAATCCCCACAATTTTCTCCCTTCCTCAGTGGAACCTTTGTGTATATCCTAAGGCCTCCTGCCCCAACTTGTGCCTTACAGGTAGTGATGAACTCCCAGCTCCCATCATCCCTTGCCATTGGCCACGCTGGCTGGGTCTGATGGACATTATTATCCTAAAAAATGCAGAAGGGCACTAGTTTAGGGAAACCTACCCTAGGGCATCTGTCTACGGCCAGAAGACAGGGGCAGCTGCCCAGGTTGAGCTGCATGAGGCATGGTGGTGGTGGTGGCAGCCTGGATTAAAAAAACGAGAGATGAGGTCAACATCACCATATATACTACGACAAATGCCCTTTTCTTCTTCCCCCCTCAGGGCTGCACTGAGCGCTTTGTCTCGAGCCCTGAAGAAATCCTGGATGTCATTGACGAGGGGAAATCTAACCGTCATGTGGCTGTTACCAGTGAGTTCTGAGAAATAAAAACGGGCCGGAGGGATTATGATGGTGTGGTTGGGTGAATGGGGAGCTCTGAACTAGCTCAGTACAACTTGTTTGTTTTAATCAAACCCCTCAGTGGTGTCTGCCATGGCAGGCTGGCTGCGTGCGGCTTGGTGGGTTGCAAGTCGTTACAGGCGTGGTCTGTATCCCAGGAAACACTGGGATAGTACTATGCTTATGCTAAGGGAAGGCCTGAGTGAGGTGGCCTCAGGTTTCAAGCAGAGAGAGCTACTCCTAATAGATTCTCACGCTTTAATAAATGAAAGCCACATTCACAGCATACATTTAAGACACCATGATGCCACTTTAAACAGCCATGGCTTCCCCCCAAAGAATCCTGGGGGCTGGAGTTTATTAAGGCTGCTGCGTGTTCTTAGGAGATCCCTATATTCCCCTCACAGGAAGGGAATTATCTGTGAAGAGGAACTGAAAAATCTAGTTCTGGGAGGGGAGCAGAGGTCTCCTAACAAACCTCCACACAGCAGACTGCAGCAACCTGAATTCTTTGGAGTAAGCCATGAAGGTTTAACGAGGTATCACGATGCTTTAAATATCAGGTGTGAACACAGCCTTGGGGTTGACAAGCAACAAGGCTTGAGCCTTGTTAAACCTTTGATAGCATCTACACTTAAAAGTTGTGGGGCCTTCCAGACATCCTTTTTATTGTGAGTTCATGATTATTTTTCCTCAGAATGCTATTGGGGTGGTCAAATGTGATCCCTTTTTCAATACTGTTGGTGCAGGAATGGCTTTTGAACCCTTTTAAATCTGTGACGTGGAAATACCCTTTCTGCTCCAGTGTGTCTCAAACACAGGAAAATAAAAATTACCATGAATTAAATATGACTTCTCTATTTACTTATTTACTTTTTTAAAAATTGAGCCTGGTCATGGAAATGAAAGGTGTCAAATTTGAAATGTCTGAGATGTGGAGCCTGAGATATAGACAGTATTGTTTATTCATTCACTTCTGACATATATATCTTGCCTTTCCTCAAAGGAGTGAACACGTCTCTCTCCACAATTTTCCCCTCACAACAATCCTGTGATGTAGTTTAGGCTGAGCAAAATTGATTAGTCTGAGGTCACCCAGCAAGCTTTGACAGTTAGTCTGAGGTCACCCAGCAAGCTTTATGACAGTTAGTCTGAGGTCACCAGCAAGCTTTATGACAGAGTGCTGATGTGAACCTGGGTCTTCCCAGTGCTAGCCTGCCACCCTAACCTCTGGGCCACATTGGCTCTCAGTCAGAAGTGATGGATGATAGCTCAGTCAGTGGTGCATGAGACTCTTAATCTAAGGTTTGTGGGTCCAAGCCCCAAACTGGGCAAAAGATTCCTGCATTTCAGGGGGTTGGACTTGATGACCCTCATGGTCTCTTCCAACTCTACAATTCCATGATTCTATATGGAAAGGGTGGAGGTTCCCATCATGGACTTTGGGTTAAAGAGGGCCAGTGAGCTAGACTGTGATAGGTAAGTAAGATACCAGGGAGCCGTGGTAGCAATGGGGCTTCTGTGTAGCATCAGTGCTTTGGGAAGGTGTGTTCTGGCTTCTGTGAATCGCAGCCAAGTCTTAACAGAGACTCTAATTCAACTGTGAAGTCATAAACAACAATCTTGCTGCACCCTAGAGGCAGTGTGTGGTGTTGCTTCCAAGCATGCCTAAGTCACAAAACATGGACCTGCTATTACACAAACAGCATAGAATGTGATAACATTCTTCCTGGGCTTACAGTTTCAGCCGCGAGTCTGCCTGACTGAATATTCCCTCGTTTATCAAATAAACCCTTTATTTTTCTTAGAAAAATAAGATAAGTGTTCTAATACAGCCTCACATTTTCCGTTTTCTGAGCACAGTAATTCCATCCTCGCCCCAGCCTTTGGGAAGTAAGAAATATCTAAGGAAAATGTTTATGCATTTGTATGTGTGAGTTCCAGGCCACACACAATACCCCCTTTATCCAGAGAGTTGGGCAAGACATCATCAGGCCATTGTTGCTCATACTGTGCCTGCAGTGGTTCACAGTTGGAGGCAAAGTGCCTCTTAATACCAGTTGCTGAGAACTGCAAGTGAGGAGCATGGCTGATGCACTCAGGCCTTGCTGTGGGCTTCCCACAGGCATCTGGTTGTCTGTTGCCAGAACAGTGTGCTGGACTATGGTGAGCCATTGACCTGATTCATCACGGCTCCCTCATGTTCATTTCATTCTTCTCTCTGGTCAAATGGCTCTTTGAGTGGCTTTTTCCTAATGCATTGACATTTGTCCAGAGACCACAGTGAAAAAGACACAAGTGTGTGTACAAACAATTGGGTTAATAACACCCCTATTCTGCCTGTGCAACTATTTAATTGAATACCACCCTAGGCCTAGATAGGCATCGAGTTGAGGTATTTTTTTTCCAGTGCAGGAAATCCCTGCTCAGAATTTCCCTATAGGGAACCGGCTTGGTTCTAGCACTCCCATGTTCTCACTGTTTTGCCCCTGCAGACATGAATGAACACAGTTCCCGCAGCCACAGCATCTTCCTCATCAACATCAAGCAGGAGAACATGGAGACTGAACAGAAACTGAGTGGAAAGCTTTACCTGGTGGATCTGGCTGGCAGTGAGAAGGTGCTGGAGTTTTTTCAAGGGGGTTTAGCTGCCAAGTGTCCCTGGCCCAGTTGTGGAGTCAGGGAAGGTCTAATTTCTCCCATAAACAAAAGATTTAGCTGTCCCATGTTGGAAATCTATACAGATCCCAGCAATGCCTGAAATAATTATCTTCAACACAGTAATCAAGCTTCTCTTTTTTTCCTGGCAGGTCAGCAAGACTGGAGCTGAGGGAGCTGTCTTGGATGAGGCCAAGAATATCAACAAGTCCCTGTCAGCGCTTGGCAATGTCATCTCTGCTCTGGCTGAGGGCACGGTGAGCACTGGCTCCTTGGGAGACAATAGCTTTGCACTATAGTGGTACCTCTGGTTACGTACTTAATTCATTCCGGAGGTCCGTTCTTAACCTGAAACTGTTCTTAACCTGAAGCACCACTTTAGCTAATGGGGCCTCCTGCTGCCGCCGTGCCGCCAAAGCACAATTTCTGTTCTCATACTGAAGCAAAGTTCTTAACCCAAGGTACTATTTCTGGGTTAGTGGAGTCTGTAACCTGAAGCGTATGTAACCTGAAGCGTATATAACCCAAGGTACCACTGTACTTAGACTGGAACACCAAATACATGAAGCTGTTGTGTCTGAGCATGTTCAGCCAGCCTTAAATAGAACAAACTAGAGCAACATACAACCAGCAATGCTCAGCAAGGCAGGGCAGCGGTGCTTACCTGACCTCCTGTTACCTGCCTCACTGTGTCGTCCTGGGAGGTATGAAGCGGTGGAGAGTTTGGTGAGGTGCAAATGCGTCTGTCGGAGTGCCAGATTGGCCTCACCAGCCTGTTTGCACCATGCTGACCTTGCCACCACCTCTTCCCTCCTCCTCTCCCTACCAGTACACTGCAAGGACTTGGATAACAGGATGTAAGCTAAGCCACCTCGTGGACCACTGCTGCACACATCCTGTAAGCTCTCCACAAGAGACTTGTATATCCTGCAAGCTGCTATTAGAGCTCTGAGAGGTTCCCACAGAGGTAAGTGTATAAATGTGGAGGCAAATGTGTTGTATTCAGGCGCAAGAAAAGAACAGTGGGCAGTCTCCTTAACTACAGCCCAGCTTTCAGGTACCCACTTAGACCAGGATAAACCCTGCTGCAGGCTTGTGTTGGGAGGTCTGTCAGAGAGCTGTATATAACCTAGTAAGTAAGTAAGTAAGTAAGTAAGTAAGTAAGTAAATAAAGTCACTTTAGGCTAAGTATATAGCCTAAATTTAGTAGTCAAAGTTCAACAGACAAAGCAGCAAAACTAGTTAAAATCCAGAATCCACAAGGTGTTATATCATCTGTATTATTATCTGAAGGTAATTGGAAACATAACCAATATACAAGTGGATGTTATCTTGAATTGTCTCTCAGCAGCAAAAATGTTGGTACCATGATATTTGAAGAGAGCACATATGCTTTCCGTTAACTGGAAAACAGCAAGAATGTGAAAATTAATTGATTATGCAAGGTTTCAAGAGGGAATGTTCTCTACCATGGATTCATGGCAAAGGCAGCAGTTGCTTGTGAGATTCAGGGTATAGAGGTTCTACAGCTGCGGGGAGTTCACCCTTAGGATATGTTTTCTATTAAAAAAACCCAAATAAATTAAATTCTGCAAACCTTTGATTCTCCCAAACCTGTCTTGTGTATGGATTGTGCCATTTGGCTATATGGACTGGCACTTTGAAATCACTATGAATATACAATCCTAGAATTGTAGAATTGGAAGGAACCCAAGAGTCATTCAGTCCAACCTCATGCAGTGCAGGAATCTTAACTAAGCATCCATGACAGATGGACCTCTTTTTGCTTAAAAACCTCCATAACAATGATTACTGGTCAACAACTATAATGAACTAACAGCTTCATACTTGATGTTGTTTGGGTATCCGAAGAAACCAAAACGAAAATTGCCATTTTGAAACCAATGGTTAAAATCAGTGCAGTTTTGAAAGGTTCGGTCTGGCATCTTGATTTAAAATGGTTCCCAATTGTATACAAACATAGATGAAAACCTGCTGTTTTATATTAGGAACCATCGTGCAAACTTTGCTTTACAATATCTTAAGAGGTTTATTCAAATGCATATTGACTAAACAAAAAAGCAACTTTCCAAAATATATACTAGATTAACTACCATATTGGCCCGAATATAAGTCATTCTTTTGGTTGAGAAATATCCAAATTTTTATGGATAAATTTATATTCAGTAGTAGATTGATTCCAAAATGACTTAGGTAAAATGAATTTTCCTTCCCCCTTCTAAGAGGGTGCCATGGATTGTTTTGGGGTGTCTGGTGGCCAGTTTTGCCAGTGCATGAATACCAGTAAGTTAAATGTGCCTGCTTCATATTGTCTTTTGCAGAAGAGCTATGTGCCCTACCGGGACAGCAAGATGACTCGCATCCTCCAGGATTCCCTTGGTGGAAACTGCCGCACGACCATGTTCATCTGCTGCTCACCTTCCAGCTACAATGATGCCGAGACCAAATCTACACTCATGTTTGGACAGAGGTAACTACCCAGCCACATCCTACTCCTTTCATTGAGTTCTGTTGCAGGGAAAGACAAAAAAGGAATGTTGCTGGAAAAGTTGCAAGTCTTAGAAACACACACAGTTTTTCTTCAGGCACAGGGAATTTAAGAGCAAAAGATTGGGGGAAAGTAGATTTTTACCTGGCAAGGCAAAATTCCTAATCACTTGGAATATATGGGGTATGCACTATAGCTGGAAATTTATCTAACAATAATTCCTTCTCTTCAGGGAGCCCTGTATCTCTGTGAAGGGTATTTGGCATCCCTAACACAATTGTCTGCGTAAAGGATCTTACGCTTAGTTCTGCCCCACTGCAGGGCCAAGACAATCAAGAATACAGCATCGGTGAATCTGGAACTGACGGCTGAGCAGTGGAAGAAGAAGTTTGAGAAGGAGAAGGAGAAGAACAAGGTCCTGAAGGAGACAATTGCCAAGCTGGAGGCTGAGCTGGGGCGCTGGCGCAATGGTGAGCAGGAAATCTGCAGGCTGTGTTTGGATTGCAGTTCAATCTACTTCTGTTGCATCTTTTTAAGAAGGCATGGGACTTTCTTTGTTATAATGCTTTTTATTAGTTTTCTTACATTTTACAAATTGTTCCATTTCTTACTAACAAATAAAACACACACACACACACAAAATTGAAGAAAGTAGGAAAATAATAAAAAAGGAAGAACATACCGTATTTTTCACCCTATAGGATGCACTTTTCCCCCTCCAAAAATGAAGGGGAAATGTGTGTGCATCCTATGGGGCAAATGCAGGCTTCAGAAAGCTCTGCACAACCCTCGGGAGACCGGCACGACTTCACGTAGGTCTCCCGAGGGTTGCGCAGAGCTGCCTGCAGTCCCGGGCTTCGCGCAGCTCTGTGCAACCCTAGGGAGCCCGGCGCGAAGTCGCGTCGGTCTCCCAAGGGTTGCACAGAGCTGCCTGCATTCCGAAGCCTGGGGCGCGCTGAAGAGCACGGCCGGGCTTCGCGCAGCTCTCCGCAAGCCTGGGGAGACCGGCGTGACTTCCGCTGGGCTCCCTAGGCTTGCGGATAGCAGGCTGTTCTCAGGGCTGGGGTCAGGGGAAGCTCGGGCTTCCCCCGCACCAGCCCCGCGCTTGGGGGGAAATATTTTTTTTCTTTATTCCCCCCCCCCAAAAAAAACCAACTAGGTGCGTCCTATGGGGCGGTGCGCCCTATGGGGCGAAAAATACGGTACGTACATCCATGAGTTCTTAAAAGAAAACTTATGCCACCGTATTCTGAATTTCCAATTACTTAGCTTTCCCAATAGATGTCTTCCAATAGATGTCTGTCTTATCTTTTTGTTAATCTGCTTCTTTGGTCATTTCCCCATTTCCTCTGTTATCTATATGCTATACTAATAATCTGTTTTGTAATTTGTGAAATTTAATCAAAGCATGTCCAGGTTTTTATTTGGAGACAATTTTTTTTAAAAAATATTCTTTATAAGTTTCCCACTCCTTTTTGAACTTTTGTTTCGGCTGTCTCTTAACTATCTCTATCATTTTTGTCAGTTCCAGATAATCAAATAATTTATCCTACCACTCCTCTTTTGTTGGTACTGATTCTCCTTTTCATTTTTTGGCAATCACTATTATTGTTGCTGTTGTAGAATATAGAAATATTCTCCTTTTTTCATCTGGAATATCTGAATCTAAAATGCCCAAGAGGAAGGCTGCTGGTTTCTTTATAAAAGTTTGCTTAAACATTTTTTTTAATTCCTCATAAATAGTATTCCAGAAATTCTTAATTTTTTTACAGCCCCACCACATATGAAGCAATGTCCCTTCTGCCTCTTTACAACTCCAGCAAGTATTAGATCTCATTTTATACATTTTGGCCAGTTTGCTGGGAGTTAATTACCTATAGAACATCTTCAAGAAATTTTCCTTTAGGGGATAACAGGCCGTAAATTTCCATTCTTTATTCCATAATCTTTCCCATGCTGATGATTGGATATTCTTGCCAAAATCTTTTGTCCACTTAATCATTACTTCTTTCACCTCTTCGTCTTTCACCTCCCACTCTAAAAGAAGCTTGTATATTCTAGATATTACTCGTTTCTTATTTTGTATTAATTCTTTATCTAATTTTGATTCTTCTGTTGCAAAACCATTTTTCCTGTCTATCTTAAAAACCTCATTTAATTGGTAATATTGTAGCCAGTCCGTTAGGTGATGTCTGATTTCTTCGAATTTTTTCACTTACAATTGATTATCTTCTTCTAATAGGTCTTTGTACATGGCTCAGTTTGTTTCCATATTTTTTCTTTTCTCTGCAATGGCCTCCAGAGGGCATAGACAACCGGGAATTTTTGGTTCCGATACATCTTTATACTTCTCCAATAACTTATATAGTGACTTCCTTATGATATGATTCAGGAACCCTCTATGAATTTTACCTTTTTCATATCTCAGACAGGTATGCCACCCAAAGCGATTATCGAAACCTTCCAAATCTAGTAAACCTGAGTTCTGCAATGTCATCCATTATTTTAGCCAACATAAGCAAGCCAATTCGTAATAAAGTTTCAGGTCTTTCAAGGGACACATCGTCATCCACATCCACCCATGTATTCGGAGTGGGAGGTGTCCTCTGGCACAGGTGGGCTTGTTCTTGTTGAAAGTTTTCCCTTTGGGAAACTACCCCACCTTCTTTTAAAATGCTACAATAATAATTGCACATCTTCCCATCATAGCAGCCATCACACAGACCAAAACTGTGGTGGTGGAGAAACACTTGTAGCAAGAATTATGACCACATCTGCATCTGGAGACAATCACAGCTGATCTTTGCTCCCAAAACATAGTACAACGTTCCACACAAGCAATTTGTTACAGCACTACTAACAGTATAACATTTTAGATTCACTGTAAAATAGGTGATATTGATTACTAGAACACATATCAGTTGATATTGTTTAAGTTGAAATAAATAAACTAGAGTCATATATGATAGGACTTTTCAGGGCACTTGGGTATTAATACAAAATATAACCACCTTCCAATTCTTCAAAGTGCCAAAGGCAGGAAATGGCAAACAGGTTTCTTAGGATAGGAGTGGCCAATGTTGTGGGGTGGCACTGCGGAGCTGCCCTCATGACAGCATCCAAATAATGGGTTGCTGCTTATCTAAATCATGTGGGGATGGGACACAGTGGTTTTTTTTATTATTTTAATTGCTTTTTTAAAACAATCCTCCCAGGTGAGAATGTCCCAGAAACAGAGCAGCTGAGTGATGATGAGAAGGTGATGCCTGATACCTGTGATGAGATGCCTATGAATGATAACAACTCCTCCATTGTCATCCGGATCTCAGATGAGGAGCGGCACAAGTATGAGGAGGAAATCCGCAAACTCTACAAGCAACTTGATGACAAGGTCTGAGGCCTCCCCTCCTTCCTTTATGCTGTTCAGCCTCCCCTCCCCCTCGGCTCGCTTGGATGCTTGAAATTCTACCCTCATCTCAGACCCTGAACCTTTCTCTCCATGCCTGGTATCTTTGTGGCAGAGCACGTGGTGGCTACCACCACTGATATGTTTGTTTCCTCTCCATCCAGGATGATGAAATCAATCAGCAGAGCCAACTGATGGAGAAGCTCAAGCAGCAGATGCTGGACCAAGAGGAGGTGAGCAGTGCTGTATGTGTTTGTTTACAAGAGTTTGCTTCTATGTTGACATGTATGTGCATGCAAGGTGGTGTGAACTTTGTCTCTCTCATTGCTATGTTCTTTCTATTGAGTATATCATCTTTATACTTGCATGCTGCATTCATATCTGACCCTTCCTTCAAGGAACTTAAGGTGCCCCTTCCTATTTTGCCTTCACAAGAACCCTGTGAGGTAGCTTAGGCTGGGGGATTTGAACTCTGGTATTCCAGTCCAATATGCTAACCACTACCCCATGTCAGCTTGCATGCATTCTCATTCTGGTGATCACACACAGGGCCCCCGGACGCTTGACGGTCTATTAACCCTGTGCCGCCACTGCGATTGCTTTTTCCACTGCCACCACCCCGTATCTCACTGGGACACATGGAGTCCAGTCAGTTGTTAACATAAACAAATAATCAAGTTTACTTTTAAATGCAGGAACAAGCTTATGGTTTCAGTTAATTTTTCTCTTGTCAGTTTCTTATTCTTAGTTCCTAACAACTCCAAACTGATTATTCCATCTATCTGACTCCACCTAACAATTCCTCTCACTCTCTCACAATACAACTCTACCAACTCACACCTAAACCTCCCTCTTCCTTCTTCAACTCCCACACCTCAACTTACTTTCAAAACCTCCCACTCTAACTTTTACTCTCCCCTCGCATTCTCACTGGCCAATCATATCACACCCATTTTAACCCTTTCCTTACGATCCACCCTAGGAGGCAAACGCCACACTCATGCTGACTCTCTTTCTCTTCATCTTCGGGCTCATCCACACGTACCGTTGCTCCACATTTCTAGGCACCTGTCTGAGAACACATATTTTTTTTGCCCTGGAGCTTTCTCCTCAAATTCTCACTCTTTACCACTGAATCAGAGCAAATGACGATCCATGGAAAACCTGCATTGCCCTTTGTCCCAAATTAAAGAGCGGATTTTCCTGGGGAAAGTGGCATGGCAAAACAAAAAAGCACTTGGACACAGATTGGGAAAAAGCAGAGCTGTGTGCAGAAAGCATGGGGCAAAAGCTAAGTGCGGACGAGCCCTCTCTCTCGACACTCCTCTATCTTGCTCTGTTCGGACGCCTGTCTATCCCACATCATCGCTATTTGTTCAGTCCGTCTTGCTTCTTTCTTGACTGCCCTTGACAACTTTTGACCTACTGGGTCCTTACTTATCCCATTCTCTGCCTCTTCCCCACCAGCTGCTAATGTCAACTCGTGGGGACAATGAAAAGGTGCAGCGTGAGCTAAGCCACTTGCAGTCAGAGAACGACTCAGCCAAGGAGGAGGTGAAGGAGGTGCTGCAAGCTCTGGAAGAGCTGGCTGTCAACTACGACCAGAAGTCCCAGGAGGTAGAAGAGAAAAACCAGCAGAATCAGCTGCTGGTGGATGAGCTGTCCCAGAAGGTGGTAAGTGCTGGGATGCCAGGTCCTTCCTTGGGGTTAGTAAACCTTGAGATCCCTTGGTAGAGGAGGATCAGGACCACATTGAATCTTGGCTTAGTCCTCAAGAGTATAGTGTGTGTGTGCGCGCGTGCATGCGTGCGTGCGTGCACGCATATACTCTGCAATTCTGCAAAAGCGTAGGAAAAGTGCACAGTGCAGAACTGGGTGAATTCACCCTCCTTAAAATTTCAGCTTTTAAAATAAGAATCAAGTATCTACCCCTTATGGCTGCAAAAATATTCTTGAAAGCATCTGGCCAATGTCTCCTAAAATCTCTGGAGTCTGAAGAGCACTTAAATAAAATTTCCTGTTGTTGGGGATTCAGTCCTCCACGTAGCACCTTACTCCTCAGCATAACCAGTACTAGCGGTATAAATTACTCAAAACAGTAAAAAAGAAAAACTATTAAGAGTATGAGAATCTGGAGCTTGATTTGCATAATTTATACAGATTGCAGAATTCATTTATTCTTGGTGCAGAATGCTAATCTTTCTTCTTTCAAGTGTAGAATGTACCCAGTCCTGCCTTTGAGTGAACTCACAACAGTCTTTCAGGGAGGCAGAGCTAGAGCAGAGAAAGCCCCCATTCACCCTTAGTCTTCTGACTGCTGAGGCACTTCAATTTAGATCCAATTTCAAGTCCATTGCTTTGAGCCAAGCGCTCCTTGCAAGTGCTCCTTTGAAGGCTTTGTCCAGTGGCGGACTTTGGGTTCTCAAATTTCAGTGGCATCCTGCGAGACGCTAAAATTCAGTGCTCCTCCACCTCACACTCTGTTCTACAGCATTTCTTTGGTGCCCCCTGCAGTGCGACACCCAGTGCGACTGCACCTGTCACACTACACTAAAACTGCCTCTGTTTGTCCTGCAACATGTGAATCAAGAGTTCCGTAGAAAATGTTGACCTAAACTTTCAGGAATGGATTGTACTAGCATTGTGATGTGGCATTTATTTCCCTCCGAGGCTTGTGTTTGCAGAATCTGGTCCACTTCAAATGACAGAGCTGGGAGGGAAGCTTTAACCCAGCCTTTGTCAACCTGGTGTCCTCCAGTTGTTCTGGACCATGACTCACATTTCCCTAGCCATCCCATCAGACTCTGCTGATGGGAGTTGTAGCCTAACACTTTATCCTGCCAAAAGAGAGAGTTCTGTGTTTGCAAATCAGAAGTTCCGTTTTCTTGGGTTGGCTGAACCATCTTCTCACCCTGCAGGCCACCATGCTGTCCTTGGAATCAGAATTGCAGCGGTTGCAGGAGTTCAGCGCGCATCAGCGCAAGCGCATTGCTGAGGTCCTCAATGGCCTCATGAAGGATCTGAGCGAGTTCAGCGTCATTGTGGGCAATGGTGAGATCAAGCTGGTAAGAAAGAGGGGAGACACCTGGTGAGAATATACAATATTGTATGTATTATGGACCTGTAAGAGATTCCTAGCTTCAGCATTGGCCCTTCCCAATTTTACTTTTATTACAGAAAATAGCAACACAAGGGTTAACTGGAGTTGATGGTGCTACCTATGGGCAGGCTGGTACTATAACTGTGTGTTAAGCTGTGAGGCGGGATTTCTACATACCAGGTCTGAAAAGAAACAGGACAACCTGGAAAACCATTGGAATCCAAGTGTTGTATCAAGTGTTAGCCTTACTCAGAGTAAAACTCACTGAAATTAATAGACATGGCTTAGGCCCATTAATTTCAATAGTTCTCCTCTGAGTTAAACCATTCCCAGTCCAAAAAGAGGGAATGAAGGGTGGCAAATCCATATTAAATAGCTAATGTGGAAGCAATCAATTTGAATGGCTCTGCTTGCAAGGGTCATGTGGTTGAGCTGTCTGCCCCAGACAGGGGCTGCTTCAACACTATCGGTATGTTGCAGGGTGGTTTTCAGCCATATCCCAGCAAATTTAGGGTATTCAATTAAACTGGTTTTGGTGCTCTTGTCCATCAAGCCCACTTTTTTAAAAAATGAACTTTTTGTGGTTAGGAAAATGCCCCGGGAATCATGGGATAACAATTGCTTGAAGTGATGATTTATACCCTACGGGCAGACATTTTGAAAAAGAGTCAGGGTGAATGCTCAGCAAACAGATCTGGGTGGAAGAGGCTGGTCAGTGTGTTCATACCCCCTCTCCCTCTCCCCCATTCTCAGCCAGTCGAGATCAGTGGTGCCATTGAGGAGGAATTCACCGTTGCCCGGCTCTACATCAGCAAGATCAAATCGGAGGTGAAGTCTGTTGTGAAGCGCTGCCGGCAACTGGAGGGCCTTCAAGTCGAGTGTCACCGCAAGATGGAGGTGACAGGGCGAGAACTGTCTTCCTGCCAGCTCCTCATCTCTCAGGTCAGACCTGTGGGAGCCAGGACAGAAGAACTGCAGTCATGGGGAAGTGGGGCTTTGAGAATGTGGAACAAGTTAGGGAACCTTTTTTGGCTTGGCAGGCCAGACCTTTATTTCCCTGCCCCAACTTTGACAGATCCTGCCCACCATTCAAAGCTGACCTGTGCAAGGAGATTGTGATCAAGGAGGACTGATCTCCTGCTTTCTGAGGGGTGCACCAAGAGTGCCCCATGGGGAAGTCCCTTGCAAATCCAAACCAAGCAGGAATGAACTCCTCATTCATCTGCAGATGTATGAGGAGTTAAATCCTGTTTCCTGCTGCATGAGCAGCCAACCAGCCATGTCTCTACTGCTACACACCTGACAACAGGTGTGGGGCAGCTGGATGTGGTTTGGAGAAAATGGCCTCACAAGCTGAATGGGCCAGATCTGACCTGCAGACTGAAGATTCCCCAGCCCTGAGGTAGAAGGATTGTGGGGAGTCCCTCAGTGTTTCCCAATACCAAAAAACAAAAACATCAGGAAGTATAGGCACTGATTGCCCTTACCTTGACCCAGGGAGACAGGCTGGGCTTTGCTTTGATCCAGGGCAAATGGGGGCAGCTAGGGTAGTGCATCTTTCTCTTCTTCAAGAGCAGCACTGGGGCTCCTGTGGTCCTTCAAGTGCTGCTGGACTCCCAACTCCTGCCATCCCCAGCCAGCGTGGTTAGCAGTCAGGGATGATAGGAGTCTTAATCACTTGAGGGCCCACAAGTTCCCCCTTGCCTGTTCTAGATCCTTATAAACCAGAGTGCAAAAGGAAAGTAAATCTGACCAAGAAGATATCTGACTTAACAGGCTTCCTCCTTCCTCCTAGTGGGGGCAGGAAGGAGATCACTTATAAGGTGGTTCCATCCCATCTGCTCAGGTGACCTCTACCTAGTTCTAGCAGCTTTTGTGGTCTTGGATGAGTTCCTTTCCAATTCAGAGAAAGCATTCCAGCAGGGTTGGATCCGTTGGCTTACCTCTCAGCTGAAAGGGATACATTTGGTTGCATTCCACAAAACTAATGTTTGGGGAGGCTGGCAAGCCTGTCTCCCCAATGTGAGGACTTTGAAAGCCATTGCACACTCAGGTTTGCTGTGGAGTACACCCTTGACAGTAACTGCAACCTTGCTCTCTGAGAAATATGCTAGCACCTTCTCGCTGTCCTGTCCTGACCCTGGGGCATGGCAGGTGCTGTAGGGTGGCTCAGGGTCAAACTGGATAGGCTGTTAAATGCACATTTGTATTTGATGTACCTGTAAAAGTTATCTCTTGCTTGTTCTTCTCCCTGCAACCCCCCAGCATGAGGCAAAGATCCGCTCACTTACGGAGTACATGCAGAGTGTGGAGCTGAAGAAGAGGAACCTGGAGGAATCCTATGACACTCTGAGTGAAGAGCTAGCTAAACTGCAAGCCCAAGGTTAGGCTGTGCCTTGGCTTATATGTGATGCAGAACATGTGAATGGTTGCAACATTTGTGCCAGAAAATGGTGCTTGTGTGAGAGAAAGAAAGAAAGAAAGAAAGAAAGAAAGAAAGAAAGAAAGAAAGAAAGAAAGATGGAGACAGCTGCATAATGTGGTTGACTGTTAAAAGCAGAATCCTTGATCATCTGATTACACTGGGGTCTGCAATCTAGTTTGCTGACAAGCAACCTTTAGCAGATTCAAGTGCTTTTTTCATTTTCAAAGTGTTTTATGGTCTTCATTGTTTACTCTCACAACAACCCTGTGAGGCAGGCCATTTTAATTTCTACTGTACAGATGAGCTAGTTGATTAGTTGTGTTATTCTTTAAATGGACACGGACTCCACCCCATGGCTGCACAGAGGCCGAGAGATTACGCTGTGACAGTGACTTGCACACTCAAGAGGTCTGGCTGTACCCCAAGGGTTATTTATCTTCCTCCTTCTCTTTCACAGAGACTGTTCATGAAGTGGGCAAGGAGAAGGACTTGATCCAGGATACAGATGAAGTGAAGGTTCGTATCACAGCAGTGGCCTGCCTGGTTCAATCCCCAGCGTCTCCAGGTAGGGCTGAGGCAGCCCCCTGAAGAGCCACGGCTAGTCAGTGTGGACATTACTGAGTTTAGATGCACCAGTGATCTGAATCAGAATAAGGCAGCTTCCTCTGTACTTGTGGAGAGGATCCAAGGTGTGTGCTGCCATGTTCCTGGGTTTGGCTTTCTGCCTTTGTGACCTGTTTCATCCCTATCACACAGAAGGCCCTGGAAGTGCAACTGGAGAGCCACCGTGAGGCCCACCACAAACAGCTGGCGCGACTGCGTGATGAGATCAACCAGAAGCAGAAGATCATCGATGAGCTCAAGGAGTGAGTCATCCAGAGGATGGGCCAAGTCTCTTCCATGGGTGGGATGTGGTGCACCACGTAGGGTGGGTGGGTCTCATGATGAGACAGGCTGTGCAGAAGTTGGGAGACTTGGCGTACTAGCAGGGCCTGGGTGGGGGGCTGTTGTGGGCTGGAGCTGAGGCAAGGCTTGGAAGGTCTGGGCTTCTGTGAGAAGCGGAGGAGACAAACCAACCACAGCCACGTAGCTTATAGGAGGCAAGAACCAGAAGGAAAGTCAGAACCAGGAGTGAGGCAAGAGCCACTTTGGGGCTAATGGCAATGCAGCCTAGGCTCAAAGAGGTTGTGGTGTGTGGGATGCAAGCCCATGCCCCTTGTGGAAAGCTAGCTGAGAGGAGGTGTTTAGGAAGCGCATATCCAATAAGGAGCTCAAGGCGGCCAGTTCAGGGCTTGAGCCAGGCTCTCACACCCTCCACTTCCCAAAGTTATGGGGGGGGGGTTAACCTAGTTAAAAATCAGGTTGTTAGGGCTAGGAATGTGCCCAAGACTGGTAGCAGGGGAAAGGCTTAAGCAGTGGGTGAGTCAAGCAGCAGCGTCTGTGCTTTGTCCCAATCTGGGGGCTCTCAAGGACTGCAGGCCAGGGCTCTTTCGTCTCTCTCTGCCTCAAGCATTTAACATTTGCTTCCTGTGTTGATCTGAGGGGGATAAGACCTTTAAGAAAGCATGGGAGTGAAGTGATGTGTTTGCTGTCCCTGTGTTAGTGTCCCTGTTTTTCTCTCTATTCTATCCCTGCTTAGCTTGAACCAGAAATTAGAGCTTGAACTGGAGAAACTGCGTGCTGACTATGAGAAACTCAAGAGTGAGGAACAGGAGAAATCCCAGAAGCTACAGGAGCTGACGTGAGAAGACCCTCCTGCCCTTCCTTTCCCAGACACTTTCAGCGGACTCTGCTCATCCCAACCAAGGAGCAAACCACAAGAGAAACAAAAGCCAGCATTTGAGGGCAACCACCTCTGTCTAGACCAGCCTTCCCCAACCTGGTGCCCTCCAGGTGGTTTGGACTACAACTCCTACCAGCACACGATGCTATCTGAGGCTGCTGAGGATTGTAGTACAGAACATCTGGAGGGCACCACAGAGGGAACGCTGATATTGACCTACTGTGCTTAGAGGGTGGAGGGGGCATAGCTAAGTGGTGGAATACATGCTTAGCATGTGGAGGTTCCCAGTTTCAATCCTGCACTTTAAAAAGGAGAAAGTGTTGGAAAAGACTCTTTGCCTGAGACCCTGAAGAGCTGCTGTCAGTCAGAGTAGACAATGCTAGCCTAGGCAATCTGACCCAATATAAGGCAATATCCTAGATTTCTCCTGCTTTGACATGCCACTTCAAAGGCTGATTTCCCATGCCTTATGCTTAACAAGGTAGTTTGGGAATGAGAGAAACATGTTCATCCACCACTGACCCAGTCGCAGGAAATGTGGTGAGAGCTGACACTCTTCCTTCCCCAAGCATTGGCCCCAGTGTTGAGAAACTCTTAACAGATTTTAGGAGCAGGCATTAGCCAAGATTCCACTTTCCTAAACCATTGTGCACAATCTCCCCCTCCTCCACTTCAAGCACCCCTAATTAGAGATAAGCACATAGCTCCACATGCAGGTTCTGTGCCTCCATGGAATAGGAAGAATGCTCTGTAACATTCTAGAGCTCTCACTAGGGAAGTCGTAACTCAAATCCCCTCTCATGAGAGATTTCTACCTGCCTGTGCATGCCTTGAGACTAGGGGTAAGCAGCTTCCTGCTCAGTTCTCCATTTTTCTTCCACCACCAAGTCACACCCCCCCCCAATATCAGTGCCCTCATCAATGGGTGATAAGGACCAATGGGCGAGTCACCAATATGGAGGCTGTGGGCACACATGTGTCTGCAGAAGCTTTCATTGGTGTCCACAGGGTCTTCTCCAACTTGCTGGAATTAGTCTCAAAAGAAGCTTTCTTCTACCAATAGATTCCCTCCCCCCAGCCTAATTTGGGAAAATTCAGGGGGGTTACAGCAGGGGAGGAGAGAGTTGCAGCATGTGTGTGGCACCCGCAACAGTTTATCTGGTTTGCAAATATGTCTAGTAAGGTAAAGGTACCCTTGCCCATACGGGCCAGTCGTGTCCGACTCTAGGGTTGTGCGCCCATCTCACTTAAGAGGCTGGGGCCCAGCGCTGTCCGGAGACACTTCTGAGTCACGTGGCCAGCGTGACAAAGCTGCTCTGGCGAGCCGGCACCAGCGCAGCACACGGAAACGCCGTTTACCTTCCTGCTATAAAGCGGTACCTATTTATCTACTTGCACTTAGGGGTGCTTTCGAACTGCTAGGTGGGCAGGAGCTGGGACCGAAAGACGGGAGCTCACCCCGCCGCGGGGATTCGAACCGCTGACCATGCGATCAGCAAGTCCTAGGCACTGAGGTTTTACCCACAGCGCCACCCGCGTCCCTGCAAATATGTCTAGGCCCCTCCTAAAATTTGCCCACCTCTAGATCATGGTGATCAGGGGCCTGATTTGTGCCTGCCTCCCTCCCTTGCCAGATGCTGGGGTCTAGTCCTTGACATATGGGACAGCAGATCCTTTCACTGCCAGTTCTGCTTCAAGGAGCGCAACTGGACCCTTCTTCCCCACTCTCCACGTACCCCTTTAACCATCACTGTCTATCTTCTTCACAGATTTCTCTATGAGCGACATGAGCAGTCCAAACAAGACCTCAAAGGGCTGGAGGAGACTGTTGTAAGTAGCTAAAGGAGAGGTGAAGGATGGGGGCAGGGAGCTGGGCTGAAGCCCCCAGCCTGGTCTCACCACCTCATCCCTGCCTTTCTTCTCGTACCCCTCCAGGCCCGTGAACTCCAGACCCTCCACAACCTTCGCAAGCTGTTCGTTCAAGACGTCACGACTCGAGTTAAGAAAGTATGTTGTCGTTCTTTTAGCCAACTTCATTGTTTATTCAGCATTTATACAGGGTTCCCTAGGGAAATCTGTTCCCCTCCTGACTCCCACCTCTCATCAGGCTCAACTTGCATGGGTCAGTGATCAGGGATGATGGGAGTTGTAGTCCAGCAATAACTGGAGGATGACAGGCTCCCCACAAACACTTTAGAGGGTTGAGAACCCTTCACATACACTCAGAAATCCTTATAACAAATGTTTAAAGGCATGTTAGTGGTGCTAGCCCTATGTTGCACCCTGAAGGAGTCGGCTAAGCCTGGGAGATGGTGGCTCACCTGAGGCCATCATGGCAGAGGCAAGATTTGATCCAAGCACCTCCCGCTTCACAGCTCTGCTCTACACTAGCTGCTTACTTCTGAAACCCTTGGCTTCTTTCAGCAGCACAAAAGGAAATCTGCTTGAGCCCTTAGTCAACTCTAAAACTGAGCAGTGCTTTGATTTTAAAGAGGGAGCTATGGGGCCCCAAACGTGCCTGCAGGCCACATTCCCCAGGAAACCCATTTCCATTCTTACTGGAAATTCAGCAAGTCACTCCACATGCTCTGGCCCATTCAGAGCCAGCTGTGTCTCCCATTCCAGGATACACCAGTATGCTGCAGCACTGTCCTTAATCCTATGCTAGCCTCATTATATCATTAATAATAACCACCACCACCACCACCATAATAGCCTCATTATTCTGGAGCAAGCCACCCAAGGAAGCCTCCCAGAACCCTGCCTATTTTGGGGCTGGCCAATCAAACGAAGGGATTGGGTTTGGAGTCTGGTTGTGTGGCTGCATAACTTTGGCTGGGTTTTCTATCCCATCCCATTCACGCTCCTAGAGGTACAAGTTCACTCTGTATTTGCCTTCCAGAGCGCGGAGCTGGAACCCGAGGATAGCGGGGGGGCTCATTCCCAGAAGCAGAAGATTTCCTTTCTTGAGAACAACCTGGAGCAGCTTACAAAAGTTCACAAACAGGTGAGTGGGTGGATGGGAGCTGGAGAACCAGCGTAAGTGGGGTGGGTGGATGAGGGTGGAGAACCATCTGGGCAAGGTAAGACAGCTGGTGAGTGCAGCCCTGTTTGTTTATTTATTTATATATCTACACTCAGCCCTCTGGGTGGGAAGCCTCCCCCCCCCTCCTTCTCCACTTCGCATTGTCTCTGTGTATTGTAGCAGCTGTGAATGTTTCTTCATGACCCCCTCTACTTTGCTGGAAACGCTATCTGGATTTTCTCCCAGTCCCACCCCCCTCCACTCGCAAAACCAGCTTGGCAGAAAGCACTGCATGAGGGGCTCATACACTCATCCTTGCTAGATATATTGTCTCTGTGGCTATCCCCTTCCCCAATCAAACCTTGCTTAGACCATTTAGTATGGTCTAAGGGACCAGGGGACCTGTGGGACCAGGGGACCAGGGAACCTGTGACTCTCCAGATGTTGTTGGAGTCCCAACTTCTATCAGGTCCAGCCAGCATGACTTATGGTAAGGGATAATGGGAGTTATAGCCCATCAACATTTGGAGGGTCACAGATTCCCCATCCATGAATTAGATCCTCTCCCCCTTCCACCATACCAGAGCCACTCCTGCCAATGTGGCTCTGGTATGGTGCCAGATTTAGATCCTGGGCAGCTCCTAAAATAGGCACAGACTTCCAGTTTGTGCTGAGCCATCTGCACGCTTGTTTTGCCCACCTGCAACATTCTGCCCATCTTACTGTGCCACTGCTGAGAAATCTTGCCAAGCAACCCCCCTGCAGTGGTGGTGTTTGGGCTGAGAGTGGCGTTTGGGTCTAAGTGGGAAGGCTCTGTGTTGTTTATGTATCTTTCTTGTGTGTATGGGTTGCTGATGTGGGCAGGGGTGACCTGTCCCATTTTGCAACCTGAGGTGAAGCGGGAATGTGCCACCTCCTGCCCTACTGCCATGCCACAAGATTGCTAGACATCTCGGAAGTAAAACCCACCCTCTGGCTGATTGACACTCCAAGCTAGCCAGTGGCTCAAAGAGAACGAGGGAACTGTTTCCTGGAGCAGCAGCTTCAGCCAAAGAGTGACAATGGCAACAACTCATTCAAAGCTAAGTCTTTGCTCTGCCTTCTCAGTAAGCGGCTTGCCCAGGAGATGAGCTCTTCTAAAAGAAAGCAGGCAGCTACCCCTCCCCCCCATTTCTCTCTCACTCACACTGGTTTTCTTTTGCTTCAAACATAGTTAGAGAGCTCATCTCAGCTAAAAGAAAAGAACTCACTCAGAAACTCACAGATGGTACCTAACATCACAGAAACCAGTGCTGATATGCCCAGGAGCCTCACCAAAATGCTGGAGCGGCTGCACCTCTACAGGCCCATACCTTCACGTGTGGTGGGAATGCCCCATAATCCAACCCTTGGGGGCAGCACTCCTACAATAAATGTGCAAAATAACTAAACAGGTATTAGAAGTCGCCCTAGTACTGGCCCTATTGAACATTTTCCAATATAATAATGTCCACTCACATTATAAAGAGCTTATAACCCACCTACTCTCAGTAGCCAGAAGCACCATAGCCGGGCACTGGAGAGACCTGTCAGGAGTAAACATGGACCAATGGTATCAAATAGTATGGGAAATACCCTTATTAGAAAAGCTGATAAACTGAAACTGACACAAATACGGACAAATAGAAGAAGCTGCCTTCACCAGAGTATGGTTCCCCTTCAGCCCAATAAGACAACAATAAGAATACGCTGACAGCATATGACTCAATATGGCCAACCTGATCCAAAAATCCATCCCCTCACACACATATAAACAAATCTCACTACATCCAAGCAAAGTCAACCAACCAAATCCTAGGCCAGTCCCAACTTCTCTCACCACCAAGGAAATACAACAGGTTAATAGTAAGAGAATCTACACAAGTGATGCTGACACAAAACCCGACACATACACTAAGTAGAAGAATAGAAGCATTACCACCCCACCCTCCTCCCTTTCCCCCCACTTCTTACCAACCTTATATTGTTGGTAAGAATATCTTGCTTACAGAATATCTTACTGTTGGTAAGAATATCTTACAAAAAAAAATGAAACTGATCTGTAGGAAACACAGCTTGAAAAAATAGACAATGCACATATTTTTGTAAACTAAGAAATCTTTAATAATTTTTTTTAAAAAAAACCCATAGAGAGCTTTCTCTCTAATCTAAACTTGTTGAGGTAGCCAGTGGCAGAGAAACCCTCAAAGGAAGCAGGAGGCTGTCCACCTGCCCCCCCCCCGGGCCACCTCTCTCTCTTTCCAGATTCCTCCTACCTGTCCCTTATTTTGCCCATCCAAAGGTGGAAACTCTATTTAGAAAAGTGAAGTGTGCATGTGCTTGCTCTCTCTCTTGACTGTATGTGTAAAGTGTGGGGACATGGGTAGGGAAGTGATCAGAGAGAGTGCTACCCATGTCACACATGAAAAAATCCAAATATGCTCACTGGCCTAAAAGGTGGGAAACCTCTGGCGTAATAGTCCTGCAGCCACAGAGACAGCACTTGAGCAGCTTAGTGGGGGAAAGGTAGAATATACACTTTGCCTGCAGAAAGACCCATGTTCTTCGATTCCCAGTATCTCCAGGCAGCTTTTTATATACCAGTGGGCATGAGGGTAATAGGCTTAGAACATGTAACCTGGTTGCATGAATGTGTGCGGTCAAAAAGGCATCTTTGGTTCTTTTTCACCTCTCATTTGCTTCTTACATTTTATTCTGTTCCTTCTCCAAGGCTTCAGAGTAATAAACATGGGGTCAGGCCTACACGGTTGAGCGAGTCCAAATTCTATATGTGGCCTGAAAGAGCTTGCCAACAGCAAGGGAAATAAGATTCACTGGTGGAAACTTGCAGTCTGAGGGGCACTGATGCCAGGGCAGCCTAGGGACACCACCAACCCAGTGCTGATGTTACAGATGTGAAAGGGGGTTCTATGCCAAATCCACATGCTCCTCCCATCCACTTCCTCTCCCAAAATGTTGTTATCATCTACAATCATCTGTGTTTTTTTGAGGGGGGGTTGTAGAGGGGGACACTAGAATTGCTTCCAGACATCCTGTTTATTGAGCAGCCAACCTGATTTGTTTGCATAGAGATAAGTCAAAACTGGCTGCTTATTCAGCATTCATTCTTATTTGTCTTCATTGATGTGATGCTGCTTCAAGAGTTACCCCACCCCTTTCCAATGCTTTCTCCCACCACTTTCCTTATTGCAAAAAGTCAATTTTTAGGGGAAGTAAGTTTGTTGCACAGGAGTGCCAAATCCTCTGTAACTGCCCAACCTGAATTTGCCCATATGTGATAGAATCCCACCTGAAAGCAGTGGCAGTCTGGAAGCACCCCAAGATTCCTCATTTGTCCCCTGGCTGCCATGTAATCAGCCATTAGTGATGACTAATGTGAGTCAGGCCACCTTATTTTCTTTCTCTATTACAAACAAGACTCCTGTGCAAACTGGAGGGGGTTTTGGTAGCGGGGCGGGAGGAGCAGACAGGCTCCAGATCCTGAATCAAATGATGGGGCAAGGAGGAAGTGGATATTGATCATGAGGGCTTGACATGTGTTTAGAGGTGAATGGCTCTTTTACAGTTCTGCCCCCTTTGGAGACTTGTGTGCTAACCACTGGAATGGACTGGTTCAGTCCAAGGTTGGGTGGGAGTAGGAAAACAATGAACCTCAGAATGGATGCTGAACTGACATTTGCTGTATTCATTTCCTGCCTTGCTTCCCAGCCCAGACTTTCTCTGGATTGTTTGTGTGTCTAAGCTTTCACATCCTTCCATTATCCCTGCTGTTATCTCTTTCCCCCATAGAATTCTCTGTACTTAGCAGATGTTGGGCTGGTGTGTCCTACCCAACAGTTCAGCCCCCAAAAGAGGAGTTCCCTTGCTTGCAGCTCTAGGAAGGAAGGATGGGTACCGTCTTCATACAGTCAGCCATAGGCACACTCTGTTGCTGGGGTGTTTAACTTGTCCCTCTCTGAGTCTCCAGAGCAGGGTTTGGCTGGGGACTCTGTCAGGGTGCTCAGTCACTGTCTGTGTCCCCCTTTTCCCCTCGCTGCTGCACCCTAGTTGGATCGCTGGGTCTCCAAGGTACCGTATGGCCTCTCCCCCATGTTTATCTGCCTGCTGCGCTGGGCAGGAAATGTTTGCACTTGGTGACCAAATTGGGAGCACATGCATATGGGGGGGGGCAGTCAGGTGTCTGTTTCCTCCTCACCATTTCACTGCCATGGCAAGCCTATCCACGTTGACAACTGTGGCATCATCTGGTACTAGGCCTCTCACTGCTACCATGGCAACCCCAGTCACTGTGGCCTGCATGGCTGACACCATGGCCCCATTCTTGGCAATCTCATGTGTGTGTGACTTCTATGGCATCTGGCAGTTCTGCTGCCATGGCAACACTGACCAGTTTTTGCCTGTCCACCAGCAGCTGCTACAAGGGAAAGAAACAGTGAAATAAAAGTGAGTTGCTCCTCTCTAAATTCTCAACAGCGGCTCTCTCTCTCCTCTGCTTCAGGAATAGGTGGGGGTGTTGTAAAGATTGGAAATAGCTAGTTTTGGACTCTGGAGAAACTCACAGATCAAGGCCCTGTGGTTTTCTGGAAAGGCATGATTCAAAAGCCCCCAGCCTTCCCCCCACCCCCAATATCAATCTCTCAGATGTGGGAGTCAAATGTTATCACCTCAGATATTTTCTCCCTCTCCCTTGGAGGCTGTGCTACCCAGTGGCTCCCCTGCTATATATTTTTTTATATAATCATGCTGGTGGCTGCCCCCGCCCCCCCGCGCTTATTCACCTCTTGCTGCCGTGCTCTTGACCTCCTTGCATGCTACTCACCCACCTGCCTGTAGATTATAGTTTGTGTTTGATGGGAGAGCTAAAGGATTGCCTGGGCCTGGAGAAGGGAGGCGCTCACCTTCAGACCCTCAATTTGCACCTCATGGTATTCTCCTGTGCTGCAGCATGGTGCACGGCTTAGATCTGTGACACTTGGGCAAAGACTGGGACCCACCAGCTTAGAGAGAGCCGGGGGTGGATGCTACTTTGAATGGACGGGAGCTTGTCACCAGCATCCAGGCTGAATACAGGTTCTAATGAATACAGGTTCATATGTTTTTGATGACAGATGGAGTACATTTGGCACTCCAGGTGTTGTTGAACTCTAGCTCCCACCTGCCCTAGCTAGAACAACCAATGGTCAGGAATTATAGAAGTTGGAGCCCAGCAATATATGGAAGGCTAGAGATTCCCCAATGCTGCCTTTAATACAGAGGTGGCTAACCGGTCACTCTCCAGATGTTGTCAAACTCCAGTTCCCATCATCTCTGACCATTGGCCATGTTGTTGAGGGGCTGGTGGGAGCTGGGAGTCTAACAACATCTGGAGGGTGACATTGGTCAGCCACCTCTGCTTTAATAGATGTGCAACAGGAGGAATGTCCCCCCCCCCATATTATCATAGCTCTGCTATGGTGGCAGAAACTATATTTACTGAAAATGCCCTTCTGTGTAACTATTTCAGTGTCTGAGAGCTCTGCCATCTCTTCAAACTAGGAGGCCCAAGGCTAGTTCCACAGTATAGTCACACAGATGTGGTGGATTCACTAGCTGGGTGTTCAGACACAGGACAGGAGTAAGAATCCAGATGCTCAGAGGCCATAGATGCCTTCCCAGAGATGAGGGGGGTGTTTAGCATTCTTGCAGAACATATATGGTGTGGGAAGTGGGCATGTGAGGCTTCTGGGACAGGGTCCAAAACAGGGCGCAAGTGTTTTTTCTGGAAATGGGAGGCTAATGCCTGGAGGACTAGCAGAGTAGAAATGCATTGGAGTGAGGGCAAGCGCCAGTGTTTTGGGTCTTCAGAGGCCCCTCTGCCTCATCTTCTTTATCCATCCTCCCTGTTTCCCTTCTCTCCCTGTGAACTCATGGGGCTCAGCTGGTTCGCGACAATGCAGATTTGCGTTGTGAGCTTCCTAAACTGGAGAAACGTCTTCGGGCTACGGCTGAGAGAGTTAAGGCCCTGGAGGGTGCACTGAAGGAGGCTAAGGAAGGGGCTATGAAAGACAAGCGTCGCTACCAGCAGGAGGTGGACCGCATCAAGGAGGCCGTGCGCTACAAGAACAGCATGAAGCGCAACCACTCTGCACAGATTGGTAAGCAAGCAAGCAGCAAGTGGGGGGGGGGTTGCATGTGGAAATTGCTGGTACTGTGGTAACCTTATGTATGCGCATTCAGATGTTGCATCTCACTGTGTTCAGTGAGGATGGCTCTCTGATAAAAATTTCTACTCTGCTTCATATATTTAAAATATTTCTAAGTGGTGTACAAAAAAGAAGCAACAACAGACAACTTAAACATCTTACAAAAATAGGCAGGTACATATAAAAATGTTACATTATTACAAAGTTAATAATATATAAAAATCAATATCAGTTCATTTCCATCTCAGCCTCTGGATTCTCACCCAGGGCCAAACAAACTCAGCTCACCCACAAAAGTCTCACAATGAGATGAGTTCCTGGAGACAGTGGAGATCACCCTGGTCTTTGATTTTAGACTCGCTTTTTATGGGCAGGCTAAGGTGGGAGGAGACGGAGGGTAAGTTTTGTTGCACAAGTGCAAGTCCTTGTACAAATGGGATGACTTGTTGGCTCGAACCCTGAAGTTCTTGTGGTAGCTTGCGACACATTTAAAATACAATAAAATGGACAAGAGTTACTAGAGTGTGACATGGGTATTGGCATTCCAGCTGAGTCTTCTGGTCTGTTAATGGCTGCCAAGTAATCAGAAGCTGCGTACTTCACAGGGCAGCACATCCTCATTGGGTTGCTCCAGATGTTTCTCATTGTGGCTCTGGTGTCAGATGCAGGAGGCACTGGAGGAGTAAAAGTGCTAGAGGCCTCCCCACCCCTCTTCAGATGTTCCAGCTATGAAACTCTAGAAAATACCATGTATGTTGATGCTGCTGTAGACACTGATGGCTGGTAGGAAGGAAGAAACTTGCACACTGGCTGTTCTAAGAGCCGTTGGCTAAGCTACGCGGGGGAGGAGAAGCTCAGAATGAATAAATGAATTCATATGTTGTGCTATGTCTGCTATCTGTGTCCCTTTGCAGCCAAGCCGGTGCGGCCAGGGCACTACCCAGCTTCATCCCCCACCAACGCCTATGGTGTCCGCAACCCTGAATGCATCAGCTACACCAACAGCCTCTTCCAGAACTATCAGAATGTCTACCTGCAGAATGCTGGCAGCACTGGGCCTGACAGCTAGTGAGTATCCTTCGCCTGCTCAGAAGAATAATGCGCAAACTATTTCTGGGTCACTAAAATCCCACCCTCTGGCTTAAATCAAGGCCTACTTGATAGGCTTGCCTAGTCCTATTCCCAGGCCAACTTTTTTGAACCAAGAGGCAAGGCTTTTTGTCCCCTGATTCATATTCTGTTTTCCACCTCACATCAGATCAGAAACTCTGGCTCACCAGTAAGCAGCTGCATACCAAGGATAAAAGAATTTTATTAGACTGAGCTGTTGCTGGAGATGATTAAAAAACCTCAGCTTGTACAGTTCAACCTACTTTAAAAATAAATAAATCTTAATAAATGTTCATTGAGATTGAAACTATTGAAATAATTATTGCAGTCAGGAAGGAAAATTGTGAAATGGACTTTCTTGCTCCCACTGATGATTTTATGAGATGTGTACCCACCCTGTTTCCAGACTATATGCTATCTACAGGAATCCAGCAGTGACTCCCCCAATGGGCATATGGTCTCCTTCTATTCGCTAGTCAGATCTTGCAAGCCCTCATAATCCATGCCTTTCCTCCCCAAGCCCATTAGGAAGCCCATTGCTTTGGAGGGCTCCAATCAGCCCTTTCCCCCACCCCACCAGACCACAGGTGGAAAGAGTCCCAGACTTCCATTCAGCCCTCACAAATCACTTTCTCTGCTTTTCCCCCACCCAGCTTTACCAATGCCTCTTCCAGCAGTGGAAGCAGCTCCTCCAATGCCCCTCTGACCTCCTATCAGAAGCTCAATGTGGATAACGGTAAGGGGCTGGGGCAGTGAGAGATGCATGTACGTACATGAGGCAGGAGAGTGCCTCGGGGAGCTGTATACATTCACTTCTTTGAACTGCCTGTAGTTGCCTCTGATGGCTGCCTGGGACCTTTCTAGAGCCCACCAAACCAAGAGTAAACTTTCGTACAGCAGTATTGGGTATATTGTGGACAGCGTTTATCCTCTTGGGCGTGGGATTGACTTCTCTTTGAACACCTCAGGGTCCCTTCTAACTCTACAATTCTGTGATTCTAACTTTAATGCTGCCGTTTTTATCCTTCTATGTTATTCACCTGGACCATTGCCCAGGAAATGCCACAGACATCAATGATAACAGGTGAGAAACTGCAGGGTGGAACTCTACTGAGGGAGGTTCCTTAGAGATTGAATAAAATAGTTCCATTGGTCATTCAGGGTGGCTGGATACCAAAAAAAGACTATCACTTTCTATGTGCAGGCGTAGGGGGGAAAGTTGAATAAGTGGGAGAGGGGATGTCTGAGCTGCCATGCATTAAATTTCCCTTCCTGTAGAAGTGACCTGCCCTGTGGGGTTGAAGCTGATGAACAAGCCAAGCTCTTCCCGCTTCACCAAGAGACTGCAGCCAGCTAATAGCAGCAGCAGCACCAACTTCCCTATCGGGCCTCAACACACCATCAGGTACAGCCCTACAGCAGCTCATTCCCTTTTCTGTCTTCTCAGGAATCTAACAAGCCTTTCTTTCAACTCTCTGCACCTATGCTGTTACTTTCTCTCAAGATTTACCAAGCTGCACAGGACCATAGATAGGAACACAAGTACTCTCTCATTGTGTACAACTTCAGAGGCCAAACCCCCAACATAGTCCCTAAGAACTAGGAGACTGCTTCATTAAAAAGAAGCCTGGCACAAGTAGGACATCCTATACCTAAAGCATCCTTTAAAAAGGACTCCTAGAGATGGTACAGATCCCACTATTAACATTCCACAGCTTGCCCACCACCTGACATCCCACCCACCCACCACACAAGCAGGAAGCCACAGCAGGACCATCAGCGACAATGCAAGCATTCAAATTTTCTCTTTAGATGTTGCATCAAAGGTAACATTACAGAGCATGTGTACATAGGAATATAAGGATATAGGAAGTTGCTTTGACCAAGGCAGACCAATGGTCCATCTGGCTCAGTATTGTCCATGCTAACTGGCTGGTGCTCTCCAGGGTTGTAGACAAAGGACATTCCCAGCCTTATTTGGAGGCATTTCCATCCCTACAGTTACTCCCTGAAAGACTGGGGAGGGATATATATTTGCCCTCTCCTTTATTTTCTTGTTAAAAAGCTCTCTGCCTGAGACCCTGGAGAGCCACTGCGAGTCAGAGTAGTCAATACTCCATCTTGAAGAAGGTAGTGGTGCGTTCCTTCCTTATGAAGACCTCCCTGGACCCATAAGTGTTAAATCACCCAGTAGTGAATACCTCATTTTGAGCAAGGTGCTAGAAAGGGTGGTGGCAGCACAGCTTCAGGCTTGCTTGGAAGAAATTGAGTATGCATCCCAGTTGGTCACTCTGGTTGGTCACTCTGGTTGATGACATTTGTCAGGAGAGAGATGTGGGGAGTACAGCCTTACTCATTCTCTATGATCTCTTAGCGCTTTTGATACTGGTGACCATGGTATCCTTCTGGAGTGGCTCAGGGAGGTGGTGTTGCAGACGCTGTACTTCAGTGCTTCCACTCTTACTTCCAGGGGCATTTCTAGAAAGTAGGTATGGGGGGGCACCTTTCAGTGCCATGGGAGCTGTCCTTTGCTGTCCAGTAAAGTTCCATCTTGTTCCCCATACGCTTTAACATCTATGTGAACCTGCTGAGCCGTCATTAGGAGATTTGGAGTGATGTGTTACCAATATGTGGACCCAGTCTAGTTGTGCTTGCAATTTGATTTGAACTGTTGCTAATACTGTATTTTTTTATTACTGTAACCCACCCAGGGACCTTCTAGTGGTGGTGGGACTAGTAGTAGCAATAATAATAATAATAATAATAATTAATAAACAATAGGTGGAACCAGTACCTTGGTGCAAGGCACCTTCCTCTTTTCCTATACGTGCAGCTAGAGTGCAGGATCCTGGTGTCTTGAAGCCATCCCTACTTACCCTTCCCTCTCCCTTCTTTTTCTCTTCTCTTTTAGTTTCTAAATGGGACGGAAGCCTCAACTCTGCATGCTGCAGCCTGGCTTTCCATGACCTCTGCTGCAAATGGGCCCTGTTTGTGTGTCCTGCTCTCTCCATGTCCTGTATATTTATCCAGCTGCTGCTTCACTCCCACTGTTTCTCTGTTCTACTCACTTAACTAGACAATGATATATTTGCTTCTTTCATCGGGCCCCCTGCTCCTTAGTCCAGGAGCCTGGTGCCCCTTCTTCTTTCCTGCCTCAGTTGCCTTAAGGGACTGGCTGCCACTGAAGAACCCAGACATAGAAGCAACCTGCTGTAGGAACAAGTTTCTGCCTAAGAGAGGGACAATAAGGCACCCCCCTCAAAACTTACTGATCCTAGCCTGGCAATGCTGGACCATGGTGTCAACTAGGCCTTGCCATGCCCTAGGAGAATTGATACTCTCCAGGTTACTAGCTAGATGGGCTGAAATACCATTTGTAGTGTTAGCTGACTCTGCAAAAGAAGGCCTGGAGCTTCAACACCCAGCTGTTAGTCCTACTGGATGTTCCTCAAAGGGGATAAAACTTGGGCAAGTACCTTTAGCTTTTTTGGAGCCCACTATGGTGCTTGAGCTTCAACCTTCAAGGGATTTGATTTCCAGTTTCCCCTGCATATGCCTGCAGGCTGATGGTTGTTGTGGCACTTTAGGGATGGCTAGGAAATGGTTTTCTACAAAACAGAGCTGCTTACTTGTTTCAAAGCTCTGCTGGCCATCTCCTTCAGTAGGTACAATACAAATGCTGCCTATTCTTTGAGAATGAGCTGATCCCTTGTTAATGAGGAAGGGTGATCAGCTGATGTTTTACCATTGGGAACAAAGGAAGGAACACATAATGGGGACTGTACGGTGGAGGAGGAGATGGGCAGCCCCTGCTTAAGCCTGCAACTGGGCATGAGGAACACAGGGGCTCCATTGCATTCTATAAAGGGGAGACAAAGTTGTTTGGAGGGAGCGGGGGAAGGATATAGTTTCCAGAGCAGACAAGACTGGATGTGGTTGTCAGTTCTGTAACATGTCCCAACCAACCAGAAACACTGCACATCCAAGTAGGCAGGCTAGGGGTCTAATGATTCTTCAAAGTGGGACAAAAACGAGGCTGCTATCAACACATTTTTGGTTGCTCCTTTTTTGTGTCTCTTGATAGCTGGGTCAGTGGCCTTTAGTCTGTTATTTCTATTTATGTCCCTAAGGGGAACAGTGAGTCCACTGCACATCTTCAATTAATGTCACCACTTTTGAGTCACGCAGAGCAGACAGGGTTGTGGGAGCAGTGGGGAGATGGCAGCTCTTATGGGGGACTTACAGGTCTGTTTGCTGTCAAAATGCTTAATGGCAATAGCCTTGTTTTGGCTGCCTTGCTGGAGCTGCTAACACCCTGTAACTTTAGTCCTGTCTGCTCAGATCACACCAAATGTTGCATGTCAGAATATTAAGAAGTTTATTTAAAAAATAAATGAACAAATATGTTAAAAAATAGCAATTTTGCATTCTGTCTCTTCTTGTACATAAGTTGAAGGAGTATAGCTGGACAGGATGAACTGCAAGAGGAACAAAATGGTATCTAAGGTGTGTGAGACAAAAAATATCAACTCAGTAGGTAGTCTGGCTGCAGTCTTTTTCAAAGATTGAAGTTATGTGATAGGTAAAATGCCATCTTTGGCTAGTCAGACATAGGTTGCTATATGAGCTTCACAGAATTCTTCATGATGGGCATAAACAAGTTTTGAGATATTCAAAGAATAAGAAAGATGGTGCTGCCTTCCCTCCTCAGAAGGAGGATGGGGAATTCCCAACATAGATTTATATTACATTGCCAACTAAGTGCTCCACACAATGCTATACATCCTAGAACAGGCATAGCCAAAATCAGCCCTCCAGATGTTTTGGGACTACAACTCCCATGATCCCTAGCTAATAGCACCAGTGGTCAGGGATGATGGGAATTGTAGTCCCAAAAACATCTGGAGGGCCAAGTTTGCCTATGCCTGTCCTAGAAGATAAAACAAAACAATGGGTTCACTTGGAGACAGGCACAATCGAAAACACCCCCACCACATTTCTCCAAAACAAACTAAAGAAAATCCCCACAACACTAAGCAGGTTCACATGAAAAAGTAGGTAAACTGTCCCCAATCCCATCCCCACTAATCCCCCTGGCTCATCTCCCACTATTCCATCATGCAGCACAAAACCTCCAAATAAAGACTTGGCAAGCCAAAGGCCTATACTACCTAAAACACCTATAAAAATAACATACCCATATCAACACAAGAAATACAAAATAGGTGACACTCAAATACCTTTGCTAACATACCACCAACTTGCACACTTGCTTAAACAATCCCACAGTAAAATCAGCAGTCACTGGGCAATTGACCACCTTCAAAAACTTTTTCCTGGCAGCAGAGGAATACAGAAGGGGGTTGGTATCCATAATATACAAAATACTGCTTCGGAATCCCACAAACCCCTTCAATGCAATGAAAAAAAATGAGAGCATGACATAGGCTATGAAATGAACCCGATCCAATGGACTAGAATGTGGTCTACACCTCCCTTTAAAGCCATCTCAGCCAAAACAAAGGATATCACATTGAAACTTGCTCACAGATGGTACCTAACGCCACAGAAACCGGTGCTGATATGCTCAGGAGCCTCACCAAAATGCTGGAGAGACTGCACCTCTATAGGCCCATACCTACACATGTGGTGGGAATGCCCCATAATCCGACCCTTTGGGGCAGCACTCCTACAATAAATGTGCAAAATAACTAAACAGGTATTAGAAGTCACCCCAGAACTGGCCCTATTGGACACTTTCCAATATAATGCCCACTCACATTATAAAGAGCTTATAACCCACCTACTCTCAGCAGCCAGAAGCACCATAGCCAGACACTGGAGAGACCTGTCAGGAGTGAACATGGATCACTGGCACCAAATCATATGGGAAACACCCTTACTAGAAAAGTTAACCAGCAGGCTGAAACTGACACGGGGACAATTAAAGAGCATGTCTTCACCCCAGTATGGTTCCTCTTCATCATATACACAGCCCAACAAGACAACAAGAAGAATCTGCTGACAGCATATGAATTAATATGGCAAACCTGATCCAAAAATCCACCCCCTCAGACACTTGTAACTGATCTATTTTTAAAAAAAGACTCTATGACCTGAAAAAGAGACAACGCACGTACGTAACCAAAGAAAATGATTAATAAAAGTCATTTTTAAGAAAAAATAAAGGCAGTGCTGAATTCCCAAATGCAGATTGAAACAAACCTGCATTAGCAATACTGTTCTAGAAAATAGTAGTTGGGAGTGGGCAATTTACACATTTAAGTTACAAATGATCAGTGGCGTAGCGTGGGGGGTGCAGCAGGGGCCAGGCGCAACATCTGGGGGGGGCGCGCTCGCAGCTCTCTGCCCCCTGCTAAAATCCACGGGTTAGGGGGCACAAATTACTTGCCTTGCCCCGGGTGCTGACGACCCACGCTACGCCACTGCAAATGATACAGTCCCAGGGTATGATCTGAGAGCACATGAGACCACTTTGTATGTTGAAGCTAAGCAGGTCTGGGTTCAGTCAAGGCTTAGATGAGGTGACCTGGGAACTGCAAGCATGCCACCTTGGGTTCAGTGATGGGAGAAAGGTGGGATATAAATGTAAGGAAATAAAATAAAATGGCTAAAGTCATTTACATTGTTGATAATGGACATCTTACAGAATGTCCCATATTTGCAAAAAAAGAATTGTGATTCCAAAAGTGGACACGTGGGTGTGTCTTGCCAGGAGAGGTTTTTTCTTCCACTTACCCACAGTCTTCTTTTTGCTGATGCGCAGCTGCAGACGCCCCTCCTGAATTAGCTGGTGCTCCATAAGGTCAAGGTTTTGCACAGCAGGGGCAGAAAAAAGGCAGCAATTCACAGAGGGGAAGAGCAGGACAAGGCCAGGGATTGGAGGGGAGGGTGAAGGGGAGGCCCTACCTGGAACTATCTGGCCAGTGGCTGGCTGCTCTTGCCCAGGCGCTGTTGGTAGACTTGCAGCTGCCAGTGGTTCTCTGCCTGCCGCAGCTCCTCCTGGATGCCTTCCAGGATCTCCTTGACCTCATCGCGGGCCAGGCAGAGATACTGGTGCTCATAGGTTGACTCTGAGCGAGGAAGGTGCAGAGAGAGAGAGTGGGGCACAGAGGTTGCCTGCAAAGTTGGTTTTATTTTAAGCAACTCCCAACACAACCTAGGAACAAGGCTGCATTTAAAAGCAAACAGGTCTGGAAGGCAGATGAGCAGCAGCAGCCCAGATGCATAAGGCAAACGGATCCTTGTTTGCTGGTAGGAGCAAAGTGGGCTGCTGAACAACACCTATGCCCTACAGCCTCAGGGGGCACTAATGCAAGCAGATGGGGGTTGTATAAACACACAGCATCGTCTCCCCCCCCATCACCCTCTTGGGTGCTGGCTTTCCCTAGTAGAATCATAGAATCATAGAGTTGGAAGAGACCCCAAGGGCCATCGAGTCCAACCCCCTGCCAAGCAGGAAACACCATCAGAGCACTCCTGACATATGGTTGTCAAGCCTCTGCTTAAAGACCTCCAAAGAAGGAGACTCCACCACACTCCTTGGCAGCAAATTCCACTGTTGAACAGCTCTTACTGTCAGGAAGTTCTTCCTAATGTTTAGGTGGAATCTTCTTTCTTGTAGTTTGGATCCATTGCTCCGTGTCCACTTCTCTGGAGCAGCAGAAAACAACCTTTCTCCCTCCTCTATGTGACATCCTTTTATATATTTGAACATGGCTATCATATCACCCCTTAACCTCCTCTTCTCCAGGCTAAACATGCCCAGCTCCCTTAGCCGTTCCTCATAAGGCATCATTTCCAGGCCTTTGACCATTTTGGTTGCCCTCCTCTGGACACGCTCCAGTTTGTCAGTGTCCTTCTTGAACTGTGGTGCCCAGAACTGGACACAGTACTCCAGGTGAGGTCTGACCAGAGCAGAATACAGTGGCACTATTACTTCCCTTGATCTAGATGCTATACTCCTGTTGATGCAGCCCAGAATTGCATTGGCTTTTTTAGCTGCCGCGTCACACTGTTGGCTCATGTCAAGTTTGTGGTCAACCAAGACTCCTAGATCCTTTTCACATGTACTGCTCTCAAGCCAGGTGTCACCTATCTTGTATTTCTGCCTCTCATTTTTTTTGCCCAAGTGCAATACTTTACATTTCTCCCTGTTAAAATTCATCTTGTTTGTTTTGGCCCAGTTCTCTAATCTGTCAAGGTCGTTTTGAAGTGTGATCCTGTCCTCTGGGGTGTTAGCCACCCCTCCCAGTTTGGTGTCATCTGCAAATTTGATCAGGATGCCCTTGAGTCCATCATCCAAGTCGTTGATAAAGATGTTGAATAAGACCGGGCCCAAGACAGAACCCTGTGGCACCCCACTAGTCACTCTTCTCCAGGATGAAGAGGAACCATTGATGAGCACCCTTTGGGTTTGGTCAGTCAGCCAGTTACAAATCCACTGAGTGGCAGCATAGTCAAGACCTCATTTTACCAGCTTCTTTACAAGAATATCATGGGGCACCTTGTCAAATGCCTTGCTGAAATCAAGGTAGGCTACATCCACTGCGTTCCCTTCATCTACCAGGCTTGTAATTCTGTCAAAAAATGAGATCAGGTTAGTCTGACATGACTTATTTTTCAGAAATCCATGATGACTATTGGTGATCACAGCATTCCTTTCTGGGTGCTAACAGACTGTTTGCTTAATGATCTGCTCCAGAAGCTTCCCTGGTATTGATGTCAGACTGACTGGGCAGTAATTATTTGGGTCCTCTCTTTTCCCCTTTTTGAAAATAGGGACAACATTTGCCCTCCTCCAGTCTGCCGGGACTTCGCCTGTTCTCCAGGAATTCTCAAAGATGGCTGCCAGTGGTTCTGAGATCACATCTGCCAGTTCTTTTAATACTCTTGGATGCAGTTCATCTGGCCCTGGAGACTTGAATACATCTAAACTAGCCAAGTATTCTTGTACTATCTCCTTAGTTATTCTGGGCTGTGTTTCCTCTGCTGAATCATTTGCTCCAAATTCTTTTTTTTTTTTTATAAATATTTATTAGAGTTTTTAGAAAAAAGAATACAATGATAATAAACATTATTGCTTTGTTTTAACAAAATTTCATAATATCCTTGAACTTCCTCACGTCTCCCGCTCCCATTTACATCATTAATAAATTTTTGTCAAGCAAATTATCATCTTATTTCCAAATCTATAACCACTTACTTAAATACAATAAAATAATTCTCCTGCAAATTTGTTTCTCTTAATCTCTCTTATCATCAATTCTTGATCTATTTTAGTGATGGCCAATTATTTATAACCAAGCATCCTTCTTAACATTCCACTAAATCACAATATTTCTGCAAGTAAATCTTGAATTTCTTCCAATCTTCTTCAATCCTTTCTTCTCCCAGGTCTCGGATTCTGCCAGTCATCTCCGCCAGTTGCATATAGTCCATCAGTTGCATCTGCCATTCTTCCAGTGTGGGTAGATCTTGAGTTTTCCAGTTCTTAGCGAGTAGTATCCTTGCTGCTGTTGTTGCATACATGAAAAATGTTCTATCTTTCTTTAACACCTTCTGGTCGGCAATGCCCAGAAGAAAGGCCTCTGGTTTCTTAGTAAAGGTATACTTAAATACCTTTTTCAGCTCGTTATATATCATTTCCCAGAAGGCCTTCACTTTGGGGCAAGTCCACCAGAGGTGGAAGATTGTTCCTTCATTTTCTTTACATTTCCAGCATTTATTATCAGACGAATGGTGTATTTTGGCAAGTTTAACTGGGGTCATGTACCATCTGTATATCATTTTCATTACATTTTCTTTCAAAGCATTACATGCAGTAAAATTCAACCCAGTGGTCCACAACCTTTCCCAGTCCTCAAACATAATGTTATGCCCAATGTCCTGTGCCCATTTTATCATAGCCGACTTAACCATTTCGTCTTGTGTATTCCATTTCAACAGCAAATTATACATTCTTGAAAGTACCTTAGTCTTAGGTTCTAACAGTTCTGTTTCCAACTTCGATTTCTCCACCTGGAATCCTAACTTTTTGTCACTTTTAAAAATTTCCTTAATCTGAGCGTAGTGTAACCAGTCTCGCACTTTATCCTTCATTTTCTCCATACTCTGCAATTTCCAATTATCTCCGTCTTTTTCTAACAGTTCCCAATATTTTGGCCAAATTCTTCAGGTCGGGCATTGTTTTCTTTATCGGAGAAGACTGAGGCAAAGAAGGCATTGAGGAGTTCAGCCTTTTCTGTGTCCCCTGTTTGCATTTCACCATCTTCTCCTCTGAGTGACCCCACTGTTTCTTTGTTCTTCCTTTTGCTACGAACATACCCATAAAAGCCTTTTTTGTTGCTTTTAACCTCTCTAGCAAGCCTGAGTTCATTCTGTGCTTTAAGGCAGGCTCAATGCAGCTCACAACCTCCCAAAGATAGAAAGTATATCAACATGAAATCATGGAGAGATGCAGCTCTCCTGGGACACCCTCCCCACCACACAAAGATATGGAGAAAGAGAGATATACCATCGGTGTGCTGGATGATCTTATTCAGCAGCAGAGGGTAAATGGCCAGGCGCTGCATCTCACAATCCAGGAATTCGGTCAGCCGGCGGTCGTGGCATTCGGGGCTGCTCTCAATTTCCAGGGAAAGGCAGAGAAGAAAGCAGACAGACAGTATGTTTCTGGACACCAGAGAAAGTCAGCCACCTCCAGGGTCACAAGCAGCAAAACCAGTGGGGTGAGCCTTGCTGCTCAGCTCCTGAATGCTTAGGGACTTCTCTGTTGAGGCAGCTGGGTTGCTGCTGTCAGAACAGAAGGCTGCCCCTCATTCCAAGGACACCAAATCCAGGGAAAGCCCCCAGAACCCCTGCAATCTCGCACCACCTGGAGATTGGGGTTACCCCCTAACCTACACCATCTGGCTAGTTCTCCTGCATGTTTGCATTTGCCCAGGGAGTGAGCAGCAGGGAGAAGAGGACAGGCCTCCTGCCCCTCCCCTCGCATGGGAAAAGAGCCCCCCAGGGACAGTGCCCAGCCAGCAGCTGAGAAGGACCCTTCTGTGAGCTCAGCCTCCTCTTCTCACACATCTTACCTGGATGACACACCTGAACCGAGCATCCCTCTGCTGCTTTGCCTGAAGGATCTCCCTGGCCTTGGCCTGCTGCAAGCTGCACTTCAGGACGGCCTGCCGGAGCTCCTCACTTGCAGCCACACCAAACTGGGGGGAAGGAAGGAAGGAAGGAGGGGGGCAGGGGAGAGGAAACACGCCTGGTGAGCATCAGGAAATCAAGGGCCGAAGTCCACTGGAGACCCACAAGCAGCCCCCTCCCAGCTGCTGACAGCCTCTCCGCCCTGCTCTGGGATCCTTACCTGGGAGAGCAGCAGGTCCCTGATCTCCTCAATGAAAGGCCCTTTCTCCTGCAAGATCTTTCATTTTCCCCAACAGAGAACCTAGGAGGAGAGGGAATAAACACGGGAGGGGAGGTTGAGCAAGGCAATGGGAGTGGGGGAATAAAGAATAACCCCAGCAGGGACAGGAGGGGGATGGAGGCGGCCTGCTCTTTTTTTAATACTACTTTCTCAGTGCTGGAGAGACCAGGAATCTCATTTATTTATGTCATTTACACCCCACCTTATCCTCCAAGGAGCTTAAGAGGGTGTCCATGGATTCCCTCCTCATTTAATCCTCACAACCCTGTGAGGTAGGTTAGGCTTAGAGGCAGCAACTGGCTGCCACCTCCATCCTCCTCTGCCCAAGGCAGTGGATGCCTCTGAACAATCCCCATTCCTGGGGGGGGGGGCATTGGGCTTGCACTCCTGCCCTGCTGCTTGTGGGCCCCCTGAAAACAGGCTGCAGGTCTGGCTGGGCCCCTTGGGCCTGATCCTGCGGCAGAGCTCTTTGGATGCTGTGCTTCTATTTTTGTCCCTTCTCCCTCTGCTGCTGACCCACCCAGGAAGAAGCGGAGGCCTGGGCCAGCCACAGAAGGGGGACTGGTCCGGAGGGGAAGCAGACTTACTATGGATCTTAAGGAGTTCTTGTAGATTGGGGACAGCTCCTCCTGTGATTGGAGTTTATCCTGATACATCCACTGGCAAAACAGGACCACCAGAATTCATTTATTTTTAAATTTTTATACCGCTTTATATTTTTAATGAAAAACTCAAAGCGGTTTACAGCATATTAAATAAATAAATCAATAAAACAATAGCCGGGCGATGTTCCTCCGGCCTCATGAGGAGCCTCTTTTATAGGGCTGGGTGAGTGTGGGCCCTGCCCCCTGGGCCAGGTGGAAAGGGCCTTGAGGGGAGCAATATGAATATGCAGTGAGTGCAGATGGGAGGCCTCTGTCATAAACAGCTCTGTGCAAAGAGGGCAGAAGGGGAAGAAGGTTAGGTAGAGGCCGAAACCCAGCAAGGTGTGGAAAAGAGGCAGCTAAAGCAGGTTGTTTTTTCCAAAAAGACTTGGGCTGTGCCTGACAAGCAGAGGTGGATCCTGCTCTCCCCCTGAACTGGGAGCAGAGCCAAAAGAGTGGCCATTGGTGGGGTCCTCCTTGGCCCAAAGTGACCTCCACACTGTCCAGCAGATGACTCTCCAGCACCTCAGGAAGAGGGTCTCTCCTTCCCAGGCCTTCCTGGAGATGCTACTGCACTTGGGGCTCATGCAGGCAAGGCAAGGGCTCCACCGCTGAGCTATGGCCATTTGCCAGCCTGGACACCAGGAAGCACCCAGTAGCTCTGGTGGTTTTAGGGCGGCGTGACCGGTGTGGCCGCGCTGAGCACCACACTGCAGGGGGTGCCAACACAATGCTATAGAACAGAGCGCAAAAGGCGGCAGTGGGCTGGGGGAGGGGAGGAGTTGCACAGGGTGGCACTGGAATTTGAGAGCCCCAAGGTCAACCCTGCCATTCTGGGTCTTGTTTGGAGAAAAATTCTCTCCTGGCCATTTTCAAGAGCTCAAAAGTTCCAGGCTCCCCTTGGGAGGGAGAAGGACCCACTTCCCAACAGATCTCCCAGGCACGCTCTCCCTCCCTATGCTTTAAGAAAGTGAAGATCCCCCTGGATTCCCTTGCCCAATATTTATGAGGGAGACCTGAGGAAAGAGCCAGAGAAAGACCCTCCTCACCATGGATGGCTTCTTGGCGGAGGGACCCCCGTGCCGGAAGAGAAGTGGCAATCTCCTGGCAGACTGTCTCTCTCCATAGGCTTCCATTGCAGAATTCTTCTTCTAGCTGCGAGAGTGGGGAGGGGTCTGCCTTGGCTCTCAGGTCGGAGACTCAAGGGGTCTCAAGTCTGTGCTATAGGTCTCCAGCCCTTCTTCAGGGCCAAAATAAACCTCTGTCCAGTCACCCAGTGTTACGATGCTAAATTACCCTGATGTCTTCTACAACAAGCCTTCCCAAACCTGGTTCCCTGCAGATGTTGCTACTGGACTCCAACTCTTGCAATTCTGTTGCAATTTGGATGGTGACAAAAATGAAAACTCAGAAAATTCATCTGAAAACTCCTAGGGGAAATTGCTGGCTCATGTAACACACAGGATGGGGGTTAGAAAGGTCAAATAACCAAGGAGCATCTTTAAAAACTAGGCATGTGGCGGGGGCACGAATCTTCAGGATGCCTCCCCTCTTTTCCATGTCTTTACCTTCTATGCCACCAGCGGCACATTATGTAAAAGATCTTCAGAACCAAAAAGGCCCAGAAAGTCAGTCAAACAGCTTTCAAGACAACAAAAGAAGAACGGATGCTTTATGGGCGGCTGACTGATCCAACTGGCTTTCAACTGACCCAGGGATCCTTTTAAACAACTCACCTGGCCTCCTAGGAAACCAAACATTCTGCAAGATTCCACAGCTGGTTGTGAGGTCAGAGCCTGAACAAGGACTGGAGCCAATGGGCTCCGGGCTCCAGGAACGCTCTAACTGCCAGGCCCACCCCTGCATTTACCCCCAAGCAGAAGGCTCAGGAAGCTGGATCTAGGCTCCCCTTAAGAGTTCCCCCAAATTCTCCCAGCTTTGCATCCCTCTGGATAATCAAGAAAATAAGGCAGGCCATGGCTGCGGTCCAGTTTCTGGCCCCTCCTTAAAACTCACCTGTTTGCCCAGGTGTTGGCTGGCTAGTGGTTCATCATTCGGTCACAGTGTATTATAGGTTCCAGTGGGCTGAATCTTTTTTTTAAAAGAATTGGGGGGGGCGTTTCATTGTATTATGAAGCCACCTTCTGTCTGCCTAGGGCAGGGGTCAGCAAACTTTTTCAGCAGGGGGCCAGTCCACTGTCCCTCAGACCGTGTGGTGGGCCGGACTATATTTTGAAAAAAAATAAAATGCATGAATTCCTATGCCCCACAAATAACCCAGAGATGCATTTTAAATAAAAGCACATATTCTACTGACGTAAAAACACCTGGCAGGCTCCACAAATAACCCAGAGATGCATTTTAAATAAAAGGACACATTCTACTCTACACCCCGATTCCTGGACCATCCACGGGCTGGATTTGGAAGGTGATTGGGCTGGATCCGGCCCCTGGGCCTTAGCCTACCCATGGCCTAGGTGCTCACCCACATTTGCCACCTCTAGGCATCTTTTTAAAATATGTTTGTGCACCTAGAGGCCTTTCTTGGTGCTTTATTGTATTATTACATGAAAACTCTACATCTTCTCCAAGGAACTCAAAATGGTGCACAAGATGCAATTCCTCTCTCACAGTAACCCTGTGAGGTAGGCTAGGCTGAGAGCCCAAAACCTGGTCCAAGGTAACCCAGGGAGCTTGATAGCCAAAAGGGGTCTTGAACCCTGGACACCTGCGTCCTAGTCTGGTCTGGACACCACAGTATATTAACAACTTGGGTGGCTTTAAAGGAGGATCAGACAATGAAGGAGAAGACAAACAATGGCTACGAGCCGTGGTTGCAATACTTTGCCTTCACAATCACAATTAGTAACACTTTGGAACAGGGCCGACCCAATACATTTTGGCTGGGGAGGGTTTTTTTTTTTTTGTTCTGTCACTCTGGAAGTTGTCTTAAATCTTGTTAGTGGTGTAGCGTGGGGGGTGCAGGGGGCCGGCCGCACCAGGCGCAACATCTGGGGGTTAGGGTTAGGGGGCACAAATCCACGGGTTAGGGGGCGCAAATTACTTGCCTTGCCCCGGGTGCTGTCAACCCACGCTACGCCACTGAATCTTGTTAGTTCCTTTCCTTCCCCAACAGCACCTTCCTGGAAGCAATGCTGGCTTAGAAAATAGAAAGTGGAGGGACCTGCCCCCTAGCCTACCTCACAGGGTTGTTGTGTGGAAAACACACCAATACCAACACAATGAAACAATACCAGCCATCCAAAACCTACATTAAACCCGCTAATCTGAGACAGGGAGGGCAGGACTGTAATGCGTGGACTTGGAAGTAGGCTCCCGCCCAGCGCTTACGGAGCGTGCAGCCGTCTCCCTCAGCGGAGCCAACCGCCCGCCTGCCCTGGCTCCACGCCGGGCTCCCCCTCAGGAAAGGGTGCGAAGGCTGGGCAGGTGGGCGCTGGTCCGGCCTTGCACGGGAAGCGAGGTGCAGCTCGTGGGCCTGCGAGTAGATATATGATGGGTAGGCAAACTAAGGCCCAGGGGCCGGATCTGGCCCAATCGCCTTCTCAATCCACCCTGTGGACAGTCCAGGAATCAGTGTGTTTTTACATGAGTAGAATGTGTCCTTTTATTTAAAATGCATCTCTGGGTTATTTGTGGGCAGAGGAATTCGTTCTCTCTCCTCCCCCCTCCAAAATACAGTCCGGCCCCCCACAAGGTCTGAGGAAAAGTATATGATAGCCATCTTCCAATGTCTAAAGGGCTGCCACGTGGAGGATGGAGTGTGCAGGACTCGAACCCATGGCTTCAAGTTACAAGAAAGGAAATTCCGACTAAATATCAGGAAATATCACTTTCTGTCACTAGGAGCTGTTCGGCAGCAGAATAGATTCCTCGGAAGGTGGTGGGCTCTCCTCCCTTGGAGGTTTTTCAGCAGAGGCTGGATGGCCATCTGCCCTGCATGGTCTAGTTGAGATTCTTGCATCTATAATGAACTCTATCATTCTACCTATGATTCATCTGTTGCCGGAAGTGCAGGTCATCCTCCCTCCCTCCCTCTGTGCGTCACTCCTCTCTGCCCCGTCCGACTTCCTCCCCTCCCTCCCTTTGGGTCACGTGACGGCGGCATCAGCTGATCGCCGCTTCCGTTGCCGGCGGCGAGGCTGAGCGAGCGAGCGAGCGAGCGGCGGGCAGGGCGGCTGAGCGGGCGAGGCTGGCAGCGGCGGCGGCGCTCGGGGATGGCAGCCTCCTCGGTGGGGCCGGGGACCCGCACCAAGACCAAGAAGAAGCACTTCGTGCCGCAGCGTGTGAAGGTGCTGCGGTCAGCCGACCCTCTGCTGGGCGTGCTGGGCTGGGGGATCAACCATCAGGTAACGCCTCCCGGTCAGACCCCAGATTGGGATGGCTCAGTGGGTAGAGCGTGGGACTCATCATTCAGGGTCGTGAGTTCGAGCCTCACGTTTGCAAGGGGTTGGGCTGGATGACCGTCGGAATCCCTTCCAATTCTACCCTTGACCCATGTATGTGGGATGTGGCGGGCAGATAATGAGTTGGGGCGGGGCGAGATCTACTCCTGGTAGGTGGGAGAAGGAAGGAAGGTTCTTGTTTAGGATCCATTCACAAAACTGTCCTGAATTGCAATAATTTAGCATTTTTCTATTGTGATCCACCATGGGGTCTTTGGATGAAGGACAGTATACAAATTATTATTATTTACATGCTTAATCTCTTTGTAGCAAAACAACAACCCCCAAACTCCTTAAAGACCATAAGACGTTATTATGGCAAATGCTTTCACGGGCCAGAATCCCCTTCATCACATGCACACAAAGGATTATCCTGATCCAGAGATATTTGGCAACTTTGGTATCCAACACATTCCTTCCCACCACCACTTGTTAGCTCTTTCTTTTTATCACTTCACCATCACCATTCTTCAAGAAAAAAAGATATAGTAGCTTATAGTAGCTGCCCCTCTTCTCTTTTCAGTTAATCTTCCCTAATACCTGGTGCTAAGAATTGTTCACTGTGTGAATACACTGGCTAGCAATAATTTCTGCTTTGTTACGGTTTATATTGGCTTTACGTTAATGTAGGCACTTCTTCGGCTGTTGTGAACTGTTTTGAATGCGTGTTAGGGAAGTGTAGTATTTGCTTGAAAATGAAGCATTCCAAAGACAAATAAACAGCATCAATAAGTACATTGGTCAAATCATGATATTAAACTGATGTCTCCATGTTCTCTGGGGGCACTGCTCTTGATGCCTAGGCTGAAGCAATCATTGTGTTGACACTGAAGGGGTGAACCAACACATTCATCTCTTTCCCCTTTTCTGTCTTCTCCTTTGCTTCCAAATCTGGTGGGTGAGGACTGCCCACCTGATAGTAGGGTGGCTAAGAAAGAATCTCAACCAAACATCACACAGGTATCCTATTTGCCATAGTTTCAGTGAGATTTTCCTTATTTACTTCAAGGCTCACCCTACTTACATGCCTGTGAATAGCCCATGTGCTTCTTCAAAATGTGGAGGAGAGACAGGTGTTCTGACCACTTTAGCCTTGCAGTAGAAAAAGAGAACATTTCTTCAGTTGGAAGAGTGTAGTTGCAGGTAGCAGGCTTCTGGTAACCAGATCTGAAACTTTCCTGTGTTCATCTGTTGCTCGGTGATAATATCCTTCTGCCTGGGACTAGCAGTTGGAGTTTTGGAAAGCAGTCAGGTAGCTGCTGTGGGACTTTCTTGAGATCAAACAAGTACCTTTGTTTGTTTTGGTTTGATTATGTGTTTTGTGTCTTCATTTTGTGAACCAGCCTGTGCTCTTCAGGTGAAAAGCAGTATACAGATATACCGTAAATAAATGAATACCCAGGTTGTAGTCCTAAACACACTTAACCGAGCAGTAAGCCCCACTGAACACAGTGGAGCTTACGTCTCACTGAACGTGCAAAATATTACTCTTTCAGTCATGTATTTGCAGACTGGCTCTCAAGGAACTCTCTGGGTGAACCTGACATCAAAAAATATTTCCCTCCATTTGAGATCATAATCTTGGAATTTTGCATTAAAGGATTTTCACCAGCGAACAGAAATGAATGAACAAAGAAGTAGACGGATTACTTCTCAAAATGTCACTTTTCATTCTCCAAATACTCATCCGCTTCACTTGCTTGCTTTTTCATTTGATTCTTGCAGGGTGTTGGACCCCCTCAGTCCCTTCAAACTCTATGATTCTGTGGCTCTATAAAGTGATAGCTAATGTGGTGCCCTCCAGATGCTGTGGACTACAGTTCCCATGGTCCCTGACTGTTGGTGATGCTAACTGGGGTTGGTGGGAGTTGTAGTTCACATTATCTGGAGGGCACCACATAGGCTATTCCTGGTTGATACCAGCACTTCTTAGTTTTAATCAATTTCTTATCAAACGCTGCCCTTCTCCCCATCAGACTCTCATCTCTTGAGACCGTAGTTTGGGGAATCATCGAAGAGACAGAGATGCTGAAATGTCATCAGTTACTCAACATTGACTATCCTGCCATTGTTACTGGGCAAATACACTTCTTCCTCTGGGACCTGCATAGTTTTTTGCTGTCATTGTTAGGTATCTGTACTGAAGTATCTGAAGATTGCCTTCCCCATTTCCCCCCAGTCATTGTTGCATCCAATTCTATGGTTGGTCATCTATTCTCTTATCATTTACCTTTTAGTCTCCCTTGTGGGACTGAGAGGCATGAACAGCGGAGATGTGTTGGGGCTAATAGCTGAACTGTTGTCTTGTGGAATCCTCTTTCCATCCTCCATTCTTGCTGTTTTTATTCTGTGTTTTTGCTCTTGACCTGCTACCAGTATCCTATGCTAGTCCTTTTCATTAGTGAGTGGTATGCTTTCTCAATCCCATAGAAGCTTTGTTGGGAGTGTTTGTGATGTCAGTAGAGATTATATAAACCCTCTCACCATATTGGGGATTTTTTACAGGACTCTGACTGGCTGAAGATTGATTGGCCAGTTAGGCTCCCTCTCATGCATCCAAAGCTTCTGGCAAAGATTATTTTTAGACAGTAGACGGAACAGCAAAACTGTTATCCACACTTAATTGGGTATAAGCTTCACTAAACACAGTGGGACTTATTTTCAAGAAAACGCTTGTAGGATTGTGCTGCTACTGATTTCTCTAGCCTTTGTCCTTTTTGTCACTTAGATATCTTTTCAATTTTTACTTTAGAATGTTTACATGCTGTCTTTTTGATTAAAAAAGTCGTCCAAGCTGGCTTGCATCTTAAAAGTACATCATCAACTGTGACAGAATAAAACACACATATGCACACCCAACCTGAAACTCCTGAAAGGCAATTCAGATGACGCATTCTATACAACATACTGCTATATGTTATATAACATCAGCAGTAAAAGATTCCTACAGCTGAATAGTGCTGCCTGTCCACAAGCGACCTGAAACTGTTCTCACAGCACAGCTTTCCAAAATGATTATTGTTGTGGACTTCTCAAGGTCAACAGGTAAGGCTTTCCAGAGTGCCATGTCTTGTTAAGGCAGTACTTCCCAGGTGACTACATATAGTCTAAAATTCAGGATGGTAGTCAGCATCTTGCTCTTCAGCACCATTATTTTCATATTCCATGTGACAAGGGGTTCACCAATACTATTTAGCCCTGTTTTGGTCCCATTGGGAGGCATCTTCCATGTAATCCCTTGAAGTGTGGTGTTTCCTGTTCTTTACTGAAATCCCTTGCTGAATTCTCCTGTGAACTTGCATCTAGGTTCTTTTCTTCTTCTGAGTTAATAGGGGAAGGTATAGAATGAACTTTACATGTCCAAGTATGGCTCAATCAAAATTTACTTACTTTCTCTTTAAGAAGAGGATTTGTGGCTATGAATATGGAGATTTGCGCCAAGTACGCTACATGTAGATTCTTGGTGTTCTTGGCTTCTGTTTCCACAGTTGGAATGCACATGTGATGGAATGACCAGGTCAGTTGGGCCATGAATGCCCTGGTGTGCTCTCATATTAACAAACTGGGATTGCTTACTGAGGGACTCCTTTCCATGGCTCATAGGAACATGAGTAGCCCGATTCTGGGCACTGCAAAAGTGTGAAGAGTGCAGTGCTCTGATAAATGTATTAAAGCATCATGAGTGGAAGCTGCAGTTCCTGTAGCACACTCTGCAACATCCTCTGTGACGAGCCTGGCTTCATTTTTCAGCTCCAAAATAATGTCACTCCCCAGACCTTGGATGTGAAGGGAATTAACCAACACCTATAAGCCTAGAGTGTGTTTTCTGTAGAACAATAGTGGCATCTCTTTGTGAGATGCTTGCACAGGTCTTAAGCTGTCTGGCTGCATTCCTTTCTTTTCCCTCCCTAAGCTCAACTGACCCTTTCCCTCTGATTCCAACAGTTTTACGACCCCAAAGTATTGGGGGAGGGCGGAGCATATGAGCTCCATGGCACAACACCAGGATAATTCAGACTCCGGAATGAAGGAGGCGGCTGGTACGTGGGCCTCATAGCATGCCCTTCTGCCTTGCAAGCTGTCTTGATTGCTGCAAGCGTAAGCCTCTTGATGAACAAAAAGCCAGTTTGCTTCCTTCCGTTTTGCCCTTCAGTGCTTCCAAAGTGTGATTGCAAAGCTTGTATTTGTGCCTAAAAATAATATGCTGTGTGGCTCGTGTTCCCTCCCCTTCTCTCTTTTAAGAAACGAGATAAAATAGAATTGGTGAAGTTAAGTCTGCCTTGCGTGTCTTGGGTCCTTTTCACTTGGCCTGGATGGAAACTTTCTGGTAATATATCTTGGCTTAGGTGTTTCCAGATCATTCTAACCTCTTAACTCTGTGTGTGCAGTCTTCTTCTGTATGGCTATTAATGCTGGTGGGAGATAGTTTCCATTTTAGAACCGGCTTACTAAAATTGCAAGCTGCATTAACTCATTTAGAAGCATTGACTCTGTTCTGACCCTCATTCAGTGTCGGGAATGATACCAGAGAAACTTGATAATTATGTATGGAACAGTTTAAATATGCATAGCATCATACAGTCCCAATCTCTCTCTTTCTTCCTCGCAACAGTCTTATGAAGCAAGTGGTGATTTTTCTTACTGTTTGAGAAAGTGAAGCAGTCTTTGCCCTTGGATCACACTGGGTTCACTGGCATTAGCAAGACATTGCCTCTTGACCTCAGTTCACCATCTCTGCTCTCAAACTAAATGACTGAATGTGCAGAATAGCATTTGTGGGGATAATAATAATAATAATAATAATAATAATAATAATAATGTACAGTCGTACCTTGGAAGTCAAACAGAATCTGTTCCAGAAGTCCGTTCAACTTCTAAAACATTTGGAAACCAAAGCACAGCTTCTGATTGGCTGCAGGAAGCTCCTACCACAAATCGGAAGCCACTGAAACTTCCAAAAATAGTTTGCAAATGGGAACAATCACTTCCAGATTTGCAGCATTCGGGAGCCAAAATGTTCGAGAACAAAGGTGTTCAAAAACCAAGGTACGACTGTAATGATATTTATACCCCGCCCATCTGGCTGGGTATCCCCAGCCACTCTGGGCGGCTCCCAGCAGAATAGTAAAAATACATCAAACATTAAAAACTTCCCTAAGCAGAGCTGCCTTCAGGTGTCTTCTAAAAGTCAGATAGTTGTTTATTTCCTTGACATCTGATGGGAGGATGTTCCACAGGGCAGGTGCCACTACCAAGAAGGCCTTCTGCCAGGTTCCCTGTAGCTTTATTTCTCGCAGTGAGGGAAAGGCCAGAAGGGCCTCAAAGCTGGACCTCAGTGTCTGGGCAGAATGATGGGGCTGGAGACACTCCTTCAGGTATACTAGGCTGAGGCCGTTAGGGCTTTAAAGGTCAGCACCAACACTTTTTGAATCGTGCTCAGAAATGTGCTGGGAGCCAGTATAGGTCTTTCAGGACTGGTGTTATATGGTCCTGGCAGCCACTCCCGGTCACTAGTCTAGCTGCTGCATTCTGGCTTAGTGGTAGTTTCCGAGTCACCTTCAAAGGTTGCCCCATATAGAGCGCATTGCAGTAGTCCAAGCGGGAGATAACCAGAGCATGCACCACTCTGGCAAGACAGTCCACGGGCAGATAGGGTCTCATCTTGTGTGCCAGTTAGAGCTGGTAGACAGATGCCCTGGACACAGAATTGACCTGCGCCTCCATGGACAGCTGTAAGTCCAAAATGACACCCAGGCTGTGTACCTGGTCCTCAGGGCACAGTTATCCCATTCAGGACCAGGGAGTCCCCCACACCTGCCCACCCCATCCCCCCAAAACAGTACTTCTGTCTTGTCAGGATTCAACCTCAATCTGTTATCCGCCATCCATCCTCCAACTGCCTCCAGACACTCACACAGGACCTTCACTGGTTCTGATTGGAAGGTGAGGTTGAGCTGGGTATCATCTACATACTGGTGAACACCCAGCCCAAACCCCAATAGAACTCTCCCCCTGCATACACCCCCCATCTGCTCCAGATTCCCCGCCCCCCCAAAAAAAACCTTGTGTAGCAGATTGGGGGCAGTCCAGGGGGAAGGAAGGGCTGCACATACAGTGATTTAGTTAGATACAAACCATAGTATATTTTAACACTAGTTTAATATGATGTTCAAATCAATGCACTGTTTATGTATTTGATAGGTCAGACTGTCCCATGTCAGAAGACTTCCAGCTGAATGAGCTTGCAGTCACAACCCTGTGCAAATAATTTGCTTGATCATTTTGCTGCAGTTACTGTTTTCTCTGAAGCATATTGGGTCTTGCAGTTTTTTTGCCACAAAGGATCTATCCCAGATTGGTTTATTCCTGTAGGCTTTGATCTTTCCCAGAAACCTGAAGTAAGGAAAAGCTACAAACTCCATTGGTTCTCTTGGTGGCTGACAATAACTGGAGTGCTCTCAATTTGAGTCTAGTCCAAAGGCACATGACACAGTTCTGCGGTTTTGAAGCCAAGTAGGTCAGGCCCTTTTAGGTATTTTGATGGGAGACTGCATGGGAACTGTATGTAAACAGTTATGAACTCTTCGGAGGGAAAGTGAAGTGAAAGTGGAATAAATTCATGAGGAATAGTGTACTGCAGGGATCAGGAATCTGGACTTCCAGATGGGACGAACTCCCATCACCCCTGACCATTGCCCGTGGTGCCTGAAGGTGCTGGGAGTTGAAGCCCAACAGCAACACCTGGAGGACCACAAGGGCCCCCTCTTTGGTGCTATGTAGGCAGGGTCCTCACACCATATTGAGCATTAGTCAGTATATGATACCTACTATTTTGTTCTCTCTACTCAGTCATCCCTGTGTATTCTGTACCCACTGACTTTGCCTATGCAGTGTGTAGGCTGTGATTCTGGGGCAACACAGAGAACATGCAGAATCTGGTGGGATTCAACTTCCTGAATATCAAACCTTTAATATTTGTAAAAACAAGCTTCTAGACCCTATGGTTGCAATTACATTCTTGAAAATGTGTAGGTGATGCCTGTGGAAATAACAGAAGCCAGCCGAGTCTTCCTGTGGCCAAGTGCAGAGCTTCCATGTCCTCCAATAGACTTTTTTTCTTGCCTTTTCCCCTCTCTCTCTCTCACTGGCAAAGACAGAACGTTTTTGTTTTTGTTTTACCATTTTTTGCAGTTTAAATTTACAAAACAAGAGATTGAGCAAATTTGCTTAATTTGTGGTAATTTATACGTGTTGCAGACTTGAACACTTCATTCCATAATACACAATCCCCAACAAAGCAGACATCACAGTCCCGTCCCCCCCCCCCAATAAACAAGACATGCTGGATGCTAGCAGCCGGTCAACTCATACATATCACTTTAGCTTAGGACTGGTTTTAAAGTTACCTCAGCACTGGAGCTTTCGCTGCAGGAGAAAGGGCTGTGGCGACTGAAATTCAGGCTGGCCTCTCAGCATTGCCGTCTCCCTTGCCAGCAAACAGTCTCTCACACAGAGGCCAGGCCCAGATATGTATGCCGATGAGTCACCTTCACTCATCTCTCCATGATCATATCAGTACAGATCACAGCCTGATCTTTTGTAGCAGCCCAGGCTGTTGGTACATTTTCCGTGTTTTTCCTGGCTTGTGAACTGGAGGGTGCTTGAAAGAAACTCCCTGTGGGAGATTCACTCTCCTAAATATGGAAGCCTACACAACAATCAGTTTAATACTGAGAGCCAGTGTGGTGTAGTGCTTAAGAGCAGTAGACTCGTAATCTGGTGAACCAGGTTCGATTCCCCGCTCCTCCACATGCAGCTGCTGGGTGACCTTGGGGCAGTCACACTTCTCTGAAGTCTCTCAGCCCCACTCACCTCACAGAGTGTTTGTTGTGGGGGAGGAAGGGAAAGGAGAATGTTAGCTGCTTGGAGACTCCTTCAGGTAGTGATAAAGCAGGATATCAAATCCAAATTCCACTTCTCTTTTGGACTCGTTCTCATAATCAAGTTTCAGAGGAGTTTAGCTCCAGACTGTTATCACAGAGTTTTTATCCTGGGATAAGATCATGAACAAGAATTGACAGTCCAGTTTGACCATAGCTCCTGAGTTAGTGACAGATCCCTAAGAACTGCCTTGCTGGGTCAGCCAAAAGGTCTTCCTAGCCTGGGATTCTGTCTCCTGCAGTGGCAAGCTAGGAGCCCCTAAGGAAAACTCAGTGGAGGAGGACAATGTGGGGGGAGACATCCTGAGAGATGCTGGTACTTGGGGTGATGAATGTGGGTATAACGTTTAAAACACGCCCTCTGCCCTTCTGATTGGACACCCCTTCTAAATGCTATCTAGAACAAAGGAAACTGTGAGCTGTGGTGGATGGGCTTGTGAGGAACAGAAAGATAGATGTATAAAAGGGAAGCGACTGTATGGGCAAAGGGTGACCTCAGGCAGCGGGGTGGGGTCAGTGATGGCAAAAAACCATGGATCCATACAACTTTTTTAAGGCATCTCCTCCAAACCACCATCAAATTGAACCTGCCATTGGTTTCTGTGGCTTGCATTGTAGCCCACCCCTCCCCTAGCTATCCAGCACTTACTGCAGCCACTATAGCACGTGGATTTGTTCCAAGGGTCCATGTTTTGTGCCATGATGGCACTGACAGGTGCTGAATATGTCATTCCATGGAGGTAGGCAGGGCTTTTTTTTAGCCAGAACTCCATTCCGGCACCTCTCAGGTGGGTGCCATTGCCATTTGAAGAGAACAAGAGAGGTGTTTGTGGTGAGTTCCAGCACCTTTTTTTCTAGAAAAATAGCACTGGAGGTAGACGTATGATATTTCTTTTGATGGTGGCTTGGAGTAAATCCCAGGTAAAAATTATGCAAATACAAGAAAATCCATTTTTCAACCCTACAGTCTTCCTTTCCCATGCTTTGAGGCCTGTTTTGTGACTATTTGACCCCTGGACTAAAGCAACATTTTCTTCAGCGCTCTTAATCCTCACCATAACCTTCCTCCTTGGTTGTCTCCATCTGAAGCCCATTGTCTTGACTGGCAGTTCCCTGCTATGAGTCTCTAGCTTAGTCTTCCTAGGCTAATCCTGTATGAACTGCTGTATTAACTATGTTGATAACCCAAACGTTCTTGAATGCTCTTCCTGTAAGTATATACTGTATACATTTTCATAGGTTCTTGGTGCAGCTTTGAACTTAATTTATTGTTGGTTGTACGCCACGCTAGGACCGCATGAAACTGCCTTAGAAAGATGCCTAGTACTGTGCCAGGCCACTGGATAGTCAAGCTCAGTACTGCCTATACCAACTTGTAGCAGTTCTCCAGGATTTCAGACCAGGATCTTTCCCACCTGTACCTGGAAGTGCCAGAGATTGAATCTGAGACCTGCTGCATGCAAAGCAGGTGCGCTGGTACCCCTGAGCCATGGCCCTTTCCCAAAGGTCCATCCTGCTGATATGCTTTGACAGGCTTCCTCAAACTCGGCCCTCCAGATGTTTTTGGCCTACAACTCCCATGATCCCTAGCTAGCAGGACCAGTGGTCAGGAATGATGGGAATTGTAGTCTCAAAACATCTGGAGGGCCGAGTTTGAGGAAGCCTGTGCCTGGAGAAACTAACAGCATAGCTTTAGTGCCCAAGTCTTAGGTTGCAAATGGCATAGCTTTCGGCCGGATGTCACTTCCTCCGGGGGCTCTTGGTAGACAAGAACTCTCCTCTCAAGGCCTTGCCTTGGTGCTGTTACATTCTCCTGACATGTGCTGCTTCGTACAAGAGAAGCCAGTGGCTTCACATTTGCTTTCCTTCTTTAGATCAATGAGCTGAGTCAAGTCCCCCAGCCAGTGATGCTGCTCCCTGATGACTTCAAAGCGAATTCTAAAATAAAGGTGAACAATCATCTCTTCAACAGGTGAGGACCGGTGGTGCATATGTCTAGGAGCGGAAAGGCACATAGTCTTCCTAGCCCAACTTCAGATTCCACCCCTGCTGCTTGAGATCCTTTAACTGGAAGTGCAAGGTATTAGGCTTGGGTCTTTCAGTCACGATGGCTATGTATTACCTCCACTATCAGGCAGTATACCTCTATATACCTGTTGCAGGAGGGAGCTGTAGTGCTCGACTCTTTCTTGTGGGCTTCCCTCAGGCATCTGTGAGGAAAAACTGCAGATGCTGTACCCCAGGGACATAGTTCCTCCAAATGCACATGCTAGAATATAGGGGAAGCTAACATAGCACCCTCCAGCTCTCACCATAAGTCAACTATTACCAACACTCTCATTTTAAGAGCATAGCCTGCACATGGGGCGGTGTAGGTGTCTAGCTCTCCTATGACTGTGCCGCAGGGGAGGGCAAGTGTTTTCTGTTAAGGGCCTCATTCCTTCAGGATAACTGGTCGGGGACTGCATGTTAGCGATGGATGGAGGGCTCTCCATGTTATGGATTATTGAACCTGAATGACGACTGCCCTTCTTCCATCTTGACCTTCGCTCAGAATTTCCAGTCCGCTGCCAGCCTACTCTTGGGAAGAGTAGTAAGCCCCACTTGGTTTGAAAGGTTTACTCTCAAATAACTGCACAGAGATTATTGTTTTTAATTCAGCAGACCAATGCAACTACTGCTCTAGAAAGCGCGTGAAAATAATTCTTCTCTGATTTTAGTGTGACCGCAAACAGAGAGAGCAGAAACCAAGAAGAAAACGTCTTTTCCCCAAGCTTTGATACCAGGAAAAAGATTTGTTAAACACATCAGTTTATTTCTATCAAATAATACATGGCCCCTTTTATTCTGAATTCACATAGGAAGAGAGGGGTGAGGGTAGGGAAACAGCTTTTTAAAGCTATGGAAATTATCGTATTTTTCGCCCTATAGGGTGCACTGGCCCATAGGGCACACCTAGTTTTTTGGGGGGGAAATAAATAAAAAAAAAATTATTCCCCCCCCCCAGCCGCGGGGCACCCAAGGCTTGCGGATAGCTTCCTGAAGCCTGCATTTGCCCCATAGGACGCACAAACATTTCCCCTTCATTTTTGGAGGGGGAAAAGTGCGTCCTATAGGGCGAAAAATACGGTAAGGAGGAAGGAAGGACCTCTGATGGGATGGAAGGATGGGGTGGTGTCAGAAGGTATTAGGAGCTGCATGTGGCTACAGGTTACCCACTTCTGTTGTAGCACTCCAGAAAGGCCAGCAATTGCTTGATTTGAACCTTCCTCCTGGAAAAGTACAAAAAAATTGAATAGCGTATGCAAAGCTGGACAGAAAAAATCATTTCCCACTCACACACTGTCCCCTCTGCCTGGTATTTAATGCTTAGTATTAAAGGAAGATTGTTCTGCCTGTCTGGTCATGAGACCATTTGCATAATAATGGAGGATTACACCCTGTGGTAGAGGATACTAATGGGCAGGGGATTATGGGGCTTGGGTCACAGATTACTGAGATAATGCCCAGATTGACTTGGTAGCTATTACTAGGCCTTGCTCACTTGTCAGAAAAAAACTGGCCTTCTGGTAAGAAAGCAGAAAGAGCTTGGTTGTGTATAAGATTGGGCTGTAATGGGCTGCTTCTGATGGAGAACTGGTCCCAACTACAGCAGGAGAAGGTAAGGCCTGGACCACAAACATAGCAGAGTCGGAGGTGATGGTCTGGGCTGTACCGCTTCAGACTGCTGCAAGGTGGGTAGAATCAAACTTCATCATGCTTCTTTATTTGTTGAAACCAAAACCCACCCTGTAAGTAGAAGCTAGCGCAACAGGGAGCGAACAGGCTGGGCTGCAGTCTTCACTGATGTGCTAGGTTCTTATTTTTGTGCGGAAGCGGGGAGGCTTAATTGTTTTTGTTTTTTCATAGAGGTGCATTCAAAAATGTTATTCCCCCATCCCCAGCTCTCGTTCAGCTCCCTCCAGCTCACCCTGCTGCATGTGCAGTCCGAGTTTTGGAATAGCATCTAACTCTGTCACTCGACTCTTGCAGAGAAAACCTGCCCAGCCATTTCAAATTCAAGGAATACTGCCCACAGGTCTTCCGCAATCTTCGCGAACGTTTCAGCATTGATGACCAGGATTACCAGGTATGTCTTACACTTCAGACTCTTACAAGCCTGCACAAAACTGTAGGTACTCAGCTGTAGTCTGTGTGCAGTATCTCTGCCTCCGACCCCCTTACTGCTGTCATATGCTGGACTTCAGAGTGTAATGCACGAAGCTGAAAGCCTTCTTGCCCAAGGCACCCTTGTTGTGGAACTCCTTTCCCAGAGATGCCCTCCAGGCCTGCTTTTGGAGAAATTGCTGATGCTTTTCCCGTTAGGCTTCTGCTGTTTTAGAAGAAAGCTAATGAGCAGGTGTTTTCTTATTGGGTTCATTCAGATTTTATGGTTGCTGTTAGTTTATTATATATTCAGGTTTTATAGTTTTGTGATTTTGTTCAGGTTTTATAGGGTTTTTTTTAGTACAGTATGTATCTGCTAGTTTTAAATTTAAAATCATGCACAACTTCAGTAATTTGTTTTTTCAAACACTGAAAATGCTGGTTCGAAAGCAAGTTTGAAATTCAGCTAATAAATCATAGCATACACTTCCAGTGTGGAAGTTAATTGGGAGGATCATAAATTGCTCAGCTGGACACACTGCAGGAAGATTGCAGCATAAGGCGCAATCATAGGCTACTAATAAGCTCACTGGAGGCATTGGTTGCAGGCATGTTCCCTTGAAAGAAATTGATGTTTGAGGTGGGATAAGGCCAGTGTTCTGACTGCAGCCATAGATTACTGCCTTTGTTCCTGAATTTGCTTGCCCAGACACTGCAGTAGTTATGACACCTGTTAAAAATAGCCAGTTGGATACTGAGTTGTGTATGAACACCCAATGGGAGTTGGAAGGCTTAAGAGAATGAGCTATTAATTACAAAGTCCCCACTCTGAACATTACCTCTGCCATGATCTGCTCTCTAGATGGCCCCGCTCCTGTCTGCATTGTGAGGGTAGTGAGGCTGGCCTACTGCATATAAGATGGTTGCAAGGGTTGTGACAATGGATGTTTGTGACTAGTGATGTTAAATTCTTGAGAATAATCTTTTGGAGAACATTATTGAGAATATTCTTGAGAATATTATCGATTAATGAGAATATTAGAGAATTTTCATTTGAAATAGGAGAATATTAATTTTAATGCATTGAAAATGATATAATTAGTTAATATACATGTTTATTCATGGGTAAACTTGTTCAGATGGCAACCAAAAACTGTACAGATACTTTTATTCAGTGGGGCAATGCAGTGAATTCACATTCTTTGATTTTTTGCACCAAACTTGAAATTGAAAATGCAACGTGAATGACTCACGTTAATCACTGAGCCTGCCACTAAACGTATATTTACCATCCAATTTGAATTCAAATTATGTTGTGTATGCATGAAATGTAGCTTTTAAAGTAAAAGGAATATTAAAAAATGGCACTGCAAAACCAATTACTCGCACTAAATAAAAATATAGAAACGTCAACTGGTTAAATCAAGGCTACCTCACATGCTGTTACACATAATTGTATAGGCTTAGGTACTTTAAGTGTATAAAGCGTTGAAGCTACTTTCTTTTTTTAAAAAAATTACGCTGTATGGCCAAGGGTATACAGTTGCTAAGAATAAGCTCACACCAAACTAGAAAAAAGGCTATCACATATAGTTGAAATACATACAGATTCAAATGTTCATCAAATTAAATGAATGGCATTTTAGAAAATTAGCCACGCCAGGGTCATCGGCACAGAGCCTTGTTGTCATTGGTTCATTCTGACTTCTTCAGGTCTCGCTGACACGCAGTCCGCCCACTTATGAGATTGAGGGTGGGGGGCGCTTCCTCCTGTCCTACGACAGAACGTTGGTGATCAAGGAGATCTCCAGTGAAGATGTGGCTGACGTGCATAGCCTTCTGTCTCACTACCACCAGGTAAGACGTGAAGGCAAGCGGGCTTCTTTGTATGGGGTTGTAGGCATGTGATGTGGATTCTTGACTTGGAGTGTAAAATAAGTTCACCTGAAGGATGCTCATGCAAGCAAAGGGCCACCTGTGCCTCACCCCACATCTGTTCAGTAGGGCCCATTGATCCTCCAGAGTGACTTCTTAGTGTGCAGGTAGCTGCACGACGGGAGGCGGGGACAGGAAATGGTCTGTCTTTCTGTGAACTTTTTAAAATTAACTTGGGATTCAAACCTCCAAACCAACCCCAACAAGAATATAATAAATAACAGTAAATATAAAATCTTAGTGCACTGAAGAGCAAAACTTAAGCGAATTAAGCAAGTTTGCACAGTTCTTTCTGCTAGCCATGGACAGGGAAAAGGGCTTCAGGGTTCTGCGTAGCTCCTGCCCCCTGACCACTGGAAGTTGTCCTCCGTTCCTCGCCTACTTCTGAGATCTGAGGAAGCATGACTGCATGCTGTCAAGCTTCTTTCCATAGCCTTAGGAGCAATTTTCAAATGGAAAAATACTGAAAGCTGACATTTAAGGAATGCCGAGTGCCCTGCAAGCTAAGAACAACACCAGTGTTGTTTGTAAAGCACCTCACAGATGTGGGCACTGTACAGAAGTTCAAAACACAAAATAGGCCCTATCCTCAGGCTGCCGAATTCTTCATTTGGGCCATCTAATAATAGGTGGAAGGAATACAATGAGACCTGTTCATCAGTATTGATATAGAAGCATTCTGTATAGATAGCCATGTTGGTCCACTAGGATGAAAAAATCCAAACAGCAGCATTCTTGCAGTACCTTTAACAGAACAAAGTAAAATTCACAAAGTAGTGAGCAAACTTTTGAGTCCACCAGCACTCTTTTTCAGATTACACGTTAAGCGTTTTAAAAAAAATGTGGTGAAGAATATTGCCGGCCATGATGAAAAGCCCTAGTTTGTACTTTACAATAGCTTTAGGATGAAATGTAATAATAATAATTTTATTATTTATACCCTGCCCATCTGGCTTTGTTTCCCCAGTTCCTCTGGGCAGCTTCTAGCACATATAAAAACATAATAAAACGTCAAACGTTAAAACTTCTTGGTACATTGCTGCCTTCAAATGTATTCTAAAAGTTGTGTAGTTCTTTATCTCCTTGACATCTGATGGGAGGGTGTTCCACAGGGAGGGCACCGCTGCCGAGGAGGCCCTCTGCCTGGTTCCCTGTAACTTCACACCAGTTTCCTTAGGTTAGGTTATGATGCAAAGCAGATTGCAGGTGGATGTGTTCTGGGGTGAAGAAAACAATGGCTGCTCTCCTTTAAAAAAAGAAAATCAAAATATTGCTGATTTTTTATATATGTCTCTAGTGCTAACCAGCATGCGCAGGACTCATAAGGCAGAGTGGAGAAGTGAAGAAAAGCATGGCAATGTCTGTATTAGCAAGGCCAGAGATTAATTACAGATGATGCTCTAGGAAAACAGTGACTGGATTTTCGCTGTCTGCCTCTGTGTGACTGGATGGGTGGGTATTAATCCTCCTTGAGCCGCTGTGGTGGAAGATCTAGAGTGCCTTTTAAATCTAGGCTGGGTATACTTGGTGCTCAAAAAAAGACGGTCTTGTGATCAAGAGAGGATGGAGGTTAGTGAAGAGGGAGTAGGACCTAAAGAATTGGATAGCAAGAGAAGTGCTGAGGAATAGTCCTCATTGGGAAAGGATAGCTAGCTGAGTCTGTTGCACCCTGACCAATGAAAGCCCCAACAAGCCAAAATGCAGGAGAATTGTGGTTTGGGTACCGGGGCTCCAACAGAGAAGATTACGATTCCATTTCTGGATTTGCCTTCCTGAAGTCATCTTCCTACTGTGCATGAGTCTTGTCTAAGCTTTGGGTGATCTTTGTTCTGGGCTCACTAGTACAGTACTTAGCAAATAGTACTTCCTGAACATCTTGTTTCCTTCTTGCAGTACATTGTGAAGTGTCATGGGAGCACCCTGCTGCCTCAGTTCCTGGGTATGTACCGGCTCAGTGTGGACAACGAGGAGAGCTACATGCTGGTCATGAGGAACATGTTCAGCCACAGGCTCACCGTGCACAGGAAGTACGATCTGAAGGTAACGGGTAGTGGAGGGCAGGCGGGAAGTGTGCGCCAAAGCTGGATCTAGACACATCCAAGAAGCGTTTCAGTTAAATGTGTTGCAAACTTTGTATGAGAAATTAGGTTAGCAAAAACAGAACTCCACAGCGCCATCTGGTGTCACAGTATTAGAATGCATAAACAACACATATAAAGTGATTTTTCTTTGCCAATGTAGCTGAGTCCCAAGTCTTTGGTCCTGTTTGTCCATCTTTTTCTCCCTCATTTCCCCATGTATGTGCATGATGTTTGCTCTGGAAATCTCCAGAGCTTTACCAATTAGCTGTGGAAGTTGCAATATGTAATGCATGGTAGTTGCATAATGCTGTGTCTAAAATGCTAATATGTCAGACAGAGCAGTGCTGGGTTTTTGCACCGGAGGCAAAGGTTGTCATGGAATTATGTCACCAGTTTCTTATTATTGGCCCATATTTATTCAAAAGTTTGCAGTCTCTCCCCCCCCCCACCTTGGCACGCATGGCTTTCAGAAGATGCTTGAGTGGATTTTACGCTTTAGTCATTATACGCTTTAGTCGCCAGGTGGCACTGGGTATAGTTGTATCTAGGTGGAGTCAGTAATTGCCTGCGTGTCTTCTGTTCTTCTTTTTAAAAGGCCATAAAGTTCTTATCTAGCTTTCTTGCACTGTATGCCTTCCATGACATTACTGAATTTCAGATCATCCTCACTTAGCCCTGAGAGTACAGAACCAGGGCAGGGAAATATGTAATCAGGCAGGAAGCTGGAACACATAGTGCTGAGTTGTGGTATCCAGGTTTTCTCCTGAAAAGCCTTGTTTGCAAAGAATTCTGTGCCTCTGTTCTCCATCTGTAAAATAGACATGATAGTCACTACATAGTTGTGAAAACATATGAGCATGCGCGGAACTGTTTATAAAAAGATTTAAGATGCACTTTTCAGCATCAGGTCCCAGAGGGTGTTAAAACAATCTAAAATTCGGTCATCTGAACTTTTAACTGTTTGAAACAGTTTAAAAATGAAACAGAGTCACTGAAATAGGTTGGGTCCTGTGACTGTGATGTGCACCATTCCCACCTGCTGTGTGATGTGGCACCCACAGAGGCCATTGTTCAGTGGCAGGGTGTGCGATTTGCACTCATGGACCCACAAGCTCCCTGCTTCAGCCCTCCATCTCTTTTAATTATCTCTGGTAGCAGGAATGAGACTGACATCTGCTTGTAAGACATGAGAAATTGCCTCAATTCAGGTGATCCTCTCTCTGCTTATTAAGTTGAGATGTTGTTAGTTCCAGGCAGAGTTTTTGGCTGGATGTACTGTATTTTTCGCTCTATAAGATGCACTAGACGATAAGACGCACCTAGTTTTTGGAGGAGGAAAACAAGAAAAAATAATATTCTGAATCTCAGAAGCCAGAACAACAAGAGGAATTGCTGGGCAGTGAAAGCAGCAATCTCGCTTGCTGTTCTGGCTTCTGGGATAGCTGCACAGCCTGCATTCGCTCCATAAGACGCACACACATTTCCCCTTACATTTTAGGAGGGAAAAAGTGAGTCTTATAGAGCAAAAAATACGGTAATTGCAGCCCGATGGGTTCATGTGTACTGTAGGCACAAGTTTGGCTTCCTCCAAGGCAAGAGTGGGGAACCTCTGACCCTGAGCCAGCCATTGCCTGCCAAGCCATTCCCCCTCCCCAAACCACATGCACCCATCAACTGATGGGTGGGAGAACAAGGTTTCAATCTGTACTGGCTGCACAATCCTGTTCTCAGCAGGCTAGGCAGCAAGATTTGAGTGGAGCAAGATCTGGGGATTTAAAAGGGAAGAAAGAGGAGGAGACTTGGCAAAGGAGTCCCCTTCTCTTAAGTCTCCTCCCACTTCCCTTTTAAGAGCAGCGCAAAGGGGCTTTTGACAGGTGGGCAGCCCCACTTACCTGTCAAGATTTGACCCGTGAAGCAGATCCTGATAAGGGTCTGGCCCATGGAGCCAAATAGGGAGCAAGACAAAATCAAGCACAAGTTCAGATTCTGGTAAGGCAAAATTCAAGCAAAGCAAAAATCAAGTTCCTGGAAGGCAAAGTCAGATAAACTGGGTAGCACCCTGCATAGTTGCGCCTGAAGCTCAAGCCTGAGAGGCATATGAGCAGACTCAAATATTGCTTCAATAAAACAATGAACAGGGTAGTGATACAATGACTACTGCCATCGACACAATATCTGTCCATAAAAATGGCAAAAGTAGTTTCTTTCCCAAATAGGTTTTATCTTAAAGAATAGCAAACATAGTATTAAGAGTACTAAGAGTCCACTTGTAATATACCAATGGTTCAGAGCTCAGACGTTGTTCCGGTAATCCTATGTTTCATTGCTGAAGAGCTTAATCATCAAGCTTTGTAGCAAATAATATACAACAACAACAATCTTTATTACGGTCCAGAGACCCAACAAAAATAATATACAAGAGAAGACAGAATGTAAATGACTTAAAGCAGGGGTATATCTGTCCCCATCTGCGTGTTTCCTTCGGGAGGAGCATAGAAAGAGGACGACGTCCTTCACTTTGTTAAACCTCCTTCAAATATTGCTTCAGCAGCCTTCAAACCTAGACTTAAACAGAGGCAAAGCTTTGTTCGGGTGACTAGCTCTGGCTCTGGTCAGTGAAGCATCTTCACTTGACACGACCATGGCTTCAATAGCCATTAACCCTGGTGCAGAGGGAGGCAGACGTTCTGCTGAACTGTACTCTAAGGACAACAATGTGACTTCCGCAGGCTAGCGGCTTGCCAGCGAAACAGAGAAAAAAGCAGTATTTACAAATGTTGAATGACTGAATAAATAGCTTGTTCCTTCAGCTCTCCTATCTTGAGCTGCCTGAGGCTTTCCTGCCTGCTTGCACTCCCCTTACTGCAAAAGCCTCTCCTCTTTGGCTTGTAACCCCAGTTCCAAACTCTCCTCTTCTGGACATCCTTTGTCCTCATTCCCACCTGAAATGAAGCCTATGTGTGTGCAAAGGCTTTTGCTTCTATTTGTTCCTCGTTTCTCCTTTTCCCTCCCTCCCCACCCAACCAACCAGGTGCCTAAATATAGATCATAAGCTGCTTGGAGCAAAGGACTGTCTCTTGCTGATGCTGCTCTGCAAAGACCCTTCACACTGATAAATAGCTCCATATCCAAGGCAGGAATCCTTCGCTTCCCTCTTAGTTTGATGGTGTATCACTTCTAGGGTCAGATAAATTTTGGTTTGCGCTGGTCAGGAAGTTCCCTTTTGGGCAACCATCTTGATCAAGCCAATTAAAACATATTTGGCAACTTGGGAGATGCAACTCAATCTCCCAAGAAGGACACCCGCTTCTGATCTGAAGGCAGCACGTAAGAGAGGATCCATTCCTCCTCCCTTGACAATCTGGAGGCTCCTGCCAGCCTGCTGAGCACATTCTCATTCCACAGCCCTCCTCGTGTCCTTGCCTGACAGAGGCATTGCCCACCATTAGGCGGACAGTTAAAATAGGTTGTGGTACAGACCTTCTCTGATAGGTCTGTTCTTCACACTCTGCTCCCTCTCCCAATGCCTATTAGGCAACGTGTGGCTTGCTGTGCTGATTAAATGTTCTGATATTGCAATGAAATGGCCCCCTCAGGGAATTTGTTCAGTACATGGACAGTATCAAACTCAGGGTCTCTCTCTCTTTCTCTGTGTGTGTGTGTATGTGTGTTGGAAAACCAAGCTAGGAGAATGAGATGAATCATGTCTGCCCCTATCTGCCTTCAGCCTGACTGCACATCATTAAACTGACCCACAGCAAGGTTACATAGATCTTTTATAGTGTTTGCAGTTACAATGTTTGCAGTTATAGTGTTTGCAGTTACAAACATTTTAGAAGAGGCGGCTGGAGGGTTGAACTGCAATGAGGGCCACAGTATAAAAGCAGCTTTTTCTGGAGGGCCACAGCTGATGTGCTTATTATAAAGGAATGCAGTTGGAGTTACTTGGATATGTTGTTAATCAACCTGGATGGTTGATTATTTACTTATTAAATTTCTATACAGCTCTTCGTCTGAGGACCACAGGGCAGTATATAAACTAAAAACATGAAAATACATAACATGGTAACACGGACTGTCTCGCCAGAGTGGTGCATGCTCTAGTTATCTCACGCTTGGACTACTGCAACGCGCTCTACGTGGGGCTACCCTTGAAGGTGACCCAGAAACTGCAATTAATCCAGAATGCGGCAGCTAGACTGGTGACTGGGAGTGGCCGCCGGGACCACATAACACCGGTTCTGAGAGATCTGCACTGGCTCCCAGTACGTTTCCGAGCACGATTCAAAGTGTTGGTGCTGACCTTTAAAGCCCTAAACGGCCTCGGTCCTGTATACCTGAAGGAGCGTCTCCACCCCCATCGTTCAGCCCGGACACTGAGATCCAGCGCCGAGGGCCTTCTGGCAGTTCCCTCATTGCGAGAAGTGAGGCTACAGGGAACCAGACAGAGGGCCTTCTCGGTAGTGGCGCCCGCCCTGTGGAACGCCCTCCCATCAGATGTCAAAGAGATAAAGAATTACCTGACATTCAGAAAACATCTTAAGGCAGCTCTGTTCAGGGAAGTTTTTAATATGTAATGCTGTACTGTTTTTAACACTGATTGGGAGCCGCCCAGATTGGCTGGGGAAACTCAGCCAGATGGGCGGGGTATAAATAATAAATTATTATTATATTATTATAAAAACAATACACCCACCCACACAGTTTAAAAGGCCATATATTGTTTAAAGACCTGGAAAAAGAGGTATATTTTTGCCTGGTGCCTAAAGACATATAATGAAGGTGCCAGGCGAATCTTCCTAGGGAGCTCAGTCCTCTCAGGGCAAAAGACTGGATTTAACCCACTGAGTTGCTTCCCCTTCTGATGCCCAGGCTCTGCTGTTTGTCAGCTGCACCTTGAGGGCCAGCAACGTGCTAGGTGCTGCACAGAACATAGCAGCAATGTAGCCCTGGTTGAGAGGACAGATGCTGTGGCCTGCAGTGGAATGCTGCAGTGTGGAGTGCTTCTGTTCGCTGCTCTCCTGCGGGACAACTCTATTCTATTCTCCCTCTTGTGTTCCCCCCCCCCTCCCAGTCCCTGCCCGCAAGCAGCCAGTCAGGATTCTGTGGCCACTGAGCATGCTTGGACCTCATTGTTTCGTTTTGCCCCCCCCCCATGTTGTTTTTTTGTGTTTTTTTTTTAAATAGTTCTTGTGCAAGCCTTTGGGGTTCCCCCAGACCTGCTGATACTTCCATTCTGTATTTGCATCAGGCTGCAAGTACCACTGCATCCTTAAGCCTGAAACAACAGCCTTGTGGTATAATTTTTGCGTTTTGAAAAATGCCAAGAAAAGTGTCCATCCTAACATCTGAAGTCTTATTTAAAAACAAACAAGCAAACAGCAGCAACAACAACTCAGCTACTTTACTGCCCAAGCAGAGCTTTTGCACCAGGTGAGACCTACCTAGGTTCATATTTTGGCTACATCAAAAACTCTCTGGGTAGCCTTGGCAAGTCACGCTTCCTCAGTCTCCTGCCCTCCTCCTATGAAGTGGGAGAGAATATAATTGCTTGCCTTATATGGTTAAAATGAATAGTCTGTAATTTGCACGGTGAAGGGTGTTATGCAGAGTGCCATCGCCACTGTTTATGTTGCAGCCTTTTGATTCAAAGACTGTGCCCTCTGTCTATCTGGATGGAGACGCAGAGATTTCTTGCATCTGAACTGGTGCCTTTGTGGTCGGCAGATGATGGAGGACAGTGTCCGTAGGTCTTATCTTGCCCATTGTAATAGCCCCTGGGGACAGAATTATGGCAGGTATCTCTCTGAAACTCAGTAACAGAAACAGTTTGAACAATATTGTTTTTATCTTACATCTGGTCAAGGCAGGACAACAACATAATGTATAAAAACACTGCTTTTACTGTTACTATTACTTGGATTTCTTACCCACCCTTTGCCATTAGGACCCAGGGTGTATCACAGCAATATAAAAATAAAATATCAGTTGTTTAAAATACACATACTATGAAGAATAGAACATTGTGGCGTAGAAAATCAGAGAATTATATTTAGTGGAATGATACTCTTTTGGAGAGCACTTGAGGTACTTTTTAGCTTAGAGACATATATATACCTCTTTCCCTCTCCCCCTCCAATAATGATGATCTTTTGGTTTCCAGCTATAACAAGCTGGAAACCAAACATAAACCATGTTTATGCGAACGCTGTGGGCTGCATTCAACCAACGGGTCCTGGTAGCAGAAGCCAGTGCTGGCACAGTGGGGCTTTCCGCACACTCCTCTTCCTTGCGCCTCCCTCATCTGCCTTGGGGGGTCGGGGAGAACCCCCAGAACAGCACATGGAAGGAAGAGAGGGAAGATTGTTTTGTCGAGCCCTGATGGAACAATCTCCTTAGCACAACACCCATTGATTTCAGACCTGCCCTGAAGGCCATGTCCATTTGTGTTTATGATCCATGCTTCTTAATGTTTGTGTTTCTGCTTTTTTTTCAGGGCTCCCTGGTATCCCGTGAAGCTAGTGATAAAGAGAAGGTAATTTGAGATTATGGCTTTCGGGTGAAAGGTGGTGGCTCTCCCTCTGTTTTGATGTGTTGTGAAGTGATTTTTGGCTTGCTGGCTTAAACCTCAAGATGATGATGGACCTCTTTGCAAAGGAAGATAGAGGCATGACCTGAGAGCATATTTATCTCTTTAAAAAATTAGGCAAGGGCCTATATGCATTTACATTGCACTCCTGGTATCTGCATGTGCTAGGCAGAATAAACAGACCTTGACTAAACTAGAAGAAGTGGAGACTATGGAGGCTTAAAATATGAGCAAAGGGGTATTACTGGCGAGTTGTTTCCTTGGAATAAGTTTGCAGGATTAATGTTTGCATTGACATCAAATTCCAGGGTGTTGAAAATGGAGATCAAGAGGGGAGGGGCTATAACTAAGTGGTGGAGCATGTGATGTGAATGCAGAGGATCCCAAGTTGAATTCCTGGTATCACTGGTTTAACAAAGGTTCCAGTAGCAGGGGATGGAAAAGGACCTTAAAAAGCAGTTGCCACAGGCAATTCCAGGCTTAGGTGGACCAATGGTTGGCAGCATCTTATGGAACTAAGTAGCATTTAACATTATAGTCAGGACTTCTGTGCACCGTGATTCTGTTGGAAGCCCAGCAGAAGAATGTAGCCATGGGCACAGAATTCAGCTTCCTGAAAATTCTTTTGAGGCACCCTCAAAAGAGTGAGAGGCAGTAGGAGGCAGAGGGTAATTCTGCAGTGATCACCTGGCCAGGAGATTTATTGCATAATAAAGGTCCATGTTGTTCTTGAAAGTGATCTTCCTGAAAACTGGGAGTTAGTTACGTTTTATTATTTATTTAAAATACCGTATTTTTCGCCCTATAGGACACACTTTCCCCCCTCCAAAAATGAAGGTGAAATGTGTGTGCGTCCTATGGGGCGAATGCAGGCTTTCGCTGAAGCCTGGAGAGCGAGAGGGGTCGGTGCGCACCGACCCCTCTCGCTCTCCAGGCTTCATGCAGCTCTCCACAAAGCGCGGGAGCCCGGGGCTGGGCTCCCGCGGCTTGCAGAGAGTTGCCTGCATGCTGAAGCCTGGGCGCACTGAGCTCAGCATGCCCAGACTTCGCGCAACTCTCCGCAAGGCGTGGGAGACCGCCGCTGGGCTCCCACAGCTTGCGGAGAGTTGCCTGTTCTGGGGGCTGGGGTGGGGGAAGCTCGGGCTTCCCCCGCCCCAGCCCCACGCCTGGGGGGGAAATAAAATTTTCCCCTCTATTTCCACCCCCCAAAAAAACTAGGTGCGCCTTATGGGACGGTGCGTCCTATCGGGCGAAAAATACGGTAGTTAGATGGTGCCCCATAACCATGTTCTGCGAGGGCTTGCAAGAAGGTTGAAAGCAAAATTAAAAAATACTTTCAGTGCGCTTCTTCATTGTTTTGGCTCGAGTTCTGCCCTCCAAGTCTAGATTCAGCCAGCTGTTGACTCAGCCCCCATGCCTCCTCTTCATTCGAAATACGTTTCTGTTCCTTTCTAGGGCAAGGAGCTACCAACCCTCAAGGACATTGACTTTCGAAACATGAACCAGAAAGTGTACGTTGACGAAGAAGCCAAGAGAGATTTCATGGAGAAATTAAAGAGAGATGTGGAGGTACTGTGGCTTAGGGGGCCTAGCCCTGATACAGTCACAGCAAGACAGGAGCAGCTGGTCAATGCATATCAGTAGGAAATGATCCGCAGGCACAGAAAGGGATTTATTGACAGAACAGGGACTTTTGCGGGAACTACACAGCCATGCTTTGAAACAGGCTCCGTTTTTTAGCAATGTTCCCTTATAAAGAGCTTATTCTAGCCCCAAATGTGTTGAGTTTTAATAGGCTTTCAAGCTAGTGTCAAGAATCAGGGGTGCTAGTGCAGGGTTGCATCCCTGCCCCCCGTTCCTAAGAGCTATGTGTAACTATTTGTTCAGCGGTGGAGAATTGGATCCGGCGAGCAGGATGGATTCTGATCTCCCACGCAAGCTAGTGGGCAAGTATGACTTGGCAGTTGCCTGTCCTGTTCATGCTCGTGCAGTTTGGAAATCAAGTTGCTCAGGCCAAGGTGCTGTGCTCTGCAAGGCCCAACAAACAGCGGATTGCCAGGGCTGGCATAGATCATTGGGCTTCCCAAGTGCTGCATGTTGGGCTTTCCCAGAGCTTTGCAAGTGTCGCCAATCAAATATGTTACTTGGTGTATGTCTGCAGTTCCCAGAGTTCCCTGAGAAAAGGATTGAATGTCGAAGCACGATGGGAATTGTAGCTCTACAAGGGGAATAGAGGTGTCCTAACAGCTCTCAGGGGACGCGGGTGGTGCTGTGGGTTAAACCACAGAGCCTGGGGCTTGCCAATCAGAAGGTCGGCGGTTCGAATCCCCGCGACGGGTTGGGCTCCCATTGCTCAGTCCCTGCTCCTGCCAACCTAGCAGTTCGAAAGCACGTCCAAGTGCAAGTAGATCAATAGGTACTGCTCTGGTGGGAAGGGAAACGGCGTTTCCGTGCGCTGCTCTGGTTCGCCAGAAGTGGCTTAGTCATGCTGGCCACATGACCTGGAAGCTGTACGCCGGCTCCCTCGGCCAAGAAAGCGAGATGATAGTCTGCCACGACTGGACCTAATGATCAGGGGTCCCTTTACCTTTACCTTTACCAGCTCTCAGCACCATGGACAAATTACAGTTCCCAGGATTATTTGGCGGAAGCCATACCATTTTAAGCCATACCACTTTGGGAACCACTTCAAGCTGTACAGTGCAGATAGAACTGTTTTTGGGGATGGCAGATCTTCCCCACCCACCCCAACCCAAATTTGCTGCAATGAGATGAGGTTAGGTTCCAAGACTAGAAAAATGCTCCCAGCCACTATCTCATCAGCTATTATATTTCCTTGGGGACTGAGTCTGCAGAACTGAAAATGCTTCTGCAGTGCAAGATTCACCCTATTAGCCTTAATGACTGCTAATAGCATGTGAGGTCGGGGGGGAAGGCTGCAGCCACTCGGAGTCTAATTTCTAACCCAGTATTCCGCACAGCCTTACCCCTTCCATCAGACGAGTCCCACCCTGACATTCCTCCCCACCCCACCCCTGCTTAGAGCTGAACATCGCTTGTGACCCAAATCAGGGAAACGATAGAAAATTAGGTTTCGTGATTTACAGAACTTGAAGCATTTTTGAGGACAGAAATTGGAGTCACCTAGTGACAGCCCCTAGGAATAATCTGCCTGAAATTTTCCTCAGCACGGATGCCCTTCTGCTAGTTGGTCTCTGTGAAAGCGTCTGCACAGGCCGCATTCACATGAGCAAAGAGGGGGGAAGAAGGCCTTGGATTCTTCTATTTGAATGCCCTGCTTCTGTACTCTGGTGTCGTCTCATATACGTAACTCTTCCAAAAAGGGTTCACAAAGTGGCTTACCCCAAAATTCCCCTCTGCTTTCCTGAGGGGGACATCTGGTAGCGGCAGCATATGCCTTGCATTCAAACTTACCTCAGCCGCAAACACCCAGTGGTGTGTCAACCCTGGCTTCCCAGGTGCAATAGAAATATTTTATTTCATTTCATTTCAGAATGAAATGAGGTTGGTTAAATTGGGAGAGAGAAGTAGGAGTAGTAGTAGTAATAATAATAATAATAATAATAATAATAATAATAATAATAATAATTTATTATTTGTACCCCACGCATCTGGCTGGGTTTCCCCAGCCACTCTGGGCGGCTTCCAACAAAGATTAAAAATACATTAAAATATCACACATTAAACTTCCCTGAACAGGGCTGCCTTCAGATGTCTTCTGAATGTCAGGTAGTTGTTTATCTCTTTGACATCTGATGGGAGGGCGTTCCACAGGGCGGGCACCACTACCGAGAAGGCCCTCTGCCTGGTTCCCTGTAGCTTTGCTTCTCACAATGAGGGAACCGCCAGAAGGCCCTCGGTGCTGGACTTCAGCGTCCGGGCAGAATGATGGGGGTGGAGACGCTCCTTCAGGTATAACTGGCCCAATGTCACCCATTAAGCTTTGTGGTTGAGTGGGGGTTTTGAACCAAGGTCTCCCTGGGCCTAGTCTGACACTAACTACAACTTTGAATACTTGAAATGTGTGTAACTTTATTTATGATGATGGTTACTTCAAAGATGGATGCACAAGGCGAAAGTGAGCCATATGTTGTTAATATTCGCATGCACAAGGATTTACGGAGTATTACATTTTATTGCATTCGCATTTTTCCCTTCCTGTAGCAGAGGTAATTCTTTCCTCCTCTGTTTTATCCTGACAACAATCTTGTGAGGTCAGTAATGCTGAGATGATAGTGAGTTGAACGAAAACTTGAACGAGCCGTGCAGTCCCTCCACCGAAAGAGCTGTTGTAGCATCCTGGTTAAGCACGTGAGATTTGAGCCAAGAAGTCTTTGGAACAAAATCTCAGATATGAATTCTTACAGCCTTGACCCAGCAGCTGGGATCTGCAGGTGCTGCTGACCTGATCTGTGTGTAGTGCCGTAAGGATTACTGAGATAATTACATGAAGTGCTTTGAACATTCTCAAGCACTGTAGAAATGCAAATTATTAGCACTAGTAGTGGTACTGTTATGCCAGGGTGGCATAATGGTTACAGTGTTGGCCTATGACCTGGGCGACGAGGGTTCAAATCCCCACTCAGCCATGAAGCTCACCTTGGCCCAGTCACCATCTCTTAGCCTAACCTACCTCACAGGGTTGTTGTGAGAATGAAATGGGGAGGAGGGGAACCATGTACACCACCTTGAGATCCTTGGAAGAATAAGGTGGTATATATATGTAAGAAATAAAAATATATAATTAATAATAGTACTTCATCCATTAATACAAGTAAAGGCTTACTGAATAATCCCTACTCCTTCGGTGCCTTAAGCATCTGAACGAGTGAGGCACCTATTCACACAAGCGTGGACTGAGACCCTAAAGTAAAGCTCTCTAGGTCTCTAAGGCCCCATATTGGGGTGTGGGATGGTTTGTGGCCCCTTCCCTGCCTCTTGATTCCAGTCGTGTCACTTGCGCATGACATTTTTGGCTCCCATTGTGTAAGTGTTCAGTCTGTGATGCTGGAGAGGTTTTGGTGGGTTTGCCAGCTTTCTCAGCGTTATGAAGAAAATACTGATTACTAATGGTGCTTCAGTCAACTGAGCGGAGGCAGAACAAGGACAGGAGTCTGAGAGTCAAAACCTGGAGGCATTCCAGTTACAAAGGAGGTACACAGCTTTGAACAGCCAAGGCAATTAATCATGGGGACAGGCTGCCAGGAGAGGGTGGTTCTCTTTTCTACCCCCCAAAAGAAACACCACATGCCACCTTTGGATTAAAACTGCACTCCCTTTTTAAAGAAGAGGAAATGGTCTTTATTTTTCCTGATGAATCCAGAGTAAATTCTGCCCTCTGGGTTTTGCACTTACGATCAGTACCTACACAAAAGGTAATTTAATCTGTAGTTAACCCTTGGTATCTTTATAAAACAGGCAACCCCCGATTTGCACAAGGGTTTCATTCCGGATCATCACACGCAACGGCGGAGCATGCATAAGCCCGTTATGCTCCCTTTTCCAGCCACTTCCTGATTGACACAATGTACATGTTTTGCTCATGCAGAGACAGTTGTCCGTTTTGCTCATGCAGAGACAGCATTGGATAACAACCAGTTTTTTAGAGGCTTTCCACTTGTAATAACTAGAAAGCAAGCCCATTGTTAACTTCTTAGCTTATTGACAATTGTGTCCATGTGTTCAGTTCCTAGTGCAACTAAAGATTATGGACTACAGCCTACTGTTGGGGATCCATGACGTCCAACGAGCTGAACAGGAAGAAGACGAGGATGTGAAAGAGGAGGAGGAGGATGGAGAGGGTGAACCTGGGGGTGTGGCATCAGTAGGTTCCTATGGAACTTCTCCTGAGGGTATTGGCAGCTATCTCAACTCCCACAAGCCTTTGGGACCTGGCGACTTTGACCCTTACATTGATGTCTATGCCATAAAAAGTGCTGAAAGTAAGTAAGGACAAGAGGGAACTTTCCACCAGTCAACTTTGTCTTTAGTCAAGACACCTTAATTATCCTCTGTGACACAGGAGTCAGTCTGCCTACTTTGTGCCTTTGATTGTATATTTCACTGAAGGCCAATATTCCAGCCAATTTTTTACATATTGCAGCAATCTGTAGCAGTTCTCCCTTTGCCCCTCCCCTTGTGGAAGCCACAAACCACAATCCTTGTTTTAGGTTTTGTGTCTCAACTAGGAGTCGTGGCTAGTTCCCCCCACCCGCAAACAAACCATGACATGAAGCTAAGATTTGTTTTTGACTTCTATTTGCTATTTGCTTCTGTGAAACAAACCATAATCCCCAATTCAGATAAAACACTAGACCTAACCCAGGGATCCTGGTTTGTTGCTCCTGCTTGTAGAGAAGTGAAGTAGGAGCCATTTACACGCTCATGGTTAAGTATGCTTTACCATGACATGCAAACATGGCTAAAAGAGAGTTTTACCATGAATGCTGTGGAGTTAACTGGGGGAGAAAACTGCAGAAATCAGAGACAGAACTTGACTAGATTGTTGTGTGTAGGCATGCATCAGCAAGATTGTAGTGGAAGTATGTTATCTACCCTTTGGCACCAAATTTCAACGCCTTTTAATTTTTAAGAAAAGGTTGTAGACCTTGAGGGTGCACACAAAAGCTGTGTCAGCTAGTGCCTGTGACGATCTGAGATGTCAAACAGATTTACCCAAGATACCCATGAACAAGCTTCCATTTTTTGCCTTATGTGGATCCTGCTGTGATCCTGAAGAGCTTCATAGGACACAAGACACAAGAGCTTCATGGGAGACTCTTCCGTTAAAAACTAGGTCTTGGAAGTCCTGTCTGGCTCTCTGAGCCAGACTTCTCTTCTTTCAAGTCATCACTCCTTCCTCCTTTGGGTCTTTCTTAAATGTGGAATCTAAATGCCAGCTAAACTACACACAAATAAGAAGATGTGTGCATCTGCTCAACTTGCTTAGTTTTGATTGCAGAAAATGTGGCTTGTGGGAGAGAGGGTGGCTCACACAGCCCTTGCTGTAGGCGAGTCAGGTGGATATCTGCTTCCTGGAGAGGAGTCAGATTTGATAATAGGGATTCTGAAGTTCACTTCCTGCCACTATAGTATTTTCTGGATGCTGCCACTAGTGGCTTCATTTGTAAAATGCAGACTTCATTAGGAAGAAACATGTAGAAGATGAATTAATCATTCATGAATTGTTTGCTATACTTGGGGCAGGAAGGGATTCTTCCCAAATTTAACTGATATAATCTAATGTTCCTTATGTGGCTTTTTTGGTCTTTCCTCCCAGCTTGAGCTTGTTTCACTTTCCTGAGTTATCGGGCATTTTTCAGTTCTTATGCTACTTTGGTTTGGTGCATCCTATTAATTCCTACTTACGTCCCATGTACCCTTGACGGTGTAGTTTTATGCATTGGGTGGGGGGGTCTGACAGGTTCCCTCCTGCCCCCACCCAGTCCTAAGATTCGGTAACTCACATTTTGCCCTGTTGGAATCCAATGCGGAAAGAGCCTCATGGCATGAGGGGTGTGGGGGGGGGGTGGAATGCAGAGGGCAGCAGTGCCCATGAGCTTCATTGACTCTTTACTTTTCCAGATAGCCCCCAGAAAGAGGTTTATTTCATGGGCCTGATTGACATCCTCACACAGTATGATGCCAAGAAGAAGGCTGCCCATGCAGCTAAGACCGTCAAGCACGGGGTGAGTCTGGCCTGCACAGTTCTTCACAATGGGCCCCCTAGGTGTGGACTCTGGTGGCCCACAGCTAGCCTTACTAAATCAAAGCGTCAACTACATCACCTACGTGAGGATTTCCAGACTTCTGGTCAGTTTCATAGCATCCATAGTGGTGACTGTAGCCACAACCTAGAGACCAAAAATGGTGGACTGGTGAGACAGCATAATCTTCAGGGGGTGGGGTGATAAGAATGTCACACTGTGTGAATGATTTATTCCGAAGTAATTTTTATTGCATAATTGGCTTGATCCTTTTTGTGCCAGAGGCACTTTCTTGAAATAAAGTGGCATCAGTACTAAACTAGGCCAGGGTTGGGGGTTATATAATGCCAAAGGAGACATTGGAAAGCACATGTGTGAGAGAGAAATGGTTGATCAAGGCCATTTTCAGACTTCTGTTCAGATGTTCTCTCTTCCTTGCCCTAGCAATATATTCGCTCCTCAAACTGTTATTTTTCCTAGTGTGTGTGGAAAGAGAGGGGCGTTTTATGGGGGTTGTTGACATTTTGTCTTCCATTTCAGGCTGGTGCAGAGATCTCCACGGTGCATCCAGAACAATATGCCAAGCGCTTTCTGGACTTCGTCACGAATGTATTTGCTTAGCAGTTGTGCAGTCTGTCTTGTTGGCTGAAGCTTCAGATCAAAGGCTTTCCTGCCCTCCTCCCCCCCACCTGTAGTTCTCCCTCTCTCCCCCACCCCAATTCTCAGTAAGAGGGATGGCTTCCCCCCCTGCTGTTTGGGTCAGCAGGAGAGTTGGGTTGACTTGAGCCCCATTGTGGCTGGTCTGGGGGGTGGCTGCTGAATCAAGTGCCTTATCTTTGACCTTCCGTCGGGATGAACAACCGTCCAGAGCACTAAAGAGGTCGCTGCTTTTGAAGGCAGCCTAAGTAGGAGAAAGACGGCTGGCTTCAGATTCATCCCAGCATTGATATTCTCTATCCTCTAAACTGTACAGGGTACATGCTACATTGGTGACTCTGGTCAGGGCAGGATCTAAGCTCGCACATAAAGTTTAATGGTATTTTATTCAGAGACAGAATAATATGCAATAAGAATTTAGTCTTGTGCCTTGAAAGAAGGGGGTCAAGTGGATTCTTCCCCATTTATGCAATCAATTCCCTCTGAGGGTGACTGATAGTATATATTAACTTACCCCATTATACCCAGTGGTAGTGCCTCTGTGTTTCAAAGTCTTATTCTTTACCTCTTCTTTCCCATCCCTTGCTGGAAGGTTGTGCTGTAACCCACCCCTCCTGAGTGGCGTTGGCTCCTTCTAGCACTCTAGTAAATAGCAGAGGCTCTGATGAGCATCTTGTGAGCCTAGCACTCCAGTTCTCACCCCCAGCAGTGCAGCCTCCACTAAACCTTGTTGCCAAAGTTCTGCTCCTTACGACAAGAGCCTCTTCCACGAAGGGCTGCTTTCAGAAGTCCTATGATTCTCCCTCAGCCATCACTCCAAAGGAGGATTAGAACTGATTCAGGGTTTGGGAGCTACTTCGGGGCTGCCTGTGGGGATTTGAGAATGTCCTCTGGGAGGCTTGCTGTGCCTGCTTTGGCAGAGGGAGATGGGTGTGTGTAGGGGAGAAGAGACAGAATTATTCTGGCCCTGTGTAATATATTGCATCCAGCTGTTCCCCTTGCTTCAGTATGTACCAGACTGTGTTGAGTAGCTCTGCTCACTAGTAAGGCCTGTGACTGTAGTAAGTCCTGGCTTCCCAGCTCCACCCAAAGATAGCTTCTCCAGTTGAAGCCTCCAGAAAATGTCAAGGCGAAAGCCTTATCCGCTCCCTGTTTTAGCATAGCTTTTGGGGACAGGGTGATGTGGAAATGCCATGCCCAGGACTGGGGCGTTTTCAGAAGCATTATGTGTGTGTGTGCAATCTTGTGAAAGGGGCTCTGAATGTTTCCTTCTGAACTAACAAACTTATATACTGAGGGATGGCAACCTGTCTGTCAGTAGCTGTGTGATGGGGCTCTCTGAGGAAGCAGTTTATATGCCAAGGAGCTGTGAGGTGTCTTAAAGAGAACATCCCTCTGTAATAGTGTATTCATCAGAGTTCAGCAGAGCACAGCTGTCAAGGTTGATCAGAGGCCAGTTGCTCTTCCTGGACTGGCGCACCAACTTAACACGCCATGGCAGCTGTTCTGGTAAGGAGAGAGGCTTGTGGCCGGCTCTGACAGTGGCACAGCCACTCAGCTGGCTGCTTTAGGCCTAGAACTCGGGGTAGTGCTGTGCTCTTCCATCAGTTCCCTCCCCTCTGCCCCCAATATTGTGGTTCTGCTGGGACTCGATGCCATTCCTTCAATGCAATAAAGCTTGTGCCATGGAAACATGCTTGTGCCCTGGGGCTGTTGTACTATCAGCCCCTTTTCAATGTTTCTTATTGTATAAGACGTTGTGTATTTCCAGTTCACTCTTGTATCACATAGAAATAAATTATTGAACCAGAAGTTGTCTGCATGCAAAAATCCAGCTGTACCTGAGCTGCTCCTATTCTGCCAGTATGGGAGAAGCCCAGTGGAAGGACAAGGTTGCTCTTGTTCGTTTGGACTAAAAACTGTACCCCAGTAGCAAAGAGAAAATGCTTGGGGGGGGGGGCGGATCTTACACAAGCCCTAATATTGGTCGCTTTGCATGCCTGTACTGGCCATGGTGATGGTTCTGGACACAAAAACCATTACTGCTGGCAGCCAGGATTAATTAGGGGGAAGATGATGCCCATATTACTTGGGATGCACTTGCCTTTATTATGTGCTGCTTAATTGTCCTGGCTTGAACTTTCTCACTGAAAATAGTTTTGGAACCGGTGCCCTGGTTGTTGGCTGCCCTGCCTTTTCCAAGTGCCATGGTGCCTCTTTCAGGCTTCATACATAATAAATCTTGTGTTCATGCATCCAGAAAGACTACCATCCTTTCCAACGGTAGTGCAGAATTTGGTGCAGACTAGAAGCAATCCTCAGCCTGTATATTTGATCAAATAAACACATCTACTGACTTAACATCTTTGAATGCAATAGACTGAGAGGCTCGCCAGTGCTGCTGGAGCGTGCTCTCCTGTTATTAGATGTAAATGCTGTCTCTTGCTTTTCAAAGTGCCCACCTCCATGGAACATGAAGAGTGCCTGGGTAGAATGCAGTGAACCTAAATAAATTAAAACAGAGTGCCTAAATACCCATTACTACGGCCTCCTTACTATTCATTGCTGCCAATCTTTATAGCCATTCAGAAAATTAGTATAGCTAGCCTGAGAGCTGGTGTAGTAGCCGAGGATGTGAGCCAAGAAGTTCCTGGATTCAGATCTTGTCCCAGTTGCAGACTTGCCAGCTGGCCTTAGGCAAGCAGCTAGATAGGCCTATGTCTGCCTTGCTGATCTACTACTATAGAAGGCTAACGCCAACCTATGCTTAGGAAGGGATTGTGAAGATCATGGAGAAGAAGACAGAAGCTGCACAGGACACCTCGAGGTTTACTTCTGAGCAAGCTTCCACAGGAGTGGCGTCATCACAAGATTGCCTTGAGCTCCATGGCCCTTGCAATACAGAGCGGTGTGCCATTCATCTATACGGGTTTATTCTCAAGTGAGGGCGCACGGGGTTGCACCTGTAACTATTGTTATTGTTATTGTAAGAGCTCCCCCATCACTCTTCAGGATAAAAGCAGAGCCAGGCGGGCGGGGAGAGGCGTTGCAGGGAGAGGGGCTGCCAGTTTACTGGGCGCGGGTCCCAGTAACGGGGGGGGCGTGTTTCTGAGCAAGGGGGCGCAGTGATAGGATCGGGCTGCGTCGCCCCTTCTGAGCTGTGGGGCGGCCGCTGAGAGGAGGATGTCGTGAGGAGCCCGGAGCTGCTGCCGCCGCTCCCCCTCCTCCCCGCCGCCCACCTCTCCCGCGCGCGCAGCCAGCCGGGCCTCGCGCTCTCTCCGCAGCCACGTCGCGGTGTTGCTATGGCTATGACCACCATTCCGGCACCAAGCGGGCGCCACGTGACGCGCCCGGCGATGGCTGCTTGGCGGGGAGCGGGGCGCTGAGCGGCGGCGGCGGCGTCAGCAGCAACCCCGCGGCACCTGGGCGCGCTTCCCCGCGCCGCCACCTCGGGCGCGCCAAAGGCCGCCTCGTCCTCCGCTCGCTCCTCCGCCTTCGCAGCCCGGGCCAAGCTTCCGATGGACGGAGTTTCCTCGCCAGCCTCGGATGCTCCGCTATGGTGGGTCCGGGGGAGAGGAGCGGGCGGGTGGCGGGCATTGCGCGGCGGGCGGGTGCGGGGCTGGCGCTGCTGCAGTTGCTGCTGCTTTTTTCTGGGTGAAATTAAAACAAGGACGAGACTGTGGTGCATTGACCGGGCCTCCTCGTCTGCATCTCCGGGCAGCCGTCGAGGCCAGCAGCTGCGGCGGCACCTTCATTGTGTGTCGCCAGCTGGCTTTGCAGCGGGGTGTTGCCTCGAAGGGTTGTTTTGAGGGGAGGCTGGGTGCGCGCGCGCGCGCGCGGTTGCGTTGTGTACACACACAGGCGTCGGCGGGGGGGGGGTCACGGTACCAAATGGGTTCCCTCATCTTTGGGGGGGCGACACACGGAGGGGCTTTTTTGCGGGGCTTTATGTAACGGCGAGCCCGTCGCGCTGCTGCCTGCGCGTCTACCTGTCAGGCGTCTCCGAATCGCGGAGGCGGGCAGGGAAAGAGCTTTCCCTTCGCCTCCCTCGGCCAAGGCGAGGCGGTCTTGGGCCGAGGCAGAACTGGGTCAAGTGAGGATGGAACTTCACTGCCCACCTTTTTTCTCATCCGGCGAAGGTGCGGATATGGACACATTTGGTCATTCCCTCTTGCGCGTCGTGTTTCAGCTCTTTCGCCCCGAGGGTGGCGGGGAAGGGCTCTGAAAAACAGGGCGGGGTGCAGCAGTGGGGTGGGGGGCTCTTTGGAGCTGGGGGGGGGGATGTGATGAAGCTCTATGGATGCGCACTCCGGGCCGGGGACGTGTTGAAGAGGAAGGGAGAAAGAAAGCCTTATTTTCCCAGGCATTGTATTTCACCCCAACTCCGCCCGCCCTTCCCCTTTGTTCCGTTTTTATCCCGGTTTCTTCAAGGGAGTGAAGGCTGCTGGGCCTCCTCTTTGATAAACAAGCCCTGGTGAATGGAGGAGGCAGCCTGCTAAGGCTGGCAGCTGCACCCAGATTTTGGGGGGGGGGAGGGAACTGGATTGATATAAAAAGCTCTCTCACCCCCCACATACCCAGGGGCAGGGAGCCATCCTGAAAGGTGATTTTCCCTCTCACTCCCCAACCCCACCCAATTGCAGTAGCTTTCTTTTCTTCTATTTCCCCCCTCCACTCCATGTTTGTTTTCCTTTTTCCTCCAGCGCAATGGCGGTGGGCTGGGGCCTTTTATCCTTATTGTACAGGTGAGGCCTGTTGAAATGTAAAGGCCCTGCTGTGCCCAAGGTCACGTAGGTAGAAGTGTCCAGATGCAATAGGGGGCAGGGCACCTGTACACTTAATGGCTTTGCAAAAAAAACAAAAACCTTTTTAACAAGCATGATTTCTCATCATGACACAGAGGTGAGGAAAGCCATGCATGCTAAAATTCCCCATTCTCAAGTGGCAGAAATATAAATTGAACCCCCCCCCCTTATAATATTCTTGTAAAGAATCCGTTAAAATGTGGACTAAACAAGGTAACTGTTAAGTGGATTTGTAGCTGGTGGACTGACCGAACCCAAAGAGTATTAATTAATGGTTCCTTGTCACAAGTGGGGTGCCGCAAGGTTGTGTCCTGGGCCTGTTGTTGTTCAACGCCTTTATACATGTCTTGGATGAAGGAATTGAGGGGATGCTCATCAAATCTGCTCATGACACCAAACTGGGAGGGGTAGCTAACACAGAAGACAGAATCAGAATTCAAAATGACTTTAACAGATTGGAGAACTGGGCACAAGCTAACAAAATGAAATTCAGTAGGGACAAATGTCAGGTTCTGCAATTAGGCAGGAAGAACCAGATGCACAAATATAGAATGGGGGACACCTGGCTTACTAGTAGTACATGTGAAAAGGTTCTAGGCGTCTTGGTGGACCACAAGTTTAACATGAGTCAACAGTGTGATGCAGCAGCAAAGAAAAGCTAATGCTATTTTAGGCGGCATCAACATAGTGTCCAGATCAAGGGAAGTAATAGTACCACTCTATTCTGCCTTGGTCAGGCCACACCTGGAATACTGTTTCCAGTTCTGGAAAGTTAAGAAGGATGTTGACATGTGTCGAGGAGGGCAACCAAGATGATCAAGGATCTGGAAACCAAGCCTGATGAGGAAAGGTTGAAGGAGCTGGGTATGCTTAGCCTGGGGGAAAAGCAGACTGAGAGGAGATATGATAGCCATCCTCAAATATCTCAAGGGCTATCACAAAGAAAATGGAGCAAGCTTGTTTTCTCCTGCTCTGGATGGTAGGACTTGAACCAATGGCTTCAAGTTACAAGATAGGAGATTCTGACTAAACATCAGGAAGAACTTTCTGAAGGTAAGAGCTGTTTGACAGTGGAACGGTCTCCCTTGGCAGGTTGTGGGCTCTCCTTCTTTGAAGGCTTTTAAGCAGAGGTTGGATGGCCATATGTCCTGGATGCTTTATCTGAGATTCCTGCATTGCAGGGGGTTGGACTAGATGACCCTTGGGTCCTTTCCAACTCTATGATTCTAAGATTGGGTCCTTTGCTACTGGACTGCCCTCACTGGACTGTCCCATATTTGCTGGATTAAAGGCTACCTGTGATGTTGCTGTTCACAAAGGGTAAATGCCTTGGCCTCCATACTGATGGTACCAGAAAATAGACATGGAAGATCACCCCACCCCAACTGTTCCCCTGTGATCTTTCAAGGCATATCCAGTATTCCCAAATCCTGTGGTGGTGTTTTCCCCCTACTAAAGAACCAATAATGACTCAGTGAAGCTGTTAGGATTGAGTTAGTAGTGTTTCCTGTATGGTGCCTGGCCTGTGGTGATGGAAAACTGTGTGCTTGGTTGGTTGGTTGGTTGGTTGGTTGGTTGTTGTCGTCATAGTAGAGTTCTCAACTGTTTAGTTGTAGAGTTGAACTCATTCTGAGCTGGGTTTGTTTCTTCAAGATCCTTCAAACCACAAGTGACTGCATAGGCCTACTTGATTTTTGTGTGATCTCGGTGGGTTTTTGTTTTGTTTCCTCAGCTCTAGTGTATTTGGAAAGGGTGGCGTGGTGATCCCTAGGGACCTTGCAGCAGGAAGAGAGTTGGCTCACCATCTCTTGCCCTCATTCCTTCTTGTTTCCCCTTCCCCAATTTGGTCCAGGCAAAAGCTCCATAAAGACTTCCAGGACAAGGAAGCTTTGCAGCGCCTGGGATTTAGGAACATAGGAAGCTGCCTTATAAGTCAGACCATTGGCTGGAACCACCAGCCTAGCTCAGTATTGTTGACACTACAGGCAGGATTTCAGGAGAGTCTCCCAAACACGAGGGGTGGAACCTGGAGCCTTTTTCAGGCAAGGCATGTGCTCCGCCACTGAGCTAGAGCCCTCTACAATAAAACTTACTAATTACTTCAGATATTTATAGCCTGCTCTTCATGCCTACAAAGGGATCCAAGAGCGAGTTACAACATACATCCATGAAAACACCCCCCTTACTTAGGTAGACAGCACTGCAAGTGAGATTTGTACCTGGTCTACGCCCAGAACTGGAAGGAAATCCAGGTGAGTCGAGCTTGCTACATAGGCAGTTGTTGCAGATTTGTTCAAGCTTTCACAACATAGGTAGAATGGGGAATGAGGATCTTTTTCTCACAAACCAACTAATGTTCCTGCAAGATTGGCTTTGGAAATGGTGAAGTAAGGCTCTCTTCCAGGCAAAGAAACTTTTGATGAATTGCAGCACCCCCACACACGATGCCACCAAAAGCATTTTCCAGCCATGTCTGAGGTCATCCAAGAGTTGCACTAGGAAGAGCTCCAGTCAGGATGTCAGTAGACCTCTTCCTCTTCCAGGTCTGCGCTGGGTATTCTACATAGCTCCCAGCAACTCTGTACAGTGATATGACCCTGCCATCACCCTTGGGGATCGGTTTTCAGCTCTGTGGTGCGAATGGGGATCTCCTAACAACTCGCAGTACCCTTAGCAAACTGAAGGATACCTTGGGGGAAGCCATTAGGGGCATCTTACCCATAGAGGCTAGTGGTGCGGGGCACCAGGGCGCCAGGTTCTGGAGGGCACCAGGCAAGAGGCAGCATTTGGACGCAGCATCTCCCAGCATCAGCTCACCCCCTCGCCTGCCTCCGCCATGCCACACCAAAGCAGCGCTGTGCCCAGAGCCTCCGTCTGCCGTGGCCACCGTGGCACAAAGCGGCCAGCTGAGCCAGGAGGCACAGTTTCCAGCCTCTGCCTCTTCCTCGTGGGAGGAGCCACTCTCCAGCCACTGCCCGCCTCCTCCGGCCCCACCGGCAGCACCATCCTTCCTAAAAAACTCTTGGAATGGGGGGGGGGGCTACCGGCACCGGAGGGCCAGATATGCTTAAGACGGCCCTGGAAGCCATGACTGTTTAAAGTGGAGCGATACTGATTTAAATGTATAGTGCAGATGAGGCAATAATAATGCAGTAGAATGGGGCAGTACTGATGTAATTGGGAGAAGGCTCTTAAGTGATTATTTTAATGGTCTCTGGTAGCAGAACAGGCAAGGATGCCTTTGAATGAGCATTCAAAACCAGCTTCTGGGCTACAGATAGTTCTAATCTAACCACTAGCCCATCTTAAGCTTTGTTCTTTGGGTGTGTTAGGAAGAGCTGTGGCCAGTACATGATGGTAAGGGCAAGTTCTCCACAACACACACACACACACACACACACACAGTGGCACCTTTATTCCTTATTGTAATGCTTTTTTTGCATTTGCAGTTTAAAATGGTGTCACTGGCTCATTTAATATCACACAGAAGTCAGAATATATATCTTGTAGTGAAATAAGAATAAAACTTGCATAAATTCTAAATTTGGACTCGTGCTCTGAAGACAAGAACTTCTTCATCCCAAAAGGCTCAGTGAAACAATCCTTTATTAGGCCGAATTTTACAAATCACTAAAGCTGCAATCTTGTACACACAAGCAACTAACTCTCATTGAACTTCATAAGCACTGTAAGGCTGCAATCCTGTAACCCTCTTAGTTGAGGGTGTTACCCCTTTAAACTCTCTGGTAGACAAAGACAGGATTGCACTTCAAGTGCAGAGGCAGATGCTGATCTGCCCTAATCCTTTCCAGCGCAATCCTGTGCATGGCGGAGTTCTGCGTGGTTTACTTCCAGGTAAGTGTACCTAGGATTGCGCCCAAAAGCAAAATGGAAATGCCCGGGTAATGTGAGGCAAAACGGCAATCTTAAAACTCACCAGGTAGTGAGACACATTGAACTCAGGAGGATTTGCTTCTTGGCAGCAAACGGGCAAAACGAAAAGGTGTTGGGGGCTATTGAAGGTGAAGGCCTTGTCTCAGGATCGAGGAAGCGCTTGCCCAGGCGCGCTGCGCTCGGGCGCAAGAAGAGAAGCTCGTCCGCGGCAGCTAAAAATATCGCGCAATTTCCCTCTCGGCGCAGCCGCGACCTAACCCGCCCCCTTCTTTTCCTTTGCAGTTTCTGATTCGCAGCTCAGCTGAACTCCCACATCCGGCTGGTCCTCGCGCTCAGCCTCTCCCATGGGCTCGCCAGGTACGGTGCTGCGATCTCCGGCGCGGGGGAAGGAAACCTCTCTTTCTCTTTCTCTCCCTCTCTCTCTCTCTCCCTCTCCCTCTCTCCTGTGCTCTTGGGGTTCTTTTGTGTCCCAGGGACGTGAATTCCACATCCTCCCATTTCTATGGCTCTGGAGATTAGCTCCAAAGGCCCCTTGACTCTGCCATTGACGCCTCGACGCAAAAGCACCCCTCTTCTTTCTGGGTAACTCCGGAGAAGGGACCAAATCAATTGCCGCTTAGCGTCAGGGCAAAGGTGATGGTGTCCTCTCTTTGGGGTGCTATGAGCCTAATCCTCTGCATGCCAGATTAGGAAGTGTTCTTTTCCACCCAGAGAGAAGGCCCCCCCCCCGAATTAACAAAGGAAAGCAGCAGGTAAGTTGCATGTGTGTCCAAGGGGTAAAACTGGCAGGAGTGGCATTCCAGAATCCCTTAGTTAGGACTAATGGAACTTTCACGAAATAGTGAGCAAGTTTTTGAGGCCACTAGAATAATTCATTGGGCTGAACGTTAAGCAAAGGGGTAGGGGTAGGGGTTGGGTGGTGGGGAAACTGGCTTGGTTTTGGAGTAATAATGGTTGCATTGGTCAAAATTTGATTTTTGGTTGTATAGTCTTGGAGTGTATAGTACATGGGTATGAAGATTGCCTGAACATCAAAATTTAACACTATACCACTGCTGCGTGGTTCTGAGAACATTTGTGTGTGTGCGAGAGAGAAAGAGAGAGAGAGAGAGAGAAGGCAACAGGCAGACTTGCTATTTTCCCTCTAAACTTTGGGAAGGTAACTGTGCGCATCTCCCATGTGGCACATCCCCCCCCCCGCGCTTTTAGAGAGCAATGTGCTCTTCTTCATATCTCAGACATTGCTACAAGAGTTGGCAACCTGTATCCCTCCAGATGCCATTGGACTCCCAACTCCCACCAGCCCCATCCAATACGGTCAATGGTCAGGGTTGATGGGAAATGGAGACCAGTAACATCTGGAGGGCCACGACCAGTGGCCCATCTCTAACCTCCTGGTCATGCCAAAGAGGTGTACTGTATCTTGAGTCTAGCTGGATGAAGGTGGCTGATTATTCTAACACAGCCTTTGCCAGCCTTGTGCCCTGCAGATGTTTTGGACTGTAACTTCCACCAATTGCTGCTGAATGTGCTGGCTGGGGGCTGGTGGAAGTTGTAGTCTAAAACATCTGCAGGGCACAAGGCTTGCAAAGTCTGCTTGAACAGGTCAATTTATTGTGAGTGTGTATTTGTCTAGGAACAAGAGTTGAGTTCTGCTGTTGGTTTCCGTCTGCCTATGAACTGTTTTTAATGCCCAGTTTTGAGAGTGTGGGGTGGTGATGGCGATTTATAAAAATGTTTGCTTGGAGGTATTAAAATGAAAACTCCAAAGTGCAGAAAAAAATGGGGCGGTGGAGCAGAACGTATAACTAAAATTAATGCATTGATTCATTTTAAATGTAAAGTCCAGATGCAGTGACCACCAACTGGATAGGGGCCACTATGTAGAAAGAAGACCGCTGCAAATCATAGACACTGGTCATAATGTTTCACACTTGTCACAATTCTGTTGCAGTTTCACCAGAGTTTTGTTAAATCCTTGCTTTAATGACTGCCTTGCCAGCTGATTATTACTCTCCATGTATTTTACATGGCATTCTTAACTGTATGTTATTCTGAGAATTTCTATGCCGCTCTTCAGAAAAGCAGGGGGGAACACCATCAACCTCGGGGTGGCATACAATAAAATCACAGGGTCCTTTATCCCATTCTTCCTGAAAACAGCTATCTGTAATTGAGCATTTATTCACTTAAAAAAAAAAAGGTGAGGAAATGGACGAGGGTAATCCTAATTCAGGGGTCAGTAAACGTTTTCAGCAGGGGGGCGGTCCACTGTCCCTCAGACCTTGGGGGGGGGCGGACTATATTTTTTTGGGGGGAAATAAACGAATCCCTATGCCCCTTAAATAACCAAGAGATGCATTTCAAATAAAAGGACACATTCTACTCATGTAAAAACACGCTGATTCCCAAACCGTCCAGATTGAGAAAGTGATTGGGCCGGATCCGGCCCCTGGGCTTTAGTTTGCCTACCCATGTCCTAATTGAACACAGCCTTAACAAGGCTAGGATTGGACTCACTCTGAAAGGGAAGGGAATTCTCAGTGGTACAGTTAAATCATTTCAGACTCCGGGCTTGTAGCCCCCAGTCTGGGTTTAATGATCTGGAGGAGAGGGGATGGTAAGGTGTATTACTTACATTTTGAAGTGAATTCAGTAAGCAAACCCTCTGCATTGGGGGGGGGGGTGGCCTTCCTACCTGTTCTCCTGAGTGGAGCCCTGGTCTTCTGCCCAGTGGCCTTGCCTCGAGGGCACCACTTGCCACTGCCAAAGACACACCCAGTGAACTTGTCTCCGATTCTGGAGATTGTTAGACTCCCAGGCACCAAAATTCCATTGTAACCCCATCAGGGCCAGGAAGAGTAGGGAATGCCTAGGGCAAATGGCAGTGGAGGCAGATTTAGCAAGGGCCACTTCTCTGCTATTCAGCTTTGACTGTGTTAGGTAATTCAGGGGCAGGCTCCACCATGCATGGCTTCTGTGCTTGGAACAGAGGTCCTGGGCCAAGGGACTACAGTACATAAGATGAGCCTGCCTAGATCAGATTGATGTGGTCTAGCATTTGGCTCTCACAGTAGCCAACCAAATACCTATGGGAAGCCTGCAAGCAGGATAGCACACTTTCCACACATCATAACAGGAACAGCTTCAGGGGCAGCAGTTTTATTTTGCTTCTTATATTCTGGGAAATGACAAATTCAATGTCCTCTGGCCACTTACCTCCTTCCTCCAGCATGCATAGTAGGTATTTGATGGCTGCCTAATTTTAGTTAAGTTTTGTCTATTATTCAGGGTCATTCTCTTTCATACTTGCGGCTGTTATTTATTAATTTGTGGATCACCTTCCACATGCATTTCTCAAGGCACCACAACACAAAAAGAACAGAGTGTAGGTTTCAAAACATCACAGAATGAACATTTAGGCAGAAGCCTTTTTGTTTAGCTTGTTGAAACAAAAATAGTTTCAATTTTTCCCAGAAAGTACAGCTAGTGGGCACCTGTTGTGTCTTGACTGGAATACTTTCCCACAGAACAGAGGCAGCCACACTAGTGGTAACTCTTCTGAGTTCCATTGGAGCAGGCTTCTGATATCTGATGTGGGGAGCTTGAAGGAAAAACTCCCCTGTGGAACTCTGACTTACTGGGAATGTAAGAGATAAGGCAGTCTCTCGAGTAACCGGGTTGATCTGGATGAAACAATAAAGCTGCCTCTGTCTTATCACATACTAAGGGCAGTTATGTCTAAGATGCCTGGCTACCCCAGGGTGCCCTGTGAGAATTGTGCTGGAGAAATCAGTGAAAGACATCAAAACAACAATTAAAAACAACAAATTATGCTGACATTATAGAAAGATAGGGAACAACTCCACAATGTCAAACATTTAAAAAGCAGCATTTTATAGACTTGAAAAAGCAAACTTTTTGCAGGTGTTCTTTCAGTGATAACTTAATAAATAAATAAATAAATAAATGCAACCATTACCCCATTTCCAGATGTTTCAAAAACAGTTTATAAGAGAACAAGCTGAACTTTTTGAAGATGTCTTTTGAATAAATATGCTTGGGGTTGGAATATACTTTGGCTATTAAGAGCTGGGTATATTCCACCTCCTCTGTCCTGTTAGGCTGTCTCTCTGGATTCCTCTCCAAGATGATGTCTCTCAAAAGGCTTTGAAATCTTTTTTACTAATCTTTTATTCCTCATGGATTGCTGGTGGGTTCTAATTACCCAGTAATGCTCTGCTTACGCTTGCCAAATGCCCCTTAAAGGAGCTTGGGAGTTGATAGTACAGATTTATTTTGAAAGGCTTGTTGGCCATTTCAGAACAAGATCATAATGGATGTCCTTTATTTCAAAACCCTGCAGTCTTTATAGTTTAATAGTTGAATGCATGGGACAATGTCCACTTGCACAGTGGGGTACTCCCCCCCCCACCTCCGCACCACCAAAATGTGCTCTGGAGGGTTGGGGGAACCCCTAGAACAGGTTTCGGCAGTGCACTTGGGAAGGAGAGAGGGGGCAGAGTCCTGTTGCACAAGTGGCTCTCGTTCCATGCATGCATACCCCACTCATGCATTCCACCCTTTGTGCTAAAGTCAGGGGGAAAGCCATGCCTTATTGTGCAGCTGATGTTTTAAACATTTGACTGCTTTCCACACCAATTGACTAGAAGGAAGTTGCAGTGTGGGAACGGCTGGTCACATGCCACAAAGTGGAAGTGCTCTGTGCATGACTCAGTATCCAGGGAAGACCCACAGCTTTGCATGGGGAAGGCATCCTATTCGATCCCTCCTGGCATTTCCACTTAAAATATACCCTGGGAGCAGACAGGCCTCTGTTTAAGACCCTGTAGAGCTGTTTGCCAGCCAGGCGGTGCAAGGCCAGATGGCAAAGAGTGTGACCTTGTGAAAGGCAGCTCCCTGTGCTTGTTATGTCTCTTACCCTGCATCTTCATGGACTCAGAGAAATCAGGGTGGGGGGTGATAGGAAGCACAGCAACACTGTGCAGCTGTAGGCTGGTCTTGAAACAAACAAAATCCAGGCAGTCCACTATAGCTGTAACCACTTAAATCAGGGATGGGGAGCCTGCACGCCTCAGACATTACTGGACTCCCAAATCCCATCATCCCTGACCACTGGCCATGCTGGCTAGGAATGATGCAAGCTGAAGCCCAACAAGAACGTGTGTAGGTTGACCCCCCCGCCCCATGGGGCTAAGTCTTCTGTCAGGGCAGAACTGCACATGATGCACACATACATCCCCTTCCTCTCCCCACCCGCTTCATAATAGTAAAACGAGCTGTTAAAATCCTGGGTTCCCCCAACCTAGTTAGATTTCTGATTATTCAAACATTCTGGGAGTGCTTGACACAGGGTTGTATTAAGATGGGATTAGGTAGTACGGATGTGTTGAATCAGAACAAAGACGAAGGGATTTTGAATATCTGGGGGTCTGCTAATGGGTTTCTAGTATATGTCATGCTCAGCAAAACCCAAAAAACTTTTATCAGAGCAGACCAATAACAGCCTTCAAGTCCTGACCAGCTTTGTTCTGATGATGAGAAGGGCTGAATGTGAGTGTCTGGTTGTCTTTAATCCTGCCTGGAGCCACTTTCTGCAGCTCTGATGACTCTCTTCTTCCTTTCTCTCTCTCTCTCTTCAGTATCATTTGTTTTATCCAGGATGGCCGCTTGCGGAGGCACCACCAAGAACAGGCTCACGGTAAATAAACACGTTTGGGACTTCTTGACCAAGGAAAGCCCAGCCAAGCTGGTTAAGCTGAAGGAGGAGAACAAGGTCGGCATCTTGATCGATGGCGAGACCTCCGAGATCTACGTGCTGCAGATCACACTGCCGGCCCACGGGCCGAGCAACGGCCTCTACCTGGCCCGCAAAGCCCTCAAAGCCCTGCTCAAGGAGACGGAGAAGGAGCTGAAGAAGGCCCAGCGCCAGAGCGAGCTGATGGGCTGCATGGCCTTAATGGAGAAGAGCCGAGAGCACGGCGCTGTGGAGCTCCACCGCCGAGGGGCTGCGTTGATATCCAGAGGGCAGCAGACCTCCGGGTCCAGAGTGGTCAGCGGCAGCGGAGGTGTGGCCAGCTGCTCGCGGGGAGGGGAGGAGGAACAGGACAGCCAGTGCCCCATCTGTTTGGGGGAGATCCAGAACATTAAGACTCTGGAGAAGTGCAAGCACTCCTTCTGCGAGGACTGCATCACCCGGGCCTTGCAAGTCAAGAAGGCCTGCCCTATGTGTGGGCGTTTCTATGGGCAACTGGTGGGCAACCAGCCGGAGAACGGGCGCATGCTGGTCTCCAAGGACTCAAGCCTGCTCCTCCCTGGCTATGAGAAATATGGCACCATCATCATTCAGTATGTCTTCCCACCTGGCATACAAGGAGTAAGTAGGGTTGATCTCTCTACCTGTATTCATGGCTGTTGTTGTGAGGGTCAGGGAAGTGTTGTCAAGGGGCGCATTCACTGCACTGAGACACATTGTGGCACATGCAGTGGAGGAGACGGCACCTAGTGTCAGGGCAAGGGGCATGTTTTGTCCCCCCCACAGCGGTACCCCCACATACACTGTTTATATATATATATCCTCATAAGTGAGTTGACTTTTGTGGGTCATGCTAAAAGGGGTTTCTGAGAAGCACCATTGGGATGGGAATCTGTTCCTGGTTGCCCCCTTGTTACTCGGAAGAAGGCAGCTTTGCCCCCCCCCCCCCAGCAATATTGTTTGCAGCCTTACTTTGCTCTATAGAACTTGATGGCAATTGGCAATCTGCTTCTGTCTGAAGCTGCCCCCCATCCCACACGCTTAATATTTCTTGACTGCAGTCCTGTGCACAGTCACATGGGAATGAGCCCTGCTAAATTCTGTGTAAACTTGCATAGGATTAGTCACCTATTATCATTGTCTGAGTGGGAGAGCAAGGCCAAACTCACTGGCTCTCTCGTCCGGTGTTGTGTTGGCTGCCAGCCCAGCCTCCCTGCTGTCCTCGTATTGTGTCTGAAGTGGGGAGCCTGCTGCATTCGCGTGGGCACAATTTAAGCCCCTGATTGCTCAGACTTCTAAATCCCACAAGGGCACGCAGAGCAGGCTTTCTGCTTCTGATTTCCCTAATCAATGCGTGAATTGTGACAGGGGCGTCATCCGCACTCTACATTTCAAGCAGTGTCATGCCACTTTCAACAGTCATGGCTTCCTGCAAAGACTTCTGGGAGCTGTCGTTTGTTAAGGGTGCTGAGACCAGTATTCCCCTCAGGGAGCTAAAATCTCCACAGAGTTCCCTCTTCAAGTGTTTGTTAAGCCACTCTGGAAATTGTAGCTCAGTGAAGGGGATAGGGGTCGCCTAACAAACTACAGTTCCCAGGATACTTTAGGGGAACCCATAACTGTTTAAAGTGACATGATTCTGCTTTAATTGTATAGTTCAAGTGGGGCCAGAGTGGGAACCGCCAGCAAGCACAGCCTTGGGGACAATTGTAGGTGCTACTAACATGCAAAAAGGGCTATAGTGACAGGATTCCCTCTTCCTGGTGACTCCTAGTTCTGTGGGAGCTGGAGTGATAGGAAAATTCAGGGTCTAGAGACACCATGAGGATTTGAGAGGAGTCTTGAAGCTGGACATTGGAAGGGGATGGGGAGTTTGTTCAGTTTCTGTATTGCCAGGGGTAGGGAATCTGTGGCTCACCATCATGCCTGACTGTTGGCCATGCTGCCTGGGCTTGGTGGGAATCAAACGATGTTTGAAGGGCCACAGTTTTGTCCTGGGAGGTGGGGCTCAGTTGTGAAGAAAAACCTCTGAGTGGGTTGCATGTAGATTGAAGGTGAATGGTGTTTTCTCCTTCCTGGAGGGGAGCTGAGAACATAGGGTCCAGCAGTGTTTCCCAACCAGGGGCCCCAGGTGAAAATATTGTAAAGGGAGGGCCATTGCACAAGACTAGGGGGCTACAGAGGGAAGTGAAGAAAAGAGAGAAGTGACTGAGAAAAGAAAAAAGAAAGCAGAGAAGTAGAGTGAAGAGAGAAGTGACCGTGCTTCCCAGTGGATGGATTGCCAAAGTAAGTGCATGTGGCGATCCAGCCAGCCAAAGTAACTTTCAGTCAAGAAAAACACAATTTTGGGATAAAGAGTACAATATTTAAAAAGTTTCCACAGCTTTGGGATAAAGCAAAATGGTTTTTCTTTTTTCTTAAAAAAAATTAACCACGCAAATATTTTATTATTAAAATAATTCAACATTAATACATACATATTACAAATATACAAACATACATTTCATACAATCCTTAAAAATATTCATACATACCCACACTCAATCCCACAGATACTTCCTTTTCCAAAATGGTTTTTCATGGCATTTCCTACTTTGTATTTGGTAGAATCTGGTGTGTGGAATTTCATGAGTCTGCCCGAGGACATGTCTATAAACCTTAAAATTTTATATTTTATTGAGCTTTCACAGTGTCTTCTCTTCAGGTTCCCAGTGTGCAAATGGAAGCTCTGTTATTAGCAGCTGTTTTGTTTGCTACTGGAATAAAAATGCTTGTTGCAGTCAGTGGAGGATAATATAATAAAGTCCCAGAGTTGGTCAGGTGATTTTGGACTATGGACTTAATGGTCACACCATCCACAGAGTGGAGCCTCTTTTAGATGGTAGTGTGTGTTTATTCACTTGTTCCCAAATGTGACTGCTGCATTTGTGGGTCTTCCTGCTGGCTCTGCTAAGTGGCTCCCTGCCCTGCTGGCACCAATATAAAGTCATTTTTAATGGTATATGTTCAAGGTATAGTTTTTCCCCTTGCATTATTTCTGTTGATCCCAATGAACTCTCTTGATGGTATGTAGAATGCAAATGTGCATTCATTGAACTTTGGAAAATGTGCCAAGTAGTGTTTTTCTATTGCCACCCAATTAATTGTTGTACATTGCATTTATATTCCACCCTTCCTCAAAGGGACTTATATCCGCACAACAGCCCTGTGAGGTAGGAGTGGGCCTGAGAGATGGTGACGGGTAAAGAGTCTCCTCTCAGTGGGCTGCATGGCTAAGGGGAGGAGTCGGAGACCAAAGCTGGAGGTTCAGTCTGCCATATCCTCCTCGCTCTCATTCTGTGTGACTGTTCAGCTGCCCTGATCTTAATTACATGCACCTGGTCCCATGCACATCCCGATGCATCCATGGAGTGCTGCATTGTAGCAGAGAATGAAATCCTGCTTTGAAAGTGATAAATAGCCCATGTTTTGGTCTGCCCTCTTACTCCCCAAAAAATCTGGTAGAAGATTTAAAATGGCAGCTGAGGTGTGTCATTTTCCCTCCTGCTGCTGCCTTCAGGAATCCCGAAAATCTTTCTGCAGAGGACCAAGAGGCCTCAGTGGAAGCAGGGTGATCTAAACCATGGTCAGCAGGCTCAGGATTAGAGCAGGCCCTTGTCCCTGGCTTCCCAACCCTTCCAGTTCACCAACCTTCTTAGGTTAACAATGGATTCTCCTTGCCTTGCCTGGCTCACCTTTTGCAGGTGGAGCACCCCAACCCTGGCGTCCGCTACCCAGGCACCACTCGTGTGGCCTACCTGCCCGACTGCCCCGAAGGCAACAAGGTGCTGGCGCTGTTCCGCAAGGCCTTTGACCAACGCCTCACTTTCACCATCGGCACCTCCATGACCACAGGCCGAGCCAACGTCATCACCTGGAATGACATCCATCACAAAACCAACTGCACCGGTGGACCGCAGCTGTAAGGACCTGTCCTGGAGTAGTGGGGTGGGAGAGAGGGAGAGGGAGGGGAGATAAGTATGGTGGCATTGAAGGTTGGGTCACCAAGGGTAGGTGAGTACTTTAGAGGCTGCTTGGAAAAGGGTTCGGGTTCTCAGCAAGCTACTCCAAGAACCAGAACCGTGGGGTTTAAGAGACATTACAGAGTCCTCAGGAAGCTGGCATCAATAACCAAGAGCTTTCTCTGGCTCCATTAACATTCATCTTCTGTCACACGACCACTCTGGGACCCTTTTGCTCAAGGTCCAGGTGCGTAGTTGGTTTTCCTGAACCCCAGGGAAAGACGGGTGGGAGGTTGCTCAGGAGGCTGAGTTTTTGCCCCTGATATGCTAGTTTTCTCTGGGCAGTGAGTCCTCTCCACCCCCTCCCCCTCCCCACAGTTCCCCATGCTCAGTCAGAAGTGGGAAATCTGGAAAATCACTGACCTAAGTGGTAAAACTCAGCTAAATTGCCAGGGCCTTGAAATAAGTTTATGACATTTGATCTCCGTTTCCCACCAGGTTTGGCTACCCTGATCCTACATACCTTGCTCGGGTGCAAGAGGAACTGCGGGCCAAGGGCATCACCAATGACTGATCTTGCTCCCGGCCACTGTGTCTCCAGGAATGGTGTGTTGTTTCTGCCTGGTCCAGCAATTGTGGAGAAAGCGTCCTCATCTCTCGGAGCAAACCGTCTCACAGTGTGATCTTGACCCAGGATGCAAAGTGCTGGGCATTCTGAGATGACATTTTGAATGGAATTTCTTGCTGGAAGGAGTCGGGGACAGAGGCATGGGGAAGAAGGCTGTGTTAGAGACAGGCATTTGAATTGGCTGGGTTAGAAAGTTCAAGTCAATCTGCACATTACACAGAATGAATGAGTTGGTAGAGCCCTGGACTGTACCACTTCAAAATGCTTGCAGGGAGAGGTTTTGTTTTTATTTGATGACAATATGTTGTGTGGGTTTAAATAACATTAATAATAACAAACTCCATACCCAGGCATGTAATAAACAAGCATGTCAGGAAGAGAGCTACAGCAAATCTTTCCCCCTGATGTGCTAGACTGCTGCATTTATTTGTTTAGAAGAATTTATACTGCTTAATCAAAACTCTCCTAAGTGGTGTACACAAACAGTGTGAAAAAATTACCAGTGATATACAGATAAAATTAGCATAAATTTAAAAACAAATACAACTAAATTATATGTTGGGATAGGCTTGCTGCTTTTAAAAGGTGTTTAAAACTGTGTAATGATGGTACTTGCCTAACATTAATACAAGCAGGTTTGTTGGTTGTCTTACATGGGAGAGCATTCACAAATAAGATCCCCACTGGCACCTGCAACCTGTAGTAACACAGTCCAGAATTCTACCACTGCATCTTGCATCATAGTAATTTCATACCTTGGACCAAAATAGATCTGATGAAGGGCCCATAATGTTTTAGGTTTGCTCCTGTGTTTGGACCATTCGCATTTCAAGGGGGTTTGTTTGTTTGTTTGTTTGTTTGTTTACTTACATCAAAGAGAGCATGCTGATGAGAAGAGCCAAGCCTTTCCTGCCTCATGCTTCAGGCATTTTTTACTTCAGCCAGGGTTGATTCTGGTAATAACAGCCAGGCTGGAAAAAGAACTTCAGGGAGCTTAGCCACAGATCACAGTAGGGTTCTGCCATGGGGGGGGGGACTGCCCCCCATCAAGTAAATAAATAAAAATACTTAACTAGCTGACCAGTTGTGCCACAGATAGCTCGGTTCTGCCCTCCCCCCCCCCAACATAAATCCTGGCTACACACACAGGTTCTGCTCTGCACACCATCTGTGTGTCCCTGTTGATGTTAAAATTAGACCTCTGCAGCCCTCTTTCTATCATGTTGGCCTTTAGTAGGTTTGGGAGGAAAACTCCCAAACTGCTGGTGTGAGGAAGGCACACCCATGAAAATTAGAGTGAGCTGAGAGCAGTATAGCCAGAGAAAGCAAGGAGAGGAACACAGTGTGTATATCTTTTTGAGAAAAATCAGTGGCTTACCCAGAGTGTCCATGGCAGATGTTGGATTTTAAATCCAGATCTCCCACCTGTGAGGACATTGTTATATCCACTAGATCACACTGGATCTCATGTTCCTACTATGGGCAAGGGGTAGGGTCCTGTTCTTCCCATGAGGATGCCAAAATAAGGCCAAAATCCTCTCTGCACCTTCATTCCATTCCTTCTGTGCCCTCTAGCTCGCTCGCAGAACTTTTAACACTTTTGGGACCGCCTATTAGAATAAAATTAAACAAAATGCTCTTGTAGAATTTGTATCATTTGGGCGCAGAATGTATAGTCCCTGGGGTTTGGCTTGGAGTGAGTGGGAAGCAGAATTAGCATGGATTTGTTTTGGGTAACTGATCAAAGCTGGAGAAAGAGGCCTATGTGCTGGGACCTTTCATACACAGCCTCTTGTTCCTTTCAAACCCCTCGCTAGTCAGCGAGCGGCTCTGGCATCTTGGCACCCCACCCACCCACCCACCATTCCTTGTGCTGCTATCTCCAGGATCGGCATCAACCCCAACTTGGTGGAACTTTCTGGAAACATTGGGACTGTCCTTTCATGTCGACGTAGAAAGCAGCAGCTCCTCGACTCTGGGCACAGGCGACATGCCCACCGGCCCTGTGGAGCGGATGGGTGGCAACGTTCGTGGACCATGCCTTGTGTGTATATATCTATACATATATACCTTCTGTGCTGGCATATCAGCTGTTGTGTAATTATTCCAACCAAGTCCTGTTTGGGACAAATCGTGTCGTTTGGGACTTGGCCAGGCCTGCTGACCCTCGTTGGCTGGCCTGTACGCTCTGGACTTTGGCGCCTACCTGTTGTTGAGTGTTTGTGGGAGGGTGGGGGACATCTCTTGGCTAAAGGTGAGTCTGTCGCCTCTGGCAGAGACAAATTCCAAGACTGTCTCCTACGGGTGAGAGCTCCCCTCAGATGCGCAGTTTGGACAGTGGGGCTTTCTTTGCTGTTTTAAAGAGTTACCTGAAAATACGACACTTGTTCTCTTGATCTTTTCTGAAATTATGTGTTGCGGTTGTGCTTGTGTTTATTATTATTTTGATAAGGGGGTGGCATTTCCCCCCTTCAGCCTCGCTAATAAGTCTGCAAGGACCCACACTGCTTCTTACCCTGCCTACCTACACTTCCTTATTATTTAATTACTGCCCTTCACCACAGTGACTTAGATTTTCAAACAATGTAATTACAGTCTGATAGACATAACAGGGAGGGGAGATGGGGAAGGGCAGTTCCAGGTATCAATTCTTGAATAACATTGCATTGATAGAACAGTCACAGAGGGAGGCAGTTCTGGGAGGGACCCAAACTACAGTCCTAAGTAAGCTGATGGAGAATGGGCCTTGCCTATTGCCTCTCATATCTGATATAGCAGCAGCTTTTAAGCAAGAACTGGTTCTTTCTCAGTTTTCAAAACGTTCCTTGCTTGTTCAGCTGGAGACAATTCTTACTATTGGTGACCATGTGAGTGGCTGTATACAAGCCAGCTTTTAGATTTGTTTCCAAAATCAAGATCTCAACCACAGAATTGTTGAAGGGGGGGATGTTGCAAGGAAATTTAATTTTTCAATATTTTTTTTAAAAAAACATTTCAAAATCAGGTATTTCTCACCTAAAATTTTCTTTTTCCTTCAGTATCGCAGCACCTTACATGTTATCAGCTCTTGGGGCGGGGGGAAGTATCTTAACAGTGTGGTGTAGTGGTTAAGAGTGGTAGACTTGTAATCTGGGGAACCGGGTTCCCGTCTCCGCTCCTCCACATGCAGCTGCTGGGTGACCTTGGGCCAGTCACACTTCTCTGAAGTCTCTCAGCCCCACACACCTCACAGAGTGTTTGTTGTGGGGGAGGAAGGGAAAGGAGAATGTTAGCCGCTTTGAGACTCCTTCGGGTAGTGATAAAGCGGGATATAAAATCCAAACTCCTCCTCCTCTTCTTCACAACATAGCATTCCTGTGAATGCTTAAAACAGAGACATGGCACCTCCAGAAGTTGCTGGGCTCTTGACACCCATCATCTCTAACCATTCGACATGCTGGTTGGGCTGATGGCAGCTGGAGTCCATCACCATCTGGAGGGCCATAGGTTGCCCAGCCCTGATTTAAAGCCTCGTTGAAAAGGATTAAACATGACACCAGATCAAACTACGTATCTCATGCAAGGGAGGGAGCAGGAAGCAAAAAATGGAAGCAATTTTTAATAAAAGAATTGTTGGTGGAGGAGGGGAGGCTTTGTGTGAATAGCTTATTGCCAGATGAAAACCTTCAAAAATCCTTCATATTCTGTAAAGCTGGTTGTAGGGCATTTTAAAAAAACAGCAAAGCAAGACTTTAAAGACCTAGCTGTTTGGATATGAGGCACAATGTTGTTTCTTTTATTGCACATGGAATATATTTGGCACAATTTGGATCCCTGCCAGTATCTGCTTCTTGCCTTAAAAAAACAGTAACTAAAAACTCTAGCTCCTGGGATAAGTTTCAGCATATTGTCTGCACTCCCCGCCCCTTTCTGGCTTGTTGCTGAATGTGCACTCAGATGGCCTGTGAAATTCCTATGTGGCCTGCAAAGCTTTGTTGTGTTAAGTTTCTGTTAATTAACCACTGTTTCTAAACCACTGAGCCTCTTGGGCTTGCTGATTGGAAGGTTGGAATCTGCTCCATGGGGTGAGCTCCCTTTGCTCAGTCCCAGCTTCTGCTAACCTTCAAAAGCACACCAGTGCAGTTAGATAGATAGGTACCACTGCGGCGGGAAGGTAAATGGCATTCCCATGCACTCTGGCTTTTGTTACCGTGTTCCATTGCACCAGAACCAGTTTAGTCATGCTGGCCACATGACCTGGAAAGCTGTCTGTGGACAAATGTCGGTTCCCTCAGCCTGAAAAGCGAGATGAACACTGCACCCCATAGTCGCCTTTGACTGGACTTAACCATCCAGGGGTCCTTTACCTTTTACCTTGCATGTTCCTCAGGTGCCAGGGTGACCTGTCGAATTCCACACAGCTCAAGATAGCTGTGCCATGATCTCCCTAGCTTACTCCCAGGTAAGTGTGAACAGGATTGCAGCCTTGGCCTATCACGCTGTATGAGGAGTGGGAAGCCTATCTTGGCCAAATGGGCCTTTAGTTTGACAGGGGTGGAATCCCATTTCGCAAAGTGCCTGAACTCAATTCAAATGGAGGTATTCAGGGCTGTTGACATCTGGGGTCAATAAAACTATGCAGAAACCTTAAACAGGAGGTGGAAGTTAACTTAAAAATAGGAATAGGGAGTTGATCTAATTCAAACCACAGAATTCAGCAGCTTGCTAGTACAGTAGTAAAGTTGCAAGGGATTTTGGATCTCCCTCCTTCATGAGAAAAAGATTTCAGTGATTCTCAAGGAGATCTTTATTAATCCCATCTGGTCACTTTCTCAGCCTGATACTTCGTGCGTCTTTTGCTCTGCTCTTCCTTTTGCCTCCCTCAGCTACTGAGTCCTGCTCAGGACTAAGTTTTAAAACACAAGTGTATAGTTAACAGGATAAAACAGGACCTTGAGCTCTGTCTAGTTCAAACTCCTCAGCGAAGGAAGCCACTGCTGCAGCGACCATTTTTAATCTCAACCAGCAGCCTTGGAGCTTCAACTGAAAGGGATTTATTATTTCTTTTAAACTAGTGGCTCCGCTCAACAGCTGCTGCCATTCCCCTCACATCCCCCTGGGTCGTCTCCGTCCCAGTGGCGTAGCGTGGGGGTGCAGGGGGGCCGGGCGCAACATCTGGGGGTTAGGGTTAGGGGGCACAAATCCACGGGTTAGGGGGTGCAAATTACTTGCCTTGCCCCGGGTGCTGACAACCCACACTACGCCACTGCTCCTTCCCACCCTCATGCAGCTAGTGAGCTTGATGTGTTTGAAATGAGAGAGATGTTCACGCATATGTGGGGAAATTAAGAATTCAAAATTTGCCTCAGGAGGTTTCAGACCAAGTTCTGTCTACTGAACTGCTTCCAGTAACGCCCAGCCAGATTTCCCAGGGAACCTCCTAAGCAGAGCAAGATGGAGTTCTTCCCAGCATTTGCCCACGTTATCTGGTAGCTGAATGTCTAGTCTATTTCTGATCATGGAGGCACCATTTTGGTAATTCTGTTTTATAACCCAGCTAAACCAAATGTCCCTGAATGTGTGGTCATCACCACATATTGAGGCAATAAATCCACTAAGTGAATTATATCTTGCATGACGAAGTATTTCCTTTCCTTTCTCATTTCTTGGAATTGTTGCATAGTTTACCCTGCCTGAGCCTCTGCCGAAAGTACCCTGAGAAGCGCTGTTGCCAATGATCAATTTCCACATGCTCTCTGCCACTTCAGTATTAAATTAAACTTAGTTTGCAATTCTGTGCCTACTCGAGCATAAGCCACATTGAACTCAGTGGGGCCCATTCCATGTGACTTCATTGGACTGGGATTCACATTCTTACTGGGAGAATGCAGTGATATTCAGACGCTTCCAGGGACTCCTGAGTTGTGGACACTATGGCCTCATTCACACCATACATTTAAAACACTATGATGCCACTTTAAACAGCCATGGCTTCCCCAAAGGATTCTGGGAGCTGTAGTTTGTTAAGGGTGTTGAGAATTGCCAGGAGCTACAGTTCCCAGAGTTCCCTGTGTCATGGAATTGATTGGTAATTCACCTTGGGAATTGTAGCTCTGTGAGGGGAATTAAAGTCTCCTATTAACAAATGACAGCTTCCAGAATTCTCTGGTGGAAGCCATGCCTGTGGATGTGGCCTATGTTGCTACTTCTGGGATTTGATGTAGAGGCTTTGGTCTTCCCCAAAATAAATAGGGCATAATGTGACCGTTTTAGAAAATCTGACATATGCTGGATTCCCTTGCCATTAATATTAATTGATGAATTGCTTCTCAAAGCAATTCAAATGACAATAAATACTTATATAAAGCAATAACACGTTTAAAAGAATATGGGATAAAGCAGGACCTGGTAAGATGTTGCTTTATACCAGCATTCACCAACTGGGTGTGCTCCAGATGTTGTTGGACTACAACTCGAACCAGCCTTAGCCATCACAGACAAACTGCTTAATTTCCAATCCTGCAAGTTTTTAAACCACAAATGTCCCAGTTCATTTTTTTGTGCTGTTTTTGCTGCACTGTCTTGAAGGAGTGTCCTTCCAGACAGAAATATTGCAATAAGATTGGGGATGCATTGCATAAGAAATAAAAATGAATGGTGTGTTGACAGTCCAGTATAAATTTAGCACTAATGTGTTATTATTTTGTCAGTTACATACACCTGCCAAGAAAAACCCCTAACCCTCCCCCATCCCCTGGCAATCTGGAGTGGCCCCTCATTTAGCCTCCGCAGCTAACATTTCCAGCTTTGCATTTTGCTCCTCTGAGGCCAACCAGAAGCAAAGTAAATTAAGCATTCCCAATTGATGTGCTGTGTTACTTTTCTATCAGCAGGTGGCACTATGAAGTCAAGCAATCCCCAGCCAAGGTGCATGACTTGCAGGGAGACAGGGGCCCAGTGGCAAAAGAGGGGTACTGGCTGCCACCCAGCTACCCTCTGGCTAAGTGTGGATGCAGACAGTGGCGTAGCATGGGGGGCCACCGGGGCGTTTGCCCTGGGTGCAAAATTGTTAGATGGTGCAAAATTTCAACACCCAGTATTGCCTCTACAGCTGCGTGCTTCTGTTGCTGGTCTCCGTTTAAAATGGCTTCTCCATGCAAACCAGGAAGTGACCTCTCCAGACAATGGAATGACTCTTCTTTTCTTATCTCTGCGGCTGCGATCTTCTGGGTGACTCAGTTGCTGTAAGACCGTTGCCTACTCTGTCTCATTCCCTGCCTCCCACCCACCCCCTCTGTGTGGCCCTGGGTGCTGGCACCCCGTGCTATGCCACTGGATGCAGCAACATGAAAGGGTGTGTGTGTCACAGCACGTCCCAAGGACTGAGAAACAGAAACACATGGTAAACATTAGAGCAAATCCTCTCTTCGCATGCGAGGCTTCGCTCCCAAAACTGGGATGGGAGCCTGGCTTTTGTACTCCCAAGGGCAGCAGCTGTCGCCAAAGGCAGGACCTCTCCAGTCATCCTCCTTGCCCCAGCCCTGAATCCTGATGCCTGCAAGCGCTTTATGCCCCCCACTGCTCCCAGACCTCTCCCCCACGCTGCCACCTCTACAGTAGTGCCTTGCCATTGCCTTGCAAATTGTGTGCCTAGTTAGGCCAGCTATTTTTAACCTTCAGATGCATCTATTTTTATCCCCGCTCCCTTTGCGCCAGGGGCTCGTGGGCAGTGCTGATCCGGAGCGGCACTTTGGAAAGGCAGTTACAGGGTGCGCACACAAACGGGCACCCAGCCCGCTTTGTCACTGCCTTTGGTGGGGGGTGGGGAGGCTCACGGGGGGGCTCTCAGAAAAGAGGATGCTCCGGTTCCCTTCAGTCTCCACCCCACCCCATCCAGACTGCAGCGGGTTTGGTCTCAGCCGAGTCCTTTGGAGGGGGGCGATGATCCCTGCGCTTTCCCCATATTTGGCAATTTCTCTTCTGGAGCACAACCCAGGTTGGCTCCAGAAGTCTGGAACAGTCCTCCTCAGCTATGTGTTCAGGTCAAGATCCTTCCAGGGACAGAGTTAGGCAAGGGACATGGGAAAGCAGTTAATAATATATGTTGTTTCCTCACTATGCAGGCATGTACTAATGCTGATTCCCTCGTCCACTCTGCTCCACTGCTAAAGACCTGCAGCAGAGGAAGCGGGAATCTCATCACACTGGAAAAGATGCCATTGTCCTCCAGGGCTTTATAATCCGGTTGCTACCCTCCTGTGTTATGATGGCAGGACAGCAGATGTGTTTCTGAGCAACAGACAGCCTTGGAGCAATCCCTGGGGCAGGCAAAAAGACAGGCGTAGTTCTCACAGTGGGAATCTCCAGAAAACTTCAGAGTATTTGCCCTTAAACCATAATTAACCTGGCCCTGCCCACAGAAATTCTCTATAATTGGAACTGTGCTGGGCAAATACAGAGGGATCAGTGAAAGACTCTGCTGTCTACTCTTGGGAAGTGAGGCTAAGGCCAGAGTGCTGGACTTGACAAGATCCTTGGTTTCAGTGAAACATTCAGAAGCAGTTATAACACTGAACATCAAGTGCTGGGAACAAACAGAGGTCACCACTGTAATGTCCTGCATGGCACATCCCCAGCTGTGCTCTGGACAAGAAGCACACCAAGGGCGAGTTGTCGAGTTGTTACCAGAATTGTAAACCAATTCTATGTTGGGGTTTTTTGGTTAAATCTGGAAGGTAATTCTAGTGTGTTGCAGGAGCTTCATTTGATGTATGCACACTCAGGCTGTGTGCACGCCATACATTCAAAGCAGATCTAAAGAACATGACCAAAGACCTTCCCCCACATTATCTCCCTTCGATAAAAATTAGATGGCCTGTGTGCGTCAGTGGGTCTCCTTCTAGGTCATGGATCCCTGATGCTCTGATGTTGCAGGTGCCACAGAAAAAATGTTTATGCCCAAAGAAGAGTATAGGGAAACCCCTGAATGGAGAGCTTCACAAAAAACAAAAAGCATGGCTGCTGGAACTTTTAAAATGGGCTTGGCTTCCTCACTGGTGGCAGCAGTCACAGCTATGGCATGTGTGCCAAGGCAACCTGAATGGGTGTTACCTCACTTTATACTGAAAATAACTACACAGGGTAGACTAGTCTGAGAGGGGGGTGTCTCTTGCTCAAGGCCACACAGTGAACCTCCTGGCCCAACAGTGATTTGAACTCAGCCTTCCCACACCCGAAAGGGAGACTTGGGGTGGGTGTCTTCACCTTCCCCATGTCCCTTTCTTTCTATACATGTTCAGGCACAGAGCAGCTATTCCTGCCTCCTTTGGTGTGCCGGTGAGCTGAGATCCAGGGACATCAACAGAGAACTTGCAGGCACTGGAGACTTAGCAGACATGTCCTGAAACTGCCCCCCCTTTCTTCCAGGGAACACTTTGTATAGTCCGTAGACTCTTAAGAAACCTGGATTTGGTCTCTCATCCCTCACACTTTTCTCCGGAAAGCCAGGGACAGGGCTGTGCCTTTTTGAAGAGCATCCAGCCAGCTGTCTGGGGAAGACCTGCTCCTGCTACTGCCTGGCTTGCTGCACCTCACAGCTGCTTGCCTGGATAGTCTCACTTCTCAGATGGTCAGTCAAGAGCTGAATGAACCAAGGAGAAAGCAGGAGACAGACAGAGAAATGGACAGAACAAAGTTAGACACAAGCTGGACTGCCATACATTCCTGCCCTGGTTCTTTCATGCTACCAGGCGACCTGCCTGAGAGCATTCAGATGTGCAAAGTGAAAGTGGGTCTCCCCACCCAGAGAATCCATTATCACCAAGTTGGAGGTGAGAGGCACAAAGCTCTCTTCAAATTTAAAGAGAGGAGAGGTGAGAGATGGCAGCAACCTGAGAAGTTCCTAATGAGGAGACTTTCCCCCTACTTTGATGGGACAAATGTGGGTCCCATCTGAAGCAAAGCAATACACTGAGATGTCTGTTAGAATCATAAAATTGTAGAGTTGGGAGGGACCACAAGGGTCATCTAGTCCAACCCCCTGCAATGCAGAAATATTCTGCCCAATGTGTGGCTCAAACCCATGACCCTGAACCCACGCTGAAGGCGTGGGGTTTGCAGCAGAGAGAGCTGAAAAACTACAATTTGAAGCAAGTGGGCAGGATCCAATGGTTTTGGATTTTTATTGTGAAAATTGAAATAAACCTTCCATTCTAATCAAACCTAAATTTGCTTTCCTGCTCAAGAACACAGAAACAGAAACCATCTACACAGTAATAAACAAAAGGAAGGGGTTATTATCTGGGATTAGGAACAATATTGTGTTTGGTTGCTGGTGTTTTTTTTTTAAAAAAATTAAATTCTTAAAAATGTAAAAGCTACACATACACAGAAAAAACCAAAAACGAAAAAGAGAAAACAAACCTGGTTGATCCCCCCTAATCCAAACCACACCCCAGCCATCAGTTTGGAATATATGTGTGCCTGTATATAGAGGAGGATGGGAGATTGTAATCTATAGGATTCTGTTTACAGGAGCAAAAAACTTGGCAGATTTGGCAACAACATGGAATACGTTCAATATTCTGCAATATTTTAAAAGTACTCTTCTAGCAGCATAGTGAAATGCAGCTGCATGGCTTTTATCACTCCCTTTTTGACATTCAGTAGAGTATTGGCTACAACCATATTCTTGGAAACTACCTGCTTATAAAACCATTGCATTCATCATATTGATGTAAATATTCCACAAGACTCCTCCCTTATCCCCCCCCCATATTTCACACTTTCTCTTTTCATATCTATCACTTTCTATTCCATTCACTTCAACCGTACCCCACCCACAAGCTTCACGGCTTGTTTATGGGTATTGTGAATGAGAAGGGTAATTGTGGGCATTCCCTTGTGAGAGCAGAGAGCTCCAGGAGTCCATGCAAAAATTTTGCCCCACTATTTAGTGTGAGCTTGACTTGGGGAGGCAGCAGCCGAAGCGTGAGTGCTGCTGCTATTTATAAATACATGCTTGTATATTTAATAGGCATGGCTGCTTGTCTGCTGCCCTTCTGCATTTTGGATCTGCTAGTTGTTATTAAGGTCCCCATATATCAGTTGTTTTTATATTGACGGTTTAAGAGGCTGTCTTACCTAATTATTCTGTGCTGCTTTAAAACACGGATTTTTGTTCTATTTTTTTGTCACTTTTTAATCATATTATGTTTTTCTAATGCTGTAAACCACTCTGATATTTATCTATTTAGAATATGGCAGCAGTGCCAGAGGCAGCCAAGTTTCTGAATGTTGCTGGAAACCCCAGGAGGAGAGTGTGCTGCTGTGCTCAGGTTGTGCTTTGCAGTCTTTGTGCAGGTGTGCAGAGTTGGTCACTGTGAGGGTGGGATGCTGGACTAGGTCTGGACCGTTGGCCTGGTCTACCACGGCTCCTCTTATTGTCTTAATGGGAGTTTTCTTCCCACTGCAAAAGTCAGGATTCCTCCCACCCATTTTTTTTTTAAAAAAATTCACGCCAGAGCTAACTACATAACAAACATCATGTCTCGTGTGGCCTACAGCCCATTCAGTTCCCTAATGGCTGCTGGGCAAATCTTGCCAAGGAAATGCATCCCACTAGCATTAGGCCTGCCAGAGGGAAAAGTCTAAAATAAGAAACATTTTGGAACTGTTGGGCTGAAATATGGAGCACACCGATTAGGGTTCTTCCCCTCCCCAATCTGTGGGGACTGAATAAGGTATCTTAAGACTGTGACTTAATACAGACTCCATCTGTGGCTTGGACAACAGCCTCTTCTCCCTGATACCAGAGTGTTGGAGACCTCAAAAGCTTGCACACTGTTTGACAGTGTTTTGGCAGGCCTAATAAAGGTATCGCACTAATGTGGATTTTGTATGGAGAGAAGTAAACCAATGAGCCTGGGGTTAAATGACCCACTAAGCCAAAACACAGCTTACCACAGCACTTGAACAGCAGGAGCACATCAACTACAATTGTCTCTCCAGGAGCCCAGACCTTCATGCCGCGCCATGGTTTGGCCTTAAGATGATGCCTACCAGATCATGCTTTCTCCTTCTAGAGCAGAGCTTTCCAAACTTTTCATGTTGGTTAAACACCTTTTAGACATGCATCATTTCGCAACACAGTAATTCAGTTTTACTAGCTAACGGGAGGTTAAACTAACCCCTTTCTAGCCCCAGGAGGACTGCAGGGATTGTTTGCACGACACACCTGCACACTGCAGCTGACACACTAATGTGTCACAGCACACAGTTCAAAAGTACAGGAGTTGAAGTAACACTGTGGCTGAAAGGCTATGAGCAATGAATCAGAAAGTCCCTGGTTTGAATCCTCCCTTGGACATAAACTCACTTGCTGGCCTTAAGCAAACCACCTTCTCAGCCTCATCTGCTCCAACCTTACTGGGTTGTTGTAAAGCTGACATGACGTGTCAAAGTTTGAACATTAAGGGAGCCTACGACTTGCAACAGCTCAACTGCTACCGGTGTGTTTCCTGGCGCAATCCAAAGTGCTGGTTAGGTTTTATAAAGTCCTTAGGTCCAAGCTATCATATTCCCTCATATGAACCTGCCCAGGTTTTGAGACCTTCTCAGGAGGCCCTTCTCTCCGTCCCACCACCCTCACTGGCACCCTTGGTAGGAGAAGAGGAGAGGGCCTTCTCGGTGGCTGCTCCCAGATGTTGGAACTCCTTCCCTGGAGAAGCTAGACTGGCTCCCTCCTGCCCTTCCACTGGCCCTTGAAGACTTTCTTGTTCCAACAGGCTTTGGGGGAACCAACTGCTTTTAATGAAAGGGCTGGTGCTTGTGGTAATTATTGGTTTAGCCTTAATAGATCATACACATTTACATAGTTTTAATCAATGTCTTAACTGTTTTTGAGTTGTTGTTTCCCCCCTATGTTTTTAGCTGTTCCTAATTTTTGTCTGTAAGCTCCTTTGAGTCTCTGTAAGGGAAAAGGCGGGATATAGATAAATAAAATCATCATAATAACCACAACAAACCTGGCAACCTCTCTTACATCCGGGATGTTGGCTCATGTTATGGATGTGTGCGACCTGTATATGTTCCATTGCTACTGTTGCTGCAAGTTTTCTCATCGCCTCGGCTACAGAAGCCTGAGCCGCCGTCGGGAAGAGGCGCAGCTTTCAGGGGGTTTCACCGCCCCGTTTGGGGGCGGAACTTGAGAGGCCCGACAGCTCTGCTGCGCTGCAGCTCCGTCCCGCCTGGAGACGCGCACCGACGGGCGGCGGAGCTGGCTGGCCGCGGCGCCGGGGACCGGGAGCCAAGCGGCGGGCAGCGCCTCCTACCCCCGCGGGCCGCCGAGGGGCGCCAGTACGTCTCCGGGCATCCTCCGCGAAGGCTCTCGGCTCCTGTTTGAGCCGGCCAGAGTTCAGTTGGAGTTGGCGGGGGAGGCCTTTTGAACCTTTCCAGTTCAGCTCCATGTAGACAGGTGATCAAGAAGCGAGGGCGCTCCAGAGCACGTGCAGACTGCATTCCGAGTAAGGCAGCTCCCAGCTTACTGGGATTTCAGTCGGTAGGAAAAAAGAAATTTAGTACCTTAGAGGCAGAAGCTTTCCCCCCTCCCTCGAATGTCATGTAGTAGAATATTAGAGGGCGCTGAGCGTAACTATAATACTCCCCTCCTTTTGTAACCCCAGTCCACTGCCACAGACAGAAGAGAGCTTCCTTGTGGAAATGTGATATTCCAACATATATGTGAACTCCATCTCCCTTTTGAGATATTATCCGCATTTTTCACACCTGGAGGAGGGTGAAATAAATGTTCTTGTCTCAAGACATTTCTTATAATCCGGATTTCAGTTAAGTGGTCTTAGGAGGTCTCCTTGCACAGGAGAGGGGAGAGATCAGTAGATTTATATTGTAGTCATCCCAGAACAGAGAGGACCAATTTGGATGGCTCTGAAAGAGGCTTAGACATAATTAAGAAGGATATCAATGGCTACTCAACTTTGCTCAACTATGTAGACCTGGACCTGGTATTTCAATATTTTTAATGTATTGATAGATCACTTTAATGCAGGTTACCTATGCCTTAGCTGTTAGAACGATCCTGTAAGGCTGAATGCAGCCCACTCCTGCCTTAGAAAGTGCTCTCAATCTCAGCTCTTTAGGGTGGCATATTCAGAATGAAGTTGCTGGGTGGTGGTACACCCTGCTTAGAAGGAAAATGAGATGGGGGAATTACCTGTGGAGAAGCAGGATATGCATTGGGGTGAAAAGACACCAGGGAGCTGTGCGTGTGATGCACATCCCATACCCTTTTCCTGCAGCTCAATCAGCCTCTTGCACAGAGGCAGCAATCTGGTCTCACCAATCCTCTGACTGAAATCTGACACTGTATAGATAGCTGTTCCTTCTGCAGGGCAAGCTATCTGCATTTGTAATTTCCCCACAGTTGGAACATGGCCACTGCTGAGCTGAAGCTGGTGCTGCCTTGCAGCTCTGGAGAATTTTAAAGGATCCCTTACTTAGGAAGCAGGAGCCTTGCAAAGGATGCTGTTGTAAAATGTCTCCTACTGCAGCACGCTTACCGTAACTGAGATCCTGTATGTCGTCTAGTCACAAGCACGTCCACAACATCTCAAGGGCACCTGGCTGGAGAAAGCTGGGGTAGAATCCTGTACTGGATCAGAAAAGGTGGGGAATAGCAGTGTGTGGCCTTCTAAACCTTGTAGGACTGCAACTCCCAGGTGCCCTGGCAATGGTCAGGGATGATGGGAATTGTAGTCTAGCAACTTCTGGAGGGCTGCAGGTTTACCAGCCTGACCTTAGGGTGAGGGCAGGACGTAAATAAGAACATGTGGTGGAGGGATGCTGTTTTTGTGTTATTATGGTATATATCAAATTGTAAACCACCCTCTGATCTTCAAAGGAAGGGTGGTATAGAAATCATCATCATCATCATCATCATCATCATCATCATCATCAAATTAATAACCCCCCACGTGCTGGTGGCTGCAAAGGCAAGCCTGATGATTGTGGGCATCAGCCCTGCTGGACGGCTAATCCTGGGAAGTGACTGTTGTTGTCAGCATGTGCTGTTGTTACAGGGTGAGGAGCTGGTTACTGAAGGGGGGGAGGGGGCTCTTTAGTGCTAATTCCAAGGGGAGGGGGGCAGTCTTTGTGTATTTAGCACAAGAGGCAGGCTTGGGGGTTCAGAACTGGAAGGGGAGCCTTAAGGCAGGACCCGAGCTATGCAGGGGAGAGAGGCTGCCCAGAGAGCCTTGCATGGCTGGCCGGGGTGGGGTCAGGACTTAGTGGCTGCGTGGCAAGGGGGTGGGAGAGGGTACTGCTGCTCCCATCCCTCCAGGCTCCCCCCTCTCACTCATGGCTCACGCTCTGCCTTTTGGCTCCAGAAATGTGTTTTGTCTCTCTGGAAAGTGGGAATGAAAAACTACAGGAAATGAACATCCCGCAAGGGAGGGGGGAATGGCGGGGGAGCCCCATTACCGTATTTGCAGGGCTATAGTGGGCAACAGAGGAAGGAAGCAGTACCGTAATTGCATTGCAGATGCAAAGAGGTAGGGTAGTTGTAGATGCTGCGCCTTAGAGAGTATAGAAAAGAGAACTTTGGGTGACTTTGCACAGTGGTGAGGGCGCCCTGGGGAGGTGGGGAGGTAGGGCAAACTCCCAGAATGAGAAAAGACTACAAGAGGCAATCATTGCCGTTATTAAAACCCTTTAAAGGACATCAGCAAAGAAGGCATAGTGGCCCCCATATGATAATGCTAGGGAACAGGGTGGGGAGGGTGCTGGGAATTGTAGCTCTGCGAAGGGGTAAACTGCAGTTCCCAGAATTCTTTATGGGCAGTGGGACGTGTTTTAAATGTATGGTGTGTACACAGCCTAAATCTTCCTTCTCTCTGAATGTAACATTGAGCTGAAGTTCTATGCATACTTACTTGGACCAAGCCCCCCTAGCCTCTGTTGGATTTACTCCTGAGTAAACATGCACATAGATTAAAAAGAGCAACAGGGAACAAAGTGACCTAATCTTGGCTGCTGCTATTCTGATGATGCAATAAATGCCCCCTGACCATAGCTGGCCCTTTTGGGTGCAATGCATCCAAGAGGTGATGTAATATATAGCATAAGGTGGTATTCTGGATGCGGGTGGAGAAAACAGATGCTTCCCACCCCCTCAAGCACATCTCAGGCTGCTCAATAGTGCACCCACATGTTCTTTGCCAATCCCTTCTTGTTCTGTGCAGTGGCCACCCTGAAGCTGTCGGACTGGCCTGTTCTAGAAGAAAGGGAAGAGGAGGCACTTGGTCTAGACTCCTGAAATCCAGTTTGGTTTGTGGGTAGTGGATCCTGCTGCGAAATTGCTCTTCCATTGATTCTGGCAGAGGGGGTTTAAATGGCTGTCTGGGGCCCAACTGCAGTGCTATTTGGTGGAGGAAGTAATGGCGGACTACAATGGCTCACTTTCCTTTCTGGGCTATACAACAGGGGAGAGGAACCTGTGGCCCAGCAGACATTGTGAGGCCCCTACTCCTAACAGCCTCAGCCAATGATCAGGCATGATGGAGCTGTAGTCCAGCATCTTCTGGAGGGCCTCAAGTTCTCCAGGCTTGTTGTAAAAGAATGATTGCTCAGCTGTATGTGGCAACTAGCTACATGGCCACCTGTTCTCCTGGACACATGCCCCTTGTGTCCAACGACAGGACCAAGAAGCAGCAAGACAATGCTGAGTGCATGGGTCTCAGTGCAACCTGGGCTGAATCATTAAATGCCTGGTTTTACCACCTTCTTTTTCCTCCCACCTCTGCTGCAAGCCCCAATAAGCTTCATTAACAACAAACCCCCAAATTTGGGATCCCTTCCAAACCCTTTGTAGGGTTTTGTAGTCAGATTGTAGGGTTTTGTAGGGTGAGCCCCATGTTTTCTGGGGCTTCCCAAACTGAGTAATTGATACTTCAAACCAGGGTTTTGCACCCAGAAAGCCATAATTCTCTGATTCACTTCAAACCTGTGCCAGTGTTTTGCACAAAACGATTACCAGACCCAGAAAAGGTTTGGAGGGGATCCAAACTTTCAGGGTTTATAGTTAACTAAGCTCCCTCTGTGTTTTATTTAAGCCAGTCCCTGTGTGTGAGTCCTGCAGTTTCCTAGGGCTAGCTGGTTTGCCCCTTCTGCTGCTTCTCCCTCTACCACAGCGCTATCGGTTTTTTCCCATATATAGACTGAGCCTCCAGCCATGGCTGTGCACTCAGGCGTTGTCCATAGTGTCCTCTCTGCCCCTCCCTGTCCCTAATCCATTGCTATCTAGGAGGCTGGATCTTCCCAGTGTAAATAAGGATGATGTTAAAGAGATAAAGGGCTTAGAGTCCAGGCAGGGAGGGGTGCGGCTGGAAAGCAGCAGATTGTAGCAGGGAAGTTATGGTAGCTGGAAGCGGGCTGGCTGGGAACTGGTCTTTACTTGGCTGTCCCAGCACCAGCACACAGGCAGGGTGCCCAGTCTCCTCCCAGTCTCCGTCTCCCTCCCATGCCTCTGGCTCTGAAGCCAAGGGTGGTGGGAGAAGGTGAGCGGGACCCGCTGCATCATGAAAACCCCACAACGGGCAGGGGGGCGCACGGACCAGATGCTGGGGGCAATGGGGGATATCCTGACATCGCTGGCGCTACCCAGCCAACAGTGGGTAAGGGGGAAAGAAGACTTGGCCAAGGCAGCGAGGCAAGGAAAGGGGCAGACCTGACTGCAGAGCGGAGGATGTTTGGGAGAGGAGGCGGGAGAGGCAGGAGATGGGTGCACCTCGAGGGTTGTTTGTGGGTCAGATCTGTTGTTGGTTGAGGTCTGCCCAGGAAGGAGTGCCGTGCTTGAGAGGCGGTTCTGCTGCCATGCTTTGACTGTGCATTTGAGGAAAGGTGGGGGGTGGCAGGGATGGCAAACAGCTCCCCAGCAAAGCAGGCTGGTCCTGTCAGAAACCCTTTGCTCCTCACCAAGCCCAGTGTGGAAGAGAGGCTTGGTAGCTATACATTAACTGAAACTCCCTGGCCAGAAACTAATATGTTGCATCTGGTCTTTTGTACAGCACCTAGCACACAGACATGTCCCAAAGGAACATTCTCTACTGATCCCTTGGCTGAGGCGTGTCAGGGTGCCTTGTGGTGCAGATAGACACTTCTGTTTGTTTGCTTGTTTTGAAAGTCTGCAGTTGGCCCCAGATCAAAGGTTTCCCAATCCTGCCTGCCTGCCTAGGGCCCTTTCTCAATCCTCCAGACACCTCCAGCCCTGAGGAGGAGGGAGAGCGAGAGCCTCTCTCTGCCTTCTGTTTTCCTTGCTTCTGACTAAGCTGAGATCCCTAGGCATTGGGGTGAGTTTTCCCATTCCCCCTCCCTTGTTATTTTAATGATTCTTACTGGCCCCTGTGATGTGGCAATGTGCTCTCTGGGGATTTCTGTTCTGATCTTTTGCTCCAGGCTGGAGCTGTGCCTCCCCCACCCCCAGCGCTGATATCCTCAGTCTGGGATGGAAAAGTCAGCTTGTGGGGTGTGGGGTGGAGCAGTGCAGCAGGGTGGAGCAAGCACAGCTCGAGTGGAAAAGTAAAGCTTGGAAGGTTGGGCTTAAAAATATACATATTCCCTTTGGAAATCTCCAGTCTTTGCAGAACTAAATGGGCTGCATTGGACGAGGCTGGTAAGTTACTGGGTGGGCTTTTCACAGCAGAGGACAGTGTTCTGTGGTCTCTGTGGGTTTTGTGCAGTACCGTGGGGGTTTTGTAGGGTTTTTCTGAGTCAGCGGTGGATGGCGCTTGTTGGGCTGGAAGGTTGGGAGCCCAGCAGTTAAGTGGGGCCAGAGCCAATGACAAGCAGTGCCAACCCATTCTTGTTTTCACCCCTTTGTCCTCCCTGCTGAGTTCTGCAAGGGCAATGCAGAGACTAAGGAGAAGGAAGATGTCAGGAAAGGGCCCTCCTGGTTGCAAGGAGGGAGGCAGGCAGGTGGCGGCTTAGCGGAGGGCAGACTGAGGTTGTTGGGGCACTGCCCCCTTTGCCCTGAGGGACCGGCCTCCCCTGTTCTGAACTGTCTATAGTGGGGGTTTGGGTGTTATACTGGCTAGAGAGCCCTTTAGATGTTGGGGGGGTTGGTGTCACTGGGATCCTCCAGTTTCTTGGTAGATCACACTTCATGGGCATCTTGACCCATTTTTATTAATGGGGCTTTTTAAAGGGGGAAAAACCCATGCCTGTCATTGAGACATTGTTTCTTCATTGACTAAAATGTATTCTCAGTTTCAAATTGACTCTCTTTCACTTTCTGATTCGCATTAATGACAGTAGCCCATGGCGTGCAGACGTCGAGCAAGAGATCACATCTATGTAATACTTTGGAAGCACCATTATACCACTCTAGCCATCCTGGAGAATCCTGGAGATTGTAGTTTGTTAGAGAGTGAGAGGTCAACGCCCTTTGAAACAAAACAGTGCCCCCTGTGGCTCTCAGGACTCCCCATTACTGTTGAAGTGATATAATCGTGATTTCAGTGCATGGCGTGGATGTGACCAGGGAGAGAGAGGAAGAAAGAAAGTACAATAAATTCCGAAAGAGAAAAGTGCTTTCCAGTTGGCCAAGGTGATAGCTCTGGCTTCTCATTTGTGATGCAGTTTGAATAGGTAAGAAACTGCTGGTCCAGGGGTCTTCTCCAGGTACTGAGAGGGACCTCTCCTGTTCTGACATTCTCCACATACTGCAATGTTCAGGGGAAGGAGCAGCAATTGCAAATTATGTCTGGCCAGTAAGCCAAGCCAGCAGCTGAGGACACCTGCCCAAAGGCCCTTTCTGTATCAACAGGTAGGGGAGAACATCCTTGAAGTCCACTGAGTTCCTGTAGGCCACCTCCCTTAGTGGACTGCATCTTGCATGGTAGCACTTTACTAGCTCACAGAAATCTTTCCTAGCCTATTTGCACAGCCACGTCTTGCTTGCTGTCGCAGATATACACACACTGGCCCATCCCCAGAGTTTATCACCATGGAATCTGTAATCTGTAGCATTTTGCTGGCCAGAAGGAGAAAAGAAGTCAACTTTCTCCCCCAGGTAGTCTCCTATAGGAGAACTTTTACTCACTGCGGATAACCAGATTGTGGGGAGGGGCTATTTGCAAGCCTGATGTGATGAAGCAGGTGGGTGTCTTCTAGCATCTGAGTTTTGCTGGAAGGCATAGTGACCCTTCAGCATGGAACATGGGGTGGAGCACATGCTTCTCTAAGGGCACGGTTGCTTTATATAGGCTTACTCGCATGCCAGAACCCTGATGCCTCTCCAGCATCTTCCACCTGAGGTGCTCACATCCACTCTGCCTAATGGTAGGGCCAGCTCAGGCTATATGGAGTAGGGTGGCAAGAGACAAAGGAGCTTCTGTAACTTTTAACAGGTGCGCAAGCATACTAACTTGTTATGCCACAGTGCTGAGAGAAACTGTATCTCCTGGGATACTTTTTCTCCACACCTCTAAAAGATAGATGAGTCCTGTCTTCCTTCGGATCTGGTCATTCTAATCTGGAGGTGTTTGAAGGAGATGTCAAATCCCAAGAAAGAGGCCACAACAGTGAAAGGGGTACCACAGAGCCAAGTGGTTAGCAATAGACTGCAGGACAGGCAGAATAAACTATTCCTCTCCCGCCACCATGCACGTTTAATTTATTGGAACTCTCTGCCACAAGGTGTGGTGGCTGCTGGCTTAGATTGTCATGAATTCATAGATGATGCAACTGTTGATGGATGTTAGCTGCAGCTCAGGGATGTGGCCTTTCAGTTGTCTTGGACTACAATTCCCAGCCTCCCTGACTACTGGCCACACTGGCTGGACCCAATGGGAGTTGGAGTCCAACAAGTTGGAGCCATTCCTCTCATGTTTGGACCGCTTTCACTTGATGTTTCCACACATATTTGAGGCGAGTTAGGTGGTTGCCAGGCAGGGCCTTCTTAATGATGGCACCTCAGTTGTGAAATGAACACTCCAGAGAGGTCCACTGGTGCTTACTTTGCTGTCCTTTTGGCACCAGGCAAAGACCTTTCCATTCTTCTAAGCCTTTTATAGATTCAGTTTTTATCCTGCTCACAAAAATATAATAAAATATTTTTGGCCGAAATCTATTTGCTCTCCTTTTACCCTCTTGTTTCTGCTCTCCTCTTATCTACCTGCAAAAACCTCTTGTACTACACACCATCTTCCAGTCGCTTAGTCAAAAATCTACTCTAGGGCTCTGACTTCCTTCTCTCACTCCAAAGAGCATTATAAAACACAGAAGCCTCAGATCTGCGATTACAAACTACCCAGTCATGCCAAAAGTCCATTTGGCCTGTAAGATAAGGCTATCAATGGATGCTGGTCATGGTATACATTACCTCCAGGCAGGAGTGCCAACTTGAATAAAATATGGGAAGGGAGGGCAGGTAAGCCCCGCCCCACATAATACAGCAAAAGACACACACACGCACATACACAAACACACACCCCATTTGAATGGTAACGCCCATCACCTTTGAGGGGAGGCCCACTCAAATATTTTATTGGGGAGACCTCTGCCCGTAGGAGTTGGCTCCTGTGCCTCCAGGCTTCAGAGGACGTCTGCCTCCCCCTACCAGTTGCTAGAGACTACAGGCAGGAGAGTGCTGTTGCCCTCAGGTCCTGCTTGTGAGCTTCTGGTTAGCCTTTGGGGTGTCAGAACGCCAGACCAGATGGACCAGGCCAGCTAGGTTCCAGTTCAACAGTGCTTCCTAAAGTGGCCAGATGAATGCGTCCAGGACACCCAAAACCAGGAGTTGAAGGTAATGGCGTTCCCTTGTTTATCGTCAACATTTGGCATTCAGAAATATATTTTCTCAAAACTTGGGTGTGCCTTTTAACTTTCAAGTTAATAGCTACTGATAGGCCTCTCTCATTCAGTGGGAAAAGAGAGTTCATTCTTAATCTCTGTGGGGCAAGACCTCTTTCTCAGCTCCCCTTCCCCACACTCATCCCAACTGGGACCATCTGCATAATATAAAACATGGACTGGACGTCTCCTTTTGCAAGGCTTTGAGAATCCCAGCTTCCTTGTCTGCTCTGATTCTCTTAAATGTAAGATTCTAGTCCTCACAGCTGAAGATGCTTGAAAATGAGTTGGCCACAAAATAAGAAGTAGAAAAGAAATGAGACCGTCATGTTTTTCAGCTGCCATTATGTCTAAAGCTGGGTAATTTTCTCCCCTCCCCTTCCCCAGGCTCTCAGATTTTTCTCATTTGTGGGAAACAACAAACAACTTGAATAAGAATATGGTGTGATGAGTGCAATATGTCTGCCAACTGTAGCTCTGGCATCCTCTGTGCTAATGAAAATGATCTGCAAACGATGCTAATTGCCTGCATCTAAAATATGCCCGTTAGTGGCTGCTCTCCAGCTTGTGATCTATATCCCAGGACCTAGGCTGATCCTCCCCATAACAAACAGCTTGCACACATCCACCCCTAAAAACCTGAACTGTTTCCCCCCTCCCGGCCTATGCTTAATTGCAGCTGCCAGACTTCTGCTCCCAAAAGGAGGGAGCTGAGATGCAGCCCCAGGCCAGCAGCGCTGAGGCTTCCTCCAAGGACGACAGGGAACAGCAGCCTGTGGAAGTACAGCATGCGGCCCCTGAAGCCCAAGCCACAGAAGGAGGTGAGCATCATTGTCTCATGAATATGCTTTGTCCCGTGTTAAGCTGGCTCCCCAGCCTTTCCAGGGCTGCTGAGGGAAGGAGACAGCCTGGCCATTTCCTTTTCTCTTACCTTAAGGTTACCAGATTTTTGTCAATGAATCCGGGGAGGACACTTTTGAACATCAATGGATTTTGTATGGGGACTGATTTGTAAATCCGGGGACCGTCCCTGGGAAACGGGGACGTCTGGTAACCTTATCTTACCGTGCTCCAAGCCCCCCTGTTTATTGTGTGTTCAATACGGTTTACTGGGACGGACCTAAGCCTTCCTTTCCAATAAATGTGTGTCCCTTAGCTTGCTGCTGAAATCCTGTAAGGTTTCATGCTGCAAATGCTTCTGCGGTTTCTTTCTTTTTTTCCACCGTGCTTGGGTTGTGCTGTGGTGCAAAAGTGCCCCTCCAGACGGCAATAACATGGTAGCACTGAGGAGGCATCACACAGCATCTAATAAAGCGGAGTGGTGCATGGACCATCCAGTAATGCACCTCCCAGTAATGCACTGTGATTACATCAATGACACGTTGCTGAATACACCTGTGAAAGACCACCACTCTGGAGGGGCCTCAAGGCATGTTCCCTCTTTCCAGAGCCACCAGCACTGGCGGAGGAAGGGGGATGCAGCGGGTGCAGCCCACCACAGGTGTCATCCCTGAGGGGGGTGGCATCGCCCCGCCCCCTGGGATGCTTGCCTCACCCCCGTGGGCGGCTATCCCCACCCCTGGGTGCACAGCTTCCTCCATGAGTGGGCCTTAATAGCAGCTGTGCATTCATTGCCATTAGCCTAGCGCTGTCTATTGTGCCTATAGCAGTGGTTCCCCAAGGCTCTTTCTAGCCCCCCTGCCTGAGCTCCTTTAAATGGAGGTGCTGGGCTCTGACTTTTTGCAAGCATGGCGTCACCGTCTCCATCACTGGAATCAGACCCTTCTAGCCTGGTCCATCTAGCTCAGTATTGTCCACCGTGGCTGGTGGTCACTCTCCAGGGTTCCAGACGGGGATATTCCCAGCCCTTCCTGGAGGTTTGAACCTGGGAACTGGCACTGAGCTGCAGCACCCCCAAAACAGATTCTTTTTGGGTGGGATGCCAGATCTAAAGCTGGTCCTAGGATGGTGGGGTAACCACTCACGAAAGAGTGGTTCTTCCCTTGACATTTAGAGGATCAAGCAGAAAACCACTTGGACCCATGTTTTCTAGGCAGGGTTCAAGCGGAAGTGTGAAGGAACCCTCTCAGCCAGGGCAGGACCTTTCCTGTGTTTTGCAAACCTTGGGCCTCATTGATCTGCAAACCTTGGGCCTAACTGGCAGGAAGGGTGGGGTATAAACTGAATGAATGAATGGATGCTAAATAAGCTGCTATTTATTGTTTGTTTGTTTTTGGTCTGAAGGGTGAGGTAAAAATGCTTGAATAGATACATGCAAGCAGCTGTTTCTGTTAGAGAAAAGCAGCTCTTGGGAGGGCAGTTTGAAGCTAAGAAGCACAAGCTGGGTGATAACTTTTCCCCGGCTGCTTTTTCCAGAGCAGTTATTTCCCCAAAGGTCCTTTTCCCAAAAGAGGCTCCAGGCTCGTGGTTATGGCAGAGGACCTGCTTTGCACCCAGAAGGTCATAGATTGAATTCCTGATCTTTTCAAGTAGGGTAAGCTCCTGTCTGAAACCTGGAAGAGCTGCTGCCAGCCAGTGTGAAGCAGGGAACCTGTGGCCCTCCGGTTGTTGCTGAACTCCCAGCTCAAGGATGGTGGGAGTTGTGGACTAACAGTATTTGGAGGGCCACAGGCCCCCCCAACTCTGATGCAGATTTCTGAGCTAGACGGGCAAATGGTCTTGATTCTGCACAAGGCATCTTCCTGTGTCTTTGCAAACCGACATTTGGAATCCTGCCATGCAATAAGCGGTGGAGGTGGGGGATATGTTTCAGTTGGAAATGGCCGGCAAAGCATCCATTCAAAGCATCTGCCTCCCCAGGTTGCTTTTAAGTTCAAAGCAAAACTGATGGGCTGTTATAGACAGGTATACATATATGTAGTTTGCCACTATGGTCCAAAGAAAACATGACAGTGGGAGATCTGTGCAGGAAGGAAGATTTAATACTTTACCCCCATTCTGTTTCCCTAGTTTACAAAAACCCTCATCTCTGCTAATTGCCCTGTGGTCTAGTTGTACCCTAAATCATGTATGAATGATATTGCAGTACATTAATCCGACTCTCAGAGCATCATTTTGGAAATTGTCTTCAAGGGATTTCCCCACATTTGTGTCTTCATAGCCTAAAAGCTGCTCCCCACACCGTTTCCACGCTGTGGCATAAATACATGTTTTGTCAGCTTGTCCCAAGTGACCAGTCGTAATGGAAGTATGAATAAGAAAAATAATCATAGAAGTTGGCTGCAGGCTGCCCCTGGGCCAAAACTGATCATCCTGGCAATCCAAATCCCCCTCCTGGGTCATCTGCTATGCTGTGCTGTGTTGCCTGAAATGGTTGGTGCTCCTGAAAATGTAGCAAACACCTTCATATTGGCAAGGGGCTTATTGTGTGTCATGCGTTGCCATTGTGTTATTGCTGCTTTCCTATTGACTGAAGGCTAATTGAGATGATATATCGGGGAGGTTTCTTTTTACATCTTTTACATGCTGTGTACCTCTTGAGGCTGTGGAAAGGACAAATCAACAACATGGAACTGGGAAGAGGAAATGGGGACAGAGAGGAACTGGTGGCAATGAAATGGGCAGCATGGAAGTGAGTTGCTCTTCCTAATAAGTGGGTGAGCCTTTATTGTAGGGATGGGGAAAAACTGTGACCCTCCAAATGTTGCTGGACTCCCTCCTCCTTGACTGTTGGCCATGCTGCCTGGGGCTTACGGGAGTTGTAGTTCAATAGCATCTGAATACCCACAGGCTTCCCATTACTGCTGTGGGGTCACCAGATATAGAGTTAGGTAAAGGGTAAAGGGACCCCTGACCATTAGGTCCAGTCGTGACCGACTCTGGGGTTGCGGTGCTCATCTCGCTTTATTGGCCGAGGGAGCCGACATTTGTCCGCAGACAGCTTCCGGGTCATGTGGCCAGCATGACTAAGCCGCTTCTGGCTAACCAGAGCAGCGCACGGAAACACCGTTTACCTTCCCACCGGAGTGGTACCTATTCATCTACTTGCACTTTGATGTGCTTTCAAACTGCTAGGTTGGCAGGAGCTGGGACCGAGCAACAGGAGCTCACCCTGTGGCGGGGATTCAAACCGCCAACCTTCTGATCAGCAAGTCCTAGGCTCTGTGGTTTAATCCACAGCACCACCCACGTCCCTCAGATATAGAGTTACTCTAACCTAAAAGTTACAGAGCATAGACTACTGAGGTGAAGTTATCCCTGTCCAGATAGGGTCATAGCTGGGCCACCAGAGGAGGCTGATGGAAGGCACTCCATGCCACCAAGGCCACTTGCCTCAAGTGACGGAAGTGGAGTGTAACCCCATCCAGAACAGGTTGAGCTCCACCTGTGGGCCAGTCCATTTGTTGATCAAGATGGGGGTCTTAAGAGGCTCTTAAGCACAATCAAATGAATTCCCATACCCTGTGAACCACGGATGCATGAGGAGCAAGTCTCTGTCCTTCAACCTTGGTCCAAGAGACACAGCACAATACATGCAAGTAGAATTCGAGGGGAAGTTTGTTTGTTTGTTTGTTTGTTTTTGTTTAGAGTAAATCATAGGAGTGGGAGCCGATCTGGATTGCCTGCTTTGGGGGCAGGCAAGGAACCAAAGCCTACTTATCCCTCACCGGGGTGTGATCCAGACTGGGGTCTCATGTCTGCTGTGTCCTCTTGCAAAACAACATTTCATGAACACTGACTTGTCTAGAATGGCAAAATTAGTGAACCACCTTGTGGGGGCAATTGTGTGGATGAAGCGGCTAAGCAATATCAAGGAGTTGGCATTCAAGGTCTATTGCCGTCAAGAAGTTGTTGCTGTTGTCCTTTCTATGGGACCTCTATAAACCAAGCAGCGCACATGAAACAAAGTAAAAAGACACAGCAGGCTCTGCCCTCAGGCTTACATTCTGAGTAAAACATGTTGTATGAGGGGGATGTTGGGAAAAGGGCAAGTTTAGAGGAAGATGAAGGGAAGGAGCCATTTATTTTTTTAAATGGGATTTTGCACAGTGGAAGGAGCCAGACCCATGCCAAAAGGGGAGAGGATGTTCTAATGGTGGCAAGCAGCAAGGGAGAAAGTGTGCAGTCAAGGACAGAAGTGTGCAGACAGAAAGAGGGAGACAAATTCAGGAAAGAGTAACTTGATCATAGCAACGAGCAGTGGCGAGTGGAATAATTAAAAACAGAGGCAAAGGGATTGATGGAAAAGGCAGGAAGACCGAGCAAGAGGGCAGCTGCAAGAGTCAGTTCAAGAAGGAATGGGGAGAAGGAGCAAAAGCTTCAGCTGGCTGTGGAATATTTGTTCTTAGAATAACTAACAGCTTCCAGGATGGTTTCCCTGAACAACAGGCAGGAAGGGAAAACAAGCTAGGAATACTCCAGACCCATTTACATCTCTTTAGTGATGTCTTATGTGCAGAGATGAAAATAGGAAGCTGCCTTGCACCTGGGTGGAATTCAGTGCAGCACTCTGGGAGCAAGGTCTGCTTGTGCAACAGGATTCCCCCCCCCCCCGTCCTCTTCCTCCCCACACCCTCCCAGCTCAGTATTATCTGCACTGACTGGCAGTGGCTCCATGATCTCAGAAAGGGGTCTCTCCTCCAGGCCCACCTTGAGATGCCAGGGTGGAACCTGGAACTGTTGCATGCAGAGCAGATGCTCCACCCACTTGGTTACGGACCTTCCCCAAAGTGGGTGGAGGTGGAGGCAGGCACCCTGCCTCTTCCATCTGCTTGGCAGTCAGAGAGGTGGGAACATGAGTGTTTTGCCTTCCTTGGTTCTCCAGTAGATGCCACGTCTTACTGCTATTAACAAGTTTCTCCTCACGTCTAGGGTGCCAGGGGAGGGGGGGCAGGGAAGGAAGTTCTTGTAATCCATGTGCCCTGCACATGAACCCCCAGCTAGCACGGCTGATGGTCAGGGATGATGGGGGTCGGAGTCCAACCACATCTGGAAGGTATCACATTGGCTACCCATTCATTGTTGTATGAAGTAAGCCAGACTCCAACAACCTGGATCTGGAAGAGGGCTGGTGGCCTCCAACTCTGTATTAGGGTCTTGGGGAGGAATGTTTTGTTCTGCCAGGAGCTGGGCTGGTGGCTCTGTTTCTCATCCAGAAGCAACCTTAATTGACCATTGCTGTAGCCTAAACAAGAACAAGAGTAGCCCTGCTGGCCTTAACATCCTGTTCTCACAGTGGCCAACCAGATGTCTCTATGGGAAGCCTGCAAGCAGGACATGAGTGCAACAGCCCTCTGGCATTCGGAGGCAGGATGCCACAGATACTGAAGGTAGTTCACAGCCAGCATGGCTAGTAGCCATTGATAGCCTTAACCACCTTCCTCTTTTGAAGCTATCCAAGCAGGTGGCCTTCGCTGTGGGATAGCAAAGCTGCTGCCTGTTGTGTTTCCAGTGAATCCATTATCTGCAGCTTTTTCTCACCCCTTCAGAAGGTTTTTGTCAAGTGGAAAGTAGAATAGCCAGCTAATTAAAAAGGCAAAGCTGAGATATTCTAATCCACTTGAGCAATAGTGATCAAAGGATGATCATAGGATGATCCCAACCCAGTCAGATGGGCACAAACAAATAATAATTATTAATATTAGTATTAGTACGTGGCAGGGTTGTTTCCACCCCCTCCCAATGTTTCAGATCTCATTTGCACGTCTGCCTACACATCTGTGCGGTTAGATGCCCCCTGTCTGTCCACACCAGAGGGTTGAGAAGGGGTGTGGATATCTTCATATGGCTTATGTTTTCAAATCAGATCAAAGCTGGTTTGTGGTAGAGGGGAAAACTAATAATAATAATAATAATAATAATAATAATAATAATAATAATAATAATAATAATAAATTTATTCATATCCCACCCTCCCCAGCCGAAGCCGGGCTCAGGGCGGCTAACAACAATCAAACAGTACAACAGTACAACACCACACAACACTCTAAAATCATTCAGTATAAAATTAACTCAAATCAAACCAATGGCAACCATTGGGCCAGAGCTCCGTGAAGATTGCTGAGGGAGGGAGTCAGGCTGTGCCCTGGCCAAAGGCCTGGTGGAACAGCTCTGTCTTGCAGGCCCTGCGGAAAGATGTCAAGTCCCGCAGGGCCCCAGTCTTTTGTGACAGAGTGTTCCACCAGATCGGAGCCACAGCCGAAAAAGCCCTGGCTCTAGTTGAGGCCAGCCTAACCTCTCTGAGGCCTGGGACCTTCATGATTTTTTTATTTGAAGACCGTAAGTTTCTCTGTGGGACATACCAGGAGAGGCGGTCCCGCAGCATTTTTCAAGAAACTACAGGATAGATGTGGATTGGGGCAAAAGCCATGAGTTCACGGCTCAGTGGGAGCATGCTGGACACAGATTAAACAGGAGTGTCTGCACAGCATAAGGGTGTGATGACATGTGTGTGGCTCAGTCCCTTTCCCCAAGGATATTCTCCTGCACAGCCAGCTTAGTATTGCTACAAACTGATTGGACTCTGTTTTCCCCATTTACCAATGCTAACCCGGTGGGCATTTTAGAAAAAAAGTGTCTTGACATATGTCCATGAAAGATTGCCACTCTCCTTCCTGCCCTGCCTCCACAGCAGATGTACAATCCACACACACACTGCTGCTCTGCTTCTTGTTTCTGCCACTATTCTGTGATCTTTTTATCTACTCTTCCCCAGTTGTTGCTGGACTACAGTTCTTGTCATCCCTGACCATTGCTATGCTGGCTGGGGCTGATGGGAGTTGGAGTCCAACAACATTTGGCGCAAACACCAGGTTGGGGAAAGCTGCCCTCTATCTAAGCTTGATTTGCCATCAGATCTAACCGTGTGTGAGAGATCCAGATCTGCAAACATTCAGCCACTCTCCTGTTCCAGTGGCATTCTGGCTCCAGTGAGCCTGGTCCTCTCCCTTGCCTCCTTCCTTTCCCTAATTAATTTAACATCCACCCAATTAATTTAACATTCATTTCCTCCTGGGAATTTTAGTTTGGAAGGGGAAGGAGGCGGATGAATAAAGCTTCTGAACAGATCATTCTTAGCACCTTCCAAGAAACCATAGCAGCTTATGTAATACAAAACCAAAATACGTTTATGATCAGGGACATAGCATTACTAACATATAAAAGGCTTGAGGAGTGACGACTGATGAGCATATAATAAGCTCTTTGAGAATTGGAGTTTATTCACGAATCATTAGCATATAAAACCTCAGGATGATGTATGGCTATATGTATTATATTTATATAAATCACTTGCCATATACTGTGTTAATCTTAAGGGCATATGAACGTTAGAAAACTGTGTGGCTCTCTGGTTCCCCCCCTTTGTGTTTGCTCTTACTCTCCTTTGTATCATTTATCAAAAAATATTGTTGACAATGGTAAACTTGTCTATTGATAGTGGATTGCCTTTAATTCTTTTCTGGATGTTTATATTGGAAATTAATCTTTTGCACTATTTTTTGTTGCTGCTGCTGCAAATATAAGCCTTGCAAATGTGGCTACAGGGTGAGGCAAGTACCTAAGACTGTCAGAGTGCTTATATCCAGAATTATAATTTATTTAACTGCATCTATACCCCACCCCATTGCCAAAAAGGCTCTCAGAGCAGCTAACAAATATCAGTACTAAGACTGCCATCAGACTCACAGTCTAAAAAGGCATGACACTCAAGGAAAAAAGAATGGGAGGGAGGAGAGGAAAGCAAGTTCAAGCACAAGTTCATAGTTGCAGCTGAGGTCAGTGGCTGCTCTGGTTGTTTTGCCTTTTGTCAGTATCAATAGCAGTAAGAAGCAACCGTTCCTGAGATCTTAAAACAAAAGAGGCAGGCTTTGAGCTGTGCCTGAAATCAATGCTCACAAGAAGCCTGTCCTTGTCTCCCCCAATATTTTTGGATTTACTGTGACAGAAAAGGGCCCTAGAATGCTGAGTTGTAGAGTGGATTGTACCACATCAAATTGCAGGTGAAGGATGTCCTTTCTGAAGGCTTCCTTATCTAAGGAATTTTATCCCTGCAAGTAAAATGCACAAGGGGGAAAAGGTTCTGTCCAGACCTATTTCCTCATTTGACTGCTTGTGTAAACCAGCCCAACAAATGTGAAATTGAGTTGGGCAGGTTCGAAGTGCCCCTGGGAAGAGATTTAGCCTCTGGGCACCCCATTCTCCCAAGGCCAACACTAGCCATTGTCAAAACAAAAAAATTTCCTTCCAGTAGCACCTTAAAGACCAACTAAGTCAGTTCTTGGTATGAGCTTTCGTGTGCATGCACACTTCTTTAGATAGGCTACCTATCTGTAACTAGCCATTGTATTGTGCTGATTCTAAGAAGCTAGGAAATGTCTTCAGGTGAATACTCAAGCAGCTTGTATAAGGGCTATATGCTTCAGCAAAACTCTCTAAGGCAGGGAGAGGGAACTTGTGGACTTCAGATGTAGATGGACTATGGCTCCCATCATCCTTGACTCTTGACTAAGTTAGCTAGGGCTGATGGGATTTGGAGTCCATCCTTGGTCATGCGGGAAATAGAATTCTGTTGTTAGGGGAGGGTGGTTCAGTATATGTGGCAGGGAATGAGCTCTCACACACCCCTCTGTGTGAAAGCAGGGACATGGTGGCCAAAGATGAATGAGGTTCTGTGTCTTCATATAATGAAAAGAAGAATTAACAGACCGCGCACTGGACTGGGACTGCTTTATAATGCAGCCAACATTTCAGACACTCACCGAGCACTTTTATGTCACATGGTGGCATACACACACACCCCGTCATTTTAACTTCACAACAAGCCTGCAAGGTAGGTTAAGAGTTAGTGACACGCTTCGTGCTTAAGCAAGGATTTGAAGCTGGATTTTCCCAGTCCTAGTTTGACACTCTTCACCACCACCCTGACTTGGCCAAGTGCCACATGTATCTGTTTCACTTGAACCTGGAACTCATAAACGCAGCACTCCTGATCTGTGCACATCACAAAACGAATGTGTGTGTGTGTGATTGTCATGTGACTATTTCCACATGCATTCTGTTTTCCTGCGTGGAATTGCTTTCTGCGCAGGAAACGTGGAACATTTGCAAGCAGCCCAGCACCCATTCACCCACCCTTGCACACTAGGGACAGGAAACAGCTGTGCAAGGAGGCCATCTCAATATGGGATAGATCCTGGGGGTGGGAGTAGGTCTGCCTGGCTCTTCCCACACCTATTTCTGGAACCCTGATTCTGTGTGTGTGTCCGTCTGCCTGCGGAAACAAAATGCAACGGTGCTGAACCCTAAAGGCAGGAGTTGTTTGTTGCCCATTCCTGGGCATTCCTTAACTTTGTGCTTTCTGAATATTCGCCCCCCCCCCCCCGCTTTTCCCTTGTACGTGCGGAACCCCGCTTCTGATTTGTTCCTTCTCTCCTCTCTCCCCCATGCGGGCACGATCGTGGCTGCCCGCTCCTGACCCCGGCGCTGCGCCCACGGAGTCTTCCTCTCCCATCTCTGCCTCCCGCTCGCCTCCAGGGTGGCGGGGGGCGCAGAGAGCTCTGCCGCCCCCTCGCCCGCCGTGCCCGCTGCAGGCTCCACTGCTGCAATGGCTCAGCGGGAGCGGGCGGGCGGGGGGTGGAGGCGGCGGCGGCGGTCTGGCTCTGGGAAGCTCTGGAGATCTCGGCGAAGACCGAAGGAGGGAGGCAGAGATGCTGGGGGTGGCGGCGGCGGGAGAGAAGCTGCAGAGGCTCCTCCCCGCCCTGGGCAGCACCAGCCCAGCCCTGTTGTTCTGTCACTGAGCGCAGGGCTGCGGTGGCGGGAGTCGCCCCCTCCCGCGGGCCCCCTTCCCCGCCCGGCCCGCCGCCGCCGCCGCGCTGCCCCTGCTCCATGGCTGGCACAGTGGGTGACGGAGCCCAGCGCGGCCGGGCGGCACCATGAGGGGCGGGAGCCAGCAAGGCTGCGCCTGCCACCACTTGTTCCGCAAAGTCCTGGCCAAGTGCAGCTGCTGCCCCTCCCGGGCGCGAGGTGAGTGGGGTGGGGCGGGTGGTCCTGGCAGCGCCCTTCCCTCTCCCCTCCGTCCACTCCCTCTGGCACGGCCAGGGCCCTGATTCTGCCCTTCTGCCTGCAGAATGCGAGCCCGCTCCTCCCTGCCCACCCCCTGGGTGGGTGCCACCTGCCGGATAACCCAGCACTGCCTCCTGAAGTGGGCACCAGCATCAAGCAGCAGGGCATGGGCGTTGTCCTTCCTCCCTGCTGGGCAGCCTCACCTGGCGGTCCTGGCTGGTGCCATCTCTTTGGAGCCACTCTCAAGCCCCTGTGGCTGGGGCATCTCATCTCCTGCTGGCCCCCGGCACTAAAGGGCATTTGCTTTCTATGCTGGGCATCTCTGCGGTTCACCGGTGCCCAGGCTCTGAGGGATGACTTCCCCCTCGTGGTGTCTCTCGTTGACATCACCCCCTCCCCTTTATACTAGCCTTCCACTTTTGGCTTCCAGCTTCTTTGCTTTCAAGCAAGGAATGGCACAACACAATGTCTGTGCGTGTGCCAAGCTCATCTTAGAGGTGCCACTCCCTTGTGGCCAGAGTGCTCACAGGAAGATGGAATGAGGTGGGGAGGTGCTGGGAAAAGTTTCTGGCAAGAATCAGGAACATTTGGAAAACGGGTGGTCCTATGTCTTAGCTGCCAAATTGGGGGTGGGGGTGGGGACAGAGGTGAGAGAAAAAGTGAAGGGTGTTTATGCATTCTGTGGGTTCTGGTCGTTGTTTTTGTACACAAGTGTTATTTTTAGCATATTTGAATATGCATACATCATGCAGAAGAGAGCATCCCTGCTTCTGTGTGTGCATGATTGTGATTGCGTGTGCACCAAAACAGTGTATTTAGAGTTGCAGAGGTATCTGTGAATTAGAACTCTTCACACATCTCTTTAGGAGCTGTGTGTGCATCTCTGTGTACATTGGTCTGTCTTTATGTTCCACCATGCTTGTGGGAGGCTGTGTGCACACAGATGATGTGTGTGCATGGGTGAGAAAGTGTGTGTGTGTGAGAGAGAGAGAGAGGGAGGGAGGGAGGGAGGGAGGGAGGGAGGGAGGGAGGGAGGGAAGGAAGGAGAAGAGAGATACACACACTATGGGGGGGGGAAGGCTGTTTGCATGTGTGTAGAAAAAGCTGAGCAGGAGGAAGGTGTGTGTGTGTGTGTGTGTTTTTGTCCTTTGTGCCTGTGAATGCACAGGCTGTGTGTTGGGCTCTGATACCCTTCTGGTGTGCCATGCTCTGTGTGCAGGCTGGAGAGAGTGTACAGCACACTGTGCATGGGCATGTTTTAGAAACAGGAGCGACGCAGATTACAAAGCACTTGGTATGTGGAGATGCCAAGCCAGTCTTCCAGGAGTTGCTGAGCAGAAGGGGTGGGGGTTATGGTGTGCTTCAGGAGCTGGCTGTTGGGTGCCGTCACTTCCCCACTGCTTGCTACCGCCTCTGTTTCCAGCTGGACTTCATTGCCCAGAAAGTCTAGATTAGGGTTGAAAGCCATTAAGTTTGGTGATGGGGAAATGAAAAGGTTATGACCTGAGGAGCTGTAGTGGTATGGTGGGGATGGAGGTGGTGTAGAGCCAGGTGTGTGTATCCCTGGCATTCTAAGAGTTAAAGCTGATCTTGTATGTGTAGGTATAGTCTCATGGGACTCTAGAGGTGGAAGTGACCATGGATGTCATCTAGTCCAACCCCATGCACTGCAGGAATCTTTTACCCAACGTGATCCTGAGATTAAGGGTCTCGTGCAGTACTAAAGATAACCACAATCTCTTCTTATACATAGCTCCTTTGCTGATCCTTATGCAGAGGCATAGCTATGGGGGGCATAGCTGGGTTTATTGCCCTGGGTGAAGCCTCCAGAGGGGCACCATTGAGGTTCCCAGATAGTGTGTACGCAAATGCACTGGTTGTGTCTGTATTTTTTTTTATTTCAGTGAATCCTTTCCCCATTGCTTCTCTGCTTGTGAGCATGGGCGTAGCCAGGATTTAGGGGCAGGCTTTGTGTTGGGGGAGCAGGTCTTCAGTTAAGTATTTTTATTTATTTACTTGATTTAGGCAGAGAGCAGCTGCTCCCCTGCCCCCTCTTGGATACACCCAGGCTTGCAAGTGTGGGTGGAGGATAAGCACCATCTCTTCTTACACATAGCTCCTTTGCTGACCGTTATGTCTAGAACTCCCTCCTAAAGGCTTGCAGCCTGTCATGTGGAACCTCAGGATGTTGCAGAGGATTCTGGGCCATGTGCTTGGAAGCAGTGCAGTGCCCTGTCCATGTAGGGTCCTGTCCAGGCCTGTAAGGTCCCTCTGGATGAGAGTGCACCCCACAGCACACCTGGTACTCCTCCCTTGCACATTGCAAAGGAAGCAAAAAACCCCACACCTGAGCCTGCGAAAGGCCCAGTGGCAAAGGGTATCTGCTTTGCATGCAGAAGTTCCCGGGATCAGTGCCCTGCATCTCCAGGTACATTTTGGAGAGAATCCTGTCCAAAACCCTGGAGAGCCACTGGCACTTAGTGAGCTCGATGGACAAATGATCTGACACTATATAAAGCAGCTACCTTTGTTTCTGTGAAGCTTGCCTCATGGAGAATCCTCTGAAATGATACAATTTGAACACTGGGCTTATTTTTGTGTGGAACAGAGCAAGATGCACAGTTGTATATCCATATTATATATGAATGTAAAGGTTCTGTGTGAACTGTGATCCTATACTTGGCCCTAGAGAGTCTTCTCATGTCTTCTGCCCAGGAAGTTCAGCGAGGTGTACATGGTTCTTCTGTCTCCCAACTTTATCCTCCCAACAGTCCTGTGAGGTAGATTAGGCAGAGAGACAGAGACTTGCTCAAGCTCATTTGGTGAGCTTTCTGGCCAAGTCGGGATATGAACCCTGGTCTCTCAGATCCTAATCCAGCACTCTTATCCATTGCACCAAAATGGAATTTAAGTAGAATCTTATTCTGAATGCTCTTCTCCTTGGGTGTTGACTCCCCTCCAAAGGTAACAAAGTGTGGGGAAGACAGACTAATTCTGGCACCAGTGACTTATTTGGGGGGAGCCCCACCTTAATTCTATTGTTATGCTCAGACTCTAACAGATGAACATTTGGTTGGTATTAAATAGCAGTATTAAATAACTCCCAGAGAGAGGTGTGGATTTTTATTTTTTTAAGAGTGTTATATATGCTGGTAAAAGGGACCCCTGACCGCTAAGTCCAGTTGCGGACAACTCAGGGGTTCCGGCGCTCAGATCGCTTTACTGGCCAAGGGAGCTGGCGTTTGTCTGCAGACAGCTTCCGGGTCATGTGGCCAGCATGACTAAGCCGCTTCTGGCGAACCAGAGCAGTGCACGGAAACGCTGTTTACCTTCCCGCCGGAGTGGTACCTATTTATCTACTTGCACTTTGATGTGCTTTCGAACTGCTAGGTTGGCAGGAGCAGGGACTGAACAACGGGAGCTCACCCCGTTGCGGGGATTCAAACCACCAAGCTTCTGGTTGGCAAGCCCAAGGCTCTGTGGTTTAGACCAGGCTTCCTCAACCTTGGGCCTCCAAATGTTTTTGGCCTACAACTCCCATGATCCCTAGCTAGCAGGACCAGTGGCCAAGAATGATGGGAACTGTAGTCTCAAAACATCTGGAGGCCCAAGGTTGAGGAAGCCTGGTTTAGACCACAGCACCACCCGCACCCATACATGCTGATATAGTGCACCTACACCTGTAAGTAGCACTGTGATTCTTCTTATCCCAAATGTTGGGTTTGTATCTTTTCATTCATTCCCAGATGTTCTGTGGGTTTTCCTTTTCACGTTCTCTGCTCCATTTCCACTGGGCCTCCAAGGGTTCCCAAAATTGGTTGCTGCCCGATTTCTTTGATTTGATGGGATTGGAATTGGGCCTCTTGGGTCCAATGAGCAGCTGTAATGATGGTGGCTGTGGTCCTTAGTGAAACTGGAACAGAAGCTGCGGGATCCAGGAAGCCTGACTTCTGTTCCCATCTCTGAGAGAGCAGTTGGGACTTGTGGAGAAGCAGGAATAAAAGCTGGTATTAATTTCCTCTTCCTGATTCAGAGATCAGAGGTGGTTGTCCATGTCCTTTTCCCACAGTCAACTGGCAGAAGTGCCCATTGCTTCCACATTCCCAAGCCCCCTAACCATGGTAACAGATCAAGTGAGAGGCAAGCTAAGCTTCCATTGAGGAAAAGGGGGGCACTTGTATCTAGGAGGGCCCCCCCCCCACATTTAGACCTCCTGGTATCGTTGTTAAATTTCAGAGAGAGGAGCTCTGTGTTGGGAGTGCAGGTTTGAGGAAAGAGTGCCTTTAAGCATGTGCAGTCTGCCTTCTCTCAAACCTTGGAGTGATTGAAGCCAATTCCGGTGCATGTCATGGGATCAGGGGCAGACACATTTCAGCCAAGCTTAAGACTCTGCACCCCTTACTTTAAAAATTAAGCATTGTGGAAGGATGAGGGTGAGTAGGCGGGACAGACCAGCTCCTCTTGCCTGCTCCACGCCACAGGATGTTCCTTGAGAATCTGACCCTGGAATAAATCCTGGCCCCAGCCCAGGCTTCCGTGACTCACCATTCACGCTGCAGCTGGCTGCTCCGGTTACCAACAACTCCCCCAGTTTAGATATGGCTGGAGCTGCTCCCAGATCGGGCGGTGGGGGGGGGGGAGCGCTTGATATACACTGCCCCCTTCTTTTTCTCCCCACCTCCCTGCTCCCTCACCCATGGCCTCAGCAAACAAGGCATGGAAACATTTCCTGTGGTGAATGCTACAAAATGGGTGGAAAATCTGTGAGGCCTCGTGTGAGGAGGCTTCAGGGCTTGAGCCAAGCCAGGTATCGCCAGGGCTTAGATCCGGGAATTGGTCTCATGAAGAAGGCAGGGACTCTGAGCTTGTGCAGAGCGTCTGTTCCTCCACATTAAGACAGCTACATGATCTGAAATAGAAGGAAGAGTTTCCAAGTCAGACAGTATCAGGTTTTTGGCAGGCCGAGGCTTGGCATTTCTCGTTTTAGAAACTCCATTCTGGGGTGGGGTGTGTGCCTGAGTGTTTCTTCTGTCAACCCTAAATAGAGAAAGAAAAGGAACATCATTAATCAAATAATTGCGTTTTTATACCACCACCTTTCTGCCAAGGCAGCCAACATGGTCCGGCTGGATTGCAGTGAATTATCAGTCAGCACTTCTCTCTACCTCTGTGGAGTTTAATGCATTAGAATTCAGGTTATGAGAGAACAGAAGAAGAGCCCTGCTGAATCAGGCCAAAGGCCTCTCTAGTGCATCTTTCTGCAAGAGAACAGCAGCACTCGTCTGATTTCTAGCATATTGCCTCTGGAGGTAATATAGTCACAATGACTAGTAACTATTGATAACCTTATCCTCCAGGGATTTGTTTAATCCCTTTTAAAGCCATCCAAATTGGTGGCCATCCCCACAGCCTGTGAATTCTTTAGTTTATGTTTGTGGTGTGAAGAAGTACTTCATTTTGTCCGTCCTGAACTTCCAAACATTTGGCTTCCCTATATTATGAGAGAGGGAGGAAAAACTTCTCCATATCCGCTTACTTCACACCATGCATAATTGTTCACCTCTATTACTCAACTTTTCCCCTTCAACTAAATAGTCCCAAATCTTATAACATTACCCCTTAGGAGAGTTGCGCCAACCACTTTATTCACTTTTGGCTGTTCTTTTCAGCTAGTATTTATTGGTTTTACTTATCTCTGGGGAAGGAGCATTGAATTGAAGTATAAGAATTGGAGTATAACTCATTTTGCATTTTGCCAGCGAGGAGCAGACTGCCTGAGCAGGATGAAAATTCCAGCTGGGCAAAGATCTGCTGACTGGAGCCAGGAGCACCTAATACTTTCTGCCCAATACCACTCCTGTTTGCTCTGTGTTAACTGATTCAGAATATAACTCCCACCCACTAAGTGCCATACCTGCTGCCACAAACATGGATTAGAATCCTTACTTTGCCCCTAAGCATGCAGTGAAAATCTGGGAGAATATCCAACCCTTCCACCAGTTCTTTAGCCACTTTTAGGGTGAGTGCTGCAAGGTGGTTGCAAGGTGATAGATAACATGTTAACTAAACCTTAGTAAAGGCATAGCCAGGCTGTCACTGTTTTCAGGTGAGATTAAATCACATGCCACCCAAATTCATGTTGCACAAGTATAGTTGGTTAGGAAGTCTAGCACAGCAAACCTGTTTCCCCCAAAGATCAGACTTTCTATGATATGGAAAGTGATGGGAAAATGCGGTGGAAAATGTGATAATGCTTTCTTTGATGCAATGTCATTTAACTTTCCTGCGGACAAATCAGAATGAAAGCTCCTTAATTAGCCAAAGTTGTCTAATCTCACTAAAAAAACAGGATGAAGGCTCAATAAACAGGCCATCTAGAAACACCTTGATCTTGATCATATCATGGCCAAGTAATCTCATTATAGGCATTTGTATCTCTCTTCTCCCTTGAACCTCTTTGGCCTTACTCTGTCTCCTCTCTCTACTCTGGTGGGTATCCTCCTGCCAGGCTTCCAGAAGCTTCTACAATTCCTGTCCCAGACAGGAATTGAGTCCCAGACAGGAATTGAGTTGAATGCTATTAGCAGTCTGGATGAAATGGAAACAGCTCTTCTTATTACCCCACATTCCATCCTTCCAAAACTATTGCTGTAAACAGTAAGTAATTCAGAACGCTGGTCCCTTTATTTCATAGTATAAAGCAGGCTTCCTCGACCTCAACCCTCCAGATGTTTTTGGCCTACAACTCCCATGATCCCTACCTAGCAGGACCGCTGGTCAAGGATGATGGGAATTGTTGTCTCAAAACATCTGGAGGACCGAGGTTGAGGAAGCCTGGTATAAAGGAATAACCCAGCAAAAGCTGCCATGTAATAAGGATTAATGCACAAGACCCCATTTTGCAACAGCCATTTATTTGGGTCATCATGCTGATTGTATAGAAAGCTTGTCTGATGAGTAGAAACCGCCATTTGGATTGCCACAGTGAACATGGAACTGTGATGTGATGAAGAAAGAAAGTAGCTGTAGCAAGCAGACCAGCTGTGCAATATCAGTCCTAATAAATGAAATAATAATAAATGTACCAAGTCAGACCATGGGTCCATCTAGCTCAGTATTGTATAAACTGACTGACAGCTCTCCAGGGTTTCAGACAGGACAGTCCCAACCTAACCTGGAAATGCCAGGAATTGAACCTGGGAACTTTACATACAAACCTCTCCTTCACTGGAGGTTTTTAAGCAGAGGTTGGATGGTCATCTGTCATAGATGCTTTAGTTGAGATTCCTGTTTTGCAGGAGGGGTTAGACTAGATGACCCTCAGGGTTCCCTTCCAACTCTACGATTTTATGATTCTCCCGATGATCCATAGCCCTTTCCCAAGCTATTTTGGTGAAGGACTGTGCAAGCTTTTGAGTGTTGCTGAGCTTTGTCTAGAAGAATAGAAAGGTGACCTGTGTGTGTGTGGTTACTTCTAGCATTACTTTTCCTTCCCTGTATTCTGAAGAGGTGTCTAGAGATCAACACAGATGAATAGGCTTTTTAAACCAGAAAATGATCTCTGAGGATGTGACTCAGGTTCGTGTCTGCCTGCCATCCTTTCAGATGGTTTGTGATACATAAGAACTGCCTTGCTCAATGAAACCAAGATCCATCTATCTTGCTCCAAAATTCATTAGGCAGACATGTTAGGCAGATACATAAATTCTAAAGCCCCTATGAGTTGCTTTCCTTATGTGCATCTTGACCAGAATGTGAAATGCTGGTCTAACACATGGTTCTATAGAGAGAGAAAAAGGGTTCTTGCTAAAGCAGATTCTTATAGCCATTTGAAGTTGAGAATGCTTGAAGTTGCTCTACCTCAAGGTAACTTATCTGACGACCTACTCTAAACCACAAGATTCAGTGTGTGCAACTTCTGGTCTTTAACAACCTGATAGGAGCTGAGGTCTGTGGAGCATTCTTTGGACCTGGGAAGGCAGGGCTATTCTGACATGAAGGTAGAGTAGTCCAGTGGTGAAGGTCCAAACTAGACATGATGTTAAATGCATAGTTGCATTTAAAATACCTAGTTCTTTCTTCTTCATAGCCCACGCAGGTGGTGTCCCTTAGTTCATTAACTAGTTTGGTTACCTTAGGGAAGCCACGCTTCATCAGCCACTGCCTGCTAATCTGCAATGTGAATTGGTGCATGGTTTTTGAAACATGAAGGCACTATATGCAAGTGCTGTATAAATACTAACTGTGGCTACAATAAACAGCAGGAATGGCTTTGTTTGCTGGATTTCTTTTTGCCCGGTTACTTTTCAAGATACAGGAGTGGGGCCAGTAAAATCAGGTGGCAATCCTATCAGTCTTTTCAAAGGGGCCACATATAACTATTCTGGTTTATTTCCCAGATGCCCAGGGATGATTCTGTACTGGGCAGATGAGGTCACACTAGGCTTTGGTCATGGTATGAACCAGCCAATAATCTGCACTGTAGGGGTGAAGGTTTATGTTTCCCTGAGGTCAACATTCCCCTACATTGATGCCGATGCAGCATCTGCCGGTTGACACAACTGCAAAGCAGTGTTGAAGCTGGGAAAGAGGAGAAGGAGTCAATTATGGCAGGAAAACAGATATGGCTTCAAGAAGGAAGAGGAGGAGGGCCTTAAAGGGCAACAACAAATTCTGCGGATGCATCTCAGACCCAGTTCTGATTTACAACTCCCTGAATCTTATTGACTCTGTTTGAGTTATCCAGGAACGTGTATTGCTTCTCTGCTGATTGTGACTTATTTGCGGGAGTGCATGTCCCACCACTGAGAAGATCAAGGCTGTTGAAGTTTTGAGTGGCTACATCAGAGTATTCTCTGCATGCATTTGTTAAATTGTAGTCTGCTCATTGGGCATTCCCTCCACCTGCAGGTAAGGCTTAAGACAGCTGTTGCTTCCCTTGGGGTTTGTAATGCGGATGCAAAACCTGTGCTACCCAGAGTCCTTGTTCACATTACAAATACCTTTAATTTGTTTTCACTTCTGTTTGAAGGTTAACAGAAATAGTGCAAAAGAGGCTCTGGGGTGGTGTAAAGGTTCGAGTGTTGGAATGTAACCTAGGAAACCAGGGTTTGAATCTCTTCTCAGCCATGAAGCTCACTCACTGGGTGACCTTGGGCCAGTCGCTGTCTCTCAGCCTAACCTACTTCACAGGACTGTTGTGAGGATAAACTGGGGATGAGAACACTTTGGGAGAAGAGGTGGTATATAAATGTAATAAGCAAGCAAGCAAGTAAGTTTGCTTTCATGACTAACCTGACCATAAACCATAGAGAATTCATTACCTCACACAATGTATTGTGGGCAGGGTGGGGAGCAAATTAAAGGGAAACTTGTACCATTTTGGTGGCACCTACAGTATGGGAAAGAAGGAAGGAGCCGGATCACACAATTTTAGTGAGAGGAAAATGAGCAGATGAAGAACCTACCCATTTGACACTGACATAAAAGCCCCACACATACACTATGCAGAAGAAGGAAAATCATTACCCTGCTTCTCTCTCCTCACCTCTTTCTTCCCCCCTCAGCCTCACAATGCCTGTGATAGCAATGTCTCCCCCCAAATGTAACTGACCTATAGATAGGACTCTATGAACTGAAAACAGAGATGTTACATGCAGTGCTATTTTCCTAGAAAATAAGTGCCAGAATTCACTATGAACGGCTCCCTTGTTCTTTTGTAATGGCAACGGCATTGGCGCCCACCAGAGAGGTGCCGGAATGGAGTTACGCTAAATTCTAGCTGAAAAAAAGCTCTGGTTATATGTACCTTTGTTATCCATGAAAATCTTTCAATCAAAACAATTTTAAAAAATATATTTAGTGAGGGGTTTGGGCCTGCTGTTTTCTCTTATAATCATTACGGATAAGGGCACTTCCAGACTGTTGCTATTTTCAAGTGAGATTCACATACTGGAAAATTCAGGCTGCACAATTATAGTTAATTGGGAGGTCTTACACAATCTGCTTCAGCCCCTCCATTTTTGCAATAAGGAAAGTGATGGGGAAATGTACTGTCAAATGTGGGATAACACTTGCTTTTGACACAACCTCAAACTTATCCGCATCAGAACAAAATGTGGACCCAATGTCATCCTGGATGTTTCTCTTTTTAAATGCAAGGCTTTTCCTATTCTGACTTTACAGTGATTCAGTAAAAACAGATTTAAAGTGTGGGAAGGTCTGGGGGAAAATTGAGATGGGGAGGATATTGTGTAGATGCCTCTTCATTAATGGGGAGACAGTTCAGCATGAATAAACATCTTCCCAAAGTACTTACAGTCTGTGCACATGTATTTGAAATACATCATGCGCATCAGATTGGCACGACACTCTACCTATGAGTGTCATTCTGTTGCCTACTCATATGGGCCTTCTGTGCAGGAAATGAAGTGGCCCTCTAAGAGGACTGAAGGGATTATTCACACGGCCATTGGGTTGTTTTCTTTTGTCTTCCTGCCTGGATCCAGCTGCACTCATGGTAAATGGGTTTTCTGACCTTGATCAGAATCTACACTGCCTCAAACCTTCAAAAATGGGTTGAATGGGGCACAGGGACACAACTCCACTTGTAGCAAGCTATTCAGATACCATATTTGTGAGGAAATTGGTTTCATTCTGGCAAAAACTCTCTCTCACTCACTCACTCTCACGCACTCCAGAGTAAATTGGTTTAATGCAAGCAGAACAATTGTGTAAATTATAACCTGTGGCCCCCAAGATGTTATGACTACCGTAATCCCTGACTATGCCCATCAGGGCAGCGGCTGATGGGGGAGCTGGAGTTCAACAAGAAGAAGATGAAGAAGATGGTGATGATTAAATTAAATTTATATACTGCACTTCATCTGAGAATCACATGGCAGTTTACACTATTTAAAATGATAGGGTGGCTAAAGGATGTCAGAATATGTAATTGACATTACGCAGCCATGAGTCGGTTCTTTTACTCTTGCTTGGTTGTGTCTACCGAGAAACAATTACTATTGCCTCTCTAGCCCTATTAGTCATGGTGGGGGGCTGGCTTGCTTTTTCTTTTTAAAAGATGGACACCTGTGGGGTTTCATGGAACTGTGGGGTGTTTGCATCTTATGCATTCTGTGCCTTTAAAAAGCTTTCCTATTCACATTTGTGATACTTGGTAGAGCAATGGCACCTGGTGTTACTCTGAAGCTGACCTTTGTGCGCTGTTAGTGGTAATACTCTGAAGGCACATCTCCCCTGAAACTACAGTTCTCCTTACTCCTTGCTGCAATAGTAAAAGGCTTGAAACTATTGTTCAATCCGTGGTGGTGGTCATGCTGCTATTATTATCAACGGATTACACAGTGCTTTGTATGTGCAAAGAATTTTGCAGTCTTCATCTGTTTTGCCTTCTCAACATATTTGCGAGGTGAGTTGCAATTATTCCCAGATGGAAAAAACTGAGGTTTGGGGACAGGGGGGTGGGGCAGGAGCGTCTTTGCCAAAGGCCGCTTAGCTGGTCTGTGACTGAGCAGGGATTTGAGCTGGTGTCTTTATTCCTCCTCTCTAGCCACTAGACCACACAGGTTTTTTGCCTACTACACTGTGGCTGTGACTTTCAACCTTTCCACATGTAGGAGTGTCAGCAATGGGGTCTTCTCTCAGTTCTTTTTTTGACTTATTTGATATTCTTCCCTTCTCGATCTGAAAATATAAATCTTTGCTGTTTCCATCTTTCCCCTTCCCGCCACCTTATTTTCTCCCTTTCTGCCCCTCTATTTCCTTTTTGTATCTGTGGCCAATGGCGCATTGGTCAGGTCACAAAACTCCACAGCTGAAGATCAGTGTCCTATGAGATCCCATAGATACAGATGGTATCTATTCTGAGTTTTCATCCCTCTCTGAGGAGAAAAAGGGCTAGTGCTGATTATGCATTTTAATTCATTTAAATGCATGCAAATTTAAAATGACACAGTGTTTTGCAAGGAGGCAGAGCTGAAAATAATGGCTTTTTAAAAAATCCTTGCTTAGTAACTCCCTAATTCTGTGGGTGGGTTGTCTGGTCTATGTAGTGCAATGGATTAAGGATATTCTGATTAAAAGACGGCTCACAATCTTATAGTGAAATTTTGGCATATATGGCGAAGACAGACACAATAGAAAACAAAGATTTGTGAATTCCTCAGCTGTGGGGTCAAGTCCAGCTTCCACCAGGCTTTACAGTTTGAACTACTGCATAAAAGATATATATCAGTATAACAATTGCTGTTTCAGCCATCTATCTCTCCCCCCTTCCATTTATTTATATGTTCATCTGTAATTTCATGCTTAAACATCATATTTCTGTGATAGTATTTAAATTGATATGTTAAAAACAATTGTACTAATTCACTATAAACCGGGCATAGTGAACAGGGGGTGTTTTGTGATATTGTAGGTCAATCAGTACAATCCACAGCTGGCTTCTGCTGTAAAAACTTGCTCCCCTTGAGTTTAGAACTTAATGTGCTGAGCTTGCTTGCAAATTGGTTCCTTTGCTGTGCAAATGTTACACCTATAGAACAGTTATTGTTTCACTTGCTGAAGGTGTGTCCAAAACAGCATAGTCTGCAGCAAAAGAAGGAAAAATGAATTGCAGGTGTAATCCACATCATACCTTTTGATCTATTTGAATGCCACTTCCTTTTGTTGTTATTGTTGTTTACACATTTATTTATTTTTGTACAGCTGACCTGGGAAGAATGGTAACACTGTTCTCCCCCCCCCCCAGGTCATTTTCCATCCCTCTCTCCTGTGATCAGAGTGTTCTTCTATTTATTTATTTTAAAGAGATGATTGCACCCATTCAGTGCCAGATCCACCTTTTTGTGTGTGTTTGCTTTGGCAAGATGCTCTTCTGAGGCTCTCTTCCAACAGAGAGAGGATGTGTAGGAAATGTGGATTTGTACTGGTACACTGAGAGAACACCTCCACTACAGACTTAAGTAAAGGTAAAGGTACCCCTGCCCGTACGGGCCAGTCTTGCCAGACTCTGGGGTTGTGCGCCCATCTCACTCAAGAGGCCGGGGGCCAGCGCTGTCCGAAGACACTTCCGGGTCACGTGGCCAGCGTGACATCGCTGCTCTGGCGAGCCACAGCTGCACACGGAAACGCCGTTTACCTTCCCGCTAGAAAGCGGTCCCTATTTATCTACTTGCACCCGAGGGTGCTTTCGAACTGCTAGGTTGGCAGGTTAAAGAGATTTAAAAGAAATTCCCTAGGAAGTAAGTTTGTGAGTGGGACTAGGAATCTCAGTAGCATCACTAAAATACAGTTCCCAGGATTCTTGGGGGGTAGCCAAAGATGCTTAAAATGCTATACAACTAATAAAATTTTGTAATGTAAATATGTTCTGAGGGACAAAAGGGACATGAAACAGGGCAGGAGTGGTGGGTTTGGACGCACCCCAAGGAGTTATAAGCCTGCCCCTTTGCTCTCAAGCGGTTGCCTCAAATTGAGTCACACCAATGGTCCATCTGGCCCAGTATTGTCTGCTGTGACTGGTGATCACTGTCAAGATTTCAGACAAGGAGGTTTTCCCAGTCCTGTCTTCTGGGAATTGAAGTTGCCTGTGATGCAGAAGCTGTTCCACTGAGCTGCCTCTCACATTGCTAGGCTTGTCATACCAGTTTTTACCACACACCCTCATACACGGTTTCCCCATCCTCACAGCTACTCTTGCTGTTTGACACATGAGCGTAGCTCAGTGTAACGGCTCACCCAGACTTCCTTTTGTGTCATGTTTCTAGGCACAGATCCGCACTTTAAATTTTTTTTATAATAATAATTTTTAATGATTTTCAAAACATATGACATACAACAAACAACAACAAAAGAAAACACATATATCTCAAAAAACAAAAACATACAAATAAAATTGACTTCCCCATACCTCCCTTTTACCGCATCCTTATTTTTCCATTTTTTTTAGCAACCCTTAAATCAATTTTTCTAATTAACTCTCTTTTGGATTTTCTTAAGATTAACATTTACAGCTGTAATTCTCTGTTTCTTACCCCTTAACATCTTATCAATCCACAATTTTACAACAATTTTTAAGATATACTTTAAATTTTCCCCAGTCCTCCTCCACTGTCTCTTTCCTCTGGTCGCGGATTCTGCCGGTCATCTCTGCCAATCCAGATCCGCACTTTAAAGCTCAGTGTCTGAGCCCTAGACCCCCCCTCCATTTTGCCACAAAACAATTCTGTGGTAAAACCTGAACGGCCATTTGTTCAAATTCAGCGGTAAAGGTAAAGGACCCCTGACGGTTAAGTCCAGTTGCAGACGACTCTGGGGTTGCGGCGCTCATCTCACTTTACAGGCCGAGAGAGCCAGCGTTTGTCTGCAGTTAGTTTTTGGCCAGCATGACTAAACCGCTTCTAGCACAATGGAACACCAAAACCAGAGCAGCGCATGGAAACACCGTTTACCTTCCCACAGGAGCGGTACCTATTTATTTACTTGCACTTTTTGGCGTGCTTTTGAACTGCTAGGTTGGCAGGAGCTGGGACCGAGCAATGGGAGCTTACCCCGTCATCGCAGGGATTCGAACCGCCGACCTTCTGATCGGCAAGCCCAAGAGGCTCAGTGGTTTAGACCACAGCGCCACCTGCGTCCCGGTTCAGCGTTACCCGCATCCCGGTTCAGCATTAAAGAGCAAAGAAAAAAGCACTTTGACACAGACCAGGAGGGCCCAGTGTGAGGCAAAAGATAAATGTGGGTGAGCCCATGGAGAATATGCTGTTTAAACATCATGGCATCTTCATTTTAAGAGAATTTCAGGCAGCAGAACTTGGAAATGTCCTGCTCTGCCCAAGAGCTTGGAGAAGAATCTGCGTCTGAAAGACATATTGGACTAGACAGGCCAAAGGTCTGACTCAGGGGCTTCCAGATGGGTCTTTGTTGCAGGGTCAGTGCTGCTCATGCATGCATGGTGATGGTGAAGTTGGGGTCTTTTTTGGTAGCATCCACACAATACCAACAACATCAAATGCCAGCCTGTAATCTCCTGCCCTCTAATTTAATATGGATTTGGCCTTTCTGTGGAAATTCCAGCAGATTTTTAATAAATCAGTTGCCAGCTACATGTTTCCAACATCTGTTTATAATATTAAGTTCCTGTCCAGAAACAGCAACACTCTGTAAGTTCTGTAAGTGGGTCTCTTTCTGGGGCCCAATTCTTAGGTTGTCCCTGCAAATATCTAACCCGCTTGTCTTGTTTTTCACTGTAATAATGCAAGATATTCCCTCCACCTCATTAAAATAAACATATCTAATGAGGAAAGTGATGGCATGGTCTTGCCGGCTGTGGGAGGGACCTTATGTTAATCTCTCCACTGTTTTCCCTGGAGTGAATCTTCAGACTTAGAGTTCCCTTTTCGTATCCTCCTGCTATCCTGGCTCTAGTGTGTGGCCTTGCCATCCATCAGTGCTGGTGAAATATACTCAGAGTCGCAAAGTGATTTCATGCTCTTTATTCAGCTCATAGTGGTGAGGAGGAATGAATGAAAGTCCCCTCAAAGTATCTGCTTTATATACATTATTTACACAATGGGCTGCACATGATTGGCTAATTCTGGAATTCTACTGTAAGCCAATCAGGTTGTGGATTCACTTCTATCTGGAGCATGATTGGGTGGTTCCTGCCAACCAATCATATTGCTGCATTGTTCTAGGACCAATCAGACTGCTGCATTCTGAATCCTATTGTTCTAGGACCAATCAGACTGCTGCCTTTTGGATCCTATTGTTCTAGGACCAATCAGACTGTTGCAGTTTGGATCCTATTCACTCAGTACATAACACCCCTCCCCTCTAAGTTCCAGTCCTGCCCGGGAGGTCGCATTCATAGTCCTGAAGGTACGCCGGCGGCCTACGTGTGCGTTGCAGCCTGGGGTGTTCCCTGGTCCGGGGTTCAGGTTCTGGCTCGTGTTCCAAGGATGCTGGCTGTGATGGGGCTGTTTGGTCTGGTGCAACCTGCTCGCTCAGTCGTAGTTCTGGTTCTGGTGTCCCTTCGGCCTCACGGGTCCTCTCTGTATTTACTGATTCTGCCTCTCCTGCTTGCCCCTGCTGCTCTATGGGCCTCACTGCCCCACTGTTCCCTTGGGACTCCCTTGACCTGTCCTCCTCCTCCTGGTTTTCTCCCGGGAATCGTCGCCGTATCTGGTCGCAGTGGCGGCGCCAGCATTGCCCCCCATCTGTTAGCACCTCATACGACACGGGGCCAGTGACCCTGGTGACTGTGGCGGGTACCCATGCAGGGCCTGCCCCAAAATTCTTTGCGTACACTGGGTCCTGGGCCTCGAAGGTCCGGGGGTTCCTGCCTTCCCCCACCCCTCCCTCATCCTGAGCTCTATCGGGGTGAAGGCAGTCCAATCTGATTGCAAGGCGCCGACCCATTAGTAGTTCAGCGGGGCTCCGGCCAGTCGTTGAGCTGGGGGTGCTGTGCTGTGCTAGAAGGAATGTGGCAAGGCGGTACTCCCAATCCCCTTGCGTCATGTGGCGAAGGGTGTCCTTGGTGGTCCGCACCATGCGTTCTGCTTGGCCATTGGTGGCTGGGTGGAATGGCGCCGAACGGATGTGGCGGATGGCGTTCTGCGCTGTGAAGGTTTGGAATTCTCCTGACGTAAATGCAGTCCCGTTGTCTGAGACGAGAGTGTCAGGGAGCCCGTGGGTTGCAAACAGCCTGCGTAGTACCCGGATGGCTGCGGACGTAGAAGTGGACGGTACCAGTGCGACTTCCAGCCATTTGGTGTAGGAGTCCACCACTATGAAGAATGTTTTCCCCTGAAAGGGGCCAGCGAAGTCCACATGCAGGCGTGACCATGGTGCTCGGGCGGACTCCCAGGACTGGACTGGGGCCCTTGGGGGATCTGGGCGGGATTCTTGGCAGGCCTGGCAGTGTTTGACCCAGGCCTCTATCTCTCCGTCGATCCCCGGCCACCACACATAACTCCTGGCAAGGGCTTTCATTCTTACTACCCCTGGGTGTGTCTCGTGTAGGGCTGTGAGGACCCTTTTGCGGAGGGGCTGGGGAACAACGACCCTGCTTCCCCATAACAGGCACCCCTTGTGGGCTGACAGTTCATGATTGCGGGTTGTGTAGCCGGCGAATTCTGGCCCGGGGCTGCTGCTGGGCCATCCCCTCCACACCCAGTCCAGGACCCGGGAGATGACCCTATCTTTCTTGGAATGGTGTGCAACTTCTTGTGCCTGAATGGGGCGGTCGGGAAGCAGCTCCAGGCTCATAACCTCTTGCGCAGGTGCTGGGTCGGGGCCTGTTTCCGGTAGTGGTAGCCTGCTGAGGGCGTCCGCATGGCCCATCGCCTTCCCAGGGCGGTGAATCAGTGCATACTGGTAGCTGGCAAGGAAAATTGACCACCTGAGGACGCGAGGAGACAGCACTTGGGGGGTCTGCTTTTCGGGGGCAAACAAGCCCAGCAACGGCTTGTGGTCAGTCACCACAGTGAAGGGCCGCCCGTACAAGAAATCATGGAATTTTTTTACTCCCTTCACGATTGCCAGACCCTCCTTGTCGATTTGCGAGTAGTTCCGCTCGGTTGCGTTGAGTGTCTGGGAAAAGTATGCCACCGGTACCTCTCTTCCATCCGGGAGTTGGTGTCCCAGGACAGCGCCAATGCCATAGGGTGAGGCGTCGCATGCTAGCACAACTGGCAGCCTCTCGTCGAAGTGTGCCAAGACCGAGTTTGAGACAAGCAAGTCCTTGACTGCCTGGAATGCGGCCTCCTGGCGCTGGCCCCACACCCAAGGAGCCCGCTTGTCCAGGAGTCTGTGTAGGGGCTCCGCTACCGCCGCCTTGTGGGGCAGGAAGGAATGGTAAAAGTTCAATAGTCCCAAGAAGGCCTGAAGTTCAGTCTTGTTCTTGGGTGCTGGGGCATCACAAATGGCCCGTACCTTGTCCCCAGTTGGGTGGACCCCTTCTGCATCCACCATAAATCCCAGAAAGTCCACCTGAGGCACTCCTAGTAGACATTTTTCCCGCTTCACCTTGAGACCCGCCGTCTGGAAACGGTGCAGAACGGTGCGGAGGCGGTCCTCAAACTCCTCTGGTGTGGGCCCGGCAATCAACACATCATCGAAGAAGGGGGTGACACCAGGAATCCCTTTAAGGAGAGAGTCCATTAGATTCTGGAATATGCCTGGTGCCACGCTGACCCCGAATTGCAGCCGCTTTACCCTGAACGCTCCTCTGTGCGTCACAATCGTCTGTGCCTCTGCTGTAGCCTCATCTACTGGCAGCTGTTGATATGCTTGGGCCAAGTCCAGCTTGCCAAAAATTTTCGACCCAGCCAGGGTGGCAAGGACATGGCTGACCACTGGCACTGGGTATGCATGGGCCGTGAGGGCCTTGTTTATGGTACATTTGTAATCTGCGCAGATGCGGACCGAACCATTAGGCTTGACAGGTGTGACGATTGGGGTTTCCCAGGGGGCATTAGGCACCGGCTCCAGCACTCCTTGCTCCACGAGTCGGTCCAATTCCTCATCTATACGGGGTTTCAGGGCGAACGGGACCCGGCGGGCCTTGAGCCTGACCGGTCGTACTGCAGGGTCAAGCTGTAGAGCAATGGGGGGGCCCGTATACTGTCCCAACTTCCCATCGAAAACCCCCGGAAATTCCTTGCATATGGCGTCCACGTCCACTTGTAAGCTCATGTGGTTCACCCCGGTGATGGCTAGCCCCAGTGGTCCAAACCATGCCAATCCCAGTAAGCTAATGTAGGGGCCCTTGACCACAAGCAAGTCCAGTTGCCGCGTCCGCCCTCTGTATTGCACCCTGAAGGTCCCCACCCCCATTGTGGGGACCTTACATTTCTGGAAGTCCCGGAGGGTGAATGGGGCCGGCCTGAGTTTGGGACCCCCAGTAGGGCACAGTTTCCTTAAGGTCCTTGCCGAGATTATGGATAGAGTTGAACCCGTGTCAAGCTCCATGCGGCATGGGGCCCCCTCTATCCGTACCTCTACATAAATTTTCTCTACGTTGGGGTGGGGCAACTGGTATACCTGGAGGTCCGTGAGCTCCGTTGAGTTGCCTTGGTGCGTTGGGCCCCTGGACCTGGGGCTCTTGGGTTGGTCATCTGATGCCTGGCGTCGGGTGGGCTGAGCCCGACACACCCGGGCGATGTGTCCCAATTTTCTGCACTGCCTGCACTCTGCGTTGCGGAAACGGCAGGTCCTCCTCTCGTGACTTTCTCCACAGCTTGCGCAGTTCCCTCCTTCTCGTCGAGGCAGCTGTGGTATGTGGGCTGCTTGAGTGCGCTGCTGTACTCGGTGCACCTCCTCCCTGTCGTATCCTGAGTCGTTGGTGAGGTCTTCGTGGTGGACCCTCGGTTGGGACGGCTGGCTCGGCCGTGCCTCTTGCGTCGACCTCTCGGCAGCTTCCGTTGCCAGGGCCTCCTCCAGAGCGACCTGGAACGTTAGGTTCTTCTTAGCGTAGAGGCATCGTTGCAGCTTCTCATCCTTCAGGCCACCGACGAGGCGGTCACGAAGCATGTTCTCCAGCTCTGAGAAGTTGCAGAACCGGGCAGCTTGGCGGAGAGAGGTCACAAACCCAGTTATGGTTTCCCCAGGGGCTTGCCGCTTTGCGTAGAAGGCATTTCGACGAGCCACCACTGAGGGCTGTGGCGAAAAGTGCCCCTTCAGCTGTTCCATTATTGTTTTGTATGGAACAGTAGCGACGTCTTCAGGTGCAAGGAGAGCCCGGGCGATTTCAAACGTCTCCTCTCCGCAGACGCTGAAGAATATTGCCCTCTTCTTGGCGTCTTCTTCATCGGTGATCCCTTTGGCTTCTAGGAGGAAGGTGAAACGGGAGGCGTATGCTTCCCAGTCTCCAGATGCTGGGTTGAACGGCGAGAAGCTGCTGTCGGTTGCCATTCTGAGTTCCTTGGGTCCCGGAGCTGAAGCCTGGATACACGGTGCGAGGCAGCGGTGCGGCAGGTGGCGGTGCTGCGATGCTGTGTGTGGCTCAGCGGGATCCCACCCTCGTCGCCAATGAAATATACTCAGAGTCGCAAAGTGATTTCATGCTCTTTATTCAGCTCATAGTGGTGAGGAGGAATGAATGAAAGTCCCCTCAAAGTATCTGCTTTATATACATTATTTACACAATGGGCTGCACATGATTGGCTAATTCTGGAATTCTACTGTAAGCCAATCAGGTTGTGGATTCACTTCTATCTGGAGCATGATTGGGTGGTTCCTGCCAACCAATCATATTGCTGCATTGTTCTAGGACCAATCAGACTGCTGCATTCTGAATCCTATTGTTCTAGGACCAATCAGACTGCTGCCTTTTGGATCCTATTCACTCAGTACATAACAGCTGGGTTGTGTCTTCTCTCCTCACACCCCCTTTGCCCCATCCAACATGATATAAGAGTCTATAGGGGGTGGGGAAGAATCTGCTTACCTGAGTTTCTTTTCACTTCTGGGGTATAAACGATTTTTTCCTGGCCATATTGCCTTTGGAGCCTAGTTTGGGGTGAGGCCTTGTCTTGGAGGTTCACACAGAATCATATAATTGGAAGGGATCATGAGGGCTAGTCCAGCATTGCTGCAGTTCAATTTTAATTGAAATTTGATGAAGATTGTAAACAAAATTAATGATTCTTTGTATTTTTATTTACTTCATGAGCCACCCTGGGTTCTCTGGGAAGGACAGAGATCCATCAGATTTCTTAAGGGGTTACTTGGATAGGAACAGGAGTTTCTGGCATGCAACTAGATTGACTGTTGCCCATGATCATTCATCACTTCTCCTCTCAGAAATGGGCCACATGCCTGAGGCAGACAATCCAAATTATTCCCCACCCTGTGGTAAAAAAACAAAACAATGGACAATGGACAATTTGCTTTTCTTTTATTGGTAGCTTAAAGTCTTCTGCCTGAGGCAAGTTGCCTCATTCTGTCTTATTTATATATGCTGTTTATATATTGACATTTCAGGCTGACCTCTCAAAGAATCGTACATAGAATCATAGTATTGAAGAGTTGGGAGGGATCTTGAGGGTCATCTAGTCCAGCCCCCTGCAATGCAGGAATCTCAGTGGAAGCATCCATGACAGATGGACATTCAGGCTCTGCTAAGAACCTCCAAGGAAGGAGAGTCCACTGCCTTCCGAGGGAATCTGTTCCCCTGTCGAACCGCTCTTATCGTCAGAAAATAAAATTATTTACAGTGATAAGCATCAACTAAAAATGTATACATACATTAAAACCAAAAAGGCAAAGGACTGCTTGCCTCAAATAAGCTGTATCTGCTTTTTCTTCCCTCGGGGCAAGATAATGGTGAGAGTTAACATATATAAGGTAGGGTTGGCCTTTACCACTTCAGCTCATGCCGTTTTTATAATTGATATTTATTTGTTTGTTTACTGTTTTTACAGTGCAATTCTCTACATGTTTACTAAGAAGTAAGACCCATTGAGTTTCATGGGACTTAGAGTGGCCATGTGTCCTACTTTATCAAAGCCAGTCCTCTATTTTGAAGACCTCTCTTTAAAGGTGTCTTCTGTTTGAGGGCTGCCCGACCAAGTCTGTTTTACAGATAGAGCCATAACAAGGGAGAGCAGGGGCCCTGAAGTTGCCCATCAACAGCAGCACCTGGTCAGCAGACTCAGAAACTGAACAGATCACCTGGTGTCTTCCTCACTATGGTGAGATGTTCTGAACTCTATTGAAATTTTAGCAATTACTTCAAAATTTGCACCTGTACGTAGAAAGAACCTTGTGCAAATTTTATGTAAAATGATGCCCTCCCCCCCTTTTTTTGGTGATGCAATTTTTTTCCCCCGGGACTCCTCTCAGGTAGGTGTGTATAGGGCTGCATCCTTGGAGACTGAGGATCTCTCACTGTAGCTGTTCAGCCAGAGTCCTTGCACAGTATCTTAAGATACAGGGAGGAAAAGCTTTGCAAAACCAACAAAAGCTTTGCAAAACCTCCCCCTACACCAGTAGCAATTCTCCACACTGATCTTGTAAATCCCTCCCCCCCATGGGCGTAGCCAAGGAGGGGTGGGGGACAGCTGCCCCCCATCAAGTAAATCAGTAAAAAATACTTAACATAAATCCTGGCTACACCCATGCCTCCCCCTTCCTTTTTGATATTGGGTGCACACATCTCTTTTCCATGTTCAGTAACAGAAATAAAAGAAGGGGGTGGGAACTCTGCAGGCAATTTCCCTGCTACCCTGGCAGCAGAAGCCTTTCAGCAAGACTGGCCACACACACACCCGCACCCCTTCTCCATTGTATAGTACTGTATCTGGACACTGTTACTCCAGTCTTTAGAATGAAATACATTTCTTTCATGATCTGAGTAGAAACACCTTATGGTGGCAAGGAGATTAAAGAGCTTTAAGAATATACCAGTCTGCACAATGTCTTCTTGAGTATGCACCCTTGGCGAACGCTTTCAAGAGGTTGTAGGAAGGAGGAGGATGGAGCATACAGTGAGAGCTTGAGATAAAATAATTATTCTTGATTTCATTACTGGGGGGAAAGGGCGCAATCCACATGGCACCCCTTCTGTATGCCTATGCATTTCCGTGAACTTCCACAGCAGAACCTCCCAGTGAATTGGGCCCTGCATTAAATTGCAAACCTGCATACTTCAGCAGGGATATGGTTTAGAAAATACGAGTCTGCCTGCCATTAATGCTGCAGTTTCCCAGAGGCATAAAGTTGACATTTTGTGGTTTTTAAGAATTTTAAGATTAAAATCTCATCTTAATCATAATGTTTTCAGCAGTCTGGGATTGATGATGTTGCCAGATGTCCCTCATATTAGATTAATGCCTCTTATTCTTGAATACAGTGGTACCTAGGTTTTCGAACGTCTCCGTTGACGAACATTTCGGTTTTCGAACGCCGTAAACCCGGAAGTAAATGCTTCGGTTTCTGAACGTGCTTTGGAAGTCAAACCAGAAATGCGGCTTCTGTATTGAGTTTTCCATATTAAGTTTTCCATTTTGAGGCTTCCATCCTGATTTCTGTTTTTGAACGTTTCAGAACTCAAGCTGTCTTTCAGAACGGATTACGTTCGAAAACTGAGGTAGCACTGTATTATAATCCCCTGGAACAAAATGGAAGTGCCTTAACATTTGTCCTGAAAGTAGCGATAGAATCTCTTGTCACCATTCACCTAGTGTTCTTGGTTTACTCTTGTATCTTACAAGCTGGAATGGAGAAAAGTGTCCTGTGGAAAGGGGGTGCATTTCCCCTTGGAATCTCGCATCTCCATTAGAAACCCTGTAGTACTGTTGTTGTTGTTGTTTAGTTGTTTAGTTGTGTCCGACTCTTTGTGACCCCATGGACCAGAGCATGCCAGGCACTCCTGTCTTCCCTGTAGTACTACCTTCTAAGTTATGGTGCCTTAAACCTTTGTGGGTCAGGCAGTTCCCAGCTTGGAGATGCTTTGATAAGGCGGTGAAAACACATATTTGAATGGCTGAGGCTCGTGAAGCTAATGTCAGAGCCATGTCAGGGCAGACCAAAGGCCCATCTTGTCCACACTCTGTTCTCGCAGTGGCCAACCAGATAGCTGTAGGAAGCCTACAAGCAGAATCTGAGCACATCATCACTCTCCCCACCATAGGCGCCGACTCCATGGGGCTTGAGGGGGCCCGAGCCCCCTCAAAAAATCGTTTGGGGGGGCTCCGCCCCCCCAATAATCTCCGGCGCCCCTCCAGCAGAGCGCCATCGCCGCCCCTCCCCCAGCCCAAAATGCACAGGGAGGGGCGGGCTGCATGCCTCCTGCCCTCCCTCCCGAGCAAAAGCTCCACCCAATTTCCTTTGGAGCTGATTAATAGGCGCAGCACGCTCTCCCCTATTCGCTCACGAGGAGGCGGCGCCACTTTATTTGCATATTCATGAGCTTATTTATTATTCATGAGCTTTCCCGGGCCCCCCCAATATTTTTTATAAGTCCGCGTCCCTGCTCCCCACTTGTGATTTCTAGCAACATGGGTACTCGGAGGCTGTATAGAATCACAAAATTGTAGAGTTGGAAGGAAGCACATGGGTCATGTAGTCTAACCTCCTGCAATGCAGGAATTTTTTTTTGCTCAACATAGGGCTCAAACCCACAACCCTGAGATCAAGAGTCTCGTGCTGTACCAACTGAGCATACTGCCTCCAACACTGGCTAGTAGCCACTGATAGCTTTCTCTTCCACAAATTTGTCTAGAGGCAAAGGAACTTCTCTCTGTAAAATGTGGCAAATGGATTTAATGGGTCCTCCATCCTGTTCCCACAGTGGCATCCAGACACCTTTGGGAAACCCAGAACCGAGCAGGGCATGAGCCCAAAGCCCTCTCCTGATGTTGTTCTCCAGCACACTGCCTCCGATACTAGTCTAGTACACAGCCATTGTGGCTAGTATCCATGGACAGCTTCAGCTACCAATCAATTTGTCAAAGATTCATGGAGGAGTTCTCAAGTCCATAAGTTATTTTGTCCCATAAGACAGACGCTCAGTCCTGCTTGGAAACCACACCCAATAAGTAAGAAGGCCCTGCTGTCCAATCCCAGTTATCGTCTTGGTTTGTTATGGAGCAGGCAAAAGGAGAGACAGAAAGACCCTTTCCACATGCTTACGAGTTTTTCTGTTCCATTATTTCCCATGTTCTAGGGGCTGAGCCCGATGCCGAAAAATGGGCTCTGGAGCCCTGCCATCGTCAGCTCTGGGCTCAGATTAAGCCCATTTCAGAACCCTCCCTGGGTGCAGTTTTTGATACTGACTGAAAATAGAATGTGGAAAAATTTCCCCGCTGGGTGGTTGTACCGCCTGAGGGAACTGTTGTCTTTAGAAATCCCTGAAAAATTGGTGCTGAATAGAGGGAGAAAATGTGTTTTTAAAATAATAATTAAAAAGCCTTTGAGTTCTGAGGCTGTCCTTCCCCCCACGTTGCTCCACCCACCAGCACATTCAACTCCTGAAAAACAGATGGTGGATGGCGCAGCCAGAGCTACGCAGGCCTTGCCAAGGAACGTGCCGTGCACATTCCTCCTCCGCCAATATTAGGCTCTTGCCCCATCGGTGCCCATGTAACTAGGGGGTGGAGGTGGGGAGGGAAAGCAGCAGAGGGACATTAGCTTGGTTAGCATGCAGCTAAGGGCGGCCTTCTCTTGTGGCACAAATCTTGTCTAAACGTCACCATTTACCCCTTGTTTGCTATATTTCAGAGTGTGTGATGCTCCTAGCCATTTTTTTTTAGAGAGCCCAGCAAAAATCAGACTGCAAGAGATGGTGCCTTTACAGACAACTTGTACAAAAGGTTGTGACTTGTTGAGCTCAGCACTCCCTCTACACACACTAGTCACATATTGTGCCCAAATATGCGGCAACTTGTTCTTTTTTTTACAATACTAGGCCTGGTCAAGGTTAGTGCTGGCATTAGACAGGGTAATCCTGAGGTGGGGAGCTATTTAATGGTGAAAAAGCAGCTAATGTTGTTGATGATTTAGTGTATTATTTATTTTTATCACAGTGCAGAGTGTTATTTGGACTTTCTGCCTCAGGCACCAAAATATCTTGAGATTCTGGAGGACTGCCTTTGGCTTGATGAGCTCCTGAAGTTCTGCAAGACTGAATTACATTTGCCCCAAGGTCACTGGGTGTCTCAAGGTGCTAGCTGTAAACAAAGCTCTCTAACAGTTGTGGACTGGACTTGCACAGGAATCTTAGGGATAGTGTCCTCCACTGCACCTGAGAACAGCAGACACAGCTCTGGCCTCCGACGAAAGAGTTCTCTCAGGTGGCTGACACCAATGCCTGAAGCATCTTCTACCTGAGATGGTCAGCTCTGCCTGCCCAATGTTAGGGCTGGTCTTCCCACATCCTGTGGTCCCACACTGCCTAATCCACCCCAGTAATTAAAAAGAAATAAAGAAAAAGCATAGGCATAGCTGTGCAGCGCAACTTTTGACCTGGTTCTTATGTAATGCTGAGCTGCATTATGGTGTACTGTGAGTGCAATAAAATAAAATAAAAATCCTTCCAGTAGCACCTTAGAGACCAACTAAGTTTGTTATTGGTATGAGCTTTCATGTGCATGCACATTTACTGGAAGGAATTTGTTTTATTTTGTTTCGACTACGGCAGACCAACACCTACCTGTAACTATGAGTGCAATAGTGTGCAGATACTCAGAGAGGAGATGGCAGCTAATTTACTCTTCCTCCAGTCTTTCTGTTGCAGTGCTGCTGTGACCTAAGCCATGGTTTGGCTTGGTGTGGTTTTCAGTCCCCAGCTCACAGTTTGTTCCACAAGCTGTAACTGTTTGCTTGCTTGCCTGCTTGCTTGCTTGCCTGCCTGCCCATCTGACTGGGTTACCGCAGCCAGTCTAGGCAGTCTCCAACAAATTAAAACACAATAGGACACCAAACATTTAAAACTTCCCTGAACGAAGGTTTGTTCTATGGCTTACTGCTCATGGTTTGTCTTGAAGAGACAAACCACGAGCCCCAATTCAGACAACACACTAAATCATGGCTTCACTCATAGCAGCAAGAATACCTGAGGCAGCAATCTCACTGGGAGGCTACAGAGTTTAAACTAAGCCATGGGTTGACTGGGTACTATGTGCAAACTGGGCCCATGTATAACGTGTAGTTTGACCCTTTGTTTGGGGGCTTTGTTTTCTATTGTGTTTTTACTATTTTTTGTTGGGAGCTGCCCAACGTCACCGGGGCAACCCAGTCAGATGGGAAGAATTGTTTGTTTGTTTGTACCTCCTCCAAAATACTGCATGTGCTACACTCCAACATGAGCTGTGAATTAAGTTTAGCTGTGATAGATCCAATTTTGAGAAAGAAGTAGTTAAACCTCTAGTGCTCTAGTTGAGAGTACAGAGAGTGGCTACACATACTCTTTCCAGATGTCATTTTAGACTGCCGGCATGCTTGGGTCTTGTGTTAGCTAGTCTTTTTGATATTTTCTTAAAGAACCTGGAACTAGAGATTGTGTGCTTGTAATAAACAAGCAGGATGAGGCTGGGCGGAGGTCTAATCCCTGCTCAGGTGCTTGGTCTGTTTCTGGGCTAACCTGCTTCAGGTTGTAGATGGGGGGAGTCTTGGGTGACTGAATGCTCCTGCAGACAAAATAATTCTCTCCACATAGATTTTTCTTTTTTTAAACTATCTCCACATAGAAATTTAGAGTGTTGGAGTGGTGTTGGTGATGGAGAGTAGCTTTCTGTGTGGTGGGAATTTTTTATGTGGGGTGGGTATTCAATCCGTATGACATCTCATCTGCAGTCTGAAGCACCAGATGCAGGTTTGCCACCTGTGTGGGAAGTTGGCCTAAGACATTGGGAGAATGAGGTAGCAGGCATTGTTTGCTGCACTTTGCAGGTGCTAATTGGTTATTTTTAAGCCTAGCAATTGGTCCTAGCAATGTCATAGACATATGTACTGCTGGCCAGTTGCCATAGCGACATCCCTCACACTGTCATGTCAGTTTCCAAGGTGGGGTCAGGTGCCTGTGGCGTGACACATCTTGGGTTCCTGATGCAGGCAGTTATTTCAGGAGGAGGTGTCATCCCGCTGCATTTCATTATTGCCTCCCGCTGGGCGCTTGCGAGGCTGTTCCTGCAGAGTTCCTCTGGGGGAGCATGGCTGCCCTTTCCTCACCCGTGCCTGCTGCCTGCTTCGCTTACGCAGACATATTTCTGCACTTGCCCACCTGCATGCATCCATGCCCATCTTTCTAGGCACGTGGGGCCACTTCACAAGACCATACAGAAAATAGGCTAAAGGCAAAGTTCTGCTGCTGAAGTTAAGCAGATCTGGCCCTCTTAAGTTAGTTAGATGGGACACTGACTTGGACCCATATCTGAGCCACTACTACATATGATAAGAGGGTTAGTTTGCATCTTCCTGTTGATCATTTCATGACTGCAACATCAAGTTGTTGATTTGCATGTGCAAACAGGCAATCTCAGACCCATCAGAACATTACTGGCAACTTTCATGGAAGTTCATTCACAAATTCGGTACGTTTAAGTGAGAGAGTCTCTGAGTAGGACCAGGGAGACCCAGGTTCAGATCTTTCCTTGGCCGTGCAGCCCACTGGGTGATCTCCTCTCTCAGCCTGACCTATCTCAACAGGGTTGTTGTGAGGCTAAGATGGAAAGAAGAGAAGTGTATACAGAAGTATATGCACTCCTGGTGGCAGGATGGGATCAAAGTGTAATAAATGGATTCAGCTGCCAGTCATCAGTGCCTGGGTTGTGTGTGTGTGTGTGTGTGCGCGCGCGCGTGCGCAACACTCATTTTTCTTAAATCTGATTGACTGGTAGCTGAATGTGGGAACTGATTCTGTATAAAAGCCTTGCATTGTGAGATGATGTTGTGAAATGAAAGTTTCATCTGTGGATAGTGTATCTGTGACGGTCCCATTCACAAGTAGCTCCTTGATGCGGCAACTGCCAAATAATTACTAAATCGTACCCGAAGCATATAGTAATGAATTGTAGAGAAATGCCAAGTGGGGCACATGCATATGTGAAGTAGGTATAACCTCTTTGGAGGAAGAGCAAAGTGTCTGCATGATGTTAAACAGTAAGTAGGTATCTTGAGATGTGAGCTGCTTGAATCTGCTGTCATAGATCTGTATGCCTGTGTTGTGTTTCTCCAGCTTACACCTCCATTTTCTAATACAACTGCTTTCCTCTCACCAAATTTTTAAGGCCATTTGCTATGTTTATCACAGCTTTCAAGTGAACATAACCCTGCAATTTCCAGCTTTTCATTCTAAATGTTGAGATTGGGCATTACCATTTTCTAACAGCGCTGGAGTGACACTAATACATGCTTTTGACCATTTCCAAACTGTGTTGATGTTGTTCCAACTGAGTTTGCAAAGGAGATGGATGCAGAGCTGACCTCGTAGCCTGATCAGGCATCATGTGTATAAGAACCCAAAAGGTTCTTATACACATAACAGTGCAGGTGTGGAGCTTAGCAAAGTTTAGCGATGTTCAGTTGCAACAAGGGGAGTGCAAGGTGATGTCTTCTTAATAAAGTGTTAATGGCTCTGAAGGAGGTAAGCTTAGCTGCTGAAGGAACCATGTGGGGTTTTGCCCTGTGAATGGTGGTGAATTGAGAGAAGCAGAAACCACCCACCTACTTCCCATGTGCATTCCAATAGGTCTCTGTTCTACAAAGTGGAGAAATTCATTTTAGCGGGGTGGAGGGTGGGAACCATCAAAAGTGATGTCATTCTGTTCACTTCTGTACTCACTTTGAATGCTCACACTGATAGGGCAGAGGCTGTAAGCTCCAGCAGCTATTTGAAAACGCAGAGCAGGTCTCACAGACCAGGGCTACGATCTGGAGAGGCACACAGTACAGCAATCTTGGGGGGGTGTGTGTGTGTGTGTATTGGATTGTTTGCTTGATTTTGTTCTAGTTTTTATCATGTATTTGTGCTTTTATATTGTATTTATTTGTTGTGAACTGCTCTGAGATCTGTGGATGAAGGGCAGTGTGCATATTTAATAAATAATAATTTGCTGAAGCAAATTATATGGGTCTGATCAGTGCCTTGATTTAGAAATACCAGGGGCCTGAATCTGGGAGTTTCTGCCTGCAAATAATGTCATCACTGAGCTATGGCCTGCTCCTTTTAACGCCTTGGATTTCAGGTGGAGCAGTTCAGGTCAATGGGGCCCTCCAAGCCTCTCTAATGTGGCTCTCAGGACTCCCTGCAGGCCACACTTGCCCTGTGTCCTCCTATGGACCCCCTTCAGTTGCTTTTGTATGTCCAGAATTGTCAGGATGCTGTCAGCGGCTCCCGACTGGTTGCCAAGGATAGTATAAGACAAGAAAAAGTTTCTTACAGTCCTTTTTTATTTCAGTCTTTACAGAGAGAGGCTATAGAACCCAGCCTCTTGGTTAATGGCATTGTCCCGAGTGAATGAGGTGTACTCATTCATCATCATCATCACCTCCCCTACGGGTGCTGCTACGTGCCCTCTGTCTTTGAGCTCTTTGCTCTCCTACTTTTAAGGCTCACCAGGTTCTGGGAGATGGAGGGTCTGGAATGCTTTCAATGATATGTTAGCCAGGTGTTGTTCTGGCTCTCACATGGTTTCCCCCTCATCTGCTTCTGAGCTGTGACCTCCCTCAAGCCCCTGTCTATCTTGTCTTCCTCCTCCTCCATGGAAGGGTCAGGATGGGGAGGCCACCTCCACCATTCCTCCTCCGCCAAACCCCTGACAGAATGTGCCATTGAACTGTAATGACAACCAGGCTTGCCTGGTTGGAGGGAGATGGGTATGGAGAGTGTAGCTTACTGTGTTAAGAGTTGCATCCATTCCTCTACCCAGGTTTTGCCTCTTGCACGTTGCCCTTGAGAGGATGCCTGTGAGGGCTGCAAAGTGTTCCGTTCCCCTGCCTTCTGCATGCATTTGAGTGACCTTTCCTTAAATTGGGAGGAAGGGTTTCCAGACCAAAGGGTGTGCCTTCCTCCGTGAAGCCTCGAGACCAGCCTCTTTCAGCCTCTTTCCCCTTTAGGGAAGCAAGCACGGCCTCTGTGCCTCCAGATTTGTGTGTGCTTTGAGAACGTCACAAAATCAGTCCATGTACTCACTGGTTGTGCCTGTCCTCTCCCTGCAGATCCTTACTCCATCGCAGGCAGCGATGGCAGCATCTCTGCCTCCGTGGCTTCCATCCAGCCGCAGGCATCCAGCAGCTCGGCTCCCAGCTCCCCCGCCTCCCGCCACTCGGTCAGTACCCTCAAGAAATGGCTGACCAACCCCGTGCGCAAGCTAAGTGCCGGCGGGCTACCTCGGGGCGAACGCCCACTCAGGAAACAAGAGGGTCGGGCTCGGCGGCACGGGCGCCAGGAAGATCGCAAGAGCATCGACTTGGGCCTTCTGGGGCAAGCAGAGGGGCCCTTTGCAGTCCCGCCGCAGGAGTCGGTAGGCACGGTGAGAGCAGAAAAATGCCTGTCTTGCCATGAGCTAGAAGCTGTCTTGTTTTCCCTTCTGGACTAGCTAGCCACAAGCCCCCTGCAGATGAGTTTAGGCAACTGAGACAGAAACATGCCAGAAGCAGGGGGGCTAACATCCTACGCAGGTATGCCCATAGAGCAGTGTCCATCAGCTTCCACCAAACTAGCCATGCTGTCTGATGGGAGTGGCAGGCAAAAACATCTGGAGGGAGTGCTGGGTTGGCAGAGGCTGTTGCAAAGCAAACAGAGCACCTCTCTGTGGTGCAGTGGGTCAGTGTCTCTGGCCGTTAACCAGAAGGTTTGTGGTTCAAGCCCACCAAGGGTTGTGGGCAGGTTTCCTGCATTGCAGGGGGCTGGGCCAGATGACCTTTGTGCTGCCTTCCAGCTCTACAATTCTATGATATCAGTTGGACAAGTAAGCCAAGCCATGTGATGTAAGAGAAGACCACCAACAACCCCTCTCCATAATCTGCCCAAGGGAGCAGGAGGGAGGAAAATTGCAAAGCCAAATGTGGTCATTGGTGAAATCCTGAACACGAGCAGAACTCATTGATGACACCCATTACTGAATTGTCCCAAGGAATATGTAAAATGACAAATCTCTGCGCCATCCATCATTCTTGCTTCATTGCAGCTTTTCTTTATGTGCTCAAGAAGTTTGGAAAAATAAACCTCTAATATATTGTGTGTGTGTGAAGGAGAAGGTGTGGATTTCTCCTTTCTCATCCTAGCGGTAACTACTGAAGCACCAGAGCTATAGTACTTTCCCCTGCATGAATCTCCCCTGGTTACTAATTCTGCTCTGCAATTTCAATCCAGTTCTCTTCACCCCTCTCCTGCAGAGAGGTCGCTGAATTTCATTTTAATATGGAACCAGGCCGGGGAATGTGAAGGTCTGTCCTGTAAAGCTTTGTTGGCACTTAGCTCTGGCACTGCAAACCAGGGGTTGTCAACTTGGTGCCCCCCAGATAATGGGAGTTGTAGTGCACAACATCTGGATGGCACCACGTTGACTAGCCCTGCTGTAGACAGAGTTGTAGGGGGAAAAGGAGGGGGAGCCAAAGGTCCAATAGTGCCTATAAGACCCTTTGCTGTTTGTGGGCTGAAAAAACAATCTCTCTTCCTCTCCCCCATTTTGTAAGTTGCTCATCTCTGTGCTGTGATAGAGGATGTGGGTGTCCTCTGACATACTGTATCTTTCCCCCAAAGAATTCTGGGCAGTGTAGTTTGCCTCTTGCAGAGTGGCTGTTCCCAGCAACCCTGAGCAACCTACAGTTTTGAGGGAAAGAACGTGCTTCAAATATAAAGGTTTTGTGTGTGTCACAGCCACAGCCTGATTTCTTTCCTGACACCAGATGGGGAAAAAACAAAAAATGTTTCTGGGCCCATCTGAAAGTGTTTTCTAGTGATATCCTCATCCAAAACAATTAATTAATCCAAAGGATTGCCTTTTCTAATACAAGTCTACCAGTTTAAGTAGATCCCAACAGTCCCTGAAATATCTGGTTGGAAGCAAGGTGAGGGCCTTTCTGGTAGCTGCACCTAAGCTTTGGAAATTCCTAAGGGAAGCCTGCCTGGACACCCTATTTTGTCTCCCCACCCCCAGTATAAATTCCATTTTTAACCCTTTTGTTAAGGGTTTTAATTTTGTTGGAAGCTGGTTGTTTTTATCAGGTTCCTTTGGGTGACATTTAGAAATCTCTGCTTCTGTTGGGGTTTTCTTTGGGGGGGGGGGAGATTTTTAAGGTGTTGGTTTTTTATTTCATTGTTTTACCTGATAGTTATTGGACTCTCTTTGAGCAAAGTGAGGATATAAAAACCCGAAACACCCTATTTTTTTTTCATTTTTGACAAAAATTGTCTTAAGTTTACATGACTGGTGCCTGTTCCATTTCCTTGTACTCACCCCCCCATTGTGCCTTTTTGCTTTAAAACCAAACACCATTGAGATACTTAAAATCCCAAATAATGGAAAGAGAATAGATGGTGCATAATTAAGCAGTTGCACTTGATTTACATAATTCTGATTGAAGGATTTAAGTATCCCAGTGGGAAATTTTGGATTTTTAAAGAATACTGGAGGAGGCAGAATAAACAGTCCTGATTACTCTTAAAGGCTAATATTGCTTTATTCTTGCTGCATTAGGGTCAAAATACCTGAGGGGAGGGTTTAACCCCTCCCATGCCTCTGCCAGGAAATTTTGCCCCTCTGCAGGGCTTACTTCAAGCTGTCAAACACAGTGGGGGTGGGGGAAAATTAAAAATTTTACTTATTCCAAAGAGTGGCACTGGCTGTTAGCTTCCTTCTCCTTAGGGCTCATCCAGACTTCCTTTCCTGCTAGGCTTCTACGTCTGAGCTTCAAAGCTCCACATCCAAGCAGTTTTTGTTGTTGTCGTCGTCCTGGTCCTTTCCCTGGGAAAACCCATGTTTTACCACTGAATCAGAGCAAACAACAAACATAGTTTGCTCTGATTCAGCTGTAAAATGTGGGTTTTCTCCGGGAAAGCGCAGGGTAAAAATAAAAAAAATGCTGCTCAGAAATGGATCTTTGAAGCAGAGACCTGTCCCTGGATAGTGTGGCACAAAAGAAAGTGCCACACTCCCATTTGCCCCTTGCCTAGAGCAGGTCCAAGGGGTTTTCCGTTTGACCCACACTTTCTAGGAACAGGTCTGAGTGACACCCCGCCCCCCCTAAATAGCAGGACCTGAGGAAGCATGGATAAGCCCCCTGGTCTCAGTATTGGTTCCTGCACAACTGAGCAAGAGAGAAGAATGGGGAGAAAATGAGAATTACGTAGTCTGCCTGTCATTGGCTCTGGCACCTCCCACTGTTGGCTTCCATGCCTTCTGCCCTAACAGTACAAACATGGAATTTGGATGGCAGGTTCTAGTACTGCAGTTCTCATAGGATGACTGATGATTTGGACAGGGACGGGAGGGGGGGAGAGAATTCCCTGTGGCCCCCAGAAGGCTGAGCTGGGCTGCCACCCTTATCTAACATTCTTCCCTTATATTACAGGATAGCACTGCTCATCTCCCAGACCTTTCCCTGTTCTCCAGCCAGCTAGAAGGGGATGGCTCAGGAAAACGCACCCAGGTGAGCTGCAGGGGGACGGATGGGAGCAAAGTAAGAGGCAACGTTGTCTTGCACCAGGTTGAGGGGGCAACAATCCCCCCTCTTCTCCATGGGACCCCAGAGAGGCCTACAGTAGCTATGTGTCCTACTTTACAGAGAACAGTCCTCTATTTTGAAGGTGGGGGGGGCAGTCCTATATTTGAACATGTTCTCTTTCTGAGGGCTTCCCAGTCCATGTCTAATTTAAGGGCAAAAGACCATAAAAGGGGAGAAAGCAGAGGCCTTGAAGTTGACCATCAAATGTTATCAGCAGACTTCAGCAGACACAACCAGCGATTTTGCTCTCGCCCCACTTCTTTCCCAGGCAAGTGCCAGTCCAGAGAAATCCCAAATTGCTGTCTGCTGTGATTGAATGCTAAAGAGTGGTTTGGGGAGGTGGGGGTGGGGGGCCGCAAAGAAGAGGAAGTGTGGAGAGGGGCACACAAGTCACTTTATGTCTTCCCCACCATGGTGAGATGGTCTGTATTTCCACAAACAATTTCATGCAAATTGGTGTCCCTTTTTTGTGACGCAAATCATTTGGGGGGCTGGCTTGTGTCTGTGCAACGCATAGCTGGCCATCCTAGAACATGCCCGTCAAAGAACCAGATTGTTTAAATGTTAGCAAAAATAGCAAGATGGAAAATGCTGCAGGTTCCAACAGAAACTGATTAGAAATAAAAACAACTGTGGAATGTGGTGCAGTTAATGAAAATGACTTTTTTGAGTATGACTCGGAAAAGAGGATGATATCAAGTAAATATGAAAACAAATGGCATGTGTTTATAAATTTTTGGAATTGATCTGAGGATTATGAAGACACATTGCTTGGTTCCTTCATGGTTCTGTAAATGAATTTGAATGGTTTGTTTCTTTCCAATGTAGAGGCAGTATATAGGACTACATAGCTGTGATATGTGATATACAGTGGTACCTTGGGTTAAGTACTTAATTCGTTCCGGAGGTCCGTACTTAACCTGAAACTGTTCTTAACCTGGAGCACCACTTTAGATAATGGGGCCTCCCACTGCTGCCGCGCCGCTGGGACATGATTTTTGTTCTCATCCTGAAGCAAAGTTCTTAACCCGAGGTAATATTTCTGGGTTAGCAGAGTCTGTAACCTAAAGCGTATGTAACCTGAGGTACCACTGTATAGATAGATGATTGATAGATAGATGATAGATAGATGGATAGATAGATATAGATAGATAGATAGATAGATAGATAGATAGATAGATAGATAGATAGATAAATGATAGATAGATATAGACATTTTGAATAAAAAAACCCAATGAGAATAAGTTTAGGTGAATGTCATTTGATTTGCGGTTTATTTGAAATGTTTTCCTCCAAAATTAGTTTTCAGCTCTATTTCAGGCACTTAATCAGTCAATTATTTCCAAAAGCAGGATATCTGCTCCAAATTGGAGAAGTGTTCCAGGATCTATGATGGACATTCTTTCCTTCCCCTGGTCTTTCAGAGCCTGAGGTGTTGTGAGTGAGCTTAGGGGAAACAGAAGACCCTGCTACACCTTCTTGGCCCACACAATATATTTTGCGTCTCATCCTGGGTCCCCAGTGCCCCTTTCCCCAGTTAATCCACCCAATGTGAAATGTTGTAAGACGTTATGGGCTCTTCTCTCCCCCCCTCCTTTCTCTCATGGCAGGGCCCTGACCCTACTCTGCTCCTTGGTGACCCTCCAAACCCCGAGCTCACTTCACAACCTCCTATGCCACCCCCAGCCTCTGAGGAACAGGAAGAGGAGGAGAGGCTCAGTGCCTTAGAAAAGAGTATGTAAGTGATTTCTCTTGTGTACCGACTTCCAGGCAGCAGTGGGAAGGGCAGGGGGGGGGGGAGCAGCCTCTGCTGGGGAGAGCAGATGCACAGACCTGGTGGGTACCAAAACCCACCCACAAACGCAGGCACCATTTCACAAGTTTAGTGGATTCAGGGCCTGGGCGCCAAGTACTGTATTTTTCGCTCTATAAGATGCAGCAGACCATAAGACGCACCTAGTTTTTGGAGGAGGAAAACAAGAAAAAAAATATTCAGAATCCCAGAAGCCAGAACAGCAAGAGGAATCCCTCTTGCTGTTCTGGCTTCTGGGATAGCTGCGCAGCCTGCATTCGCTCCGTAAGACGCACACACATTCCCCCTTACTTTTGAGGAGGGAAAAAGTGATTCTTATAGAGCGAAAAATATGGTATGTTGAACACATGCCCCATAAAAGGTAGGCAGCTGTGTGCCTCATTTTTTCACTGCACACATTCTGTCTTTGTGGCCCCTGGCTGTCTGCATATTCATGCCTAAAATTGTATTGAGTATGAAGTGTGAACCATGGCTGCGTAATGTTGTCCTGGTGGTATGCCTGCTGCCTCTGTAACATTGAGCAGCTTGCTGGCAGGGGCCTTCCTGTGGGTCATGCATGGGCCTGTGTTGAGGAGGCTGGCAGCGTGCCTGTGGCATTGAAAAGGGAGATTGGAGGGGGAAAATAGAGGGGAAGGGGGTCACACAGTGAGCTTCCTTCCCCTTAGACATTGCTACTTCCTCTCCCCTGCAGGTTTGTTCTCAGGGAGTTGATTGAGACCGAGAAGATGTACGTGGAGGACCTGGGCCAGATTGTGGAGGTGCCAACATCCACTCCATTTTAGGCACTGATTCCCCTCTGTCCACCAACGGGGCCGTCTCCAGATTTTTGTGGGACCTTGGGCAAGAACCTGCTTGTCTTCCAGTGAGAGAGCACACTGCTTGCTGCTCACCTCTGTGTTTCTTGATCCGACCCCCCTGTTGTTGTTCTAGGAACCTAGGAAGGAAAGGTGGATAAAGGATCAGGCTCAGTCCCAAGAGCCCACAGTGGGCTTCCCATGTACCCAAGGCCCCTAGGCTGCTGGCTCTTGCCACATCCCACCAGTCTGTTCCGTATGCTGGTATTTTAGTAGTTTTATGCCCCACCCTTTCTGAAAGAAATAAGAGTGTTTCCACCCCTGCCCACACAGTGTTCCTTCTGGTATCCAAAACCACTGCCTTCTGTGAGCAGAAATCTCCCCGCTTTTCACACTTCTGCCCGAATGACCTTTGCCTGGCAGCAACATTGACCACAGACAATGTTAAGCAGGGTTAAATCTGAAAAAAGTACCAGTATTTGGACCCCAGTAAGGGTCTCAGGCTTCTTGTTCTTCCTTTTTTGTTTTAAAAACAAGGGAAGATCAGTGTGGCATTTAACTACGTGTTCTTCAGTGTATACTAAAGGGGACCTAACTAAGGGCTCATCCGCACTCAAGTTTGTCCCATGATTTCTAGTCACAAAGTGTAGAAATTATTTCCATAACTTGATTTTACATGGATAAATAGTCCCCCTTATTTGAGCTGAACTTTCTGTCAATCAATAACAATGATGAAAGATAAAATATTTTTATTGAAAGATGTTCCAGTAGCACCTTAAAGACCAACTAAGTATAAGCTTTCTAGGTATGAGCTTCTTCAGATACTCTGAAGCAGACGTCTCTTCAACCTTATAACTGTGTGTGACTGTTAATGATGGCAGTTGGTTCCACAGGGAAGGGCAAGGGATTTTTAAAGGGATAGATGACCAAAATTAGCTTTAGCATGTATAATGGGACATGAATCCCATATCTCTACTCAGACCAGGTCTCTCCATAGTTCTTAATTTAGTAATGAATTGTAATTCAGCAACTTCTCTTTTAAGTGTATATCTAAAATTCTTTTGCAATAAGACAGCTACTTTAAGATCTTGTGTAGAATGTCCTGGGAGACTGAAGTGTTATCCTATTGGTTTCTCTGTTTTATGATTCCTGGTGTCAGAAAAAACAGAAAAACAAAAAAGTTCTAATCTTTATAATCTGACACCAGGAGAAGTTTGACTCATTATGTGTAGCTAAACATGCAAGAGGAAGCTATCAGCAGGTTGGAAGAACTGCAGGGTTTGCAAGAAGTTCAAAAAATATTCAGGGAGAAGAAACTTGGAGAGGGGGTTGTCAAAAAAAAAAAAGATGAATGAGGACTGGACATGCTCTTTGGGCATTGAATATTGACTGGCTGACAGTTGGGGTAAAACGGCAAACTGATGGGGAAACGGGAATGGAATATCCCTAGAAGTGGCCTGGCCGGCTGGCAGCCTAAACATCCCATTGCACATCCCACTTGTGAATTCAAATACTGAACTAGCTCTTTCATTGCTTCGGCTAACTAAACTAGTCAGCTTTCTGTTCTGACTTCAAGATCTCTTTCCTAGGTGGCTTCAATCAATTTAGACCTCATTTCTGTATGGGTTTTAGGTTCTTCATAATTTTTCAGCTCCTTAAATTGCATTTTCGTTTGTTGCTGAGTTTCTTTCAGAACTTTCCAAAATTGCTTTGGATTTCACTATCCTTAACAATTTTCCACCTAGGCTGCTTAACTCTTTATACCCCCCAGTGCCACAGAAGTTTAAAACAAGACATCAGCTCTGGTTCTTATACGGATCTTTTGGACACTCCTCTGTTTCCATCACTCCATTGTGACAACTGTTCCTACATCTATTCCTGGTGATTGCCTTTTAATCAGTTACCAACCCATAGAAGGGTCCATCCATCTTGACTGCTAAATATCCTTAAAAGCCTTTGGTGAAAGTATTTGCCTAGTCTCTTTCTGAAAAGCCAAAGATACAAATCTCCAGTGGCCTACCTGTATATACAGAGAATGAGAGAGATGTTTGCTGATGATTTCATAGAATTCCACAAGATTGGTAAGGCAAAACTTCCCTTTGCAAAAGCCCTGTTTATACTTCATTTCCTAAATTTTTATTTACTCATTCGTTTTAAAAACTGGATGAGGAGAGAAGCAGGGAAATCTCTCCAAGTAAGAGTGTGAGACTCCTTAATGTGCTTTTGGGGTGGGATTGGAGGGGGGAGGTTGTCCTCAGTCCAGGCTTATGATCAGTTGGGGGTGTGGGGTCCAAGGGCAGGAGCCTAGTGTTCTGGAGGAATCTGTGAATGCTCTGAGAATTAAAAAGGGGGGTGACTTTCTTAGCAAGCATTAGTCTTATGTTCACAATGTTGTGTGAACAGGGTTCCTTTAATGCAACAGAACCCCCTCTTCTCTTCCCACATGCCTCCAAAATCTGCTTCGGAAGGCCCTCCAACCCTCTGGAGCAGATTTTGAAGGGGCTTCAGGGAAAAGGAGGGGAAAGTTGCATTGCCCAAGTGGAAGTCTTGTTATGCAAGCAGAAAGGTACCATTGGAGACACCCTCTGTATTTAACTGTTCGAGCCTTAGTCGAATCCCCGCGACGGGGTGAGCTCCCGTTGCTAGGTCCCAGCTCCTCCCCACCTAGCAGTTCAAAAGCACGTCAAAGTCAGTGGCGTAGCGTGGGTTGTCAGCACCCGGGGCAAGGCAAGTAATTTGCGCCCCCTAACCCTGAGTGAGACAGGTAGGGGCAGAGAGCTGCGAGTGCGAGCGCACCCCCCCATAGCCCAGTGCGGCCGGCCCCCCCTGCACCCCCCACGCTATGCCACTGGTCAAATTGCAAGTAGATAAATAGGTACTGCTCTGGCGGGAAGGATAACAGTGTTTCCGTGCACTGCTCTGGTTCGCCAGAAGCAGCTTAGTCATGCTGGCCACATGATCTGGAAGCTTTCTGCCGACAAACGCCGGCTCCTTCGGCCAGTAAAGCGAGATGAGTGTCACATCCCTAGAGACATCCGCAACTGGACTTAACGGTCAGGGGTACCTTTACCTTTACCTTTAGCCTTAATAACGCTTTCCAGCAGTGTACCTGGGACAGGGCTGCCATTTCCTGGATCTTCCCTTCCTCCCTAGTTCCTTTTTAAAAGACTACAAAGATATTGACTGCCTTCCAAGTCCTCTCTGTAAGGAGGCTAATATAATAGTTCAGCAGTTCTTCATCTGTTCTTTAAGAACTATTGGATGAATGCCACCTGGCCGGAAAACCTTGTTTCTTCTTAATGTTTTCACTTGGTTCTAAGACAGACTGATTCAGCCTTGATAACCCTTCCAGCATGTTTTGAAGACTGAAGCAAACAATTCCTTCTGTTTCTCTGCAATTTCTCCGTCTTCCGAAAAGGTCTTGTTTTGCTTCCTTGCCATATAAAGGTCCCCCTGCCTCTTTCTGGTTTTCTGCTTCTGACACCTTTAAAGAAATAATGTATTGATATCTCCAGCAGTTTGTGCTTGAAGTTCCTTTTTGTCTCTTGCCACATTGTACATCTATGTCTTGGTTTGCTCATTTGTGCTCCTCCTTCATCTGGGCAACTGTTCCTCCTTTAATGAAAATAGTTTTGCCTTTTATAGTCTCTTTGGCTCTGCTGTTTGACTATGTTGGATTACTGTTGAACTTGTTTGTGCTTTTTTGCTCATCCGTGGTACATATTTTATTTGAGCCTTTATTGTTACATATTTAATATGACTTGCTATGTCAACCTTCTTTTTCCATTTTGAGCAGGCCTGTTACTCAAAATCAGGCCACCAGCCATTTCAACCATTTCTGCCACCTAGTTAAGGTCCTGGTTAAGCCATCTCAAATTAGGCAAAAACTCAAGATTCCCCCCCCCCCAGCCTGTAACCAAAAACATAGTGGTGCTAAGACCGGAGGGAGGGGGAGGAACTAATGCCAGTCAATGCAAAATGGGGAGAATAACTACTGCACTCTAGTACATTGATTTAGATTAAAATAATTTGTTGCAAGCTCATTCTAATTCAATTGCCAAAATAAATGCAACGTGCCAACCACAGTGTCCACGAGACAGAAAAATTAATGCCCTGTGCTCACCAATTTGTTCAATTTGAAAATCAGGGCCCAACCCGCCAGCCTAGGAAATAAATGCAACCATGGTCAACTGGAGCAAAATTACTGCTTTAACTGAAGTGAAGAAATACTGGCTGCCCATTGGTCAGTACAAGGAGATGGGGGGAAGGTAGCAGGACGGCACTGCTTCCCTGGCTTGTCAATCATCCCAGCACTTTTTTTCTTTCTAGGGTTGGCCAAAATACTGGAAGGCAGGAGCAGATTTGCTTTTTACTCACCACATTGGTAGAATTCTGCCTCCACTCTTTCCCCTATATCTCCATAAATAAAAGGGCTGGAGACTTTTTTTTAAAAAAAAGAGGGGGAAGATGCTGAAAATTCAGGGAAGAGCCCTTGGGTAGGGCTCATCCACACAGGAGTGTAATGTTGGTAAGGACCTGAGATACTGGGGTTCAGAACAAATAATGCAAATTGAGCAACTTTAAATTAGATTTCCTTAATACATCTTGTGTGCCAATTTGGGATTTAATTGCATCTAATGCAATGGCCCTCTTTTCAGCTCTGCAAGGCAGTGGTTTTTCAAGTGTTCAACTTTTTTGTGGTCAAACACCTGACGGGGTTGCAGAAGAGTTGGGAGGGTGTGTTCTAGGCTAGGCTCTCCGTGCAGGGTGCTGCTCCATCGCCCTTCCTTGTGGACTGGATGCACCAAAGGTCTTCTGCAGCTGTTCAGGTCAGGTGGGAAATCTGGTTAATGGCAAGCTGTCTGTTGGGGAAGCTTGTCTGCCATTTCTGTGGTGCTCCTTGAGGAATCCCTGATCAGCTTCTGAAGAATGCCAGGGTTCCCCTGAGCACAGTTGGAAAGCCATTGCCAAGGGTAAGGTGGCTGCTTCCTCAGCGCTTCACACCAGGGTCCTGTCCATCTTCTGCACTCTTCTGGGCACTAACGTAGCCCAGACATATTCCCCTTCATGCCACCACCCTAGCTCTGCCTCCCTGGCCTTAAAGAGGAGGCAGGCAGCCTTCTCTAGCCTGCTCTTCTGACTTCTGCAGGGCTATATGGCGACCATGAGTGCCCGTGGTATCCCAGAGGACATGAAGGGCAAGGACAAGATAATCTTTGGGAACATCCACCAGATCTATGACTGGCACAAAGAGTAAGTAAGCACCCATTCCTGGGAGCAGGTCATGCACTGGCTGTGGAAATCTCACAATGGGGCCAGAACGGGATGTGGCTAGAGATGCCTTTTGCTGACGGCTGGTAGTGACTCCTCTTGGATTACCTTGCCCAGGTGCTTGTGGCCAGTGTGGAACAGACAAGATGAGGGGGAGCAGCAGTGGTCCACCATCACTGGGAATTGGTGGAAGAGGAGGGATGGTTGGGAAGCAAGATAACTTGTCCTGCAGATCTCACACTCTTTCTGTTCCCTCTTATCCCTGATCCCAGTTATTTACTCAAGCAGCTAGAGAAGTGTCTGGAGGACCCTGATCTTCTGGCTGAACTGTTCATAAAGCACGTGAGTCCCTGGCATTGCTAAATAAGAACAGAGGAGCTGCCAAGCTGAGCCACAATGGGTGGTGGATAAATGGACAGGGCTCCGTGATATTCTAGGCACAGGAGGTGACAGTGATATCAATCCTCTGTTGTTTATCCCATATGCATGTTGCCTTTGAACACAGGGGCTTTCATTGGGCTAGAAGCACTCTAAGCTGTTTGCAGACTTCTGCCTTTGCCTCTAGAATTGTTTGTGATACAAACCCAGATTCGAAATGAAATGATAACTTGATAACTACAAAATAATGAAGGGGAGGTTTGTTGTGAAGGGAAAAGCTGCTTAACTTTTTGATAATTAGGTGATTGCTAATTGGTCCAAAACAAGTCAATAAAATTGTGCAGTTTACTAGGCTGGAGCATAATAAGGTCAAGGCAGTTTGACTGAAAAATTCTATACTTTTTTTCTTGAATGAGATAGAGAAGAAGGAGGCACACTGGTTTGTTTTTAAAAAATGTTTTAAAAATAACATCAGCATCAACAATCCTGACATGGAGGAGCATTATTGTGTGAGAAGAGATAGCCTACATGGTGAATAATTTCAGATTCCAGGAGGCCCCCCTAACCATTCCCTCCTTGATTTTATATTGTGTTTATTAGTGCTTTGCCTAGAAATGAGACGCTCCCATTGCCATCTCCTGCATTTTCCTAGATCTTCTGGCTCTGTTTTGTCAAACTTGGATGAAGTGGACTCTAGCCTATGAAAGTTTATTATGCCATATTTGTTAGTCTGTTAAGGTGCCCTAAGAGTCTTCGTTGGTTCTGAGGCAACAGATTTAACAGGGCTGCCTCCGCTGGAAATTATTCATATGTAAGAATAAATATTGCTGTTGGAAGGTTGCTTTAAAAAACAACAACCTATTTAAGAGATGACCTCACACATCTAACAAAATAGACTCTAGCCATGGAAAGATTTCCCCAAAATAAATTTGCAGTACAATCCTTACAGCGGAATCCTTCAACACAGTGTGTTCCTTGGAGCTGACTGCTCTAGTAAGTATTCTTAGAATGGCAGCCTTTGTAGCCTTTAAGATACTGCAGGGCTCTGCATTAATTCTTGTAAAAAAGTCATAGTTATTCATATCCAGATAAGTAGATATGAAGTGTGCCTATTTTGTACTTGGAGAACCTGTATCCTGTGGTAAGATGAAGCACTCATCAGAGCGACTGACTCGTTTAAAGTGATCATTACCAGTGTTGCTGAGCAGGGTTTTGAACCTGCCTCTTTGACATACCCTCCCCAGAGTCAAGTCGCTGTGCCAGCCAAGACCACGTACTTTAGATTTTGCCCCAAGTATTCTGCTGAATTGTTCCCCTGTTGTTTTTCAGGAGCGCCGTTTGCACATGTACGTTGTTTACTGTCAGAACAAACCCAAATCTGAGCATATTGTGTCCGAGTTCATTGACAACTACTTTGAGGTAAGGGGCCATGTGATTTGCTGCAGCTTTGTTGTCTCTGCTTGCTTTGTCCTTGACTGCATACACGCGATACCTTCAGGGTGCGTTTGAAGCACATTCTTACCCTTCAAAGAATTCTGGGAACTGTAATTTATCCCTCACGGTGTTGTAGTTCCTGGCAAACCACAGCACCCAGAATTCTTTGAAGGGGGAAATGTGCTTTGAACATTCTTTGAAGGTATAGTCTCTCTCCTGCTAGAATCCGCCTGCCGCCTCCTTTTCTTCACTGCCCCCTGCCCCACCCAGGGCTCGTTCATTCCAAGCTGTACTCCGAACACAAGTAAAGATTCAAAATTGCCTTTTCTCTATTGGATTATTGGGCCAATATTGGCTCCACTTTTTGGCAGCAGGTGTCTCTCAAAGGGTCAGATAGAGGTCTTTCTAAGCCTTGCTACTTGAGATCATCATTATTATTATTATTATTATTATTATTATTATTATTATTATTATTTTACATTCATATACCAGCCAGGGATCAAACCGTAAGCGTACAAGCAGTTGTGTAGTAAGAGTTGTGCAGTGGTGCAGTGGGTGGGGACCACCCTGGGAGTCATCACTGAGGGGGGTGACAAAATGGCAAAGATATGTGTGTTTGAAAAAATACCCTTAAAGCACATTTCGCCCCCTAAAAGAATTATGGGCACTGCAGTTTACCCCTTTCAGAGTTAAAATTCCCAGAAAACCTTATCAAACTGCAGTGAACAGAATCCTTTGAAGGGGTGTGTGCGCTTTAAATATACTTTAAAGTTACAGTGTGTGCACAGCCTAGTGAGACTTCTGACGCATAGGATAAGGGGAAGGGACCTGAGGTCTCCCTGGGAAGATGAGTGGGATGCTTTGGGAGAAACAGGAAGATTTGGAGGTGTGCTGTTGGAGTGGGCAGGCATTTAATAGGCAGGATGCTTGATCTCCCACACAGATCCACAGGGTCCGATCTGCTTTGTTCTCTCCCTTCCAGGAACTGAAGCAGGAACTGGGGCACCGCTTGCAGCTCAATGACTTGCTCATCAAACCCGTACAGCGGATCATGAAATACCAGCTGCTGCTCAAGGTGCTAACGTGGGAGGTGGAGTGTTGCTTTCCAAATCTAAGGCAAATGTGTGTGTGTGTGTGTGTGTGTGTGTGTGTGTGTGTGTAGGGGGTGAGACCAACAAGCTCCTGACCTGTAGCTAAGGAGAGACAGCAGCCAATATGTCTTCTGCTGGGTATGATATCTATAGCAGTCTTTGGCAGTGTGGACAAGTGCAGAACAGTGGTCTGTTTTAATAATAATACCTTTATTGTCAATGTACAACCTGTGTACCATGAAATTAACCAAGCCTCCCTCCCCCCCAACACTCAATCTCATTGCACTCTGTGTGTTTGTCGCACAACACACCAACCCCGAAAGACAGTTGCACTATATTATTTTCTGTTTTAAGGGAGAGATCCTGCAGCCTCATGTCACCTGCAGAACAGCAAACCATCCCAATGTCACAAAAGGAGTAGCTGGGGTCTCTGTTGGCTGCCTAGCGCCACCTGATGGGTAATGGTTGTATTTGCCTCCAGAGCTGGAACCAGGGTTAGGGCAGCTTCCAGTTTACATGGTAGCTGTCATATGGAGGCACTTGGTGGCTACAGTTCCTTGCGGAGTCCCCCTTGCTCCCCATTTCCCCAAGCAATGAAAGGTTTGAATGATAGCACTGCTGGGTTTAGTTCCCTTTGGAAGAAGAGAGCTCTTGAGACTTAAGCTTGTATCCAAAGTTGTCCACGCACAAGTGGAACAGACTCCTGCTTGCTTCACCTTCTGCTCCTTCCATGCATCCCCCACGCCCCCAAATATGTTCTGGAAGATTGGGGGACAGATTTAGGGGACATTGGAGGGCTGTAGTAGGGGGAGGAGGGTAAGGCGAAGTCCTGATGTGCAAGCAGAAGTCAGCTTATGCATAATACCAGCTTTATTTACAAATATGCAAGGAGGGCATCAGTGAAGGCAGGTGTATTCCTATAAGCAGACAGCACAGTCTGAATCATTTGTTTCATAAGAACATAAGAGCTTGAAGCTTCTTCAAGCCAGTGGCCCATCGAGTCCAGCATCCTGTTCTCACAGTGGCCAACCAGAGGCCTGTGCAGGCAGGATCCAAGCACAAGAGCAACACTCTCCCCTCCTGTGGTTTCCAGCAACTGGCAGTCAGAAGCATAGCTGTCTCCAACTGTAGGGACAAAGCAAAGCCATCATGGCTGATGGCCATCTCGCTTGGGGGCCAGCACTGCCTCCGGGGGAGCAGGGGCCACTTGGAGTTGGTTGCATGGCTTGGCTCCGGTGGAATCCCACTCCTACCACTAAAGAATGCACTGGTTCATTTCCTCTTTTCCCTCCCAGGATTTCCTGAAATACTATGGCAAAGCTGGCAAGGACACAGAACAGCTGGAGGTAGGACCCGGAGGCACTTGCAGCTGTTGCTCCCCAGTCCCAACCTTATGTGTGGACTGGATGTTATTACGCTGCTGCTTTCTTTCTTTCTTTCTTTCTTTCTTTTTCATATATTAATTTTTATTGAACTTTACAAGAAAAGAAAAGAAAAAACAATACATAACACTGTAAACACATTTATATACATGTTTTCCAAATTGCAAACTAAAAAAGAAAATACTTTTCGTAGCCAATAATATTACCAAATTCATGCTTCAAACATTACAATATATAAATCTTAGTTAAAATATTATAAAAGACTTCCACCGCATTCACCGCATGTCTCTTAGTTATCTTGCTCACCTTTACATCTGTTTTTCAATCATTTCCCTTCCTTAGATTCTTTCATAATCAGTCAAATCTTTATGTTCTCTATATTCTTCACAAGGTTAGTCTGGGCACAACCAAACTTTCATATTTGAACCCTGCTTATATAAATATTCGTTTAAGCATTCCCATTGTTTCTGAATTATAATTTTTGATTTATGCCTTATTAAATCTGTCAGTTTTGCTAATTCCAGGTACTCACATAGTTTACTTAACCATTCCCTTTTGTTGGGATATAATTTCCTTTCCAGTGACTGGCTGCCAACGTTCTTGCTGCTGTTGTTGCATACAGAAAGATGTCAATTTTGTCTTTGGGGATATCCTTACTCAAGATTCCTAATAAATATGCTTCTGCCTTTTTGATACATGATACTTTTATCAATTTTTTAATCTCTTCATGAATCATCTCCCAATTTTTTTTAATCTCTGGACATGTCCACCACATATGGTATAGAGTGCCTTTCATTCTATTACATCTCCAACATTTATTACTATTCAATCTATTTATTTTTGCTAGTCTGTCTGGTGCCATATACCCTCTGTGGTGCATCTTCATATAATTCTCTCTTAATGAATAGCAGGCTGTAAAATTTATATATTTTTTCCAAAACCTTTTTCCAATCTTCATAATCAATTGAATAGCCTTAATCCCGGGACGCGGGTGGCGCTGTGGGTAAAACCTCATCGCCTAGAACTTGCCGATCGCGTGGTCGACGGTTCGAATCCCTGCGGCGGGGTGCGCTCCCGTTGTCCGGTCCCAGCGCCTGCCAACCTAGCAGTTCAAAAGCACCCCCTGGTGCAAGTAGATAAATAGGGACCGCTTACCAGCAGGAAGGTAAACGGCGTTCCGTGTGCTGCGCTGGCTTGCCAGATGCAGCTTGTCACACTGGCCATGTGACCCGGAAGTGTCTGCGGACAGCACTGGCTCCCGGCCTATAGAGTGAGATGATCGCACAACCGTAGAGTCTGTCAAGACTGGCCCATACGGGCAGGGGTACCTTTACCTTTAATCCCGTTCCCACTTTAGCATATTCTCTCCTTTGACTTTCAAATCAGGATCTGCAGAGCTGTCCCACGAGGGTTACCACATGGTATGGGCATATTTTCATTCTGAGTATGCCTTGAGAAAGCGAGCGGAGGCTTCATTATGTTCCTGAGACTGCACTCATAGCTGACAGGGGTCTTGAATCCATATATCATAATAGTGTCTGCATGGAACTATGGCCCGTCAGTCTAAACAGGGCAGGATGTCCAGTGTTGTTTCACATGGCCTGCATCTCCTGGGTTTAATGACACTGGTGCTGCTGGCCATGGGTGCACAGCCAGACAGTCACCGCTTTCGCCCGACTGCTTTCCTTTGCCTTTCAGAGAGCTGTGGAGGTGATGTGTTTTGTTCCTAAGCGCTGCAATGACATGATGAATGTGGGGCGTCTTCAGGGCTTTGAGGTAGGCCCTGGGAATCAATGGCTGGCTTGGAGATTCTACAGATCCCGTGGGACCTAGGCTCTTAGCCCTGATTTTCCAATCAACTCTGCTGCAGAAGGCACCTTCATTTTTTGCAGTGGGGCTGTTCAAGGAAGAGAACCTTACAATTCCTCTTCAACCAGGCCTTGGGCTGATTCTATGGCCTTTTAAATGTGTTTGTGGGAGAGGGGGTTATTGTTTTATTTTTGTTTAAACTATTTATTTTGTGCTTCTATCCTGTATTTTAATCTTGTGAACTGCCCTGAGATCTTCGGATAAAAGGCAGTATAATCATCATCATCATCATCATCGGCATTTTAAAATGAGGGTCCTCCACCTCTGTGTATGTTGATCTGGGAATCATGAGCTTAAAATATAGGAACAAGTGGGTAGAAAAGGGAGTAGTAATTGAAAGAATTAGGTCTCAGGGCCTATCACATCAGGGCGTGTTGAATTTTTCAGCTTTCAAATTCCAAAAATGAGGGGTACTGAAAAGTTGGAAACATGACTTGGAAATTCAAAAGATATTTTGGTTAAATTAATATAGTTTTGTTTAGTAATGAAAATGTGTGTAAAATTGCATAGAAATTATTAAAAACAATTGCCAAGTACTTGCATTTGTTTTTGTTTGTTTGTTTATTAATTATTAAGCATTACCTGACATTTTCAGAAAGTAAAATTAAATATTATTTGGCTTTCTGAAAACAGTGTATGTGCATCTTCATTAAGCGTAGACGTTTCAAGCCAAATGTTGTCCAATCACAAAAATTATAGCAGATTTGTATTCCTCACACCCAGAAACATATTTAAGGCCCCTCACTGAAGCAATTTGCCCTAATCCACCCCCCCCCTTGTCCCACTGATTTGTCCTGAGGAAAACTGCTCTTTTGTTGTTGTTTTTGGATTGCTGTTTGTCCTGATTTAACACTAAAGAGTGGCTTTCCCTGGGAAAGGAGTTGGGCAAGGGGGAAACCACTTGGCCCCCTCCTTTCCAGGCACAGCAGAAGCAGAGGTGTGGGCGAGCCCCCAGACATGTTGTGAAATATGTGGCACAGCCCTTGTTGGGAATACACTGCTTTAAATGTAAGTGAATATTTCGGTGCTGCCTCAGATCTAAAAGAACCCAAACCTCTCTGCATATAGAAAGTTGCTAAGTAAAGAACAGGGCAGTTTTGTCCCTTCTCCCCAGCTGAGTAACTAGGATCTGCCCTCTCTTCTCCAGGGGAAACTGACTGCGCAGGGGAAGCTGCTGCAGCAGAACACCTTCTGGGTGACGGAGCAGGCAGGCGGGATCCTGGCCCGGGGCCGTGAGCGGCGCATCTTTCTCTTTGAGCAGATTGTCATCCTGAGTGAGACCCTAGAGCGGCGGCGTGGTCCATATGCCGCTCCAACTTATGCCTTCAAGAGCAGCATCAAGGTATTACAGGGCTAACAGCAGAGAACCTAGGCAAGCCTGTATTCCCGTACCTATCGCTGTTTACCCCCTGTTTCTGCGGTTGTACCGTGCATCTGCAGAATGTAATTGTAAGCACTGAATTTGGCATCCTGAGAGTCTATGCATGTGTATAACATTTTATATGGCTAGAAATTGCGAGTGAAATTCAACTTGGTGTGCTATTGCAAACGTTCTGTCTGTGTAAGTGTTTCAGCTTGTGAGACAGAACAACCCCCTTTTCTCCCCCAGTGCACTGTTCTGGGGGTTCTTCTGACTCCTCTCCTCAGAGCCAATTTAGGGGTGCACGCAAGGGGAGGGAGGAGGCCCATTGCAAGAGCCCTTGCACAGGGCTTCCACTGATGGGCTCATTAGCTGAATCCTGCCTTATATAAATGTATAGCCTTATGGCTGTGAAGATAGGATTGAAATGTGTGGGCATTGCTTGGGGTAATCTCGGGAGCAGAGAGCAGGGGTAGTGCAAAGCAAGGAAATACGGAAATTAGCTGGCTTTGCATTCTTTGTTCAGGTTTCGGAATGTAGCTTTTCTTGGCACAAGAATATAGGCTGGGCTTGGTGTGCAGAATGTTGATCTTTATTTAAAGCACAGAGATTACACAGCCTTGGTTATATCCAGAGAACCACAGAATTTCTAGGACTTCATGAATGTGCAGATGTACCCAAATCTGTTTTCTAAATAAATAAAGGCTCTTACTTTTGCTTGACTGCGAGGCCCTCCCTGTTTGTCCATTTTATTGCTAATAACTTCTTATTTTTCTTCCTTTTGAATGGCCATTTCCTATCCACTATCCATCTCAATGCCAGGTCAGCTGTTTGGGCCTGGAGCCCTGTGTGGATAATGATCCCTGCAAATTTGCACTGATCTCTCGTGGCGCAGAACGGGGCACCATCCGTTACGTACTGCAGGCAGCAACGTCAGAGATTGCCCAGGCCTGGGTGGCTGACATCAGCCTCATCTTGGAGACACAACGTGACTTCCTCAATGGTAGGGGGTTCAAAGAGATGTTCTGTTCCTAACTCTCTCAGGCACCCACTGCCCTTTAAACCACATCCAGCCTTCTTCAAGGAGTGATTCCTCAATATTTCTTCCTTCATTTTCCTCACTCCTGGTCTGGATGGAATATGAAAGCTAAGATGTTTCCACAATGCTTTGCAGAAGTATAGGAAACCAGCTGGCTTCTAGACGCGGGGGCAGGGAATAGACAATTTTCAAAGAGTAATTTGAATTAGAGGCTACTGCCTTTCAGTGAGCTTAAATACAGTTTGGCTCTTTCTGAGTGAAAGAAATGACCTAGCAATAGGTTTGTTTAAGTTTGTTTTAAGTTACCGTATTTTTCGCTCTATAAGACGCACCAGACCATAAGACGCACCTAGTTTTTGGAGGAGGAAAACAAGAAAAAAAATATTCTGAATCCTAGAAGCCAGAACAGTAAGAGGGATTGCTGTGCAGCGAAAGCAGCGATCCCTCTTGCTGTTCTGGCTTCTGGGATAGCTGCGCAGCCTGCATTCGCTCCATAAGACGCACACACATTTCCCCTCACTTTTTAGGAGGGAAAAAGTGAGTCTTATAGAGCAAAAAATACGGTATTTCTAATTCAAATCTATCAGAGTTGATCCCAAGTACAAAAAAAGAATATTTAAAGTGAAAAACACCCCAATTCCATGCCACCATATCATATCAGCAGGAATAAAACCATAATAAGGGCCCTGATATTTATTGAGCATTCATCCTGATTTGCTTGCACAAAGCTTATGCGGAGGTTAGGTTACATTTAGCTTTTATTGAGTATTCATTCTGATTATTTGGGGGGGGGGGTGTTAAATGTCAAGGACCATTCATTTGCTATGGTATTGGAGCACTTTAATCCACTTTAAATGGTGCAAACCTACAGTTCTGGTATGCAACTGAATCAGTAGGAATGTTCATTAAAAAGGTCATCTGGAGGTACAATCCATTCTATCTCTGTCTGTCTCTTTCTATATACCAGCCCCGACCCCCTGCTCTAATATTACATTACCATCTTCTCATGTGTGTGCAAATCAGGCCTTAATTGTACAATCAAGTGATGTACACGCATGTCTCAACTAGCCATACATCTTTACTTCAAGCACAAGCTGTACTTTGGCCTTTGTGAATCGAGCCAACACACAACTTTGGAAGGATGGGGTGAGTCCCAAAGTAGATGGCAGAGCGGAAGTGGACTGCCAGTAAGCAGGAGGTCACATTTTTTAACACTTTCTCAAATAAAAAGCTGAGAGATTTGTATTCTAAATCTTTCTCTCTGATATGCTGTGTTGAGAAAAGGTAGTGTGTCCCCCCCCACAAACATAGGGGAGCAATCAAAAATAGGATTCCCACCCTTCAGTTTGAAGTCAGACAGTAAAGATTTCTACCCTGCCATTTTGCATAATGTGTAGATCAGTTCTGAATGACTCTTAACTGCATGGACCATGTCTAGGAAACCTTTATTCCCCCAAGGGGAAATCTGTTGGAGACCACATGCCAGTGTGGGCAGGGGCAGAGCCGCCCCCTCTCTCTCTTAAGATATTCACTGCCCCATAATCTCTCACAAGAGAGAAATAAGTGTGTGGGGTAGTGATGATATTAAGAAATGGGAGTTGGGGGAGGGTGTTTGTTCATGGGATGGTGTCGATCTCAAGAGCTGCAATGCACCCTGGTGTGGCCTGTAGCCCCTCATCTGCTTGCTGGGCTTCCTCCTGTCCCTGCCATGCAGTTTCCAGGAGCTGCTGCCTTCAGGCACCTCAAGCACATTGAAGTGGTGGCTCCTGATGCAGCACCCCTCTCCTGCTTGATGAGGGTGCTTGAGACACCTTTTGACAGTGGCTTTTGAGAGCAGCATTGGAAGCTGCTTGAAGCACACCTGCGCAGGTGGGGCTGTGGTTCCTGCATCACTCCCCTGAGGAGTCTTTTTTTTCTTTCTTGCAGAAGATTACGTTTCACTAATGGAATTCAGAGCGTTTTGTGTTTCCAGTGCGTGACCCTGCAGTTCATTGCCCCTTTCTGTTTCCTTGCCAGCACTGCAGTCGCCCATAGAGTACCAGCGCCGAGAGAGCAAAACCCATAGCCTAGGACGCATTGGAGTCCCGCATCACTCACTGCCTGGTGGACCCAGCCGGCCCTGCTCCTCCGTCTCCATGGACCAGAGCAAGGGATCCAGCCTCCAGCCCCACAACGCCTCTCTCCCCTCCCTCTACCTTCCGGGCCCAGGCCAGCCTGAGCAACAGGCCTACGTTGAGGTAAGGTAGGAAGGTCTTAAACGGAAGATCCTTGATGAATTAACAGCTTTGTGAGGTTTGGCTGGCACAGGTGAAGTTCCTGTTCTAGCTTTGGAATGAAAGGGTCTAGTAATTGGCAACAGGAATTTGAAATTCAGTTCAGTGCTTACATTTGTTAAACCTCATTAACACATGTATAGTTTGCAAGAGCTACGTGAAGCAGAAAATGAAAACAATCGTTTGTCATTAAAACAATCCACCGTGTGTGCTGGCTTGAGATTGCATTGTACACATGCTGTCACAGAGACAAAGGAAGGTTATCTTTCCCACACAATTCATATTAGTATTGTCCAACAAAATTTCATTTAAAAAAATGCCCAAGGGGAGATGTTCCAAAAATGTAGGCATTGAACCTCATCAGAACACAACAAGGGCCTGCAGGATCAGTCCAGTAGCCCACCTAGACCAGCATCCTATTTTCACAAGGCCAGTCAGAGGGCTGTGGGAAGCCTACAGGCAGAACTTGAGCACACTAACCACTCCTCCCTTCTTGCCATTTCCACCAACTAGTATTCAAAAGCATTACTGCATCTGAGAACCTCCTTGTTAACAGCTGCTCAACAAAAAATGAGAAATTGGAGCTCAATGCTCAGTTAGAATTTTAGTCTCATTTGTAAGCCGTCCCGCAAATATTTATATCAAGGGGCAGTGTAGATAGCTTTAAGAATAAGAAGTAAAGAAGTAAATAAATGAGACATGTTTTCCTGTTTGGGACAAAATCTTGAGGTCTATTAAACTAGAGGATATTGACCTCATCCCATGCAGATGGATTTTCTCCTTGTACCCTTTCATTGATTAATCCAGAGTGGTAACAGCTAATGGATTGGAATCATCCGCTTGCTGCAGAAGCATGTGTTGAGCAACTCCAACTGTAAGTGTTAAGTTGGGGCGAACATATCAGACGACACAGCGATTCTTCCAAAGCAGCTCTTTATTTGCAAGCTGGAACAGAACTGAACTGAGCTCAGTCAGCCTGCTTATATAGAGCTCCAGAACAATTGTAACCGTTGCAACTTTCTAAAACTATCCAATCACTGAACGTCACTTTCGATCCTTCATTTGCATACAAACTATCCAATCACTGAACGTCACTTTCGATCCTTCATTTGCATAACTATCTACAGTATCCCCCTGCTGGCCCAGGGTGAGAACTTCAGTAAAAGACACCGTGGTGGATATCACCAATTGAGGTGTTGACAACAAAAAAAGTAAACATGGAATGGGAAAGAGTAACATATGAGGATATTACTAGGAAAACAGACTAAGGGGTAAATCTCAAACCATATGACCAAATTGAAAAGATGTTAACAGGGTGGCTGCAATACCACCAGATCAGTGACTTATTAAAGGAAAATAAAAAGAGAAATGGGTTCGAAGATAAAAAATCGAAATTCCAAATCGAGTTAATAGACTGTAAAGATAAAATTTTATCAAGAATCTAGAATGGTATACAAAAGACGAAGAAGTAAAGGAATCAGTGATAAAATGGGCAATTGATATTGGGCATAACATTGAATTGGATGCGTGGAAAAGATTATGGAAGGAGGGTTTGAGATTTACAGGATGCATGGCGCTTTAAAGGAAAACTTGCTAAAAATGATGTATAGATGGCATTTGACGCCAGTAAAATTAGCTAAAATGTATAGGGAAAAAGAAAGGAAATGTTGGAAATGTAAAAAGGCAGATGGGGACTATTTCCATATGTGGTGGACCTGCGATAAGGTAAAAAAAAATTGGGAATCAATTTATAATGAACTCAAAAAAATATTTAGATATACCGTATTTTTCGCCTCATAGGACGCACCGGCCTCTAGGACGCACCTAGATTTTGGGGGGGAAATAAAGAAAAAAAGTTTATTTCCCCCCCCCAGGCACGGGGCTGGCGCGGGGGAAGCCCGAGCGTCCCCCAACCCCAGCCCCCAGAAGAGCCTGCTATCCGCAAGCCTAGGGAGCTGCGCCGGTCTCCCCAGGCTTGCAGAAAGCTGTGTGAAGCCCGGGCGCGCTGAGGCTTCCTAATGCAGGCAGCTCTGCGCAACCCTCCAGAGCCCGGCGCAGCTTGGCGCCGGGCTCTGGAGGGTTGCGCAGAGCTGCGCAGACCCCAGGAAGGCAGGCAGCTCTGCGCAACCCTCCGGAGGCCAGCGCGGCTTGGCGCCGGGCTCCGGAGGGTCGCGCAGAGCTGCACGGGGACCCCGGGAGGGCAGGCAGCTCTCCGCAACCCTCCGGAGGCCGGCGCGGCTTGGCGCCGGGCTCTGGAGGGTTGCGCAGAGCTTCCTGAAGCCTGGAGAGTAAGAGCCTCTCGCTCTCCAGGCTTCAGCGACAGCCTGTATTCGCCCCATAGGACGCACCCACATTTCCCCTTCATTTTTGGAGGGAGAAAAGTGCGTCCTATAGGGCGAAAAATACTGTACTTTCCCCAAAAGACCGGAAGCGTGTCTATTAGGCTTAATAGGAACAGAAATTAAAATAGAAGATCAAAATTTGTTCATGTATGCTACAGCTGCCGCGAGGACCCTTCTGGCCCAAAGATGGAAAGTTCAAGGTATACCAACTATACAGGAGTGGCAGGCGAAGTTGACAGAATATGCAGAACTTGCCCAACTGTCAGGGAGGATCCGGGACCAGGGAGATCAAAGATACCAAAATAACTGGAGTAAATTTATTGAATATTTAAAGAAGAATGTAAAGAGGTCAAGACACTAGCAGGATTGACATAATACCTCCAATGTATAATAGTACTAATATGAGAATGATGTGCGTGATGGAAAGAGGATAAACATACCAGTTGTGGGGAGGGAGGGGGGTCGCGACTTGGCAGAGTCAAAGGGAATGTATGGCGCTATTACAATTTGTTGGAAAAGAATATGTAAGGAAAACAATAAAAATTCACTTGGGAAAAGAAAAAAAGAGAACTTCAGTACATAACAGTAAGAATATAATTGTGAGTGTGCTTAAGGGATGTTAGGGAGTGTGTGGTCTCTGTTAAGTGAGCTTATGCAACACAGTGTGTCACAGTTTCCCAAAGTGGAGACCAGGCTAGTGGCCCTTCCACTGCCACCAGGCAGAAGTCTTTATTTTTCTGGTTGCCTCCACCAAACAATCTCAGCTCACCTGGGTTTCAAAAAGAACACACTTAGGTCGTGTGTGGCTTGGCTTTTAAGCATAGGGTGGGCAAGAGACCACAAGGCTTTGTGAAAGAGGTTTAAATGTTCACTAAAAAAGAAGGTTTTAACATCTGAATGGTTATGTACACACAAAACAATCACCAAAGCAACCTGAGTCTGGACATCATCTGTTGCCAAGAGTAATGGGGTGGGAGGGAATTGGGTCTAGGGCCTCTGTTCTGAAACTTCAAACTGGGCAGCAGGTATTCAGGAAAAGAGGGACAGAGGAGGGGACCATTGAGTTCCCCTTGGGTGACTAACTGGAGAGCAGCCAGGGAGACTGCTAACTCTTTCCCAGACTGCCTGGGTGAGATGACGTCTTCATCATCTCACCTGCCAGACCCTCCAGATGGACAGGTGTGCTGCTAACCATTCCTCCCAGCATCATGGTCTCAGCCAGGCTGGTTCTGTGGCTTGCTCTGCTGCCGAGGTGATGGGTGAGAGAGGTAGAACTGGAGCCAGGCAAGAGAGAAGACAAGTAGACGTGTCTGCTGCTGATAAACTAAGCCTTTAATATCCAGTCCATAGATACTTGCATGCATGCATGTGAGGATATTCACACACTCCTCCAAACATGTTGCAGGGAAGGGGAGGGTAGAGGAAATTCAGAGTAGGTTTGTTACTCATAGGCATAAGCAAGCTTCCCCCATTCTGAAACCATCCAAATATTGTTTGTGCTCATTAACCACTGCCAATATCATAATCATTTTTATTCTTGTTACATTGACTGCCTCTCCTTCAATTTCCCTCTGTTTTAATTTTTCATTATAACTGTTGGAGTCATCTATCTGCTAAATAACCGTTCAGTAGTTATTGTTTTTTTCCTTGGTTATATTGTATTATTTCTGATGAGGATTATCTGTTGTTGTGATTTTTAAAAATGTTAATCACTAAAACCTATAGCAAGTGGGGAGGAAAGACGAGGAGCCCAAAGTAGTGAGCACTGTTCTGTGAAGACAGTGGTGAAGACAAGAGTGCTGATTTCTGTTCTCAGATATGAGTTGGAGGAGGAGGTAGGAAAGAGTGCTATGCTGTCTTTGGAGGCTTCAGGACTCTACAGGTTTCTGATTCCAGATTAGATGAAAAGGAGATCAGACTGATCTCTAATAGAGGCAGAGAGAGACACACACAAGAGATTTACAAGAGGATGCCTATCTGTTTTCTTTTTTGGGAAATTAGATGACTTCATTTGATGAATTGAATTGCCAGAATCCCTTCCAGGTCAGGGGTCTTGTGAAACTATGACGTTTGCATGGTGTGCTTTCGATGTGAGATGTTGTTTGACTTCAGCTATGCACAAGTTGACAGTTGACAAGCTATGCACACTTTCTCACATAATATGACACCAAATTGAGAGCACCCATCTGTGCTGGAATGTTGTCTACTCCCTACCCAGATTAAACCCGTTTTGCTTTCTGCCCCCAGCCATCTCGCAGCCAAAGCTCTCCAGGGCCTGGACCAGTTCACCTACCTTCCGATGGCTCCGAGGTGCATCTCTCCAATTCCTCCCAGCAGGAGTCCCTGCACACAGTGAGTTTTGGTAGGGCAGAGGAAGTGTTCCTTTTAATCTGAGTAAGGATTCAACATTCACAGTTGACATAACGATAATGATTCAGGTTCTGTTGCCCGTGGCCTTACTCATTCTTTCCATCAGGATTTAACTTTCATTGGGACTGACATTTTACACACACACACACACACACACGTCCCCACCACCTGACCACATGTTGCCACCGTGCCACAGACGCCTAGGAAAAAATGCAGAATCTGGCACAGGTTGCAGAATTCAAAGCTTCTGCCTATAGTGGCCTTCCCAGTGAGAAACCACTGACATTCTTCCAAAAGAATCCCAGGGTTCCCCAAAACACAGTCTGAAATTCATTGCTGTGTTAGTAGAGTATGTCCCCATCTCTTGCGTTGTTTACCATTGCTGATGCATTCATATGCCAGTAATTTTATTTCTGGAAAGCTTTCTGATGCTGTGCTTTCCTTCCCACAAGAGATTTTGAAAGCATGCCATATACACTTTTCTTCCTTCCATTTACCTGCAATCTGCTCCACTCTCAGGCTGAGAACATGGGCAGACATTGCCTAATGAGCAGTCTTATGCTCTTATCTTTGGTTTTGCTTTAGAGCAGAAATGAAGAAACTGTGGCTCTCGAGAAGCTGATGGACTGCAACTCCCACCGTCTCTGATCATTGGCTTTGCTGGCTGGGGCTGATGGGAATGTAAGAGCATAAGACAGGCATAGGCACACTCGGCCCTCCAGATATTTGAGGCTACAATTCCCATCATCCCTGTTAGCGAGGGATGATGGGAGTTGTAGTCCCAAAACATCTGGAGGGCAGAGTTTGCCTATGCCTGTCATAAGATGAGCCCTGCTTGATCATCCCAAGGGCCCTTCTAGCCCAGCATCCTGTACTCACAGCCAATCAGTAACCTATGGGAAATGCATAAGCTGATCTAAGATACCAGGTGCTTCCGAGATACCAGGTACTGGTATTCTGAGGTGTACAATCTTCGATACTGAAGCTGTCATGACTAGTAGCCATTAAGACCCTTATTGCCCATGATGGAGGTGGAGTCCAACACATCTGAAGGACCACAGGTTCCTCATCCCTGATTGAGAGTAAGCCTGAGTACCGGTAAGTATATATGGGCAAATTTGTTATACACAACTGATCTAGCCATAGCTGTTAGTTAAAAGGAACCTCTGTGTATGTAGGACATTGCTTCTCAAAGGCTGTGGCACAAGGAGAGGATGGGAAGCACGGCAGAAAGATTCAAGGAGAACAAAAAAAACATTTCATTATAGCATAGTATCAAATTATTATTTTTTGCAATATGTGGATAGATATATTTCCAAAATGAGAGCAAGAGCATAAAGTGATACTGAGAACAATCATAGTTGTGATCTAGAATCGCCGTCCCAATGCATTTCTTATCAATTAAAAAAAAAATGGTGTGGTGCAAGAAAATTTCTATTCTGAAAGTGCGATCCAAAGAAAAAAGGTTGAAAATCACTGATGTAGGAGACGAATTGAGAATTAAATCTGTAGATTAAAAGTTAAACTTTGTATCCCACATATGTGGGAGACACAGAAAAAGTGGGCTGTCAAGCCATTTAACAAAGTAAAACACGTACTGTATACATTTTTGCAGTTTACTAAAGTTTAGGAATTGGGCAATTACAGCTTTTTGTCCCTTTTATTTGAGGTTTGCTGACCTCCCCATATTCAACTCTGCTGCAGAGAATGAACCACATAATTTAGTAAGATAAACAATTACATTTCAATGCAGGCAGCAGATACAATACAGGTAATAAATCAGGTACAAAATACAAAAGTTGGCTTCCTAGATACACATTTGATCAGTTTGGAAACATGGTAGAAAGAGTCTCTTCTCAGAGACAGGATGAAGTATAAAAGATTATCTCCGTGGTTACAGAATTCCAGCCAGCGGAAGCAAGGGAAGTAAGCACACAGAGGGTCCTCTCTAGGAAATTTAAGTGCACTCTTTGTGTACTAGCCCTGTCTTGTCTAGCAAAACATACATTTGGCTGCAAACCCCACACTGTGGACAGAGGCAGAATACCAGAATATCTCTGAACACTAGATCTAAGTGTTGGCAACAACAGGAAAAGTCATCACCTTCATTCCCTGCCTTGCGTGTTTCAAAGAGGCATCATGTTGGCGGCGGCTGAGACACAAAATGTTGGATTTGATGCACCTTGGCCTGATACAGGAAGGCAGTACTTAAGATGATTAATTTGCATAATTTATACAGAATGCAGAATGCAGCTTTTCGCAGCACAGAATTGGATTACCCCATAGTAGATATATTGAACCAAAGTATTACACTGCCTTACCTGTTGATAAGATAAAGCCAATGGGTGTGCAGTGGCAGGAGCTCTGCGGTGGGAGTCTTGCAAAATACGTATCAGGAACCTTTCCAGAGTTTTCATTGTTCCTCTGTCCCTGACAGGCCCCAAGTGATGACGACGCCAGGCCGCTGCTCCCTGATCCTGAAGTTCCGGAAATCAGTTTCCCTCAAGGCTGTGCTCAACTTGCCCAACTTGATGAGGATGAGCTGTGACTCTTGGACTGTGAGAAAGCCCCTGTCAGACCAGTGGGGTGGGGGCTTTGACTGATCTAACTAGCTCTTTCCTCTCCTTCTCCCACCCTCCCTCCTTCTGCTGTCTCCAAGGGAAAGAGAGACACAGCAGCAGCATGATGCAAACTCTTGCTGCCCTCTGGTCCTGCTCTGTTTGCCCAGACACCCCCCCCATCCTATGAAAGGGGCGCAGAACCCCCACATTGGGACCAGAGAGCGCCGCTGGTGGCCCTTCCCTTTTCTCCAGACCCCTGTATATGCATGCTGTGGGGCTGTACGGGCTTCAGGTCAGGGCTCTTGGACGAGGGAGTTGGATTGTGTGAATTGAGAATTTTATTTTGTTTGTTGTAATAATAAAGATTTTAGTTAAAACAAACAAGGAGACAAATGGCTCCAGGACACCTCTGTCTTCTTGCAGGCTCTTCCATGAGTAACTCGTGCACCATGTGCTAGATCCCCTTCTCTTGGCCTTGCACTTTATTTAGGGCAAACCTTGTTGGCCAGTTTCACAACATCTTCCTCTACACTGCTTCCCCTCCTAGCACTGAAGAGATATACAGAGAGAGAGTGTGTGTGTGTGTGTGTGTGTACACACATGCATATACATACACATATATCTGTAATTAGAAATGAAAAATGGCCCTTAGCCTCTGACACATGAAGAAGGGAACCACCTTTATTAGCAGTTTTAGAATCTTGCCCAAGAGTGTTTTCCCCCACTCTGTTTTTTGAAAGAATGGGCTAGCCTAAGGAAGTTCGACCCAGTTCAAAGTTTACTTTTGAACTCACAATAAGTGACAAGATACATATGTGATACTGCCAAGCTGTGAACATTGCAGGTACATTTTAAATGGCTGGTTGGTTGGTTAAACGCAGAAGCAGACACCCTTTCCCAGTCGCTGCTTCATGTTTACTGTGGAATAGTCCTGCTACTTTAAGCTTGTGTTTGCTGTTCACAGTTGATGACTTAAATTTTGCCATTTGTACAATTTTGCCCAATTTCTGAACATACGAATCTGTATTGTGTGGTACATGTGTTTGGCTGTGTGCAGCCTTGGCATTATTATATTAAACTTATCCCAGATAATTCACACAGTGCAAGAGAAGGAAGCACATTTGAAGGTGAAGATCAATTCTCATGGGCAAATGTGGTGTTAAGGAAAAATATTAGGAAGTAGTGTGTGTGTGTGTTTGCATCAGTGCAGAAGGAGCTTAAGTAGGCAAGTCTTCTCTTCTGCATGCAGAAACACACTGGTAATTACCAGGGACCATTATTTGGTGCTTGTACCCCCCAAGCAACACTTTCTCCACAACAGTTGTTTGAGAGAGGGTAAAAGACCATATCTAGGGGCGGAAGCTTGATCCAAGCCAAAAGCCTCCCTGTGGTTCCTTCAGTTTCAGCAGACGCTGTCCCTATGTTCTCAAGTTATACTTTGAAACCAAAAGGACTAAACACCTTTAAAAATGTTTGTGGGATGGCAACTTGTGTGGTGTATAGGAAAGCCTACAAAAGACACACAGCGCTGCCTATATATATCTTGACTTCCAGAATCAGGTTACTAGCTTGATTCCAAATATCCTTTTCCCATTCCAGTCAATTTTTGCCCCTCACTTTAACCTGATTTGGGCTCACAAGGCAGGTCAGCATGTTTTGTTACCACAGTACTTCATTTATTGGTTTTGCATTTTCATTCTGGAGGAGAGGCAGTTGACGGTTTTCAACGTCAGTACGTTCAGTAATATTCAGTACGTTGACACCACTGGCTTCTCTACTTCAAGCAGAAAAATGTTTTGGAATGATCATGCTAAGGGACTTCTCTGTTATCTCCCATTAACATCAGAACAGACATCAAGGAAAACTCCCAAATCTGGGCAATCCCATTGTGCTGTTGCCTGTTAATAGGATTTGGCTTTACCTGACAGAGGAAAGGGTCAGGAAGAATGGCTTCTTCTATCAACTCCCTTCTTTTTAACAGGAGTCAGAAGTGCAGAGATGCAAATGAATGAAGCTCGGCTCTTTTACACATCAAAGGCAGCGTGGCTGATTTTAACAAAGGAGGATCTGCTCAAATGATGCTGCTGGTGTTACAGACCTGCCTGTGAAGTCTGCAGCAAGAAACACAAAAAACTATTTTCAATTAAGCAGTTTTGCACTTCTTTCCTGCACTTGGAAAGTAGAACCTTCCTTGGCTACAATGGCTGTTTGGCTTATTTTCCACTGCCCTACACAAATAATGAGTTGTCAAAAGCTCTGCCATGTGAGAAAAATACTCAAAATTGTGCTGTGTTGAGTCTCTCTTCAGATGAGATGTGTGTTCTGCTGATTTGCTCAATAGACAGGGTGAGGGGGTGGACTGCTGGTTTCAGAGTGTACTCCCACATCTGGCTGAACAAGTTTTTGAATGTTTTGCTCCTTGTTTAAAGTACTACCTGCAAGTAGCAACCTAGCACTTGCAGGAAGGCAGGAAGAATTAGCATTAATGCTACCCCTAGGTGTGCTTGTTTAGTTTTAAAAAGATGTTTTAAAAAACTGGAGGGGTATTAAAAAAGGTAGACGTCCCTGTAATGTTACCGAGAGGCAAAATGGGGGTTGAGGAAGGCATGGTGTACGGCCCCTGACTTCACCTCAGGCAACATGATGCCTCTTTCTGTAATGTTGTAGAGAGCACCTGCATTAAAGGATTAATGCGCGGGTCTTCCTGTCTTCCTTTTGGCTCTAGGAAGAAACAAAATGTCACTCTGTAGTCTTCTTCATTATCTTTGTTTTCTCTTGGGACCAAACTAGATAGGTGGGAAAACCGTGCGCATGTTGAACATGTGTTTGTGCAGTTGACATAGAAAGGCGGAGGAAATTCAGAGCAGGAAAATCAGAAATACTCGTTACACCAGCATTGGGCAGGGGAGGGAGCCCACCTCTGTAGCCTTAATTCGTTTCCCACCTGCCTGGGTCCCTTCAGGTGTCAGGAGCTGGCTGAGAGGAAACTGCTTAGAAAGGAGGAAAGGAAAACGATGGGGGGGGAGGAGATTGTGCTTCCATTTTGTGTTGAAGCGTAGCCCCCACCCTCACCTGTGTCCAGCCCAAAACATTTTGCCACCTGAGGCAGAGCAGCAACCAGTGCGCCTCCCCTAATGTCAAAAGGTGTCTAGTGCCAAGTCTGACCAAGTTGTTTTGTCACCCGAGGCAGAAAATCCCACAAGGTCCTCTCCCTGGGGGTTAAAATTCAATAATTACATTAAAGAGTTGACCATTTGCTACCCTTTTATGACATTCAAATTTAGCTGCCTGAGGCAGACACCCCTCACCTCTTGCTTTACATGTGATTGGGCCCAGGCAAAATACATGTGATGGGATTGTGGCATCTATAGTGGCATTTGCTGGCTTCATAATTTTAGGCTTTGGTTCCTCCTGTGTGGCATCCGGGAGAAACAAGATTCACATCAGGATATGATGTTTTGGTTAGAAGAGCAAAAAAGGAAAGGAAGCAAAAGACCAGATTATGAGTAAGGAATGGGGATGCCCAACCCTGTAGCCCTAGGGTTGCCATATGTCTGGGGTTTCCTGGACATGTCCTCTTTTGGGGGGCCAACATGCCCAGATTTTTACATTTAACAGGAAATGTCCGGGTTTGGGGTTTTTTTTTTGAGGGGGGGGACACATGCATGCTTGGGAGGGCGACGTTGATCTGCTGTTCCCTGGAAGCAGAAGTGTCGTGTGAAGCCAGAGGAGAGTGCATGAGAGGTCTGCAGCGACTGGCCTCCGGAACGAGGCCTTCTGCAGCGAAGATCAGGTAGGAGCTGGGATCCTGCCTCTGCCTTCTGCCTGTTAGTAGCATTGCTGCCGCCAAGCCCACACACCTCTTTCCCCGACACAGGCTGGCAGTGGCCACTTCAGTTTCCAGAGAGTGGTGTGCACATACAATGGAACTTCACAGAAGACACACTTTAAGTCACCCTGAAAGAAGATATTTGAGCTCTCCAAATCATTTACCCATGTATGGGCACAGAAAATAGTAAGTCTAGCTGAAGGGCAACACATGAAGATCTGCATCCATCATCACAATGCATCCCTATTGTTTTATAGCAGTGTTTCCCAAACTTGGGTCTCCAGATGTTTTTGGACTACAGTTCCCTTGTTCCCAGACCACTGGGCCTGCTAGCTAGGGATGATGGGAGTTGTTGTCCAAAAACAGCTGGAGACCCAAGTTTGGGAACACACTGTTGTATAGCATAATTATGAGGCCATTGCATTATCTTAGAAGGGGGCACAGATGTTGAGGAGGCACAGCTATGACTGTTATGAAGGGAGCCTGCACTTCTGAATCTGCCACTTTGCTGCTGGGAGGGAGCTTGTATATGCATGCATTTTTACATTGGTGTGCAGTAGCAGAGTCGGGTGGGATGCATGCACTTACCTGACTTCCTGGTAGTGGCTTTGCTGCTGCTCCTTGCGGGGATGGAGAGTGGGAGGGGAAAGGCAGTGTGTGAAGGTTGGTGCTGTGCAAAGGAACTGGTAGGAGTGCCGCATTAACCTCAGTGCAGACACACAGTGCCGACCTCCCCACCACCTTGTCCTTCCCCCACACTCTAGCCTTGCTAGAACTTCACCCAACTGCATCTATCATGATTAATAAAGTCAAGAACCAGCATCAGGTTCTGCCGCCCCTCCCTTTGCTCGTTCCCCTCCACCCTGTGCACACTGGGGATCTTGGTTGTTTAAACCAGACTTCCCATTTTCTCTGAAATGAGGAACTGTGATTGAATGTCAGTTTACAAAACAGGATATTATATATAATCATCATATGGGGTGAGGGAGAACATTGAGTCCTGAAAATCCCCACCTGCTGTCCGAAGTGTACAGTCCAGGAACCCCAACTGTGTGCATGAACTACACCTTGTAGTGAAAAACAAAGCATGGGAACCATTTGGTATGGAAAGAGGACTGCAAAAACCATTCAAGGTCCCAGATACCAGCATTGCATGTTTTGAAGCAAGGATCTGGTTTGCAGCAGAGAGGCCAACACAAAGATGGGGAAATATTTCAAATTCCCATGGACCAATATCAAGTGTTTATAGACATAGGGGATATTCCCCCCAGTGCTGTGCTGTGAATAATATGCATTTGGTGGTGAGAAGGGGATATGAGGACACCACCGCCACTACTGCTTCTGGATGAGCTGTGTCCACCTGTGCTGGTATGTGGCTTGCATAGAACAAGCATGCTGAATTGAGTTCAACTCCCTGTCAGTACCAGCATGGAGATAGGAGTCTGCATTCACTTTTAGCTTTGTGGGCAGGTAGGCTTTCTCCAGCATTTCAATGCATGCATTTGAAGAGGGGATTCTAAGCCAGTGACAGTGCATTTCAACGCTTCTGGCTTAGATTGATTTAACTCCCTTTTCCAATGGAATGTCGGGGCCCAAGAATCCACAGCATCTCACCAAACTACAGTTCCTGTGGTCCTTTGGGTGGGGGGACTGGGACAGGGAGTGGAATTAGCTCAGGAGCACCTAGTCTTCTCATTGCTTCCTTGAACCCACCTCCACCCTTTGGGCTCCATTTCTGCCCCCTCCATCCCCTCGCCATCACTCCTGCTTGATGCCCACTGCTGCCGCCACCATGGCCATGCCCCGCATTCGCTTCCCTTGGTGGGTCTTGACATGCTTTGCTAGGTGGTCGCTCCGCATAAACCTCTTGGGGCACAGCTGGCAGCCGAAGCGCTTCTCGCCTGTGTGCGTCCGAAGGTGCCTCTGCAGCTCATCCGAGCGGGTGAAACTTTTCCCACAGTAGAGCCAGGAGCAGATGAAGGGGCGTTCGCCCGCGTGCCAGCGGAGGTGGGCCTTCAGGTGGGACGTTTTGCCATAGACCTTGCCACAGCCTGGCAGGTGGCAGATGTGTTGCTTCTTTCTGCCTGGCTCCTCGCTGGCTCCATTCACTGCCTGGCAGTTGGGGCACTTGCAGCGGCGGCAGCGGCGTGTGGCTCCCAGGAGCCCCTTGGGCGTGCCCTGCAGGAGAGCAGCAAGAGGGGGCTGGGGGCTTAGGACCAGCGGCCGGCCCAGAGAGAAGTTGCCTGGTTGCTGCAGGCTCCACCAAGGGCCATCATCCGTGGAGGTGGTTCCTGGAGGAGGAGCTGGGCCCAAAGGCCGGGGCCCTTGCAAAAAGCTAGAGAAGTCCTGGGCCTCTGGGAAGGCATAAGAGTGTGGCATTGTGGGTGCCAGCATCTTGACAGGCGACAGCTCAAAGGAGTAGGTGGGCTCAGCTGGCGGAGTCAGGGGCAGTTCATGAGCAGAGCCACTGCTCGCTGGCCCTTGCCCGTGGTAGGGAACCTTGGGCAGCCCAAAAGCCATGGCTGTGTGTGAGCCTGATGGGACCTCATTGCTCCAGAGTTGGAACATCCCCGCAGATTCATAAGCTCCTGAACTGCTTGCTGATAAATGGGGAGCAGTGGGCACTGCTATAAAAGTCAAGCTGGGGTGGCAGGCAGTGGCGTCCTCTGGAGAGGAGTTGCAGGTCCAGCCCTGAAGCAAAGAGAAGGAAAAAGGACTGAGCAACAACAGTGATTTCAATAATCCCTAATTCCTAAAACATAATTGTTCTGGGCCCGAAACGCTGCTCAAGTAGGCTACCTCATCTCCCATAAATGTCTCCTTGTTCCTGTTAGAAGTGTCTACATGGCTAGCAATACAGCAGGGATGGGGAACAAAGAATCAGCCATGTTGGTTGGAACTGGTGGGAGGTGGATTGCAAGGACATCTGTATGGGATCAGGTTCCCCATTCCAGCACTACAATTGGTAACGGCATTCACACACACACACACACACACACAGAGAGAGAGAGAGAGAGAGAGAGAGAGAGAGAGAGAGAGAGAGAGAGATCTCCACTGCTTCAGGAGTGCTATGTGACATTGAGCTTCACTGTTACTTGCATTAGCTGTCAGAAGAAAGGGGTTGTCAAGCTCCAGGCTTTGTTCAGCAGCTGCTACAACAGGAACTGTGACTGGGCAGTCATTCCTGACCCTCACCTCCCCATATGGGGCAAAGCAGGTACTGAGTAGATGCACCACTAAGGCAGGGCACCTGGGAATATTCTTAGAACATAATACAGATGTTCATGTACCACAGGTGGCAGGAGACTGGTTTCAGAAGTGCAACCAGTTCATAAGTGTGCTATTCACTTTTGGTACTGGCTCTCTTACAGGAATATGTCTACAAACAAAAGCTACTCTAGAGTAGTATCTTTCCTTAGCATCGGCCAAAAATGTTACCAAGTAAATGAACAAGCTTTCGAGTTTTCCCAAACTCTTCTTCAGGCTGGATGCCAATCAAACAATCAAAATAGAGAAGAAGCACAACCTCAATAAAACGCTTTGGATGTCTTACAAAAAGAAAAACCCACAGGAAAAACAAATTGTGCGGAACATATTTTTAAAAAAATACAAAATACAACAATTAAAACAAAACAAAAAACATAAGGAAAAGCTGCAACGTAAAACTTCCTAGCAGAGCCTAGAAAAAAATGATGACCACAGAACTTCTCAAGTGTGCTATAATAATAATGTCACAGACGGCACTCTTTGGAGTTTTAACACAATGCCCTACTCTCCCTCCCTCGCTGCCCCCACCAATTTTGGCTAATATCCAGTCTGAATAAGAGTTTTGGAGAACTCCAAATGTTTCTGATGACTTTTTAGTATTTTGACCCGACCTTATAAAGGTATTGCCCTACAGTAGATTTGGGATTTTTGCTCCTGGACCAACACAGCTATCTGCAATTTTTGTATTTTTACAACTAGTACTTCTGATTATTACCAGAATGTTACTTCCAGCAGATTCTTACAACTGTGTTTCAGGTTAAATTTTCATAACTCCACAGACATTCCTCCCTGCAAGTTTATATGGGAACAAAGGGTTACTATTTCACTTGCACTATCTGGTGCCAGAATAATCTTCCCACCTCCTTCCTCTCCTAAACAGAAGCATATGAAGTCGCCTTATGCACAGTCAGTCCCTTGGTCTATTGAGCTCAGTGCTGCCAACACTGGCTGGCAGTGGCTCTCCAGGGTTTTGGCCAGGAGTCTTATCCCAGCCATACCTGGAGACAGAACCTGGAACTTTTTGCATGCAAGGCACATTCTCCACCTCTAAATTACCCTTTCTGTTAAAAAGCAAATTAGCCACAAAGCAAAGAGATGAGCAGATATAAATGAGGGAGAGGAAAAGGTGGCCTCTGTTTTCCTCTGTGTTCTTGGAAGCTTTCAAATTTCCAAACTGGCTATGCTTAAACTAGCTATCATGCTGTGGGGGATCAAGGCTGGTCGAAGACATTTTGCTGCCTGAGGTGAAACCAGTGGTGTAGCGTGGGGGGTGCAGGGGGCGGCCGCACCGGGCGCAAGATCTGGGGGTTAGGGTTAGGGGGCGCAAATCCACAGGTTAGGGGGCACAAATTACTTGCCTTGCCCCGGGGGTGCTGACAACCCACGCTACGCCACTGGGTGAAACAGCAAATAGCGCCCGTCTCCCAACATCCAGAAGTCAAGACACATAGTACCCAAGGCCAGTCATGTTAGTCTGGCACGTGAGACTGACCCCCCCCCATCTCTCCCCTCCTCCCCTGGTGGCAGTAAAAATACATAAATAAATTAAATAACTATTGATTGGTGCTTCTTTCATTTTGCCCAAATCTTGCCCAAATTCAGCAAGCTGGACAGTGCTAGCCCAAGACAGTGTTCTACCTGAAGTGGCACCTAATGACTCCTCCCACCTCTCTGTACCAGGGCCAACACTTTTTGAAGTCTAGCTGCCAACATCCAGGCACTAATTCCTGTTGTTCATCTCCCATCACTGCATGGATTTCTATTAGAAGGTGCTGGTGACATTGCTAAATGGCACAACCCCCTTTACCCATGTGAACTATATAATTTTGTGAACTCTTTCTATTTTTTGATATATACATATATACATATATGCATATATATTAATGTATTTTAAAAATAATAATAATAAAAGACAGAACTGTTCTCTGCTCTATCCAATGGAGTACAGGAGTCCCCGGGAAATACAGCAAACATGGCATTTCTAAAATAATATCCCACAATTCTGTGAACTTTTTGCATTTTGGAGAGGTTTTTGCTTTAAAAATTTTATGTGATCCCCCCGCCCGACAAGTTTACAGCTTTTTCCAAAAAAGTGATGGACACGATCCTTTAGTGCAGCATGGCTATACCATTCCCAGTCCCCCATAGATTAGGTATGGGTTCCATACTTCTCTACTACTTCTGAATGTGGGACAGCCCTGCAAATCCAGAAAGGCTGGACTTTCTTAAAGCGTATTTTGGCTGATCATCCAAAGACCACCTAGATCTCTCTTTTTAAAAAAACTGGTTTGGGGAGAAGCACTACCCACTCATAAGGAGCCAAAAGCAGTATTTTGTCCATATGATAACCAAAGGGTTTGTGTCCATGACTGAGTTTATTTCATTTGTGCAAAAAAAATGTTAAGATGCTTTCACACACATACAAAAGCCCCACTGTAACTACAGCAAACTGTCCATTTTTCAAAATTGTGTTTTTTCGTCAACATGAGGGATCAGAGCAGTCAGCTGGTTTTTCTGCGCTGGGCACCAAAAGGGGAGACTAAGAGGAGTTATGATAGCCATCTTCAAATATCTCAAGGTCACATGGAAGATCATAGAATTGTAGAATTGGAAGGGACCCCAAGGGTCATCTAGTCCAACCCCCTGCAATGCAGGAATCTCAGATAAAGCATCCAGGACATATGGCCATCCAACCTCTGCTTAAAAGCCCTCAACCTGCCAAGAGTCCACAACCTGCCAAGGGAGACCGTTCCACTGTCAAACAGCTCTTACCTTCAGAAAGTTCTTCCTGATGTTTAGTTGGAATTTCCTATCTTGTAACTTGAAGCCATTGGTTCAAGTCCTACCATCCAGAGCAGGAGAAAACAAGCTTGCTTCGTTTTCTTTGTGATAGCCCTTGAGATATTTGAGGATAGCTAGCATATCTCCTCTCAGTCTGCTTTTTCCCAGGCTAAACATACCCAGCTCCTTCAACCTTTCCTCATAAGGCTTGGTTTCCAGATCCTTGATCATCTTGGTTGCCCTCCTCTGCACACGCTTCAGCTTGTCAACATCCTTAAATTGTAGTGCTCAGAATTGGACACAGTATTCCAGGTGTGGTCTGACCAAGGCAGAATCGAGTGGGACTATTACTTTCCTTGATCTGGACACTATACTTCTGCTGATGAAGCCCAGAACAGCATTAGCTTTTTTTGCTGCTGCATCACACTGTTGACTCATGCTAAGATGGAGCAAGCTTGTTTTCTCCTACTCTGGAAGGTAGGACCCAAACCAATGGCTTTAAGTTACAAGAAAGGAGATTCCAACGAAACAACAGGAAGAACTTTCTCACAGTAAGAGCTGTTCGACAGCAAAATAGACTCTCTCAGGAGGCGGTGGACTCTCCTTCCTTGGAGGGTTTTAAGCAGAGGTTGGATGGACATTTGTCATTTGAGATTCCTGGACTAGATGACTCCCAGGGTCCCTTCCAGCTCTAGAATTCTATGATTCTGTGATCTTGATTGAGCCTTATTTAGAAGGGACTTGCAGTAGAGACCCTGAGGACAACCACAAAGTATTTAACATAGATACCTCCTTCCTCTTTTTTGTTTCTTATCCCTCAGATCTGCAAGGAGATAGTTAAGTATTCACTGCCTATCACCAGCCTCATGTTAGAACATCAGCAAAATCCTCTCCCTGTGGAACTGCTGTTCTTTAGTTAGCACAGGAATAATCATCTGCCAGAAGGTTGAGATTATATGCACAAAAGAACTCCCTGTGCAGGACAAACCAACAATCCATTCTAGTGGTCAGCTAGGTGCTCCTGAAAAATTAATGCCCGGGGCAAGCTAGAGACAGGGGTCACCAAAGTGGTGCCCTCCAGCTGTTTGGAGGGCCACACGATACCCACCCTTCCCCTGTTGCTTATCTGACAATTACAGGCACACCCTGAAAACAATATTAATGTTACAATTCCTAATGCACACTTACTATGAAGTAAGCTTCATTGAATTCAAGCAGACCTATTTCTGAGGGAACTCCAGGAGGGAATATTAACAGGATTGCTTTGCAGTTGTGGGGAAGATGCCCACTCATTGTTCTGGAAGCTGATTGAGGAAGCATGTATCTTTCCAAATGTTTAGGTGGAGTGTGTCTCACATCTTAATCTGGTGGGGGGGGGGACCTTTTTCATAGCGCTGGTATCAAAAGTTTGATATAGAATGGCACAGAACTTGGATCTGTCTTGGCAGGGATTCAAAGACTTTGATGCAAGAAGACAGTATCAGTCATGTAAGAAGTGAATATACCCAATTATTACTATTGAGCGTAACAAAGGAGGTTATCCCTAGAAGGCAGGCAGATTTTAATACTGAGCCTAACAGCAGCAGGCAGAGTTGCAGCAACCAAGTCAGAAATGAATAAACAACTGTCAGTGTATGTGGATTGAGTCCCAGTTTTCCTGGGAGTAAGTCCCAATGGAGGGATTTTTCCTGAGCAAATGTATATTGGAAATTGGGCTTCCTTCCTGGCTATACATGTATAGGATTGTGATGTAGGACTGCAGTTGTAAATAAACTTACATTTTCAGTTTGGAAGTGGAAAGTGTTCCATGCCTCTACTGTCAAAGCTGCTTCTAGCAGCTCTCAGAAAACAGAATTTATCTCCCAGAAACAACATTTATTCATTTAAAGGTGGTGCCACCCTATCCAAAATAAGTTAAAGGCTACTTCCCTGAGCAGACACCCCCCCCCAAAAGCCAGGAACTTGTTTTCTTATCAGGTACATCCATTATACTGGGCTGCATGGCACTAGGAAGTTCCTTCTGCTAAGAATGCATCTGGCGGCTTTTTGAGACAAGCATTATATTTTGATCTCAGTCCCCATCTCCAATATGGAGGTAATATAATGCTATTAGTATAATAATTAATATACGTAATAATGCCTTACAGGTCTATTGTCAAGATAACTGAGATAATGCATTTACCGGTAAGCACTTTCTCAGAAGTGTGAAATAAATTATTATTATTATTATTATTATACCTTTAGCTGCACACAGTTTAATGAGATTGATCCAAGCATGAAAAAAATGACTGTCCACCCTCACAGGAACATAGGAAGGTCTTATAACAGAGCTCAGGCTATTTGCCCATCTAGCCTAGTATTTTCTCCCAGCTTGGTGTTCTCCCATCACCTCTGACCATTGACTGTGCTGCCTGCGATTGATGGGAGCTGAAGTCCCAACAAGATCTGGAGAATGCCAGGTTGGGGGAGGCTGGTCTACTCCTGCCTACTCTGGCTGGCAGCAACTCTCCATCACTTGCTATCAAATCCTTGCTACCTGGACTTTCTGCAAGCAAAGCAGAAAGCATATCATGGTACTAAGCTACGTGTGATAATTAAATTCTCGAGAGACACCTTGTTTTCTTTTATACTGTAGAGACTGTGTACAAACAGTTCATACCGTTCTGACCTCACAAAAGAAAACAGATAAAGCAGTATCTGCATTAGAACTTTTTTAAAAAAATAAAAGCAAATATTGGGACACAATCAATATTTATGATACATAGGAATGGTTTTGATTATTATCTGTCCAAAGATTGCTATATTGGGTCCCAAATTGAGCAAATATTTTAAAATGTTGCCTGAATTCAAGACATTATTTTCCTACCTTTAAACTAAACATTATACATCAAATTTAACCATTTTAATTTCTAGGTTTTTGATAACCACTCACACATAGTAGGGAGGCTTGTGCTTTCCAATTCTTGTGGAACCAAGATCCTAAAGGAAACCACAAAAGTAAAAACCAGCTTTACTGGTGGTCTGCTACCCTGTCCTTCCAAATATCCCAACAAAATCACTGCAGAATCCAAAGGTAAAGTATCCCCCTGTTTGTTTTGTCTAAATCCTCAGTTGCCTCACCCCAGGACCAGTGCATTTTGATGTAAGATAGGCACACATTTCTGAATCTACACTTATCCTTCAGAGTGATTGACAGGCTATTCCTTGAAATGGGAATGTGGTTTTGGTGTGAGAAGCCTATGATCAGGGGAAGTTTAAGTGATTTCGAAAGCAAGAGTCCTTGAGGTTAAATGCATGGCGGACCCTGCAGTAGGGTCTGACTGGATGCTTTTCACATCCCTTGCAGCCCTGGGATTTTTCATTCCACAGATTCCAGGAATGAGCCACCTTGCCATTCTGCATAGCAAAGAGTTCTGTGCAATTCCAAAGTTTACACACCAATAATAACCAAATAAACCTACCACCTCCCCTGTTTTGAAATTTTAAGAGAATGCCAAATCAGAGCTATACCAGTCCTGACCAATAAGATTATAGTTGTTATTTAGTTTGTTTCTGCTCCCGCCGCCCCCCCGCATGCCCCTTGCTATGCTCCTTTGAGCGTCTCAACATTATCATAATCGGAGAGCCACAAGCATTTTAATCACAACGAAACTTCTGTACCTCTTCCATACTAAAATCTCTTTATTTTATCGCCACTCTTGAGAGTGCAGTCCTCTGTACACTTTTTTGAGAGTACGTTTCACTGATCGTAATGGAATTTATTTCTGAAGAGGCTGCAATTTCTCCTCCCACTCCTAGCTGATTCCACTTGTGCTCTTTCACAACTGCTTGTCAGGCAGAAAATCAACAGGTGAAGCTTTCCCCACTGCTTCACCTTTGTGCAGAGAGCATCATCACCTGTTGGATTTCTGCACTCAGTCAACCAGCCAACCAACGCGGCTACTCTTCCCCGCCCCTCGCAGACTCTCCTTACCTGCAAGGAGGAGTGTGTGATGTCCGAGTTCTGCAAAGACAGTTTCCATCAGGGGTCACCCGAAACTATCCATGGAGGGAGCGCATGGTCTTCCGATAGAGATGGGAAAACAGCCCGCTTCCTCCTCTCTCTGAAATTTCTCTTTTTCTCCTCACTCTACATCTTTTTCCTCCTGTGATCCTACTCCAATCCCCTTCCTTTTTGTTTTTTTGTTTTTTTGGCTTCCCTTCAGCCTATCAGGAGTGGCGATTGGAGGCGCCTTTGAAGTCGGGGAGCGAACCAATCATTAAAATAGATTGAATGATTTCAAAGAGGGGCCTGGCTAGATCTCCTTTAAGTGGCGGGCCCCCCCGCTGGGGTGCTTGTTATGGATGCAAAAGGGGTTGATTGGGCTGGTGCGATCAAGATAGCGGAGCTTTCTCTTTTTATCTCTTTAAAGGTACAGGGCAAGGGGAGCGGGACGGGGAGGAGAGAAGGGGCAAACCAGAGGCAGGTACGCGATTCCTAAATGCAACCACTTACGCGTTTGGTACAGCGCGGCTTGCGCATGTTATGGCGGCCCGTGTGCCCATCGCTGTGGGAATCAGCACAGGGGTGCCCCCAGGGCAGGACTGAGGAGCAGAAGTCCAGGGCCCCACTCAGCAAAATGAGCAGGAGGGCCCCCAAACTGCAGCAGCGCTGCCCTTGGCACATTTGTAAAGCAAGTGAAGTCAACATGTACAGAGGCGGATTTAGGGGCGCACGAAGGGTTTGGTCGCACTGGGTGCACAGGGAGGCTGCAACTGTGATTTAGAACAGAGCACGAAAGGTGGAGAGGTGCTGAATTTTGGCGTCACACAGGGTGCCGCTGAAATTTGAGAGCCCAAGATCCGCCACTGAATACGCAATATCATCCAAAGTGTGGAAGCTAATATCATTAAGCCCAGCGTCTCAAATTGCCCAACAGGAGCAATGAGTGAAGAAGTGGAATTGGGAAAGATCTGGTTAGCTCTGCTGGGGCCTGATCTTCAAGAGTTGAGGGGCCCCGTTTATACCAGCCCTATGTGTGCGTGAGCTTAAACCTGGTTTGACTCCTGCATATAAAGTCCATGCCCTCCACAAATGAGGATGCAAGAGCCTAAACATATTTGGATGTGCACACAAAGACTTTAGACAAATGGCACCCTTGAATGCAGGAGGACAGGGCTGTTGGGAGTTAACTTACCATGAATACATTTCTACACAGAGGAATGCATGAACACATCACATCTCCAATGAGTGAATGCAAAGAGGGGTGGTGAGGGTTTAATGGTAGGCCTCCAATCTTCAAGCATCTCCTCCAGTTCATCAACCAATAGTCACTGAAACTCTCCATTGAAACTGGTCAAGGAAATGCTTTGGACAACTTATCCAGACCAGCATCAACTGTCTGGCATTGGCCATAGCATTAGCTAGAGCAGGGGGTGCAAAAAATAAACTGCCACAGGGCCAGATTAGGTCCCCAAAATGGACTTTGGACATGCCTGAGCTAGAGTGAGGCAGCGGCCTCAGGTGGTTGATTTTGGATTTCGTGAAAGGACAGCAAACTCTTATAATTTGCTATGGTTATACTTTTAGTCCCAGAGAGGAAGAGTCACGTTTGTGGGTTTTTCCTCAGGTGTCAAAATATTGTGACTGGCCTTGGGTGCTTATGCAGCTTGACTGTGAGAGAAAGAGCAGCAAAATATCTAGGGACAGTTCTGGCTACTGTCAGTACCAGGACTCGCCCACCCATGAGGCAAGGTGAGGCAGCAGAATCCACAGAGCAGCAAAACTGGCCTCCAGGGAATGCATTGCTGCTGTTGCGGCAGCAGCGACACCTGTGGTGTGCTCCTTTGGGGCCACTCCTGTCACCTCTACAGTGGCCTCTTGGCCAATAGGGGGCACTGCTGGTCCCCTTCCATCTTTGTTCCAGGTGTAGATCTTTATCCTTCTCTTGTTCCTGCTGTAGATCTTCACTCACCCCTTCTTCCCCGGCAGTGGGGGATGCCATTTTGTGGCTTGCCTCAGGTGTCAAAATGTCTTGGGCCAGCCCTGGTCAGTACCATAGACCACAGGTTTAGGATCCTGCAACCCTCTTCCACTGAATTTGAGCCAGTCAGTAGTAATGGCCTAAATGTGGGAGGAGCAAGGAAGGTAGCTTTATGTGGTACCCGCCCTACCCTTGCCACTGTTCCATTCCACCCCTGCACAATGTGTGGGGTTTTGATAACTCCCATTTCTGGCACTTCCAGGTATTGGAGGTAGACTCCTGCCTAAAGCCCCTGAGAGCCGCTGCCAGCCAGTGTAGATAATACTGAACTGGGTAGTCCAATGGTCAGACTTTGAATAAGGCAGCTTCCAATGTTCCTAACCCATCTTCAGCCCAAACCATAAAAACTGGCAGAGGACCTGAAGATGTGCATTGCCCTCTTGATTTCAAGACAGTGGTTCTCGAAGGTGTGGCAGGAGAGGATGGCCACGGTGGCAGGAAGATTCAAGGACAACCAAAGAAACATTTACACATTTCAGTAGAGTAGAGTACAGTGGTACCTCGGGTTACAGACACTTCAGGTTACAGATGCTTCAGGTTACAGACTCCGCTAACCCAGAAATAGTACCTCGGGTTAAGAACTTTGCTTCAGGATGAGAACAGAAATCGTGCGGTGGTGGCACAGCAGCAGCAGCAGCGAGAGGCCCCATTAGCTAAAGTGGTACCTCAGGTTAAGAACAGATTCAGGTTAAGAACGGACCTCCAGAACGAATTAAGTTCTTAACCCAAGGTACCACTGTATCTCTCTATCTATGTCTCTATCTCTCTCTATATATATATTTATTATATAACCTGAAACAATATTCCCCCCCTCTTTTCAAGAGCATTGGCTATTCTTCTACAGTTCTCCACAACGTATTGGTGTGGACAGGGATTTTCGACTCTGATAGATATGAAAGATCAGAAAACAGAAAGGCCTCTTTGTGTTGGTGAGGAAATGAGAATTTGTTTGTCTCAAAATTAGACACTGCAAAAACAAGCTCACACCTCTTATTGAGTCTGTATACATACTTCAGGTACATACGTAAGAGGCTGACTTATAATGACATAATTACATTCATGTTCTCTGCGCCCTCCAATGATCCATGTTCTTATGTAGCTGCATTGTTTGATACTTTCTGGGTGTCTCATGTTCATATTATAAAGTAGTTGTGTTCTGTGCTCTAAATCAAGCAGTGTTAGGAGTTTCTTTTTGTTTTCCAATGTCTTATCAATCTTATCAATACAAATTCAGTGTGGCACGAGCAAATTTTTATTGTGAAAGTGTGGCCCAACGGGGGAAAAGTTTGGGAACCACTGTGTCAAGGGGTAGCATTGGAAGAAGACGGCAGTCTGAAAGCAGTAACCTCCAGCTGGCTAGGACCGGGAGTTTGGGAGGCCAGTGGCCCACACAGACCAAAACCATAACACAGACTGGAACAGTTTGGGCCCAGGCACCCTCCAATCCCCATTTCCAGTTTTGGAAGAAAGGGGACATAGGGAGTCCAAAGTGTTCAAAATCTAGATTACAAACTCATTAGGACTGGGACTTCTCTTTCCTACTTGCCTTTTTCTTGTTTATCGAAACAAAATAAAAAAAATTCCTTCCAGTAGCACCTCAGAGACCAACTAAGTTTGTTATTGGTATGAGCTTTCATGTGCATGCACACTTCTTCAGGTACTTGTTTATGTTACTCTGTAAGGCACCATGTTCAATAATAATAATAATAATAGTGATAATAGCAACAATGTCTAATAGAAAATTATCAGGTCCCTTACCGAGAAGGAAGCCATGGCAATTAGCTATTTAAGTTTCTAGCACGACTAAGGACTGCCACAGGCAGACTTTTTGCAGATACAGGGTACTGTACTTTAGCAAAAGGCAAGGACAAACCTAGAAAGCAGCATGCTTGCTCCATGACGTAATACAGGGATGGGATCCTGTGACTCTCCAGAAATTTTTGGACTCCTACTCCCATCAGCCCCAGCCACTGTGACCAAGAATTAGTCAGGGAAGCTGGGAGTTGTAGTCAAACATCTGGAGGGCCACACGGTCATCACCCCTGGTGTAACATCACCTATCCTTCTTTCCCAAGCTTTTCAAACAGTTGCTATCCTTATAGTTTGCTTGTTTTGCTGTTTGCTTTTTGATTAAATATCTCTGAAGGGACCTTACCTGCGCTACTGGAGGAGCACATAGCTTTCAGTTCTTCTCTGTGTTGATTTCTCCCTCTTTCAAACCAACAGACCTCTCAACCGAAAAGTATACCTGTATTTTGCCCTTGCCCTATTTCACTTTTTGAGCTTTGACAAGAATGTTGGATCCTGTTCTGCCAGTGCCAATCTTATAAGCCAATTGTTGCTGCACCACCAGCTATCTTATCTGGGGGCATTCTGACAGAGAGCAGCTTAGGATGGTGCCAGACGGTATCTGCTGGCTTGAGACGGAGATGGATGGATATCCAGGTGGCATGTTATGGTAGGAGGACAAATAGGTCAGGAGTGCCTGGTGGGTGGGATGAATTGGCAGAAAGCTCACCTAGACTTACCAGGGAGAGAAATGCAGAAGTTGTCCACCATTCCCTTCCCTTTGGTGGTTTATCAGTCTCACCTCCCCAACAGTATTCATGGATGAGATCTCAAAGCATTAGCTGAATTAATCAATCTATTGGCTGGGCTCAATCTTGATTGTTAAAATTTAGCAAGCAATGGTGCATTTCTTGATTTTTCTTCGTTTGACTTTGGTGTGGTAACATAGGGGGGGGGGACAAAAAGTATAACTGCCCTTTCTTCCAAACTACATGAATAGTAGCTTTTGCTTATTTAATTGTAAGTTATCTTCCATTTCAATATATCTAAAATGCACCTATATTGTAGTTTTGGTAACCACAAGTTTAACTGTTAACTGGCTAAAAGGCAAATTATTAATCAACGAAACATTATTTTTGCCCTAATTTGACTCGGCGGTATGTACAATTGATATACATGCACTGCAAAGCCACAATCAATCACAGCCTCCTCTGTGCATACACAGAGCAAACATAACCACCAATGCTTTTCACACAGTATAATCCAAACATCCTGCACAGAGATAACTTCCATGTAAGATTTTTAGCCAGCTTTCAAAATAAAATATTTTCTCAAGGTGGCATACAATGCCTGATAAATTTACCTAAAAAACACACACAATAATTTGTTATGCATTAGCAGTCCCAGGCTGATTCTAACTACTGTACACTACACTGACTAACGAAAGTTCAATACACGTGTGCCTGTAGAAGCTCTGGGAGAGTAGACATTTTTGGCTTTTTAAAAAACCATGTACTGATTTTAGGTGTTTGTGTGTTCATCAATCTGACCTAGACTTGGGAGAGGAACCCAGCAACTCAAATAAGTTCTGAACCTGGTGGGTAGGTGAGAATGGAATCAGGGTCACCCCCAAAGCACAAGGGCCAAGGCCTAGCTGTGGGGCAAGAGATTTCATGGAGTTGGGGAAAGAACCAAGCTTTGTATGGCAGTTCAAAGGGATGCACTGTTGTTTACACTTCAAAGAACCCAGCTGGGACCATGCAGGGAGCCAGGAAATGATGCAGAGCAATTAACAAATGTGTTACAATGGGGTAGATTAAAGAGTGCTCTCATGTGGCAACCACACACATAGATTTAGGTAGACTGGAACTGCAATACACCAGTGCAAACGCCACCAGTGTATTAACGAAGGGAGCTCTGCCATTCAGATGTTGAGAACAACTAAATATGACTGCACTGGTATGCATCATAACAGCTGAGAAGCGTGAAACATTACTGCATATACAGTGGTATAGCACTCCCACAATTAGCCAGGATTATATATTTGGATGCTCACACATGGAAGTTATTTCTGTACAGGAACTTGTATGATGGTTTACACCCAAGGAAATGCAGTCCTCAAAAGAATAAAAGTTCCACAGCACAGTTTTGGTCAACCCTACTGCAAGTTACTAATCACCACAGATATGTAACTGAAGACTGGACAAAATCCAACATTTTACCAATTTGGAACCTCTATAGTGTAGGAGGAATGGTAGCAAAAGCCATTTAAGGGAGAGCTAATATTCATTAGGAAGGGACCAGGGTGGCGCTGTGGGTTAAACCACAGAGCCTAGGACTTGCCGATCAGAAGGTCGGCAGTTTGAATCCCCACAAAGGTTTGAGCTCCCGTTGCTCGGTCCCTGCTCCTGCCAACCAAGCAGTTCGAAAGCACATCAAAGTGCAAGTAGATAAATAGGTACCACTCCAGCGGGAAGATAAATGGCATTTCCGTGCGCTGCTCTGGTTCACCAGAAGCGGCTTAGTCATGCTGGCCATATGACCCAGAAGCTGCACGCCGGCTCCCTCGGCCAATAAAGCGAGATGATAGTCGGCCGCGACTGGACCTAATGGTCAGGGGTCCCTTTACCTTTACCTTTAATATTCATTAGAGAGCCTTGAAAAATTCAGTCTTAGTATGTGTACAGGAGTGTGAATTTGTTGTCTCTGATATTGTACATCATTCTAAGGCTGGGGTCAGCTAAAAAATCCTTGGGGGATGGGGGAGGCCCACTTCTTAGCATTTCTTGAAGTGACTTTCCTTCCAAACTGCTCACTGACTGTGGCTCTAAGGGCTTAAAGTTCCATTTGCTTTACTCAATAGATAGTGCAAATGTAAAACCGACATAATCCCCATTACAAAGATTTCTTATCTGCTTTCAGTTCCACATTAACCATGATCACAGGATGGTGCAAAGCTTCCCACCAGTCATGGAGATAGCAGAGCCTTTACAAGTCACCAGTAGCCACATGGCCTTAACATAACCTGGGCAGGCAAAAGCAGCCTAGGACATCTGGTGACTGCAGAGTGTAAGTAAGACTTTCAGATTTCAAATTCTGTCTATGAGTTGCCCAACCACAGAGTTGGTATCGAATGCAGTATTCATTGTGTGGCCTCACAGACTAAAGAAGAAATTTATGTGCTGTATAGATGCAAATTTAGAAGTAATAATTTCTAAAATAGAAATATACCGTAATATACTGGTACCTCAACAGAGTATGGATGGCGCTGTGGGTTAAACCACAGAGCCTAGGGCTTGCTGATCAGAAGGTCGGCGGTTCGAATCCCCGCAACGGTGTGAGCTCCCGTTGCTCGGTCCCTGTTCCTGCCAACCTAGCAGTTCGAAAGCATGTCAAAGTGCAAGTAGATAAATAGGTACCGCTCTGGCGGGAAGGTAAACGGCATTTCCGTGCGCTGCTCTGGTTCTCCAGAAGCGGCTTAGTCATGCTGGCCACATGACCTGGAAGCTGTACGCCAGCTCCCTCAGCCAATAAAGCAAGATGAGTGCTGCAACCCCAGAGTCGGTCACGACTGGACCTAATGGTCCGGGGTCCCTTTACCTTTACAACAGGGTGTGGAAAACTGCAACTTATGTGCCTGGTCAGTCTACTTTCCAGGGGTTTGTTGATTTGAGTGGCCAAGAAATGCCATGGTGCATCTGCAGCAGCACAACTAGATGCCTTCAACTGCCCCAGCCGGAACAAAACATGTCTCCCCCATATCAGTCTCTACAGCCACAACAGGAGCTGCAGCAGTCCCAACAGCTTGACCTCACCCCCAAAGGTCTCCCAAGAAAGATGGATGCCAACCAACCAACATGCATCACCAAAATAGAGGCCCAAAGAGGCCACTCATTTGCAAACCCAAATTTATATGTATCGATGCAAATTTAAAAATGATTACTACAGTTTAAATATAAATGCAATATGTCTGCATCATAGTGGATAAGGCTGTGACCAGGTAACTTACCAGTAAATGCCAGCTCATGGGGAACTTCAAAGCTCCTGTTCTTCCTTCTTCAGGGTATTGCCCTTCATTCTTATCTTTAAAATCAACTTGGACCAGACAGTCCATCAGACACAGAACAGTCCTGTCCAACAACCCATCAAACAGAAGATTGTAAAGTAGGACACATGACCACCCTAAAGTCTTCATGCTTGGATTTTGAGAAAGTAGCCTATAAGTGCCAGCTTTCCACAGTTTTCAAGTAATCTGGGTATGTTTCTATACTAAATTTTAGACTGCTGTCTGCTGTGGAAGATCTAACAGTTTCACAACCCTGAAAAGAAACCCTGTACAGCCGTGAGTGTTTGAGTGAGGCAGGTTCTCTCTCACACACAAATCTATACACATACGTATGAAACTTGGTTGGGAGTGAGGAGGCCAGGAATCCATGGAGAGTTAGGAGCAGAGGGCATCTACTTTTGAAGGTTTGGGGCCTCTTGCTCTGCTAAGGGCCACGTCTCCCCCAGTAACGTGGGAAACATCAGGCCCTTATCCTTTCCCTGGTGCAAAAAGTTCTTTGCCAGAGTGAAATTTCACCCACTGAGTCCCAAACCAGCTGCCCAGAGCCGTCTCTGAAACCCAGCGATTCGCGGGAAGTTCTCCTTAGGAGGAAAAACAACTAGCATCTTTGACTCAGGGGGGACAGGCTGTTCCCCTGGCTAGCTTCCGTTTCATCTTGTCTCCCGCCACGCGGATGACGGAAATTGAAGGAAGCAGCCAAGCGGTTCGGATGCAGCCGTACAAAGGCCTGCAAGCCCCACGTGGATACCCAATGACTTGTCCAATTTGCTCGTGCCATGTAGGCCTGGCTTTGAAGACACCTGCTTAGCATAACACGGCGCTCGGCATCTGAGCAGCATCTGTTGCCAGTCCCACGCCATTCAATTAGGGGGGAAAAACAAGGCAGGGAGGCGGGCAACCCCCTCTCTCTGTATTAAGTTGATGACTTGGGCGGAGGTGTTGGGAGGGGAACATCAGAAAAAAGTGAACACTTCTGGAATGGGACGGCAGCACCTGTTGAAACTCTGACCTCTCTAGGATTTAACATGCGGCCAGTTTTTCCTGGGATTCTGAACGAGGAGTTGGTACTCGCTGCTTCCTCACATGGCTGCACCAGCCCCTTCCTCTTGCTCTCCTTCTCCCCCTGGCCACAACTCTTCCTCCTTGGGGATTTCACCCAGGGCCACAGCCTTCCTTCCGTGGATTTTCTCTTTCAATTTATCACAGTCTTCCTTAACTTGGTGCCCTTCAAATACTTTGGACTACAATCCCCATTAGCCACAGCCAGCATGGGCAATGGTTAGGGATGATGGGAGTTGTAGTCCAAGACTTAGGAAATGCACCAGGTTGCGGGAAGTCTGATCTAAAAGCTGTTTTACTCATCTCTGACCATGTTGCTGCTTTTATTATTTATTTATTTTGTTTTATATATTTATTTCTAAAGATTTTCTTGGTTTACAGAAGTACACACTCTTGTCTCTTTTTTCAAGTCGTACAGTCTTTTTTACAGATCAGTTACATTTGTTATGAGATATTAGTGTTGAGTACAGTACAGTGGTACCTCGGGTTAAGTACTTAATTCGTTCTGGAGGTCAGTTCTTAACCTGAAACTGTTCTTAACCTGAAGTACCACTTTAGCTAATGGGGCCTCCTGCTGCTGCCGCGCCGCCGGAGCACAATTTCTGTTCTTATCCTGAAGCAAAGTTCTTAACCTGAAGCACTATTTCTGGGCTAGCGGAGTCTGTAACCTGAAGCGTATGTAACCCGAGGTACCACTGTATAAGGTCAGGAAGAAGCCAGATCGATTCATATGCTGTTGGCGGGTTCTTTCTGGGCTGTGTCTGTGATAAAGGGGAGCCATACTGGGGTGAAGGCATCCTCTTCTATTTGGTTTGTTGGGGTATTAGGCCAGAGATGTGAGTATTGGCATGCTCTGGTGCCACCATTATGTTAGTTATTTGTCGGATTTTAGCCTATTTGCTGGTTGTTGTATTGGGGTGGGCGTGTTGTTTTGGTGAGTGTGAGTTGGCCTTTATCTCTTTTCATTTTATTTTACCTGTGTATTTTGCTTGTTGTGTTCCTGTGGTAAGGAAGGGGGTGGAGAGGTTGAGGGGGAGTTGGGTTCTATTTTTGTTTGTGTGCTTATTTGTGTGTGTATGTGTAGTCATTGAAGCGAGGGGTGTGTTTGGTTGGGGTGGATGGGGGGAATGGAGCGAATGAAGGAGTGTCATCTGGGTTGGTCTATGGAGGGGTGGGGTGGGAGGGATCTCTGTAGATAGCAAGGGGGGAGAAAAAAGGGGTGTCACTTTTTTAAAGATATGGACATGAAGTAGTAAAACTGTGAGAGGAAAGCGGGCACGGGGGGGGGGGGGAATTACCGTACTTCTGGGCATACCTTGCCTTCACTGCAAAGAACCTGTGGCCTGTCCCTACACTCCTAGAACTAAGGACCAGTGTGAATGGCAGGGCTTTCAGACAAGCCTGAGATGTGGCTCTCTGGCCCTGCCCTAGTTTCCGTCATTCATACCTCTCTATTCCTGCTCATTTCCAACACACGCCTCATCCTTGGACTTGGTATTTTGTCCTAACCAAGTTGTTCTAGATTACATCACACTCCGTATACCTCACCTTTTCATACCTGGCTCCTATAAGCCCCATGTCTGTATCGACTGTTCCAACCTTTAACACTCGCCTTTCTCTGAGCAATAGGAAACCCAGAACAACATTTGCAGCAGGAAATTCCATTTGGAGAAGAGAACAGTCTGTTTGTGCATTTACAAATGTACAGTGGTACCTTGGGTTAAGAACTTAATTTGTTCCGGAGGTCCATTCTTAACCTGAAACTGTTCTTAACCTGAAGCACCACTTTAGCTAATGGGGCCTCCTGCTGCCACCGCAGCGCGATTTCTGTTCTCATCCTGAAGCAAAGTTCTTAACCCGAGGTACTATTTATGGGTGAGCGGAGTCTGTAACCTGAAGTGTATGTAACTCGAGGTACCACTGTATAGGTTCAGCAGATGTTATAGGGGCCCAGAAACAGGTACACAAGAAATGCTAGGTGCACAGCAGGTACTGCCTCGGTTCAGTTCTGCCCTCCTATCCTGGCTGACTCTGCGCACCTCAACATTCAAAGCTTCCTTCTCACTGCCCCAATTAGCCAACAGTTTGACTTCAAAAGTCACTAGCTCCACTTCCCGGGCGTGCTCTGGCTGTGGTACTGTATCACTATGACGCAGGGGTCTCGTAGTATGTCGCTCCTGTATCTTTAAGAGCAAACCTTGAAGTCCCAGCCCCACCCCTCCTCTCTTGGGTGGGTGCAGTTTTCTCCTTAATGCAGTTAGAGCTTGTTAAGTTGTGGGTGGGTGAACATATCAGATGATACAGCGATTCTTCAAACAGCTCTTGTTTATTCACAGGCCCAGAACAGAACTGAACTGAAGGGTTGAGCCAGCCTGCTTATATAGAGCTCAACTACAAGGCAACAGTAACTTTCTGTAACTATCCAATCCCTTATTTGCATATGTGGACCTGAGTGAAAACTATCTACAGTATCCCCCTGCTGGCCCAGGGTGAGAACTTCAGTACATAACACCGCTAGTTAGGGAGCTTTAGTCTCCTTGCATACTCCAAGCTGCCGAGTATTTTTTCTATGTTTGTTTCTTCCTAAATAAAAGGAGGTCCTTGAAGCTGGCTTGCCTTCTTCTTGGCTTCATGGCAAATCGCTTGCAAGATCATCTCACATGAGTGCTGTCCTCTTTACTCACAGAGAAGGAGAAGCCACAGGTTCCGCCCTCAGGCCAAGATTATTATAATTACTACAATTTTCAGAACACCAGAATTGGGCGCACCTTATGGGGCTGAGGGACGTGGGTGGTGCTGTGGGTAAAACCTCATCGCCTAGGACTTGCCGATCGCATGGTCGGCGGTTCGAATCCCTGCGGCGGGGTGCGCTCCCGTCGTTCGGTCCCAGCACCTGCCAACCTAGCAGTTCGAAAGCACCCCCGGGTGCAAGTAGATAAATTGGGACCGCTTACTAGTGGGAAGGTAAATGGCGTTTCCGTATGCGGCTATGGCTCGCCAGAGCAGCTTCGTCACGCTGGCCACGTGACCCGGAAGTGTCTGCGGACAGCGCTGGCCCCCGGCCTCTAGAGTGAGATGAGCGCACAACCCTAGAGTCTGTGAAGACTGGCCCGTACGGGCAGGGGTACCTTTACCTTTACCTTTTTATGGGGCTGAAGGTTGGCTAAAGGTTTCTCCATCTGGCACTGAGGCAAGAAACTGTTAGTGAAGACCTCTGCTTAGTTGAGCGGAGAGGGTTCCTGGAGCCCTGGCGGGGCCTGTAAGGACAGAGGACAGTCCTCTGCTTGGAAGTGTCCACTGTTTGTCTGGTCCAAGTATGCTTTAAAAGTAAAGATCCACAAGGAGGGAGAACAGAGGCCTTGAAGTTGACCATCCACAGTTAGCAGCACCTGGGCAGCAAGACCAAGCAGGCCTGCAGGTCACCTGGTCAAACCAAATGGTAAGATTACAGTAATAATTATTATGTTCCCCTGCTGGATAGGGACCAGTTTTGAGGATACACAAAGGTCCTGCTTTTATATACTGTAAATCAGTATGTCCCTGTGGAGTAAGGATCACTCTGTATTGCGGGAAGAGCTGCTAACAGGAGCAAGGCCTTGTCAAGCAGGAAATCAATGCTAATGTACTAATATCTCCCTTCTCAGGTTGAGCCCGGCACTGAAAGCAGCTTCCAGGGCCCAGCCCTGGTGAGCCTTGGCACAAATTAAGGCCTGCTCATTTCCTTTGGTCCCTGCGCCCCCCTGGGGAGCAGCTCATTAGCAGATTAAGAGAAGCAGCCTCTGAGGGACACCGTGAAAGTGTCCTCTACCGAATCGGCCCTGAAATGGCTCTAAGAGGGTGGCGGCGGCATGAATAATAGATCTGGGGTGCACACAGCATGGGGTGCGGGGCGGCCATGAATTATGCTGTCTGGCTTGACTTGTGTGCTGCTGCTCATTAGCAGAGTTGGGGGGTCTGTTGGGCTCGCTGCTCCGAATGGAGTCCTGATCCCACTAGTTTCCTCTCCCCCAACAGCCCCCTGAATATAACGGTCTCAAGGTCTTCCTCTGAAATCACCCACTGCTCCACACAAGGGTGGTCTAACAAGAAGGATCCAGTCTCTGGAGACCCCATTCCCAGGCTCCCTCCCAAAGTATCTCTGGATTGTTTCATGGGGGGCGGAGAGGAATTGCAGGGAAAGAAGGAAATCAGTGTGTCTTGGCCTGATGAAGGCAGGACCAAAGCTAGAGGAGGCAGGAGGGTGGGTGGGTTCAGGTTAACAAATACTACCCTTTGGGTGAAGCATGAGGGCACAGCCAGGAGAGATAACGCTTGGGGAAACCTGGAAGGATCAGATTCCAGCCTTGCAAAGCAGCACGGGGCAGGATGAGTGGCACATCTCCCAGAAAAATGCACCTGGCAGCCCCGCCCCCAAGTGCCATCCATCGGTCCATTTCAGATTTGTGTAAGATTTACTCCATAGCCTTTTCTTCTCCTGAAGATATCACACAAGGCAGAGGAGGTTTAAGATCAGTTTCCCTTCTCCTGGATGGGCTCGCTTCCCAGGTGGATGAGCCCCATCTGCCCCTTGCTTCCCTCAACAGAATGTGCAGAAACCGCCGTTGGACCCTGTGCCTGGGCCCACTATTGGTCTCATGCTCAATCCACCAGAGCCTGTCTTCACATGCAGGGTAAGTTCCTAACTCACTAAGGGTTTGAGACCCAACAGCTACCTCTCACCTGGTTTAGCCAGCCAGTCAAAGCCATTCCCAGGATGTGCCCACTGTTGCACGCTGACAGCTTCTAGGAGCTGGAGGTGAGAGCTGAGTGCAGAGTGGGGACCAAAGGTGGGCAAGCTCAGGGGCACCGACTTATAAAAAATATTGGGGGGGGGGGCCCATACCGACTTATAAAAAATATTGGGGGGGGCCCAAGACCTCCAAACCGCTGCTGCTGGGGGAACGAAAGGGGCGAGCCCCGGGCTGCCCCGACCTTAAGTGAACCTGTGAGGGCCCGCCCTTTGCGGCAGCTGATTGGCTGCCGCCGTGGGCGGTGAATATTAATGATGTATCATTTTTGTGCTTCATGCTGTGGCCACAGACATGTGATCTGATGGTGAATTTGGGGTGACCCAATGCAAAAATCCTGAGAATCCCTGTGGATCCATGCTTTTTAACCACGTTTTTGCACCATTGCAGCCCCAGGCAACAGTGGGTGCGTGATTTTTGGGGGGCAGGCTGTAGCCATGGACATGCTATGTGATCTGATGGTGAATTTGGGCTGACCCAATGCAAAGATCCTGAGGATCCATGTGGATCCATGCTTTTTAACCACATTTTAAGTGGGGAGGGAAGGAAAAACACAGAACGGACAAGGAGCACGAGAGGGGTGTGCAGAGAAGCAGCTGGCTAAGAATGCAGGAGAGGGGTATAACGGGAGGGAGGAAAGGAAGGCAAAAGTTTTCCCTCACCTACCCACCCAAGCCAGCCAGCTCGCACGCTCTCTCTCTCTCTCTCTCTCTCTCTCTCTCTCTCTCTCTCTCTCTCTCTCTCCCTCCTGCATGTTTTCAGCAGCACTCTGCTTTCCCCTCTCCTTGCCTGGAGGGTTGGGGCTTTCCCTGCTCTTTGTTCCGTTTGAGCAAACACAGCAAGGAAACAGAGAAGGGTGGGCAGTAAGACCCTGAGGCAGAATGCAGGAAAGCAGCCGCTTCCTCTTTTCGGGTTTGGCTCCAGGGACCACACATTCGCTCTATAACATGCACAGACATTTCCCCTTCCCTTTTAGAAGAAAAAATCTGCGTGTTACAGAGGAAAATACGGTAATAATCTTCTTAAATTATTGGGGGGGCTCTGCCCCCCCAAACGAATTTTTGAGGGGGCTCGGGCCCCCTCAGGCCCCATGGAGTCGGTGCCTATGGACAAGCTACCCCAGAAGGAGCATGACGTGTCCCCCAGCAGAGGTACTACCCCTCCCCTAACACCCCATGCACCCTATGATGTGCTAAATAAGATGTACTAAATGCCAGCTCTTGAATAGAGCTGGTTTTCCTTACACCAGTCAGTGCAAACCTGTGTGCAGATGACAGCAGTTCCTATGGCTGATTCTTAGCACTATAGTGCTAGATTTAAGTAAAGAATTAGGAAAGGTGTCACAACAACCAGGAACAAATTACTGCACAATGTGTGTGCCTGCACATTACAGTAATGGTTGCTTGGTCACAATCCTGAAAGCAGATAAGTAAGTACACATCCTATGCACACAGGTGATAGTACCAGCACAACACAGCTCATCTCTCCACAGTGCAGTCAGTTCCTGGGTCCTAGAAAACAGGTCTCTTCATCTTTGTCAATTACCCTTGATTATATTACCAGTGCCTGCTCATCCCCAGCAGGGGGTAGGGACTCAACCTTCCATGTCTAATTTTGTAAGAGTGGCAACATAGGAAATACCTCTGATCAACTAACATTCTTTGACAATGGAGATCTTCCGTATTGGCTAAGGAAGCAGGCAGTGTGCAAATTCCTCTCAATGCTACAGGTGTTTTCTTCTGCCTGTTCCCTCTGTGCCAGGCAGGTGCAACTTGGGGGTCTTCTGCTGTTGATCTCCAACTCCCATCTGCACTAGCCAGCATGTCAGGGATGGTGGAACATGTCGCTCTGCATACCTGAAGGAGTGTCTCCGCCCCCATCTTTCAGCCTGGACACTGAGCTCCACCTCTGAGGGCCTTCTGGTGGCTCCCTCACTGCAAGAAGTGAAGTTTGCCATAGTCAAAACAAAACAAAATCCTTCCAGTAGCACCTTAAAGACCACTTAAATTCCTTCCAGTAGCACCTTAAAGACACACTTCTGAAGAAGTGTGCATGCACACGAAAGCTCATACCAAGAACTAACTTAGTTGGTCTTTAAGGTGCTACTGGAAGGAATTTTTTTTGTTTTGCAAGAAGTGAAGTTACAGGGAACCAGGCAGGGGACCTTCTTGGCAGTGGTGTCCACTTGTGGAATGCCGTCTCATCAGATGTCAAGGAAATAACCAATTACACAACTTTCCAAAGACATCTGAAGGCAGTTCTGTATCGGGGAAGTTTTTATTGCTTGATGCTTGGTTGTGTTTTTATATTATTTGGAAGCCACGGCTGAGTGGCTGAGGCAAGGTATAAATAATTTTATTCTTATTCCAACATCTGAAGGCCCAGAGGGGTCCCATCCCTGTTTTACACCTTCATGTGAATATTGAATTGACATTCAGCAAGTCAATTCACATAAACTCCTCCTCCCGTCAATATTGGGAACAATTCTCAGTTTGTACAAAAAGCCTTTAAAAACATGTTTTCATTTGTCTCCTGCCCTCCTCCCCCAGTTTCCTATTCACACATACAATTTGGATTTAAGTGACAGTAGAAGTAAATACCTCAGCTTTTAATGGGACAAGTATTTCATTAATGAATATAAGTACCTTACTGTGTTAATGTACTGGGTGTGTGCTCACAGTGAAGGTGTTGTGTTGCTGTCCGCTATTGAATGTGTTTTGCATACTTTACCCATCATTGCCTAGGTGTATATGGTTTCTGACATAATAGTTTCATACAGTGTTCAGAAGTGCTTAAGGATCCTAGCCTAATGCCTGTATCAGGTTACGGAACTAATAGCTATCATTGTTGAGGATGCTGTCAGAAACAAGGCATCCATCTTCTGATCTTCCCAGCTGAATAGAAGGTGACAGTGAGAAGTCCTGCTTCCTGTAACAAGCATGTAGATTAGAACCTAATTAACATCCTTCTATGATCTTTGCCAAGTGTAAATGGCTCTCCCAGGCTAGATCAATGACCTCTTTGCCAGTAGCAATGGACCATCAAATTCAGAGCCCCTCCTTTTGTGTACTGCTTAGCTAATCTGCAGGCTACCTAGAGCCCTGGCACCTAGAGTTTCTTGTTTGTTAAGAGCTGTAATTCTGTTACTTGTGAGTTCCCAGTGGAAATTATTTTGGGGTCTTTGAAATGTAAATCTTTAATTTCTGCTGGGCATCCCAGATCTGCTAAGAAACTACAGCAATAGCATTCAGCAATCATAAAGTGCTTTTGAGCATTCTGAGCCATTCATATATTCACTGCCTCAGTTCCTTAAAGGATGATATTAATATCATCCCCAAATTGTTAGGTGAAGGGCAGAGGCCAAGTGAATGGTGAATTGCCAATGTTTGCTTACCTAGTGAGTTCATTGCCTTGAAGTCAGGTGAGATATCTCAAATCACCACACTGCTCATAGTCATCTATTTATTTAAGGCATTTTTATACTGCTTAATCATTCTCGTTCCTAAGAAGAGTCCATAAAAAGAAACCAGGCTGAGAATAAAACAATAAAAGCTTAGCTTTTCCTGCTCCTCACAGATGTTTCCCACTTTTCCTGTTGCCACCAAATCACCCTTTGGGGACTTGGTGAACGCCACTTGCAGACTCTGCATCTCCACAGGGACATGTGCTACTGGCCTTCAACACGTGATAAATCCTTGCAAAGAATTCTCAACTCGTGGTATTCAAAGGCAAGGAGCAAATGGAATTCATCCAGAAAAATGGGAAGTTGATATGGATTGGACTTAGGGTCTCATTGCTAACGAAGAAATGGATCTGGACAAATGACTCTCTTTTAAAAGAGACAGTGTTTCCAGCAATGCAACCTGAGGAAGGCAGCTGTGGCACCATAGTAGAGAATTGGATCGATTTCAAGATGTGCAGCATAAACCTTAACTGGATTTGTCAGAAGGAATCTGTACTCATTTGAGTATCTTCAGGTGTAAGGTAAAGGTAAAGGGACCCCTGACCATTAGGTCCAGTCGTGACCAACTCTGGGGTTGCGGCGCTCATCTCGCTTTACTCGCCGAGAGAGCCGGCGTACAGCTTCTGGGTCATGTGGCCAGCATGACTAAGCCGCTTCTGGCGAACCAGAGCAGCACACAGAAACGCCGTTTACCTTCCCGCTGGAGCAGTACCTATTTATCTACTTGTACTTTGATGTGCTTTCGAACTGCTAGGTTGGCAGGAGCAGGAACCGAGCAATGGGAGCTCACCCCGTCATTTCGGGGATTCGAACCGCCGACCTTCTGATCAGCAAGTCCTAGGCTCTGTGGTTTAACCCACAGCGCCACCCGCGTCCCTCGATCTTCAGGTGTACCCATTCATAATTTGCTGCATACTCCTGTTTAGACATCTTTTTTTACAAACTGAAAAACCTCAAGGCCTTCTTGGTGGCTGCTCCCAGACTTGGAACTCCCTCTCTAGAGAAGTCAGAGTGGCTCCCTCCTTGTTGTCCTTCTGTGTCACAGGTTAATGAAACTGGCAGGAGAAGACTTTCTGGTACTACAGGCTTTGGGGGATCTGACTGTTTTTGAAGAAAGGGCTAGTGCTGTGTTGTTTTTATTGGAATTATTTGTATGGCTTTAATAGATTTATATAAGTATATATGTAGCTTTAATTCTACATAGTTGTTGTAATCATCATCATCATACATGTTTAATTGTTTTTAATGGTTGTTTTTCTTCTGTGTTTTTAGCTTTTCTTATTTTTCTCAGTAAGCTGCCTTGAGTCCCTGTTAAGGAAAAAGGCGGGGTATAAATAAATATATAACAACAAAATCCTGCTGGAATAAAGACAGCATTTGTCATGTGCCTGAAGCTTGGGAAGGAGGGTGTTAATTTGTGGGTGAACATATCAGACGACACAGCGATTCTTCAAACAGCTCTTGTTTATTCACAGGCCAGAATTGAACTGAACTGAAGGGTTCAGCCAGCCTGCTTATATAGAGCTCCACTAGAACGCAACAGTAACCATTTTCTGTGACTATCCAATCACTGAACGTCACTTTCAATCCCTTATTTGCATATGTGGACCTGAGTGAAAACTATCTACAGTATCCCCCTGCTGGCCCAGAGCGAGAACTTCAGTACATAACAGAGGGGATCTGTCTCATTGGTACACCAGCCCCTCGCCCAGACTACTACAAAAAGTTTGACTCATGTCTTTCTAGTTGCGCTGGTCTTTGGCTTGTATTTACAGTGCTAGAGGTCATTGACCGCATACATGCACCACCCTGGCCTGAGTGCAACTGAAGGATGGCAAAAGCCCAGTTTCCCATCTGTTTGGGTACAACTGAATCTTAACTGCAAAACTGCAACTCTTCTTACTGTACTTGTTTATAGACCTCCCCCCAAAAATTATCCCTGAACTTACGGGCAAGTAATATCTGGGATGTCTGAGCATCTCACCAGGCTCAATTAAAGGCAAAACGAATAGAGAAACCTTCCAAGAATCATGGATGTTAAGTACGTTAATGACAAAAATCAAGACATTCTTATAAATAAAGTAATATGTTTGAATGTTGAATGTGTATGTCTAGAAACAATGGATAAAACAAACACCATTCGATGTACTGCTGGATCAGTGTTTAGTGGTTATTGCATTTGTTTGTTTAAAAACCAATAATTTGTTATTGTTGTTAATATTTTTTTGTACCCCACCCATCAGACTGTGTTGCCCTGCCACTGTGGGTGGCTTCCAACAGAATATAAAAAACACAACAGACGAATTAAGAGGCTCAACGCTATCACTTGTGAATTGAATCCAAATGATATTTGTTAGCTGCCTCACCAATGCCAAGATATCTGTGTTCTCAACAACTGTTTTATGATACCACTGTTAACTGGGTACTTATTACTGTCTATACTTTTCCGCATTTCATTTCCCTTTGACCTCACTCTTCCCGGCTCCCCCCCCCCTTAACCATGTGCCTGTATCAGGGTAACGCTTCATGCGTCAGATAAAGCGGATTGTAATCCACAAAAGCTAATGCAGTAATGAATTCGTTAGACTTTAAGATTCCACAATACTGCTTGTTATTCTTCTACAAAGGTAACCCAGGGTTTGTGCCCTAGCTTTAGTGAATGCATTGCCACCAAGAAAAGTTTAGTTTCAGCAAAGTTTGCGATCATGTCGCTTTATTTTCTTAGCCTATGTGAGAGTCCGTGTGCTGTAGAAGTAAAAAAAAGGGACAAAGACATCTTGCAAACATAGTAATTGTGTTTGTGTCTTTGGGTCTCTCCTTGCGGCTTACAATGAGAGGCCAATGGCAGTGAAATACCCAAGCATAGAGATGTATTTACACTTCACTTATTTTCAGTGCTCCTGTATGTAACCTGTGACCCTTGTAGGAGAATAGAGGTGATCAAGTGAGAGTGTGAGTGAGAACTCAAAGTTCAGCCCTGCTTACATCACAGCCCTGTGGCACATGTGACTCAGCTGGTGAGTTGTATAGCTGCATGCTGTTCAGGCTTCTTTCTTTACACTGCGCAAAGCTATGCGTTGTGTTGTACTGGTGTGTGTTAGTTTTGTGTCCAGATGGTTGCAAGCCACAAAGTGCAACATTTGGAGTAGTCCCTTTATGGACTTATTAGGAGCTAATAAATTGCACATTACAACCTTTTGAAATATACAGCTTGTGCACCTGAGCTGTGTGTTGTTATGTTTGGCACCATTCAGATATGTGCTGCATAGTCGTCATTTTGTGCATGCGAGAGAGAGAGAGAGAGGGAGAGAGAGAGAGAGAGAGAGCGTATGTATGTATGTATGTATGTATGTGAATAGTACATATGCATGCAGAGTGTGTTTTTTTTAGGTGGTAGGAAGTTTCATTGCTACAAATTATGTGGCAGTGTGTTGTGAAGTTGCGCACTCTGCTGCGCAGTGTGTTAGGGTCCCCTATGGCATGCTTTCCTGCTTCACACCATATGCCCCCATATGCCCCCCCTCGGCTCCCTGCAGCTTCCCACAGCCTGTTTCCCCTGCAGGGTGAGCGCTGATGATACTGGCACCTTTTCAGTTCGGAAAGTGATGAAAAATCAAACATGGAAATGAAGACGCCTGTGTTTGCAGATCAAAGGGCCCGAATTTACCTTTTGCTTCACTTGATCTTCAAACCCAGCCTGAATCAAAGCTGCCCAAGGGGAGCCAGCAGACAGGGCTCATATGGGGAGCAGGGGGTGGGGGTGGGGGTGGGAGAAGATGAGGGTGGAGAGAGAAATCTCTGTCTACATTTGCTTCATAAAAAGGGGAGTTTTGGAAGTTTATCAAACTCATACCACTTCCACCCAGGCACTGTGCCTGCTTGTCCAAGCCCTGAACACTTGGTGCTGGTGAGACCACCTGCCAAGCGCCCAAGGCCATTAGCTTTCTATTGATGGTTTGTGCCCTGATCTAAGATACCACCAGTGGTATCATCACCATTACGCTGTTGCCAAACGAGCAAAGGGAAAAGCCATATTCCCACCATCACCCATTGAAAACAATCACATGCCTATGTATACACACCTTTTCTGCTGGGGCCACTCCTTGCTCTCCCCAAACCTTCTGGAATCCACCCCTTGACTCAGGGAACTCAAGCCCCACTAAAGTGCCAGAACTGCTACCTTAAATAATTTAAGGTTTGCGGGGGGGGGGGGGGAGGCCTGAAAGTGGGCAAGGCAAAGAAAGCAAGACTTGTGCAGCCTCCCCCACCAAGTTGCTTGCCTCCCCTTTTTTTTTTTGACCACTGGTGGTGGGCCCCAGCCAGGTCTGAAAAGTTGGGAGACTTGTGGCTTTGCAGTGTTGAAGCTGGTTCAGGCAGGCCTGCCAATCACTTGAAAAGTCCAGCAGCAAGCGAAATATCACAGGTGGGAATGGGTGGGAGCCCCACTTTACCCAGTGGCATTTACTTCTCTATGGGGCTGCACTTGGAGTAGCATAGAGGATGAGGCTCCTGCTGTATATTTTAGTAATGGTCTAGAGCAGGGGTAGGCAACCTAAGGCCCGTGGGCCGGATGTGGCCCAACCGCCTTCTCAATCCGGCCCACGGACGCTCCGGGAATCAGCGTGTTTTTACAGGAGTAGAATGTGTCCTTTTATTTAAAATGCACCTCTGGGTTATTTGTGGGGCCTGCCTGGTATTTTTACATGAGTAGAATGTGTGCTTTTATTTAAAATGCATCTCTGGGTTATTTGTGGGGCATAGGAATTTGTTCATTTCCCCCCCAAAAATATAGTCCAGCCCACCACATGGTCTGAGGGACGGTGGACCGGCCCACGGCTCAAAAAGGTTGCTGACCCCTGGTCTAGAGCAGTGGTTTTCAACCAGTGTGTCGTGGCACCCTGGGATGCCTTGAATAAATTTCAGGGGTGCCGCGGGCAACTCTGGCCTCTGTCCCTCTTTCCTTCCCTCCCTCCCTCCTCTGATGCCCACTCTCATCTCTGCCTCTCAAAGGCTTGCACAGCTGTTTGTTGCAACAGCCCTGGCTACAAGCTCCGCAAGCGAATGGTGCCTCTGGGACTCCCAAGGAGATGGGAGAGAGAGGAGGCTGAGGGGACGCTCCACAAGGGAGGGTGTTTGAAAAAGGGTGAGAGGCTGCCAGCTCTGCAGGCAAGGAGGGACATAACTGGGCTCTGAGCCCCACAGGGCTGCCGCAGAAATAATGTAGTTTGTTAAAGGAGCTGTGGACTCAAAAAGGCTGAAAACCTCTGGTCTAGAGGCAGGAGTTTTAATGCTACGTTTTGTCATGTAAGAGCGCCACAGGAGGTGACGAAATGGTGTACCTGCTGGCTGCCCAAATATTCTTTCGCTAAGGAACAAGATCCCTTTCCTTTGGCACTTGCCACTGCATTAAAGTGTTGCCTTTCTCTGAATCTGAAAATTAGGTGTTTTGTTTGCTTGATGTAAAATTCTCTGTACCCTGATAGGCCTGCACGCATCTCCCGCATCAGAGAGTTGGTCCCCAGAAAAATGCTGTGGCTAGTTGATGTCAGTGGCACGCTGTCTCCTGCAGGGGGTGCTGCAACCCAGCTCTCAGGAGGCTTTGTTCACAGGGCAGCTTCGATGGAGGTGGCGCAGTTCGCTCTCTGGGATTGCAGCACACACAGAATGATGCTCCTCTTATAATGCGCATGGCTAAGAACCCAAAAGCGATGCTGGACTTGGATGAAATTGCTGAGAGGAGTGATGGGATCAGCTTGGGAGATTTTATTAATGGAGTGAAATTAGGATCAGATAAATCATTTGCTATACTTAACAATAGCATTCTCTACAATACGCATAGAGAACGCATACATTCAGATATATGCATTATCTGTCGAGCTGTTGGTTTTTTTAAAAAAAGTTTTTTTGTAAACCACTCTAGTATTTTTTTATAAAGAGCAATACGGTATATAAGTTGAATCGATAATTCAGTGAGTGAATAAATAATCTCAGTAATGGACTGCTTATCATCTGCCTTTTGCTGCTCAGTGGGTAGAGCATGAGACTCTTAATCTAAGGGTTGTGTGTTCAAGCCCCATGTTGGGCAAAGGATTCCTGCATCGAAGGGGGTTGGACTAGATGACCCTTTTGGTCCCTTCCAACTCTACAATTCTATTATTCTATTATTCCTTTCGACAACCTTGTAAGGTAGGACTGCTTATCATTGTCTGTGTATTACTGGGAATGTGGGAAGACAGATACTAGCTTAATGGTGTGGGAGCAGCTCAGCTGAGATTTGAAGTGTGGATTCTTTCATGGCTCTTAATCAAAGCACTAAGTTTGTTGTTTGTAGTACAGTGGTACCTCAGGGTACATACACTTCAGGTTACAGACTCTGCTAACCCAGAAATAGTACCTCAGGTTAAGAACTTTGCTTCAGGATGAGAACAAATTGTGCAGCAGCAGCGGGAGGCCCCATTGGCTAAAGTGGTACCTCAGGTTAAGAACAATTTCAGGTTAAGAACAGACCTCCGGAACGATTAAGTTCTTAACCCAAAATACCACTGTATGTCTTTCTTTCATAGAGCTTACAGTGGTGTTTTTAGCCTCACAATAACCCTGAGCAGTAGGCTCAGCAATAGTTTGTGGAATGTAGACATGATGCATACAAACCATTATCAATCTGCACTTTTCATTTGAGCGCTAAAACATTATTTCTGCTTCTCAGATGTATTTGCATATGACCCTTTTCCAAGATCATAACTGAAGAACTGGAATATTCAGCAAACTCTCTTTTTTTTGCAGCTGCTGTAACCACTCTTGTTAACAGGATATAGATTCTGGAGAAAGAGAAATAATGTTTTCAAGCTTGAATGAACAGGACAAATGGACAATGAAATACTTATGGTAATATTTCATAATTTTTGTGTGCAGCAGCCTAGGTTACATATATATGGTAGGTTAGGCAGCCCATGCTGAATGGAAGCCTTGCTGAAGTGTAATTATCTGACAGTGACAGTGACCCTTTGGCACTGGCAGCAGGTGGCTTTTCCTCCCCTTCAAAAGTTTCTCCAATTTCAGAATTGAAGGCCTGACAGCTCTGATTGGCTGTGGGGGCAAAAGGAGGGAGAGGAGCCCAGCTCAATTCAAGCCATCACCTGGCACTGGATATTTTTATATACAAGGCACAAAGTGAGTAGAAGCCAATTCCCCTTACTTTGTTGTTGTTGTTTAGTCGTGTCCAGTGGCGTAGCGTGGGGGGTGCAGGGGGGCCCGGCCGCACCGGGCGCAACATCTGGGGGTTAGGGTTAGGGGGCGCAAATCCACGGGTTAGGGGGCGCAAATCCACGGGTTGGGGGGCACAAATTACTTGCCTTGCCCTGGGTGCTGACAACCCACGCTACGCCACTGGTCGTGTCCGACTCTTCGTGACCCCATGGACCAGAGCACGCCAGGCACTTCTGTCTTCCACTGCCTCCCGCAGTTTGGTCAAACTCATGCTGGTAGCTTCGAGAACACTGTCCCACCATCTTGTCCTCTGTCGTCCCCTTCTCCTTGTGCCCTCCATCTTTCACAATATCAGGGTCTTTTCCAGGAAATCTTCTCTTCTCATGAGGTGGCCAAAGTCTTGGAGCCTCAGCTTCACGATCTGTCCTTCCAGTGAGCACTCAGGGCTGATTTCCTTCAGAATGGAGAGGTTTGATCTTCTTGCAGTCCATGGGACTCTCAAGCGTCTCCTCCAGCACCAGAATTCAAAAGCATCAATTCTTCGGCGATCAGCCTTCTTTATATGCCAGCTTTCACTTCCATATCCATACATCACTACTGGGAAAACCATAGCTTTGACTATACGGACCTTTGTTGGCAAGGTGATGTCTCTACTTTTTAAGATGCTGTCTAGGTTTGTCATTGCTTTTCTCCCAAGAAGCAGGCATCTTTTAATTTCGTGGCTGCTGTCACCATCTGCAGTGATCATGGAGCCCAAGAAAGTAAAATCTCTCACTGCCTCCATTCCTTCCCCTTCTATTTGCCAGGAGGTGATGGGACCAGTTCCCCTTACTAGTTTCCCCTTTTTAATGCAATATAGACCAGTTGATATGACCTTCATATATATACAAAAACAGGGACAAACAAATGTCCTAGATATATGTTTTGGTCTAGCCAGCATACGGTTCTTGCCTTTATGGGGTCCATAGGAGTGTTCATCTGAGATTGTCCAATTCAACATCCTAAGACGTAATTGTCACACAACGGTTGTTTACTGTTGTATCTGAATGTGCATACCAGTGATGAACCAGTTATGGCTGTTGCTCTGTTTAAAGAAGCTGTTGTGCCTTGGAGGCGGCAGGTGTGAGTGAATTTAGGAACATGGCTGCTGAGCAGATGGAAGACAAAAGCAGGAAAAAGCAGCAGTAAACCATGGTTTGCCTGCTGTACGTTGGCAAGGTCAAGCCATAACATCTGTTTTTAATTATGGTTTGGCATGATGCTTGAAATGAACTACTCTAATCATAGGAAGTAAGGTGTTGTTCCTGTTCCTTCCCTTGGTTTGTGTGACTAAAGATGGGCTTTTCTGTTGTGATGGTGGCACAAGGGCATGGCTCACTTCCTACCCTGGCATTCTCTCCCTTTTGGAATTTGATGCTTAAGTTTCTTTTAGGAGTCAAAATCCAAATTACTCTATCAGGTGCAGGATAATCTCCCCCTAAAAAACCAAAACCAAACCCACTTTGAGGCCAGTCTCCTGGCTCTCCTTGCTGGCAAACTCAAATGCTTGAATATTCATGGAGGGAAAGAGAAGGCAACCAGGAACTGCAGCTGTAAATCTTTTGATGTGGCCATGGGGAAGAGCTCAGAACTACCTGGGGTCTTGTAGGAAATGTGGACAGTCTTCTGTCCTTGAGAAAGGCCATTCAGTAGCACACACGTTACCTTTCCCCAGAGTGAGTAATCCTCTCTGGCTGCTGCTGTGCTTACTGTTGCAGCAAAGCTTGTAAATTGACTTGACCGTGACAAGTACAAATCTCCCAAGCAGATTCAAAACTTGGGACACCCAGTGTATAAGACAGCCTGCAGAACTTGGGACCCTCTTGGTTGCCCTCCTCTGTACACTTTCCAGCTTGTGAATATGCTTCTTAAATTGTGGTGCCCAGAACTGGACACAGGACTCCAGTCAACTTCTGATCAAGGCAGAATACTTCCCTTGATCAGGACACTAGACTTCTGTTGATGCAGCCTAGAATAGCATTAGCTTTTCTTTGCTGCTGCATCACACTCTTGGCTCATGTTAAGTTTGTGGTCCACTAAGGCACCTAGATCCTTGTCACATGTACTACTGGCAATCTAGGTGTTCCCCATCATATTTGTGCACCTGGTTCTTCCTACTTAAGTGCAGAACCTTACATTTGTCCCTATTGAAATTCATTTTGTTAGTTTGGGCCTAGTTCTCCAATCTGTTAAGGTCACATTGAATCCCAATTTTGTCTGCTGTGGCATTAGCTACCCCTCCCAGTTTGGTGTCATCTGCAAATTTGATGATCATCCTCTCAATTCCTTCATCCAAGTCGTTTATAAAGAGCTTTGGCCTGCCTGACAATCACCCTGCAACTACTGGCTTCTTCCTTTGTGATTTCTCCTTTCTTCCATTTCTTATGCATTCTGGTTCTGGGAGGAGGGAGACAAGACACAGAGATGAGTCAGGCTGGTGAAGAGTCGCAGGTATCCCCCCTCCTGCTGTGACAGGCTTCCCCCCACCCCACCCTCCAGAACTAGAAAAAGAGAAAGGGACTGAAACAGGTGGAGCGGCAACAGGTTGCCTTCAGGCGCACAGTCTCCTCTTGCTTGGAAAAAGGACTAGAGAGGAAGCTGCATAGAGGACTGGGGTCTTTCAGTCTCGGCAACTGAGTTCATAGAGTAAGACCTACAGGGAATGAGCTGCTGTGCTTATTAGGCTAGACACTCAGCCAAGTCTGTGAAGATAGGTTTGGGTTTTTTGTTAATAAAGTGTTTCTAACTTCGGATGGTGGGATTTACTGGCTAGCTTGCTCTGTGACAACAGGCATGCACTTCACCTCTCCCCTACTTCAGACATCGCTGGTCCTCCTCTCCCATCATCCCTGCTGCCCATGGACCCCGCTGGCCAGAGATGTTGGGAGTTAGAATCCAACAGCATCTTGGCTGCCCGTGCTATAGTAGATTCTCTGCTTTCTCTGCCATCCTGTTTCCTTAATGAAGGCAGCTGGGGGCGGGGGCGGAGATGCTAATAAAACTAATGTGAATAACAAAACAATGGTAAGCAAAGGGGGGGGGGAATCAGAAACAGGAGACTTGGATGGCTGACAACCACATACTGGGCAAGAACCGCAGGGAATGGATCTTGGCACCAGGTCTCCTTTGTGAAATTCCCCATGGCATCCCTGTTGTTTCTTTTGGAAGACAAAATGCTGAACGGAGTGGCCCGCTAGTCTAATCCAGCAGGGCAGTTTTTTAATCTTCTGGTGAGCTCTTTGTTTTTTTCTTTTCACAAATATTTTTTTATTGTGCACATTAAGCAAATTTGGGGACACGGTGGCTCCAGTTAGGTCCTAGTGAAGGAGGACAAGAACCCCTCAGAATTTGTATCATCAAAGTTGCTCCTCGCTTAAGAGTACCAGTGATCCTGTTTCCGTCAGCTGGGCTGTCAAGAAATATTTGGTGATGAGCTGACCTCTGATTGACAGGCCTGTTATATGTACATATATGTGTACTCATTTGTACATAGAAGTGTGCATATTGTGTGGATAAAGGGGTCATGGCTTCCTTTCCCTGCTTTGCGGAGCAACCACTGAGGCAGGAAATCCATGCCTGGGATAGCTGAGATAGAGGCAGCTGAGTGGAACGTGCCAACTAAAGAGTCAAGCTAGCAATGAAGAGCAAAGAGGGATCGTTGCTGAGGTTTCTGGGAAATCCAGGTCAAGGGGTAACGGGTGGGAAACACTTGACTTGACAAAAGATACTGAGTGCCTTCAGCTCCACTTTCCCTGAAGGCTGACGTTCCCCTTCTGTGTGATAGGTTGCTGGCTTTTCTGCCAGCCTCTGTGCTCGTGCCCTTTACCTGTAGCAATGTGCAGGTGATAATGCTCACCTCTTTTGCTGATGTGAAGAGCTCCATCTTGGAGTTAGCACATTGGAGTTAGCAGCATAACCTTTCATCCTGCACTTTTCAATGCCCTTTCCTGTCACTTTCCTTACAGCAGAAAGTCCCTTTTAAAAGAAAAGGAAAGCAGAGCACTTCCATCTACTTTAATTGTGCCGAATTTAATTTAATTAATCTAATTTAATTAATACCTAAAATTACAAGATGTGTTTGATTCCCTCCTGCAAAATACTGACAGTGTGGAGACAGTCATAGAGTAAGCGACAGAAAGGAGAAGGACTTCTGGGAGCAGCCAGATCAACTCTGGGAAAAGCCCAGACCCGCAGAAGCAAGCAGCCCATCCTTCCAGCCTGCTAATCACATGCCGTGATTCAGCAGGCATCTAGATCAGCCTTTCCGCAGCCTGGCATCTTCCAGATGTTGTTGGACTCCCATCAGTCCTATCCAGTATGGCCAGTGGGCAGGCAGGGTAGAACTTGTGTCAGCCAGCAACATCTGGAGAGCAGGATTCTGGGGGAGACTGAAGGCTCATCCACACTTCCGCTTGCCTCCGGGAAAGCCCATTGTCTACCGCTGAACTGGAACAAACTTCAACTGGGTTTTCTCTAGATTGACTTTTGCTCTGATTTAGTGCTAAAGAGCAGGATTTCCAGGGGAAAGCATGGGGCAAGTGGAAAACTGCTTGGACCCATGCTTTCTATGTATGGGGCAAGTAGAAGTGTGGACAACCCCTGACTCTAGAGACAGACATAGAATTTTTTTGTATTCAAAATGACATGAATTCAACAGTGTAAATAGGTTTTGATGGATGTAATAATGGAATACTGAATGGTATAGTTTTTGTAAAATATTCAGGGATTTATGATTTGTAAAATGAACCGTGGAAAGAGAAGGGACGTCATTGATACCTTAAGGATGTAAAATGAGTATTTTAAATTGTAAAACAGAAATCTCTCTCTCTCTCTCTCTCTCTCTCTCTCTAAATGACACACCCAGCCACACATAAATGACACCAGCTTTTAATTTTTCTCTCAGAACAGCTAAGCATTCTGTATATGAACTTTTGCATGAATTTCCCACATTTTTGCAAGCAATTTCCAATGTAATATGCTTTGGGATGTTATATTTACTAATATCTGCTGCTTTCATTTTATATAGACATTTTTGTACATATCATTTGGTTGGAGAACAGCATTACAAAATTTGGAGCGGTGTGGATTTTGAAACATAGCTGTGTTTTGGTTCACATACTGTTTCAGGGAGTGTGAACCAGAGACTTCCATGTTAACATGTTCTCTATCCCTAGGTGGGAGGGAGGGAAATTAAATGCAAAAAAGAGCAAACAGTTATTACTACCTGAATGCAAAATAATTACAGTAATTAACATGGCAGAATTAGGGGAACATCCTGGCTTTGGTGTTCTAATTAACACATGTAGTGCAATTAAAAAAAAGGAAGATTGATTTGCTGATGACAATTCTTCTGATGACTGTGCTATGGGAGCAATTTAGCCTGTACTGCAACACACTTAGCATAAGAGTTAATCCAGCCCTGGCCATGTCTAAAGATCCTTTTCATTGCACAGGCTACTTTCTGCTTCTCGCCCTCTTCTCCATTTCCATCTTGCTGCTTTTCAGCTGAAGAGCTCTTGTGACGCATGAACCAGTTCTAGCAAGGGCTTCAAGGGCCACTTTGGTTGGGCTACTCAGGGCATCAATTTGCTCCTCTGTTAGCTGGGATTGCTTTACCCAGCTCCACACATATCAAGGCTGCAGTTTTAAAGGGGCACGATTCTTCATCCACTGCAAGAATGGCTTTGCCCCACTGATAAAAATAAGTAAACCCAAAATAAACAAATTGATTGTCGTGCCAAAGATTTGATTCTGTCTGGCAGTGATCTCCTAGTACATGCTACTTTTTGGATGGCTAAAAGGTTCCCCTGTTGCCTTTGTCCATGGAGTTTTCTTGGCAGGGATACTGGAGTGGCTTGCCGGTTCCTGCTCCAGGTCTGAAGCTCAACATCAAAAAAACGAAGCTCATGGCCACTGGTCCCATCATCTCCTGGCATATAGAAGGGGAAGAAATGGAGGCAGTGAGAGATTTTACTTTCTTGGGCTCCATGATCACTGCAGATGGTGACAGCAGTCACGAAATTAAAAGACGCCTGCTCCTTGGGAGAAAGGCAATGGCAAACCTAGACAGCATCTTAAAAAGCAGAGACATCACCTTGCCAACAAAGGTCCGTATAGTAAAAGCCATGGTTTTCCCAGTAGTGATGTATGGAAGTGAGAGCTGATAAAGAAGGCTGATCGCCAAAGAATGGATGCTTTTGAATTCTGGTGCTGGAGGAGACTCTTGAGAGTCCCATGGACTGCAAGAAGAACAAACCGATCCATTCTTAAGGAAATCAGCCCTGAGTGCCCCCTGGAAGGACAGATCCTGAAGCTGAGGCTCCAATACTTTGGCCACCTAATGAGAAGAGAAGACTCCCTGGAAAAGACCCTGATGCTGGGAAAGATGGAGGGCACAAGGAGAAGGGACGACAGAGGACGAGATGGTCGGACAGTGTTCTGGAAGCTACCAGCATGAGTTTGACCAAACTGCGGGAGGCAGTGGAAGACAGGAGTGCCTGGTGTGCTCTGGTCCATGGGGTCACGAAGAGTCGGACACGACTAAACGACTCAACAACAACAACAAAAGGTTCCCCTCTGCCATATTTGCAGCCGGGCAGACTGAGCAGGGCTTGGGGAGTGTTTTGTGCAGTCATAGAATGGTAGAGTTGGAAGGGACCCTGAGGATCATCAAGTCCAATCCCTTGCAATGCCAGAACATGCAGCTGTCCCTTACGGGGATCAAACCTGCAACCTTAGCATTCACACTCATGAGGGCATGCCTTATTTCTGTACTATTTGCACCTATTGTAAGACCAGGTGTGCATAATTATTCCCCCCCCCCCAATGTGTTTGTGTCCAATGAAGTCACACTGGGATATCTCAGAGTTGCTCTTGGTTTGGCTTCCTGCAATGCAGGGCTTGTGCCGCTGCAACAGCAATGGGAGGGAAGTTGTTAAACGGAAATAATTAAATGGAAATAACTGTACATAGGCTTTGTTTCCCCACAATGGGTGATCAAAGGCCCACAGGCACCACCCGGCCCTCTGCACCTCTCCCTCTCCTGCTCTGGAACATCAGGAAATGGGAGGAGTAGTTGCAATGTACCGTACTTAGAGCTGGGGGCCACCATTGCACTGCATGGAACCGCTCTCTGCATTGAGCTATGGGAGCCTTTCTCCATGGGCAGCACGTGGCGCTTTATGGAGGGGCAGGGAAATGGATTTCAGTGGCCCTGGCCACCGATAAGCCATATGCCAATACAGTGGTACCTCTGGATGCGAACGGGATCCGTTCCACAGCCCCGTTCGCATCCTGAAGCGAACGCAACACGTGTCTGCGCGGGTTGCGATTCGCCGCTTCCACGCATGCACGTGACGTCATTTTGAGCATATGTGCATGCGCGAGCAGCGAAACCCGGAAGTAACGCGTTCTGTTACTTCTGGGTCGCCGCGGAGCGCAACCCGAAAACACTCAACCCGGAGCTACTTCAGCCCAAGGTATGACTGTAGCTGCTAGCTGACAGGAGCAAGCCAGAAGAGCAATTTCAAAACAGAACGATTTGGTGCTAACTCTTTATTAGCAAAAACAGGATCTGCACAGGAGCCTCAGGCCTAATGAGCACAGCATCTCATCCCCAGTAGGTCCCTATGAAGTAGTTGCTGAGGCTGAATATCCCTGCCTCCCCACAGCTGCCTAAGCCCCCTCCTCTCCAGGGTTTGTGCCAAGCAATCGGAGACTGAGTCTATATGTCACCAATCTCTCCTCCACCCTTTTCATGTCTCATCTGGTTCTGGGAGATGAGGAGGGAGGGGAGCCCATCTCAGCAGAAGGGGAGATGTCTCTGCCTCTTCACCAGTCGGATTCATCTCTGCCTCATGGCCACCCTCCTATCCTGCCTCCGATTCTGGACTCTCTGCCATGCTTCCCCCTGCTCACTAAGCTCTGTTACCTCTTCAGCTTCCGACACCTCCTCTTCCCAGTCTTCTCCCTGTGACCACTCATTGCCATCCCACCCCCACTTCCTGGGCTCTGAGCCTTCTTCCCTTGGGGTTTCCTAGCTGCTTCCTCTCACCATTCCTCGTGTGTCCAGCCAGTCTGTGACACTAGCCTCAGGCAGTGGATTGAATGGTAGCAGAATCAGTTGATGGGGTGACAGGGACCAATTTCAAAAGAAAGAAATCTGTTGCCAAGTCTCCATTCCCTATGGTAGGTGGCATACCCAGGGCTGTAAGCCACAAAGGGAACTAAGGTTACGTGGAATGGGCAGGTTACGTGTTTGAAGTGGTGGTGTAGCGGTTAGAGCAGAGTTTCCCAAACCTGGGTTTCCCAACTGTTTTTGGACTACAACTAGCAAGAACAGTGATCAGGGATGATGGGAACTGTAGTTCAAAACAGCTGGAGAGCATTTGGCTGGGACCTGGGGAAGACTTTTGCAACAGTCATTACAAATGGAAAGCTTAAAACTGGACTGGCGAAGCTGCGGCCCTCCAGACATTGATGCAATGTGACATTTCTGTGATGAAAATAGGGATGTACTATTTAGTAGTAATAGTAATAATAATAATAATAATAATAATAATAATAATAATAATACCCAACCCATAATAATTATACCTCACCCATCTGACTGGGTTGCCCAAGGCACTCTGGGCTGTTTCCAACATATAAAAACACATTAAAAAACTTCCCTATCCACAACTGCCTTCAGATGTCTTCTCAAGGTTGTATAGTTATTTATCTCCTTGGCTTGGGGGGATTGCAAAGCTCCATACCCTTCAACATCTCTCTGATGAAAATAGGGACATCCTGAGGAAAATCGGGACGGCTTCTTTAAATCCGGAACTGTCCCTGGAAGATAGGGACACTTAGATGGCCTGTTGATGGACTTCAACTCCCATTATTATTTACCCATGGCTGCTGTGAGTTGTAGTCCTGCAACATCGACAAACGTGAGAAGAGCTTGCTGGCCCACTTAGGCCAGCATCCTGTTCTCACAGCGACTGACCACAAGCAGGACCAGAGCCCAGGAGCCCTCCCGTGGATAGATAGCCTTCTCCTCCACAAAGTCATTGAATCCTCTTCCTGTGGGAGCGAGTGGGGGCCACAGATTCCCCACCCCCATTATAGAATATGAAATAGAATATGGAATCGTTCATTTGGAAGGGACCCCGAGGGTCATCTGTCCCAACCCTCTGCAATGCAGGAACCTCAGCTATAGCATCCATGACAGATGGCCAAGTACCTTCTAACACATAACTTACACTAGCTTGTGTCAAGGCTTCCTGTTTTCCTAATAACTTCCTATTAATAGTTTTCTTTTGATTGAGCCATGGAAGAATCATAACCCTCAGAACTTGGGAGGTTCCCCCCTTTCCTTTCCCTCCCCCCCCCCCTTTCCACTACCCATTTCTGGAGGGTTCTTTTAACCTCCTTGCAAAGGGTCTACATCAGGAGCCCTGGCTTTGCCCCAGCTCTGTTGCTATTTATATCGGCTCTCTGGCTGTCCCATTGGACACTTTTGACAAATGGCCTTGCCTTATGACTTTCAGGCTATTGTAAGGAAAGATAGGCAGGCAGCTGCTTGCTTGTCGAAGGGTGTTTAACAAGCGAGGTGGTGGGGAGTGTGACAATGAGGGGTCAGGAGGCCAGGGAGGGGCTGCAGAGCGGAGAAAGGCTTACGTGCTGAGACTGGACTCAGGGGCACCGAGCGGAGGCCCGGATGGGCTGCCCAGGAGGAGAGGACAGGATGGATCTGCCACTTACTTCCCACCTCGTCCCTCTCCATCCCCAGAGCTGGCAAGCGCTCCTTGGCCGCAGACTCCAGCAGCTGGCAACAGAAGAGTTCTTTTGAACTGATTAAAGAGCCCATTGTGTCTCTTTGGGGGGTTAAGTTTCTCCAAATGGAATCTGAGCTTACCAGGAAAAGGAAAAAAAAACAACCAGTGATAGTTGTGGGCCAAGGCAGCAAACTCCCAGCACAGAAAGGGCTTCTCTGCTCTAACCATTAAGCACAATTATTTATTTCCATCAGCACTGGCACATGGTTGATCACATGCAGTCAAGGGGGCCACATACAGCCACCAGGGATTTCAGGAGGGCCTCATCTTTTGTCTCTTAGAAATCAATTAATGCTGCACCATAACTTTAAAGCGCATGGCTTCACCCAAAGAACCCTGGGAGCTGTAGTTCGCTCCTCACAGAGCCACAGTTCCCAGCACCATGATTCTTTCAGGGAAGGCTTGCGTTTTAAATGTGCTTTAAAAGTCTGGCAGATGTGGAGCTCCAGTTCACTTTAACGTAATGGAACAAAAGGAGCTGCAGTGAGATGTGCCCATCTCATTTCTCAGAGGGAAAAGCCACTTGCAGAAAAATACATTTCAGAAGACTCCTGAAGGTTTTAAAAAGGCAAAAGTCAGTGTGTGTGTGTGTGTGTGTGTGTGTGCGCGCGCGCTAAATGGAAGCTGTGCTGTAGCAGAGCGGTGCCAAGAGAGGTCCCAACAGTAATTGGGTTTGCATGGAGTGAATGTGACTAGACAAACAGTATGAGGGTGTTTCTCCCTCTGTCCACCCTATGGAAAGGAACTACTCTCAGTAGACTAGGGAAACTATGGCCCTAATAGGAGCTGACTTCTAGGGGCCAAGGTCCCTTTGCACCCCCAATGAAATATTTGAGGGGGCTGGGCCCCCCAAAATTGATAGGCATTGCAATTCAAATGGTGTGGGTGTGCCCTGTCATGTGATCAATTATTCGGGGCTGGGCTTACCTGCCCCCCATTATTTTATTCTTGTTGGCACCCTGATGGCCCTCCAGATGTCATGAACTGGCAGGACTTTGGGGAGGAGGAAGAGGATCCCAGCAAGGGGTGCAGCTGAGACTGGGTCACATGGGGAAGGAGAGGTTGGAGTAGGTAGTACTTGCAGGGGGCCAGAGGATGACGAGGGGTCAGTGGCCAGTGCACAGGAAACCAAGCAACACGATCCCTCGCCAGAACCAGGAAGGCCCCTGTCCCCATGAACACGGTGAGTCCTGAGATATAGGGAACAGTGGGCTGGCACTCCAGGAAGCAGGCCAGGGCCTGCAGCCCAATTCACTAGCTGGCCAGGTGGGGAAGGAGGCATGTGATTCCTGATCTGAGCAGGTGAGAGTCACAGGCCTTATCAAAGCCAGATGCTGCAATCAGCAGGCACAGTGTCAGAAGGCAGCAGGGCTGAGGTGCTGTGTCTTCTCAGCTGCCCTCATTGAGGAACCTCGTTTTGGACACTCCTGGACCTGACTCTGGACTGCATCCTGACTTCGGACTTGGATTGACCCTGAACCTCATTTTCTGACTTTTGGCCTTCAACTTTGGATCTCAGACCGTGGACTTTGCGGATGCTTATCGACCCTCGGATTTTGGACTTGGTCTTGGCACACTGTTGGGCTGCCAGGTAGGTCAGGGGATCAGGACATCAGGTGTTCCTGGACTACAACTCCCATCATCCCTGACCACTGACAAGTTGGGGCTGACAAGATTTGCATTTGTACATCTGGAGGGCCATGCGTGTCTCAACCCTGCAGTAGAAGAAAGACCAAAAACCTTTTGGGGATAACCTCAGAGCTGGCCCAGACGTGCTTTTCCATCCCTTGACAGTGGCAGCGTTAGGGGGCCATGACATGCGTGTTGCAAGAAGGCATCATAGATCTGCCCCACAGTCAGACAGCACTTCTGTAGCTAACGCAACGCTTGCCAGTGATTCGGACCACACATTCCGCTGCCAGCCATCAAGTGCTAAATAATAATCGAGTGATGTCCTTGCATGTGATAATCAGCCCTCGCCTGACCGTACATATACCTAACACCGTTTCCCTTTTGTTCTCCTAAATGTAACATAAACATGCTGTCCATTTCTCAATGTGTTTCTCAGGGAGGCTGTGAGGTTGAACCTACCAGGCCGACGCAGCGCGACACCCCCCTAGGAACCACCGCAGCCTATTCTGGCCTCTGCGTCGCGTGTTTGGGCCAGCTTCCTGCCCTCGGACAATGGCCCTGGGAGGGGGAATGAAGACGACACCCAAGTCCAGGCCCAGCACTCCACACCCCACGGTCACCCTGGCAGGCTGCGAGCTGCCAGCTGGCCAGGAGCCAAGGCTAATCCTCGGAGGCCCATCCAAAAACACAGGAACCCATCCGGGAGTGATCCTCCCCGCGAAACAATGAGAGACTGAGGGGGACCTCCCTGCGGTGGGATTCGGGACTCAGGCTGACAGGACGTGCCGAGCCAGCAGGCCAGGCAGCCCGCCGCCGAGATAAGACGCCACTGGGAACAATAGAAGGAATTGGGAAGGCTGCAGGCTGGGGCAAGCACCACCCAGACTTTGAAGAATGAGCCTTCTTGGCGCTGGAAGCTAAGTGGCCGAAGCCGGCTGGGGCTGGAGATTTGCTAGTGGCAAAGGAAGGTGGCAGTGGCGTGGCCACGGCAGCCGGCCACACCTGGGCAGCTGCACAGAGCAGCACTTTTGCAGGAGCGTTGCTGGGGGGTGCGGAAGCAGCTCTTTGAAAACCAAGCCGCACTGGGGACATAGAAACTTAGAAAGCTGGGTATGTCTAGCATAATGACTGGTGGAGTGTCTGTCCCCAGCTGTGGAGGTGAGCATAGTTGTCATGGCTAGTAGCCATCCATAGGCCTCTCCTCCATGAATTGGTTTAATCTTTTCAAGCCCCCCAAGATGCTGCCCATCGGTGCCTCCTGGGGATGCAGGAGGGAGATGCCGGGGACTGAACTCGGGACCTGCATGCAAAGCAGATTCTGTGTCGAAAGCTAGTTGAACTTCAGACTGGGGAAGCAGCCCATCCTTCGCTGCTGTTAGGTGAAGAGTGGAAACACACACAGTTGTACAGTAGAGCAAGAACTGAGACTGTGGCTGTGTACACATTGTAGCTTTAAATCGCATTTGAAGCACATTCGTTTCCTCAGAGAATTGTGAGCGTGTCAGTTTCAACAGCTTACAAAGTAAGTAAAGTGAGGTATGAGTGAAGTATTTGTGGGACTGCGCCCGACTCATTTCAGATCAGCTTCTGGGGTGGGCAGGTGAGGGGGACTTGCCTTCACCTGCATTGGTTGGAGGGAGAGGGGCAACATTAAAACCAGGATCAGGGCACCTGGCAGTTGGGGGGGTGACATGCATTAGTTGAGGAACAAAATGCATGTGTGGTTTGGGCTGCAGACTGGAGAGAGCTGCCAGTGTGGACTGGGTGCACCTCCAATCCCATTCCAACACTGCATTCCGCTGCTGGGGATAAATGTGGGAAAATAATAATAGTGATAAAGAACTGAGAGAGGCAACAAGCAGGAGACGCTTGGTTTAGTACTTAGAGGCTAGGAGTGTATCTTCCATGATTCCTCCCCCCGCCCTTCTACCATCACCATGTCCCCTAAAAGAGCCTTGTAGGGAAGGCTTGAGCTTGGGAGAGGGGGGTGGCGCCATTGGCTGGCGCCGTTTAGCTGTTCTGTCTGGTCCCCTGCTTGTCTCCTGCTGGACCCCAGCAGCTTACCAGTGCTGTGTGCCCTCAGCTTGCACCCAAGCAAATAATAGTTTCTGTGTTTGGTGTGGTGGAGCTAAGAGAGAAAGCTGGAGGGGGGCGGGGAGAGAAGCAGAAAACCTGGAGTCAGAGCCTGTGCTGAGTTGGGACTATGGGCTGCCCCAAAAAAGCATTTATTTTGATAGCAGCTCTTGGCCCAAGATGCTGTTTCAGCGAGAAGGTTCTGTTTATAGAAAGGGATTTTGCTCTGGTGCAGGTTACGCAAAGGCCAGGCTGTCCTGCAGAAGACAAAACAAGTCTGTAAGGGTAAATGTGGGGACTCAGGTTAAACATGCTGCCAAGGGAGTTTGGTCTCCACAAAAAAAGAAGAGAAAAAGAGCCACCGTTTGTTTTTGTTATAATAGAGCATGTTTGAAATCACTTATCATGAATTACATACCCCCTCCATTCATTTTGACCACCCTGTAGTACTCACAGCTCAAGCGTGGTAAAGAGGAGATTTCTTTCTACTCTGGGACGTAGGAAGATACCTGATATTGAAGTCAGACCACTGGCCCATGTGGCTTAGGGTTGTCTTCTCGGATTGGCAGTGGCTTTCTAGAGTTTCAGAGAGGGAATCTTTTCTGGCCTTGTTTGAAAATGCCAGGAGTCAAACCTGGGACCTTCTGCAATCAAGGCAGACGCTCTACTCCTGAGCTCTTATCCTTCCCTGGTGATATTGATGGAGCAGGGGAGAGCTGCACTCTTGGTTCTGTGATTGTGAATTAGGAATTGGGGGTGCGAGCTCAAATATCCCTTTATGCCAGGGCTGGGAACCTCCAGCCCATAGGACAATTCTGGCCCGCCGGGGGTCCAACTTAGCCCAAGAGGCCTGTTCCTGCAAACCATGCTCATCTGTTAAACAGCAGGTGTCAATGAGGGTTCTTTCACACTTCCAAGCTTTCTAAGCCTCAGCGGTTTCACCCATGCCCTGCTCCCTTCCTAGGAAAAACCCGCTCTTTCGTGCTAAATCGGAGCAAACGTCAATCCAGAGAAAACCCAAATTGTCATTTGCTCTGATTGAGCACTAAAGAGCAGTTTTCTCCAGGTGGGGTGGGGTGGGGGAAGTAATGGGAGAAGAGGAAGTGTTGATAAACCCTGAGTGAAGTCAGCTGATGGACCAGGAGGCAAGGTTAAATTCTGCTAGGTTCTGCTTTGCCAGCACATTCCCCGTGCAGAACACGCTGGCAAAGCAGACACTTGCAGCCAGCAGATTGAACTCTCTGCTCACCAGCTGAGAGTAGACCCGCCTCCCCACATTTCTGTTACTTTACTGTGCATTCATTCTGATTCATTTGTGGGTCACTTTCATCCTGCATGCTTCTTGATTTCTGGGGTATTTATACAACTTCCAATTAATTTGTTTATTCATCCCACACATTTCAGTGCCTTTCCCTGTCACTTTCCTAACCGCAAAAAGTCTGGGTTTTAAAAACTGGATTTGTTAGGATCATTGAATTGTAGAGTTGGAAGGGACCCCGAGGGTCATCTAGTCCAACCCCCTGCAGTGCAGGAATCTCACCTAAATCATACATGACCGATGGCCATTGAACTTCTGCTTTAAAACCTTCAAGGAAGGAGAGTCCACAACCTCCTGGGGGAGACTCTTCCACTGTCAAACAGCTCTTACTGTCAGAAAGTTCTTCCTGATGTTTAGCCAGAATCTCCTTTCCTGCAACTTCAAGTCACTGGTTCGAGTCCTACTCTCCAGTGCAAGAGAAAACAAGCTTGCTCCATCTTCCATGTGCAAGCCCTTAAGATATTTGAAGATGGCTATCATATCTCCTCTCAGAAGAGTGAGCATTAACCCCCAAATCTTCCTTTGTAATAAGTAGGATTTGGCAGCCAGCTAGTGAGGAGTCGTGCTTTTCCAGGGATAGTCAATGTGGTGCCCTTCAGGTACTTTTGGACTATGACTCCCAGCAGCCATAGCCAGTGCTCAGGGCTGATGCTAGAGCAGCAGAGTAGTTTAATCCACCTTAGGTGCACAAACCTGGGTTTCTCAGCATGCGCTTGCATCCATCCAAGGTGCCGGAGCCTTGCACTCCTTTTCACATGGCCATTCTGCAGGGAGCTTTTGGTTGTGGCCCCTCCACAGGTGAGTGGACCTCAGCAGGTGCCTAGCTTTGCCACCCTCTGATGCCAGTTCTGATCTGAAGTAAGTGAAAGTACATTCTTGGACAGTTGCTTCCTATTATTTTATAGCATGGTTATGTGCACATTTTGGAAAACGGGATCCTTTCTTACAAGAATCTAGTTGCAACCTGCTGCCCAAAATGCCACCAGCTCTCCCAGCTCACTGAGCCCTGTTACCTCTTCAGCTTCTGACACCTTCTCCCCCCAGTCTCTCCCTCTGACCGCTCATCATTGTCCCACCACTACTCCCTGGCCTTGGTGATTCTGCAGCTGGTCCCTTCCACCATTCCTCCGCGTCCAACCAGTCTGTGACAACCAGTCTTAGCATGGTGCTAAGACACCCCGTGTCTCCACCAATGTCTCCCAACGTGTACCATTAAGGGGAGGGCTTCCTCCTTGATTGCCCCCAGCAGCAACAAGCATTTCCCAACCATGAACTGCTTCAGCAGCTGCCACTGCCTCCAGCCCAGCCCTCTGTCTGCTGCACTGGTTTGCCAAGTGTCCCGAAGAAGTTCGTGAGCACAGAAGGTCCCTGTCTGAGGCCATGCCCAGGACCCAACAATCTTCTGCATGCTACCTCTGCTCTTGCCTGCTCCTATCTTAACACCAGTCATTGATTCCTTGAATTTATCTCATCCTTTGGAAAAGCCACGTGCTAGGCCTTATCGCAACATCCTATAGCGATGGATTCCGTGGGTTAATTGCATATTGTGAAGGAATACTTCCTTTGGTGTGTCCAGCTGACCTCTATTGAGAGCTAGTACAGGGCAGATGTGCAGAGAGGATGATGGACTTGGACTGGGTGGGGTGACTTGGGCTGAAATCTCTGCTCACTGGGTGTCCTTGGGCAAACCTCTGTCCCTCCAAGACACTTCACAGGTTAGTTGTGGAGATAAAATGGAACAGTATGTTCTACGTATGTTCTTGTAGGAAGGGCAGGATGCAAACATGATACATACATAAAATACTGCTAATCGCTTCAGTTGGATGACGCTGAATTTGCAGAGAGAATAATCTCTCTCCATTTACGCCCTGTGATTATACTCTGTCAAGACCTGCCTAGAAGTGACATGAGAGATCCCATCCTTGCTGGTTCTTCTATTTTGCATGAATGCTGCTATGTGGGTTCTTGGTTTGGATCTGAGCTGTGGTGGTCATGGAGTGTATCTTGGGGGTCCAAAGGGACCTGGGCCCCTTTCAGCTTTTGAGGCCCCAGGGTATAAGAAAAATTTAAAATGACGACACACAAAAACAAGCAGAGGCATTTTGAATTATTTAATATGACAAAAATCTATAGCAGTATGCAAAATTGGGAGGGGCAGATGGATTCAGCTAGCCTGTTCCATGAATGGAATCCAGAGCCAGGTGCAATGGGACTTCCCTCTCTCATCCCCCCACCTGCACTCTGCACCTCACCAAATCTGCCCTGGAGGGTTGGGAGAACCTCTGAAGATTAATCTCCTTAGTGCTACGTTGAAGCCCACCCCATGTCTTTCCCCTAACCTCCTCTTACGTGCTTAAACTTGCATGCCACATTTTCATCTGGTGCACATAAAAACAAGTTGCAAAACTTATCAGATGCCAAAAAATAAGGTCTACGTCTGAGACCCCCTTTGAGCTTGTGGCTCAGGCCAAATCCCTCTGCCCACAAGTAAGTGGCCGGGGTGTGATAGTTTTCCCAATGCTGTTTCCTTGATTTCAATCCCTGCTATCCAAAACTACTTGTAGCCAAAGGGGTAGAGAAGTCAGGGACAGTCTGGTGCCTAGCTTTGCCCCTTTTCACGGCTGCTGCAGCTGCAAGTAATGACTTAGATTTTGTTTAGGTCTATGGTATGAAATTATTACTATTTTTTGATACTCATTTATTGATCCTCTGTTGTATGAAGGGACATAGTTTTCAAACGGGCCTTGGCTTGTTTTGTTTTTTCTTCTCTTTCACCCCACCCCCACCCCCCACTAAAACAGACAGACAGACAAACAAACAATCCATGGTCCGCTTAGGAACAGGAGCTCATGCTGGAGAACCAAGGGAAATGGAAAGATAACAAAGGACAGTTTACTATATTGTTCCAACTAGGGAAGCGTCTGGTAATCAGGGATGTCTAAGGGGGTGGGAAAGCTGTCCTCATGCATGACTCAGAGGGCACCTAGAGGCACTAGAGCCTTGGTGCCCTGCACCTGACCCTTAGCACCCTGAGCTTCCGCCCCCTTCCTGCCCTGACCCACATTCTGCTTCACAGAGGGAGGAGAATCCCAGCTCCCCAAGCCTTGCGATTGGCCAGAGAAGTCAAGCCCAGCCAGGGATAAAAGGTGACTGTGAGCATCTTGCCTGCTTGCCTGCAGCCCATGTCAACATGAGCAACCTGGCCTTGTACCGTGGCATCTACACTGAGGAGCGCTTCCAGCAGCTTTATGGGACGCCCCCAGAGCCAGAGGGCAGCCTGGCAGGGATGCTGAAGGGCAAGCTGGCCCAGGGGTGCCGCTGCTCCAGGGCTGCAGCCTTGCATTTGCTCCGAAGCAGGCTTCCCATTGCAAGCTGGCTGCCCAAGTACCAGCCTAGGAAGTGGCTCCTGGGGGACGTGGTGGCAGGGCTAACTGTGGGCATTGTGCACATCCCACAAGGTGAGTTTGTGTGTGAGAGAGCGTGTGTAGGGAACGCTGCTGAACTGAACGTCAGTGGTGATCCTGGAAGACATAGCACAGCAGCCAGAGGCTGAAGTGAAGCCTCTTCCTTTTCTGCACAGAAGTTTGTTGCAGAACATACGGCGGTGGTGGGCATTCTTCCCTTCCAGAAGTATCCAAGGAGATGGGGCGGTGGTAGAGATGAGTCGCTTTGGGAGGGGGCAAACCTGGGCACCATCATCCTTTCTCCTTTCTCTATCATCTCCCCTTCCCCATGAAAGTCTCCAAGGATTTCTGATCTTTACTGGTGTGGATCCTCCTCCTCCTCCTTCTCCTCTCAAGTCCTACCTAATTTCTTCTCCTCACCTGCAAGATCTTCAAAGATCCTTCACCCTGGAGGTTCTGCTTGCTGACTTGATGCCCCTGCTCTCTATGCAACTGTTAAGCGTTTCTGTTTCCCAAGCTATCCCTAAACCTTCCAGGGGATTTACTCTCAGTGCCCCTTATGCTTTACTCTCAGTCTCCCTTGTATTTTTGTCTGCTCCCTTGCACACACATCACTGACCTCTTATCCACTTCCTCAAGCCCTCTCCCCGGTTCACATACTTTAAAAAAAATCTGTGACCAGCTTTGCATCTTCCTTGTTTGAACAACAAGTCTTTTGTTTTCTGGCTTTAGTCTGGGATTTCTAAGGCTGCGCAGTCCTGTGCACACTTACCTGGGGAGTGAGCTGGCTCTGAAGTAAACACGCAAGGGTGGGGGGCTGGCAGCCTGTCTTGCTTCAGGAGCTGTTTCTCACTAACCTCTGAGGCTGTGTCTGTGTGGTGGAATGGCAAGGGGGGTGGGAGTCAACTCCTGGATGTCTTTCCGCCCTGGAGGCCCCAGGTTGGACTCATGCCCTGCCTGTCCTTGTTAAGGTGGCGCTTCCCTTTCCTCCAGCGGCAGCCCAGCCGTAAGCAGCTGGGGTTAATGGAGCATGCATCAAGGGGTTTCTGGCCAGGGCTGTTCCTCCGCCAGATTTTGACAGTGGAAAAGAAAGAAGGTAGAAAGAGCATTGGAGGGAATGATTTCAAAAATGTAGATTTGTTGGACAGCCCATTTTCTTGCTGAGAGGTGGCATTTTCAAAATTCTATTCCTTCTAAAAATTAATTCTGAGGGGTGGCTGTGTTTGTGTCAAGACCCTGACAACAAAGTAGTCACGTGACACCTTAAAGACTTGGCAGATTTATTGTACAGTAGTGCAAAGCTTTCGTGGATTGGAGCCCAGCTCATCAGAGGGATGACATGCTGACATGCTTGTCACTCATGCTGCTGACTAGGAAAGTGAATCCTAGTGCATGAACCCTTCTGGACTGAGCAAACGCTATTGAGCATTCATCCCGATTTGTTGGCAAGGGGGTCAGATGATGTTGTGCCATAGCAAGGGTTATCACACACTTTCCAGTTGTTCCTTATTGCAAAAAGTCTGTTCCTTTGGGGGAGTGGGCTTGTTGCACAAAATTTCCTAATCAGCTGTAATTGTGCAGCCTGAGTGGCATTCCCCCCAGAATTCCTAATTTCATAAATGTGCTAGTGGCAGTGTGAGATATGGGATTGTTTCTGGACTGGATTTTTCGGGTGGGATACAATCACATGCTAGCCAATTCGGGTTGCACAAGTTTAGTTGATTGGTGAGAAAATACACTGGAAACAAATCAGAATGGATGCTTATTGTCATCTAATCTCCTGCAGACAAATCAGGATAAAAGCTCAGTAAACAGACCACCTGAAAGGGTGCATTCCCATATCCTTCCTGCAAAGTACTGACAGTCTGGAGGTGCTCTGAGAGAGAGGGTTAAGTTTACATGTTAGTGAGGCAGACACACATCACATGTGCTCCAAGAGAGTTGGACTCTGGGTTCCAACAAAACCCTGAGAGGGCCCCTGACCCTTTCAAGGATAAAGGTAAAGGGACCCCTGACCATTAGGTCCAGTCGTGGCCGACTCTGGGGTTGCGGCGCTCATCTCACTTTATTGGTTGAGGGAGCCGGCGTACAACTTCCGGGTCATGTGGCCACCATGACTAAGCCGCTTCTGGAGAACCAGAGCAGCGCACAGAAACTCCATTTACCTTCCTATTTATCTACTTGCACTTGGACGTGCTTTTGAACTGCTAGGTTGGCAGGAGCAGGGACCGAGCAACAGGAGCTCACCCCATCGTAGGGATTCGAACTGCCGACCTTCTGATCAGCAAGTCCTAGGCTCTGCGCCACCCGTGTCCCCTTTCAAGGATACCATCCCACTAATTCTGGGGTAGATCCTACATTACTTGAATAGCAGCATTACCACTTCCATGGGGCTACTGAGCGGAGGAGCAGGAGCGTATGGCACGATCACTTCCCATTGTCAGTTCTAGTGGCTCTTAGGCACCAGTGACATTGTCAGTCCTTCAGCAGGGGAAGCGGGGCCTACCAGTTACATGCTGTGCTTCCGAAAGTTAGAACTCTTGTCCCAGCCGCTTGTTTACACTTGGCCTCCCAGCCGGTGGGGATTTTGTATAGCTCGTTCTGTTTGTTCTTCCTGCAGGAATGGCCTTTGCTCTGCTCACCTCAGTAGCACCAGTCTATGGGCTCTACACTTCATTCTTCCCTGCCCTGCTGTACATGCTGTTTGGTACGGGGCGCCATGTGTCCACAGGTAAGTGTGCTGCATGGCTGAGTCAGGATGCAGTCGACATAGATGGGCACCTGGGGCACTGCTCTTGGGCTCCATGACTTAACGTCCTCCGGGCAGATCTATTATTATTATTGTAATTTATGAGCCCTGACCCTATGAACTATCCTGAAGTGATTTCACAATACAGTGTGTGTGTGTGTATATATCCATACATTAAAAAGTTAAAGCAATTGCATATATAAAAACAAATTGAAACCTAGTTCAGATAACATTTGAGATAAAGTTCAGATGACATTTGAGATAAAGCCTTGTTGAAAGAGGAAAGGCAGACACAGAAAAGCCAACCAAGATTGCAGTTATATCTGCACCAGTATAATACTACTGATACTAATACTATAAATAATGGATTATATACAATGTTAGTCATACTCAGAGTAGACCCATTCAAATTAATGGACACAGTTAAACTAGGCCCATTCATTCCAATGGGTCTGCTCTGAGTAGAACTTTGCTGAATACAATTAAATGTGCTTCAGATTTAATGAAGTGGCTAAGCCAAATATGGAGAGGAAGAAGGCTAAGGACAGGATAACTTGAGGAAATAATTTCTGCCCTGTCTGATTTCTCTCTCTGTGTATGAAAATGTGCATGTGTGTGCTATAATATATTACACACATAACAAACCCATACATGCTGGTTTCCAAGATCCTGTCACACAATGCAGTGGTTATGCAGATGAAGAGAGGGCCAGCCCTGCTTCTTAACAACTGGGGCTGCCAGGGTGGCATCCCTGAAGGCAACGTTTTACTGTCTCCACTCCGGTATAAGTGAATGGTCACTATTCATTTTTGCAAAGGAAAATAATGTGCTGCCTTTGGAGATCTTGTGGTAGTGAGGACAAAACTTCACCCTTGATTCTTGGACCAGTCCTCTCACACATCAATCCTGTAGAGTAGCTTTCATCAACTTGCCCACCAGATATGCAATTCCTTTTCATCACACATGCACACACTTCCAGGCCACCTGTTATGACAGTAACTGCATAGCTTGTTCATAGTAGTGGCAGTACATTTAAATTGGGCAATTTATAAATATGAATTTATAAATAATGAATTTCAAATGTTCCAGATATACACCCATATTTTTCCGTGTATAAGACATCCCTATGTATAAGATGCCCCTTATTTTGGGGGACTTGGATTTAAGAAAATGGGGGGGGGGGGAATCTATCTGTATATAAGACGCCCCCCAATTTTGGACACTGTTTTTTTTAGGAAAAAAACCCTAGTCTTATACATGGGGGGGGGGGAAATGGTATATTCTGCAACATTTGAAATGTAAGAATGCCCCTCAAGCTGTGTTTGCTCTTAAAGCTCACATACTGGTGCATTGGACTGAAAACTGAGTTTTACTCTACTAGCATGCCACGTGGGGGAGAGTGAGAGATCCTTCCACTGCCATAAAGCGCACTGTGTGGTCTTTGTCATTGTTTGTCAGCCTATTCTGTTCCACCCATCCAAGACCTGTAGGCTGCAAATGGAGATTTTTCAGCTTTCTGAATGTAGAGAGAGATCCAGTGTGTTGTTCAGGCGGAAAGTAGGAATGGGTGGCACTGCTGCTGCCAGGATCATGAATAAATGTCACAATGCCATGTAACTGAGGTCACTATTTTTGGGTGGGATTCCGTTACATACTGGCAGTTATAACTGATTTGGAAGTATTTGTGCAACAAACCCGCTTCCACAAAAGAGCAGGCGATGGGAAATGCGCTGCGATAACACTTGCTTTGATGCAATGGCATCTAACTGCCCCATGAAGAAATCAGAATGAATGCTCACTAAATAGCCAATGTTGTCCAGCTTCCCTGCAAACAAATCAGGATGAATGCTGAATAAACAGGACACCTGGAAGCACCCCCAGTATACTGTTGAGGGGAAAATAGGAATGGGTGGTCCTGAGTGCCATGGTGTCATTCTCGCCCAGGATGGGACATGCAGAGATTTCATTCGTTCCTCTCTTCCTGCTCTCCAAAGGCACCTTTGCTGTGGTCAGTCTGATGACGGGCTCCGTGGTGGAGCGTTTGGTTCCTGAGCCCCTGCAGTCCAATGGCACCATCCCTGCAGAAGCAGCTTTGCTGGAGGCGCAGCGCATTGGTGTGGCGGCCGCTATGGCCTTCCTTGTCGGGCTGCTCATGGTGAGTCAAAGGGAGATGCTGGGGCAAAAGGGCTCCTTTGGGAAGGCCGAGCACATCACAAAGGGGGGGGCTTGAGCCTTGGAACAGTGCTATGGCTGTCGTCCTGGGAGGATTCTTGGGCTGCCCTTGGCTAATAATAAGGGCTGATAAACTAGGGGTTGATGAACATGGAGGCTTCAGTCTTAGCTATAGAACCATAGAATTGTAGAGGTGGAAGGGACCCCGAGGCTCATCCAGTCCAACCCCCTGCAATGCAGGAACTCTTTGCCCAATGTGGGGCTCAAACCCACGATCCTGAGATTAAGAGTCTCCTGCTCTCCTGACTGAGCTATCCCAGCTCTCTTGGCTAATAGCTCTTCTTATATCTCTCCTCCAGCAAGCTCATTTGATCCCCGCCCCACCAAAACCCTTTAAAATCCTTTTTTAAAAACCCAGTATTTGTCTAATCCCTTTGAAGAGCCATCTGTTCTAAAGTCTATCACCACCTCTTGTGGCAATGAATTCCATGCTAATTGTTTATTGTGCTGAGAACAATTTCCTTTTGTCTGTGTTGGGCTCCTGATGGCACCGTGTTATATGGCCTCTGGAAAGCTTACTTGGCAGCTCCTCTGGCTTTTGAGATTTTGGTAGGCCTAGCCCACACATTTTCTGGCGTACTTCCACAATGGTAAGGACTAGAAACTTGCTTTCTTAAAAGAATGAAAGCTGAGGAGACTCGCTTCTGCACCCAGCACCACAATCTGTGTTCTTAACAGTCTGTCTCAGCAGACACACAATTCACGCAGCGACTGCTGCCACCTTCCCCTCTTCCCCAGACAGGGATGTTTACACTTCACCTGGGCTTCCTTTCCACCTACCTCTCGGAGCCTGTCGTCAAGGCCTTTACCTGTGGTGCTGCTTTGCACGTGGTGGTGTCTCAGCTCCAGAGCCTCCTGGGCTTGCCATTACCACGTCCCGCTGGCTGCTTCGCCATCTTCAAGGTATGTGGATCCACATTCAGGGGGTGGGGGTGGGGGTGGGGGTGCAGACATCTCTGCTTATGAAGCCACCAGAAATGTAAATGCAGAAGGAGAACGCCTTTCTCATTCCTAGACACCTGCTCCTGGATGCAGTCCATAAGGTATTTTGTTCCTCTGAGCTAATATGAGTGTCCTTGTTTTCTCCACTGCTTCTCTCTCTCTCACTCCATGGTGCTTTCAGCAGTTTGAGTGGGGCAAAGGGGGCACTGCCCCACCAACCTCAGCCTGGCTTCAGCCAGCCCCTCACTTACCTGCCTTCTTCCAACCAGTCTAGAGTGTGTCACTGGCTGCCAGTTTAGTTCCAGTGCTGCCCTTGCAGAGGGAGGAGAAGACTGGGGACAAAGCTAGAATTAGTTGACTTATGGTTGGCCACTGTGAGGACTAGAGGGACAATTGGTCTCATTAGGCAAGGTGAGGTGAGCAGGCAGCAGAATCCACAGGGCCAGCAGACCCCAATATAGATATTTATTCCCCCCTTTTTCTGATGTAGATCTTCCCTCACCTCTTCTTCCCTGGTGGGGAGACAGACATTGTTTTGTGCTTCACCTCAGGGGCCAAAATATCTTGGGCCAGCCCTGAATTTGACCTACATTCTTATGGCTTTGTCACTGTCTCTGGCTCCACCTGCAGTTGGTCTTCCTGCCACTGGCCCTGCCAATTCCACTGCACACCGGCCACCCCTGGGCAGCTTTGTGGCAGATCTGGTTTGCTGAAACAGGCTGACGATGTGTTTTGATAGCTGCTAGAAGGTTCCAATAAGCATAGCTGCTTCCTCCTCCCAGGCTGCTAAAAGCATTCCAGTCCACCCCTCGGACGGAAGACCTGGCTGCCCTTTGTGAATGCCACGCCAGGTGTCCGTGTTTCTGCATTTCCCCCTAGACACTGGCATCTGTTGTGGAAGCCTTGCCCTTAACCAACACAGCGGAACTGCTCATCTCAGGCTTCTGCTTGGCTGTGTTGGTGCCCATCAAAGAGATCAACAACCGCTACCGGAGTCGGCTGTGGGTCCCCATCCCGGGAGAGATCATCATGGTACGTTTGAAGTCTTCGTCAAGGCTGTCTTTTGTCATACAGACAGCTGGTGACTCCCTGCAAAGGAAAGTCACATTTTAACACTTACAAAGAATGTAAATCCAGCTAATTTGCTCATACTTCCTTTGTCTATCTCTTCTTCCAAGTCTGAGGTCATCAAAAGATTTGGATGGGTGGGTAGAGCAGGGATTGAAGAGTGGTGAAGAATAAAGTGTAGATGAGGCAAGGAAAGGCATGGATGCTGGAGATAGCGGGGGGGGGGGTATAATTGTGGCGAGAGGACGGGAGCTGAGCAGGGCACTGTAGATGAAAGACTAAATTAGATCTGTTATTAAATGCATATTTTATTTCAACATGCACATTTTTAAAAAGAAAATACAAATAGCAGTCAATGGAAGTGGTGATTGATAATTATTCAGATTGTAGCCAGTGAGTTCAAATCTTTCATTCTATTCTGTGGTGCTGAAGAAAAATACTTCTTCATAGTGATTATATGCTTTGGGAGAAAATTTCCATCAGGATCACAGCAGAAGAGGATAGACTTAAACAGGCCTTCCCCACCTGCTGCAATCCATGCTAATTATCCCCACCCCAGCTGTATATATTTGAATTTAAGCAAACAAAACAAAATATGTAGGAAGATGCTCTTTAGCATCCTGTTTAGTTTTGCCCTAATTCTGTGGCCCTTGGAATGACTGTTCAGAATCATTTTTATACTTTTGGTGGTCATTGCCAGTGCATTCAAAACCTTTTTTCACAGCCATGAGGGCTAAAAACTTGGTTTGTAATTGACAGAGGAGATTTTCACAATGCATCATTCTGTCGGACAGTAGTTGTCTTGCAATAAATAAGGAACCACACAGAGTCAAAATGCAGAGTCAAAGATTCACAGTAAAGGCAGAAAAACTTTACTGAGGCAAACAAACAAACTTTATTAAAGCACTGTGCAAGCGAAAGTGAGCAAAGTAAGAGAGAGAGCGCAGCACACTGAGCACAGGTATTTATCTCTCCTGGCTCAGCGTGACCTTTACGTAGTCAAAACAATATTTGCATAAGAAGTGAACCTCATAGAATTTTCCAGAACTTTCCTTCTTCTGCTCTCAAGGACCTTAGTCGCTATGACACATTCTGATATTAAATACAGTACCATGTTACTTCCTTGTGCAACACATTGAGTTACAAAATATGCAAAACCTGGGCCAATGTAGTTCAGTCAAATAGCTAAAAAGGGATTTCAGCATACATGTTCCAAACTGGCCTGACCTTCTGTTTTCTTACCTGTACCAGGATAATAATCCCATGACTAGTCCAGCCCTGCTTGGTATAGAAAATCCCCCCTTGCTAATTCACTCTGACCTTAATTCTTGCAATATTTGGAGACTTTTGACAAATGTGAGATGTCCCTTCACAGTGAAGTATATTTGAAATACATGAGGACACACTTTGTGGAGATTTAATATTTGGAGCACCTAGCGGGACAGCGGCTATAGGAGAATCTCTTAAAGGCAAATGAGGAGGTTGTTTTTAAAAGCCACACAGCTTACAGGCCTTTGGACTGACACTGGGTCTGTCTGTCATTTTTTGGCAGGTACTGCTGGCTACTGGGATCTGTTTTGCTTCCTCCCTAAACACTCACTATAAGGTGCAGGTTGTTGGACACCTCCCAGCAGGGTAAGACCCCCTTTCTCTCTCTCTCTCTCTCTCTCTGTCCTCCCCATTCTCTATGCCAGCTGAGGGTCAAGCCACCGCTGCCCTGTTGGCATGGCAACAGAAGTGCGGCTTCCAAACTCGGCCTGACCCTGGTTGTTGGGGAAGGGCAGGGAATGGTCTCTGTCCCCGGGGCACACAGTGACTCCCATTCCCCCATTCTTTCATGCAGGTTCCCACAGCCCCAGCTCCCAGCCCTGCATCTGCTGCCCCAAGTGCTGGGTGACACGGTGGCCCTCACTTTTGTGGCCTATGCCATCTCGGTGTCATTGGCCATGATCTACGCTGAGAAGCACCACTATGTCATTGACCCCAACCAGGTGTGTGTCCAGCCTGGAGAGCTCAGGGTCCCCTCAGGGTGGGGAGGCAGAACCTGGACACATTCAGTCATGGAGACTCTTCCCTTTGCTTGCGTGGAAACAGAGTGCGGGGTTAGATGGGCCTTTGGGTCTGATCCGGAAGGGGCCTTCTTATGTTCCTGGGACCCTCCAGCTTAAAAATTGTCTTTGTTTGTAGTGGAGACTCAGCTTGAGAGTTCTTCATTTCTTGCTTGAGGCCAGGGATAATGAGCCCCTGGTCTTCCAGATGTTGCTGAACTACAGCACCTATCGTCCCTGACCATTGACTGTGCTGATAGGAGTAGGAGTCCCAACAACATTTGGGGAGTCACTGGTTCCCCATCCCTGCTCTGGATACACCTGCCCACCCCTTGCTTCAGGTTCAGCTGGCTAAAACCCTGCTCTTACTTTGTCTTCCTCTGCTCTCCTACAGGAACTGCTGGCTCATGGCCTCTCAAACCTGGTCTCCTCCCTGTTCACCTGTTTCCCCAGTTCAGCCACGCTGGCTACAACCAACATCTTGGAAAGTGCTGGTGGACGCACACAGGTATAAGGCTGTTGTTTCAGGAGTGCTTTGGAGAGAGGTGGAGAACCTGTGCTCCTCTGGATGTTGTCTGGACTCCAGCTCCCATCATCTCTGACCATTGGCCATGCTGGTTAGGCGGACGGAAGTTCACCAACATCTAGAGGGTCACAGGCTCCCCATCCTTGGGCTACAAATGGCCTTTCTTACCACCATGCCACTACATTTACATTTGTTGCGTGGAAATGGCAGGGAGCAAAGGGCTGGTTGCTCTAGAAAGAAAAGTGGAAAGCAAGACTGTTTCCAGCAACAGTGGGAAGGAGAGGGTTATCCCAGTTGCTGGTTCCAAAAGCATTGTCAGCCACAGTGGTCCATTGGGATGAAAGCACCCAACTTTTTTTCCTGATAGGTTTCCTTTGCCTTTTATAACTACACAGCAAGCAGATATGGATTTGCCTGCTGTTAAATGAGACCAGAATAAATAATAATAACATACGCGCCAACATTTCTCTGATGAAAATAGGGACATCCTATTCAATGAGGAGGAGGAGGAGGAGGAGGAGGAAGAAGATAACTACTTTATTAATTATACCCCACCAATCTGACTGGGCAACTTCCAACATATATAAAAACATAATAAAATATTAAACATTTTTTTAAAAAAACTTCCTTATATAGAGCTGCCCTCAGATGTCTTCTAAAAGTTTTATAGTTTCTTATCTCCTGGGCTTGGGGACTGCATAACTCCATACCCTCCAACATTTCTCCGATGAAAACAGGGACATCCTAAGGAAAAGCAGAACATTCTGGGATCAAATCAGAAGCCAGGACGGCTTCTGCAAATCCAAGACTGTCCCTGGAAAATAGGGACACTTGGAGGGTCTGTAATAATTAACAAATGTATTTTGTGAGCTGGAGGTTTAAACTAGGATAAAGTGTGCATAAAAATGCATACATTAGTGAAAATGGTGTATGAAATGCAATATATAAGGGGAAATTATGTTGCAAAATTGTGTGTATTAGGCAAAATTGCATACAAAATCATGTATATCAGAAGAAATTGCATGAAAATTTTGGTGAATTTTCATGAAGACTTAAAAAAAAAATGCAAACAGATGTGGAAATGTAGAGAACTGAACTTAAATGGGGAATTCCTATTCATTATACTCATGTATCCAAGGCTCACCTGGGTAGCTGGAGGTCCACTCTTTAGAGTGCTCATCATTATGGGGAATACAGGTGTTTATTTGGTACCACTGGTGTTTTCTACTTTACTGGCGTTGTGCTATACTAAGGCAGAACAATGTCCCTTGGTTGCCAGTGGACTTTAATGCAACTAACCAGCCTTCCTTGCCCACAGCTCTCTGGCCTCTTCACCAGCGCTGTTGTCCTGGTGGTCTTGCTATGGATTGGACCTCTCTTCTACTACTTACCGAAGGTGAGCTAGTTGATACTATGTGTCGGGGGGAGAATAGGGGTTTATTCAAAGGGTAGCTCGTTATGCTCAGCCAATCCTGATACAAAATTAAATCATGTGCTCTAGGCATCATTGATATATCTTGGTACCATATTTTACACAAATTTTGGGTCATTTACTTGCTGTTAGTACAAAGGCTTGACTCACATGCCATATATTATAAGCACATCTCCCGTCAAAGAATCCTGGGAACTGTATTTAAAGGGTGCTAGGAATTGTAGTTCTGTGAGAGGTAAACTACATTTCCCAGCTGTATTGTTTTGTTTGGTGTTCAGAGGAGACATGCTTTAAACGTACGGTGTGTGCAGTCATACACTCTCGCTACACATTTTGTTTCCATGCCAGCTGTTCAGCCTGGAATTTACCTCCTTAGTTTTTATAGAGAATCTGGTGGCTATAAGTCATTGTTGCCAACCCATTTCTTCCCACTGATCTCTGCAAAATGGTAATGTGCACTTGCAGCACCAGCCTGCCCAATGTGGACTAACAGCATGCTGTGGAAGCTGTTCAACGCTATTTGGCCTGTACAGTGGACATTTGGGTTGCAAACGTGATCTGTGCAGGACGCACGTTTGAAATCTGCAGCATTTGCAACCCGCAGCGCCACGTCTGCACACATGGGGGTTGCGATTCAGTGCTTCTGCGCATGTACAATGCGTGATTTAGCGCTTCTGTTCATGCACGGCCGCCGAACAGTAACCCATTCTGGTACTTCAGGGTCTCGGTGTGGCTGTACCCTGAAAAAACGCGACCTGAAGTGTCTGTAACCCGAGGTATGACTGTAATGAGAAGCTTCTTGCCGCAGCTTCTGTCTCCTGTTCAGTGTGGCTGCTCCTTAATTGTTTTATCAGTTCCTGGTGAGCTAAAACTATCAATTCTTGGTGAGCTAGCACTATTTCACAACAAAAACATAAGAAAGGAAACATAAGATAGGTAACTGGTAATTAAAGCTCCCCCCCCCCCAGCGAAGGGAACAGGAATTAGGGCTTTATTTTTTAAACAGTCAAATGTTATGTAAATGTCATTAATTAAATTATTATATATACCGTATTTTTCGCCCCAAATGGCACACCGGCCCATAGGGTGCACCTAGTTTTTTTGGGGGAAATACATTTTAAAAAATTATTTTCCCCCACCGAGCTTCCCCCGACCCCAGCCCCCAGAACAGGCTGCTTTCCGCAAGCCGTGGGAAGCACGAAACCTGGGGAGCGCTGAGCTGGGTGCAGGAGAGTTTCTGGGTGCAGGCAGCTGTCCACAAGAGGTGGGAGAGCTGCACGACTTCGTGCAGCTCTCCCACGGCTAGCGGATAGCTTCCTGAAGCCTGGAGAGCGAGAGGGGTCAATGTGCACCGACCCCTCTCGCTCTCCAGGCTTCAGCGAAAGCCTGCATTCGCTCCATAGGACGCACACACATTTCCCCTTCATTTTTGGAGGGGAAAAAGTGCGTCCTATAGGGCGAAAAATACGGTACTGAAGGACCAATTAAGGAGGTCAGCAGTGCTGCATCCCTGCTGAACAGCAAGCAGGCCCAGGGTAGGAGGAGAAAGCTTCTAATGAAAGTTGTAACGGGGCTTTACTGAACTGAATTTTAATTCTGTTTTGAACTGATCACAGAAAAACAGTGCCTCAGTGGTGTTCAAGAGCCGTGGTATGGAAGTGGGACAGTATGTTAAAGAGGCCCCTCATTTCACACTTCTTTTCTCTCTCATGTCTAGGCTGTCCTGGCCTGCATCAATGTCACCAGCCTTCGGCAGATGTTTCTGCAGTTCCAGGACCTGCCCGAGCTGTGGAGGATCAGCCCCATTGACTTCGTAAGCCATGACAGCATCTGAGAATGGACCAGTTTTTAATCTAGCAGTTGGAAATTAAGAACTGAATATGTTCCTCCCCTATCAAAAATGTTTACATTGCTACCAGGCTTTTGCAATTGGAGTGGCTAGGTCCACAGTTCTCAGTAATGGCCTATAGTAGGGATGAAGAATCTTTCTTTCTCCTCCACCCATATTTTGTTGAACTACAACTCCCATCATCCCTAACCATTGGTCATACAGACTGGGGCTGATGGGAGTTGAAGTCCAGCAACATCTGGAGGGCCACAGGTTAGTCACCCCTGTCATATTGGCAGAGCCTGTGGCCCCCATCATGCCAAACAGCCATGGCACTGGGGAGCTTAATCTGAAGGCCATACCAGCCTGTCCGTTACCTCTCACAGTGAACTGGTGTGAAACTGCCATGTGAAAGGGTCCAGTCCTTAGCCATTGTAGCTCCAGTTTTCTGAGAGGTCCTCCTGGCCTACTGTAATAGTTCCTTGCATTAGGCCAGTTTCCACCCGGACTTCACCAAGCCTGCCAGTGAAGGACTGAACAGCATGATGTTCCACGCTAAGTGTCAAAGCTGGTAGACAAAGCTGAGCAGTGCTGGTTGCGCCTCAGATCTGTATCCTCAGGTGCTCAGCTGCTCTCCTCTCAGGATTCCTTGTGATTCTATCCCACCCTTTCTCATCCATTGCAGACGTTGTGGGTCGTCACGTGGCTTTCTGTGGTCGTGCTCAACGTGGACCTTGGCTTGGCAGTGGGGGTTGTGTTCTCCATGATGACTGTTGTTTGCCGCACACAGAGGTATTTGCTTGCCTGTCCCCTTCCTCTGCTTTCTCCTCTTGTCAAATGTTAGATCAGGCCCAGCTGCTAGGATTAGGTCCCCTAGTTGGGAATGTGGGAGGAGCCTGCAAGGCTATAAGATTAGGGGGAGGAGCTTCTTTCTGTTGAGGGCTGCATTGTTAGTGGTGGGCAGATTTCATACCATTCCTACCCCCTCACTTGCTACCCCATCTCTCCCTCTCCACACCTCTCTGCTGGGGGCCACATGGAATTAAATATGGGGAAGGGCTATGCCTCAGTGATAGGGCATCTTCTTTGCATGCAAAAGGTCCCAGATTCAGTCCTCAGCATCTTCAGGTAGGACAGGGAAATACTTCCTATCTGACACCCTGGAGAGCTTCTGCAAGCCATTGTAGGCCAGGATGAGGAGCCTGCGATCTGCCAGATGTTGCTGAACTACAACTCCCATCATCCCTTGCCATCTGCAGCTGATAGGAACTGCAGTTCATCCACATCTGAAATGCCTGAGATTCCTCACCCATAGTGTAGACCCTACTGAGCCAGTGTTGCCCCTCCCAGAAACTGGAGCAGTACTAGTGCGGAGGGGAAACTGCAATTTGGGCTTCTGCCACGTGGCCTGAGGCTCCTCACATTACCCTGGTGGTGCATGAATGAGCCGTGTCATAGCAGCTCCCATGCAGCAAAGGTCCCACGAGAAGGAGCCTGTGCTGGGGGCTGAGAGGGAGCCTATGGTTCTCTACAACCTTCCACCTCCAACCATGCTTGCTATATGTTGGGGGAGCTGTGTCCAGATAATTGCCCATTTGCCCTTCATGTCGCTTTGTCATTCTTACAGGGCTGAGTGCTCAGTTCTGGGCAGGGCAGGGGACACAGAGATCTACAAGCCTGTCAAGCACAACAGCAAGGTAAGAGTCGTGAGGATCAAGAGGGAGCAAACAAACATAGGAACACACGCCACGTGCATGTCTGAAGCTGCAGCCCCAAAGCACCCACTGCAGGGAGCATGAATCTCAGGATTGAGATTGGTGGGGCGACTCCAGTGCCCAAGGGTGCCCAGTCCACACTAGTTGAACACACACATGCTAATCTCTTGATAGGCTATTTATAGCACACGTGGGGCACCTGTGTCTCTCCAGAACTACAACTCCTCTCATCCCTGACCATAGGCCATGCTGGCTTGGGGTGAAGGGAGCTGAAGTCCAGTAATATCAGAAGGCTTCCCACCCAGGCTTTTGAAGGATCAGAACCTGCAGGTGGGTGTGAAGTGAGGACTCATCCCACTGCTTCCCCCCTGGAAAACCTGATTACTGTTTAATCAAAACAAACATCACTCATTTATTCCGCGGACTGAATTCAGCAGTAAACAGCAGATTTTCCCGGGGTAAGTGATGGGACAAATGAAAGCTCCGGACAAGAGGGAAATCTCTTGGACCCATGGTTTCTAGGCACAGGACAAGCAGAAGTGCGTGCGAGTTCTGAGTTTTCAGTGTTCTAGAATGAAAATTAGCCACACTGCAGAAGATGGCAATTATCCCAGGAGGATGCGGAAGGTAGCAAATGTAGCAGATGTTCCTAGGAGAGGGAACAAGCCTCACTGTACTCAAGGGGGTCTGCCTTTGAGGTGAGATGTGTAAGGATGTGGTGGCAACTTAGGCTGTCATTCAAACCCCACTACCTGTGCATAAGCCCCATTGAATTCAGTAGGACTTACCCGTATTTTTTGCACCATAACACTCACTTTTTTTCCTCCTAAAAAGTAAGGGGAAATGTCTGTGCGTGTTATGGAGGGAATGCCTACGGGTGGCATGCCTACGGATTTTCCTCCTCTAAAAACTACGTGCGTGTTATGGTCGGGTGCGTGCTATAGAGCGAAAAATGCGGTACTTCTAAGTAGGCGGGGTTAGGTCTGTGGTTTAATAAGGATCAGAAATATTTATTACAACCATTTGTGCCCCCCTTTTCACCCTTTTCAGGGAACAAATCCTTCCTAGGATTAAACAATATTAAAATACATTTTTAAAACACACTATGAACATTATCAACATACAAAAAGCCACCAGGATCCTTCCCACAACTAGTCTCCAAATGAATGGCCCTGTGGCAAGGTAGTCCTGCTGTAGCAGCCCCTGGTGTCTTCTTTGCCAGGGTCCCTCTTTCTACTGGGATCCTTCCCAGAGTTTGTGGTTGATCACTCTGGTAGGGGGTGGGGGTCACTGGAGCAGGCAAAGAGGCCCCAAAATTCAGCACACACACACCCCTGCCTCTTGCCTTCCATTCTACATCATTCCTGGTGAGAGGGGCATGACTTGGGCAGAGACCATGGAGGCTCCATGCCCTAATTTCACCTCTGCTGTTGCTTGTCTGAATGGAGGTGTGCCTATCCATGTGGGTGTATAAATCTCTGTTTGCCTTACATTGCCTTTGTCCACAAAGGAAGGCAGCCCTTGGGCTGAAAGAGGTTCATCACCTCTGCTTCAGCCAAAAATTTGAAAGATGATGGGGTTCGTATATTCATTTTAGGATGGGGTTAATTTTATTAACTTGGCCACCCTAGCCAGGCACAATGATGCATCTGTACCCCATTTATCCACCCATCCCTGCTTCTTAGTGCTTTGAGATCCCAGGTGTGAAGATTATAAGCTACCAGGCTCCCATCTACTATGGGAACCGCAGCTTCTTCCGCGACACTCTGAGCCAACTTGTGGGACTCAACCAAGACGGGGAGCAGCACGAGGACCAAGCTCCAGGCATCGAGCTCAAGATGGACATCAGCACTGTGGTAATGTGGCAACACAGGGTGGGAGGGGGGCAGAAAAGATGGAGGGAAGTAGAGTGGAAAATTGGGAGTGGAATTCAGAATTAGCCAAGAATTAGTGCCTAAGCTTGCTTGCATTTTTCCTCTTCCTTTTGTGTGGAGACTGGTCAACTGTGAGCCTGAAGGCAGGGACATCTTCTCACTGATATTCATAAGCCACTCTGGGAACGCTTTCTCAGCTGAAGAGCAGGATAAAAATATTAGTCATAAATAACAGAATCAAGTTAACACAATTCTTGCTAGTCAGAGTGGGAGCCAATGGAGTTGGCCTCCATCCGTCTTGGGAGATAATGGAGGAGTGTGCCTTTGGGGGAGAACTCAGACTGTTGTAAGGCTGCAGCGCCTGCTGTGGCTGTAGAGACTGATACAGGATAAACATGTTTTGTTGAAGCTGGGGCAGATGAAGGCGTCCATTGATGCACCATGGAGTTTCTTCTCTCTGCGCTTCTCTCAGCGGTCATTCCTCCTCTGGCCACTGCTATATCTCCATGACCTGTCTCCAGGCACTGTGGTCATCTGCAAGGGGCACCCACAGGATGGGGCTGATGTTACCAGCCTTCATGCCACGTTTGCAGACATCTTTGTAACCCAGAGTTGGCCGCCAACAGGCCTAGTGCCTGAAGCCAGCTCCCTGTAGAGCACATCCTTGGAAGACAATTCTGTACTAGATACAGACCATTTGATTCAGTAGAAGCAAAGAACTAAGCAAGTCCTATTGAGCCACGGACCAAACTAGGTTTTGCTCTAAAGCAGAGGTTTTAAAATAAATATGAATTAAATGAACAAACCCAAGGCTGGAGATGTTTTCACTTTGTCTGGAGTTTAAATTCTTCTCACCTAAGTGGAGATTAACTGTTGTTTTTCTTCCTAGGAGAGCAATGTCTCTGTCCTAGACAAAAAGCCTGGCTCAGGTAAGCAAAGGGCAATTGCCTTCCAGTTCCTGGTAAATCTTGCTTAGTCAACATGCATTTTGAACTCTGCAAAGTGGAAAGCTGCTTAACTGCCCCTTTCCTGTATTCTGCTGAGGATACTGAATGAGTGTGTGTGTGTAAGAGACTTGCCAGGAGTGTTTTTTCCTATGGAAGGAGAAGAGTTCCATTCACTTCTGGTTCTCAGAATAAGTTAATGGGTTCAGAATTCATTAGTGCGCTCTGTGTGTGTGTGTCTTGCACCTGGCTCTGGATAGTGGATCTTGGCGTTCTTGTAAAAATCAAATTACTTCTTGTAAGCCTTCAATCTTCCCACCTTTGAGCAAAATGCTGGGTGTTGTGTTTAGCTACACTAGACTGGTGTGACAGGAGTTGATAGGCAGGTTCTCTTCTGTGAACATAGAAAGATGCTTTACACTGAGTAAAGCATCATACTGCCCCATCATACTGGCCCATCTGACTCAGTATTGTCAACACTGACTGTCAGCTGCTCTCCAAGGCATCAGATAGTAGTTTCTTTTCAGCCCGATCTGGAGATGCCAGAGGACTGGACATGTTGGGCTGGGTTGAAGAAAACAGTTGTGATCGTGCAGCTGCAACAGTTTCCCTTATGGAAAATGAGATTTATGTCTCCCCTGTGAAAACTGGTTGGAGATGGGATTGCTTCTGAGCATGTGCAGAGCTGCACATGGCAAATTGTCATTGATGCTGCTGGGCTCTGCCTGTTGGATTCATTGCAGATTGTGGTCTGTCTACTTTGCTCTTCCAGGTGTGTCAGTACAGGCTGTCATTCTTGACTGCAGTGGAGTGTCCTTTGTGGACGCAGCTGGAGCCCATCTACTTATTCAGGTACAAAAGGACACATATGTATGAGTACAAGTAATGAGGTGGCGCACTTGCCATCAGAAAGTCTGGGTGCTGAGACAATCTGGAAGCCAAGCTCCCAGTCTAGATTGCCTGCCTTGTTTTATTTATTTCACCTGTGTTCTGCTCTTCCTCCAAAGAGCTCAGGGCTTAACCTGACTGAATGTTAAATGCACTTTTTGCATTTAATGTGCAGGGTGTTTGATTGTTTTAAATGCAAACAGCATCCACCCAGGTAGTGGAGCTGTTATAATGCTAAAGAGGGAGCAACATAACCTTTCTGGCAATCCCTCCTAGTTGCATTAGGAGGAAATTGTTCCATTAGTGCCAAGTCCAGTTTGACTCTTAGAGTAAGTTTCATCTGGCTGCCATGTGACCTCCCACTTAGGAAATCTTTAGAAAATTCAGTAAATGGAATGCTGCCGCCTGAGCATAGGCATAGTCAGGATTTATGTTAGAACAAAGATATCTGTAATGCAATTGATCAATTAGTTAAGTATTTATTTATTTACTTGATCAGCTGCACCCCCTGCACCCACTAAGCTACGTCCATGTGCCTCAAGCAAAGGGCAAGGTGGTGCCCCACCTCTGTCCTCATTCCTTGTACAGGAATCAACCAGGCTGATAGTTCAAACTTACTGCAACATTGATGATGGAATAATATCCTCTACTCTGTCCAAGGGTAACAGGCTAGCTTAGGCAGCACAAGGTAGCAAAAAGGCACATACAGCTCTGTCAACCAACATGTTGCCACTACTCTTTGCCTGTCAGCATTTGCTGCCTAAGGCAGCTGCCTTGCTCTGCCTAATAGTAGGGCTGGCTCTGATCTGATCAATTTGTCAGCCAATGTTGTTGGGACTACAATTCTCGGTCTTGTTTAAGTTAGATCTTTAAACTTGCAGGTAGGTGAACAAACTGTGAGCAGCGGTGTCCCTAAGGATCTCTATTGAGTCCAGTTATTATTTATGTAACTTACCAATGAACAATTTGGAGTCAAGATTTTCCATAATGGAATCAAAAACAGTGACACAGACATGATAGATCCCAAAATGGATTACAGAGATAGTTCCCCAGCTCCCGCAGTTGTGCAAATATCAGTAGCAAATTAGAAGATCACAGCATAGCACCAGGGACCTAGCTATAATCACCGAGGCAGCTTGTGGTTAAAAGGCAATGTTTGCAATTCTCTACTAATGGCTTCCTGTGCCTTGCAGGTGTGTGTAGAATGCCAAAAGGCAGGCATGCAGATACATTTGGCTTCCTGTAATGGTAAGTGAAATTAAAGGTGCCACCAGACCTCTTTATTCCCCCACTGATTTCCCGTTGTTTTTAAAGTGAAGTTGCACGTATATAAAGAATTTGTGCTATGTTGTGTTCTGACGTATCTTTATATTGCATGGTTGTTATAATATAGAAAGATTAAAATCAATATATTTAAAAGGCAGCTTGTCCCAATGCACACGTTAGCCAGAAGCAAGCCTGGGCTTGCCACCAGCTGTACACTCAAGCAGGGAGCGGCCGATTGCAACCCCTGGAAAGTATTCTGAGATGTGCATCTGGTGTGCTTTCTGTTTTCTGTATGAGTCCTTCCGCTGCCTCTTTCTCGATCAGCCACTTCAGCCTGCATGACTGAGGGCCAAACCAGAGGAGGCAACAGAGATTTGCGATTGGGTCTCCTGTTTTCGTTCCTCTACATTTTTGTAAACAGCAGCAATGGGGGTACCCAATTCACATCAAAAACATAGCATGGTGGTAGCACTCCCTATGGGAGCAAATGACATGCGGGGGGGGGTGTTGTTGGGGGGGAAGTGCAGGTGAAATGGCCATTCCTGGTGCTGTAATTCTGCTCTGAATAGCTATGGGAAGGGACGAGCTTTCACAGAAATATAAAGAAATGGGAAATCCATCCACAGCTCTGTCATCCTCCTGACATAGGCCACATCCATAGCATGCATTTACAGCCCATTGCTTCCCTCAAGGAATTTTGTGCCCTGTGGTTTACCCTTCAGAGCTGCAAGTCATAGAAATGTAGAATTGTAGAGCTGGAAGGGACCTGGGGATCATCTAGTCCCACCCTCTGCAATGTAGGGATATGCAGCTGTCCCATACGGGGATCAAACCTGCAACCTTGACATTATCAGCACCTCACTCTGACCAACTGAGTTGTCCGTTCCTAGCACCACAACAAATCAGCATTGCCAGAATAATTTAGGGGAAGCCACAGTTTAAAGGTTTGGTGTGGATGTGGCCACAGTTAGGCCCCAAGACCCAAAGATCAGAAGTGCATGCTCCCCTCTTGACTTGCCACTGAATATGTGAACTGACTCAGTTGAGGAAGCCTTGCATACAAAATGAGAGGTAAATCCTGTTTGCAGTGGTTTTGAGGGGTGGTGTCTTCCTCACACATGCAGGTCACCCCTCGAGGAACATGCGCCTGTAGAATCAGACCTCACCCATATCCATTTATTTCCTCCTTTCCATTTAGCCGGTGTTCTACAGACCTTGAGGTCCTGTGGCCTTCTCCATCATCTTTCCCCACAGCAGATTTTTGTCACTGTTCACGATGCGGTTTCCAACCTTCAACAGACTATGGTAAGAGGCTGAGGGTGCAGACAGACAATAGGTGAGCCTTTGCTCTTGCTGGTTGCAGTCCTGGCCCCTCTGGAACCAGCTTTGCAGCCCTGGGGAGGAGAGGGCCTTACTCGGGAAATAGCTCCGTTTTCCCCAACAGCAAGTGTGGCTGTACCCATTGAGACTGAAAGTATAAACTCTTATTGTTGAAATATTCCCAAGTGAAAAAGCTTTTTCTTAATGTCCAGCCTAGCCTTCTCTCTGGCATGGCCATTTTCTACGGGCAGGGATATTATTTTTCTATGTGGGAGCATTCCATCAAATGAACCCCCACCTAAATGGACTAATCCAGACACAGATTTACCACTGGGCCTTCCGCTGCGGGCTTCAATGGAGGTTTACTGTGGAATCAGTGCTGTCCACATATGCAAGTTTCCCACACTATCCACATGGCCTTTCCATCATCAATACCTGTACTGTTTTCAAATATTTAATCTGGATTTTTCTCTGACTGCAGGAAATTTGTTAAGTAACAATAACCCATTATAAATCTACAGGCACCACTGGTGTGGAAGCCCATCAATGAATTCCCTGCAATAAAAATGTGTGCAGGGTGATGATGGGGTGGGGAATCTCTATTGCCATACACCTGCGGCTATTTGCTCCTCACCTGAGCACAACCTACCCACTTTCTTTCCAGTGGCCAAAATGATATTTGTATGCCTATTTTCAACCATTTTCATGAAGGCATGTTGGAATTTCAACAACCCAGTTTACAGCAGCTATTCTCAAGATCCCCCCAAAAGATCTCCTGGTGTGGGAGATTACCTGGGAGTCTGTATTATCAGGCATTTAAAAATTACTGTTTCAAACTGAGAGGTCTTAGGTAAGACCTCTTTATTAGAGTATCAGTATAGCTAAAATGTCACTCTTGTGCAACGCATGGGTAATAATTTTTTAAAACCCACCAAAATGGAAATGGGGCCCAGCCACCTCATCCCCCAAACACAAACCTCCATTGTGAAACCAGGAATACTTGCTTGTATTTTTTACCTTTTTTTTTTTACATACACATGCGAAGAATCTGAAAAGGTAGTGAAGCATTGGGGGGGGGGCAGAACCAGCAGTGCAGAAACATTTCTTCAGTGAGTGCCCATGCATGTGGGCAGGAAGCAATGGAACACTTACGAAAAGTAGAAGAAAAAGTACGGAAGTGTGGCAACCACAAAATGAAAAAACAACCCACATCTCAGCCACGCACTTAGTAGATATTGCACCAATCCAGATGCATACCCTTTTCAGGGGAAAGTGGCTTTGGCTGGTTGACAGCTTGCTTTTCATTTTGCAAGCTATTTGTTACGAGGTACCTCTTGTAGCAGCATTTAAAAAAATGAGAGTTCTTTCTGGTCCCCATGCAATCCCACATATGGGCTCTGTGTCGTGTGGAGCTGGAGCCTTCTGTAACAGGAGCAGCCAAGAGGAGTCCTCCAGCTGTTGCTGGACTACATAATTCCTGACAGTGGGACATTCTGGTAGGGGATGATAGGAGCTGTGGTCCACATCAGGACAGCACACTGGCTATCCCCATTCTACAGAAATAGCAAGGGAGCTGGTGGTCTTTCTTCCATTCCCAAGGAGCATACACTGAGAAGTGTGGGTGCCTTCCCATTCCATTCTCTTTCAATCCATGCATTGCAGGAGGGATAAGAACAGCCTCTATAAAGTCTGCTGCTCACTGCTTCACAATACCATTAATACAGCATGTTTAAGCATGTTGACATACATTATCCCAATCCTTTCTTCAGCCATCATGCACCTATATTGCAGATAGGGGCTAAGGCAGAGAGACTAGTGAGCAAGGATGCCTGGGAGAGTCCTGTTACACAGTATACAGCTTCATGCAGAATTCTTTCTTTTTTCTTTCCCTGCTCAGGAAAGTATGGAGCTGAAGGACCCAACCATCTGGGTGTAACTGCCTCTGTATCAAATCAATCCATGCGTACCAGGACAAGGACTAGCTGAGATCACAGAAATGCTAGAGGCAGCTGGCTGCCTTGGAAACCAACAAGGAGGGCTGTCCTATCAGGAATGGACAGAGAGACAGAAGAGAAAGGAGGCAGCAGGACAAGACAGAAGCTCTTTCTCTTGCCAAGACCTCTTTGGCCAGTTGTGGTCTGTATTCATCTACCCCCACACTAAAGGAGGGTTTGATTTGCACTCAATCCTATTCGATCTCCATCTCTTCTGGGCCCTTGTCAGAAAGTTTCGATACACCAACAACCAGAGATAATTTTTTTTGTTGAAAAAACCAACACAAAAAACCTTTATTCCCTTCCCCAAATCGTTTCCTTTATACAGGAAAAAAAACGTTTGCGGTAATCACAGGTAAAGTCATTGCCAACAGGAAAGGGACAGTAAGCTCGTAAGATGAAAGGAAAGCAGCAGCCACAAAACAGCAGGTGGCATCCAGCTATGTTTTACTCAAGAGTACACCCATGGAAATTAATGGACCTAACTTCATCATGTTCTTTAACTTCAGTGAGTCTGCTCTGAGCAAAAGTTAGTGGACTTCTACTCAATGTGAGTGAAAGGGCTGTGCAGCCTGGAATGAGAGGTCTCATTATAGCTGCAGCAGCCCCCACGGCTGGATGCAAAAAGGACAGGAGGATTGGGAGGTTGGAAGATATTATTTCATGCAAAGGCTAACACACACACCCCGCTGCTGCCACCGCCACCACCGAAGAACTTGCTTGCCAAATCTACAGCTAGCCACCCTAAAGACTGATAAACTGCCTTTCCCTCCTCATGTGGTTGGGCAGTAAGGCAACACTGCAGGGCTGTTGGGAGAAAGTCAGAAATGGGGATGATGTTCACCTCCTGGGCAGCTTCCCTCACTGAGGAGGGTTTCTGCTTTTAGTTTTAATTCTCCTTCACATCAGTATAGTTGACTCTTCAGCCTAGTATCACTATCTGAATTCATACCGTGTGTACCAAACTAAGCATTTGCTTGTTTAGGCTGAATTAGGAACAGGCTGTAAGCTTTCCAGTAATAGTTCCAAATCAATATGTCAACATTTTGAAAATAACTCTTGCTGTATCTGAGAGTGTTGTGGGGTGGGGGAATGTGTAGGGGTTGAATCACTCCCTCATTAAATAAATAAATAAATAAAGTGGCATGACAGCAGGAGAGAGGACCCATCTTATTTACATGTCAAAATGTATGCTAAAACTAAAGAGGCTTCACCTGCCCTGCTTTACATAGGGAGAGCAGTGAAACATTCAATGCCTTATCTTTTAGCATGTGATTCTGCTGAATGGATAAACAGAGATGAGAGACTTGCTTCTGAGTCAACAATTGTGCTGTAAGTCCCACTACGCAACAGGGCTTACTTCACCTTTGAATGGGACTTCAGTAGCCTCTGTTACAGCCAACTGACCAATCTAGTAAATGCTTTATTTGAGACCCAGTTCTATACCAATCTTTTTGAAACTGTGATCTAGCAACATAATGCATCACCCTGAACAAGAAGCAACCCTATAAAAAGGAATAGAGTTAGGCTGGAGGGGGAAGGTAGGTAGAAGGAAAAAACTACAGTAAGCATCAATTCTTTACCTACTGAGCCCACTGCTTATCTGATGGCTGTGGCAGAAAAGCACAAGAACACTCTCAGGAAAGCAACATGTTCCCCCTTCTGAAGAAGAGCCATTTGCTCTGGGTCTATTGACATGACCAGAGGGAACCTTTAGGTCATGGAGAGAGAGAGAAAGAAAGAGAGAAAGAGGGAGAGAGAGGGAGAGAGAGTTTGGAGGAAGGGGGCGCTATGGTAGTACAACAAATATATTTGAACTTCACAGCTAAAGGGCAGTGATCATCAGTCCTACTCCAACCACATTGACTCTTGCAATGTCTGTATCTGTCCCCTCAGCATCACTCTCCCTGCTGCAGAAATGCTTCAGTGCCTAGAGCTGATTGGCTAGTGCTATGATTGCCTCTCCGTCTCAATACCTCTGCAGTCAGTTGCAGATAAGCACTTCGCAGCCAGGCTACCAGGAAGGAGTGCACATCATATGGGGAAAGGGGGTGGGGAAAGCGTGCCATATAACAGAGTGGTCTTAATGGCTGCTGCTTACTTGCTGTAGGACCAATCCCATGCATTGGAACTAAATATGCAGGAGAAACTAAACCCAGCCCTGCTTCATAAGCATTTCACACCCCCAAAAACAAGCAGCAGCTGTAGGAAGATCAGTAATACCGATTATGCAGTTGGGACCAAGAAGGCAAAAGGAAGCAGGGTCCAGGGATATGGGGGGAAAGACTTGTCAAATGGATTTTGTTTGAAATAAAAACATTGCAGTCTGTTGTACACAAGTCTGCCTTCTTCAGCATATAAAAATCCTGCCACATTAGAAAATCAGCTCCCAGCTCCCACCCCACTGTCTATGAACACAGGCCACTTCTTCTGCAGGAGTGGACAAACCTGAACTTGTCTGGAGTTTTGAGTGTGCTGTTTTATGGCCCCTGCTGTCCTCCTTTTCTCTTGCTTTGCAGCAATTTATACCTCAACGCTTCCCCCTGGTGGCTGCTTTCCATCACTGTAGTCTTTGGCACTTCAAAATGTCCCAGGATGGCACCAGCTTGAAGGATGCGTGAGGGAAAGGAATTGGGAAGGAGGGAGCACAGATGTAAAGACTTGGCACAAAAAGTTGTGGCACTGGATAAAGTATTGTGTCTGTGTGTGGCGAGATGCAGGGGGAAGCCCAGAAAAAATTGTGGTTGCTTCCAGCTAGGAAAGAAAGTAAGTTAACTTCCAGCGTTCTCAAGTATCACATCCCATCCAAGATTCTCCAGTTCAGAGACGTAACAGGGCAAAACAAACACAGGAACAGGTCACATCCCCCGGACCACCAAGGCTCAGAATCAAGCAATAGCACAGTCTCTCCATCCTGCTAGAAAAGACATTTTTTTCTTTTTTAAAAAAGTGGTCATGGCTGCCCATTTCCCAAACTGCTCTTTAAGCCTGAGGCTGCTGAGGCCACCCTGAGTTCTGGGGGGTTGGCTAGCTGACAGACAAGGCCATTTGCCTGGGGCTCTGGCCAATTGCCAGAGCAGGCTGCCTGAGATTGGTAAACCCAATTGCCTGAGGACAAAGCCAGTTGTCAGGGGTGAAGCTAAACTCATTAGCACCAGAGACTAGTTGCCGGTCATGCATTTGAAACGGTTCTTGAAGTAAAAGAAGCTCTGTTTGGTGGTCAGGCTGTTGTCACTTGAGTTGGGATAGCGGAATTTGGCATACTGCTTCTCACTGTCTGTCTTTAGCCATGGCAGCTTAAGCTTTGAGGCGTGGTCCACCACCACATCGGAACAGGAACCGACATGCAGAATACCCAGGCCATCAATGAAGAATTCTGCAGAGAGAGAGAGGAGGATTAGCATGGTCTTCTGGATTTTAGCCAGGAAGCCCTCATGCGTCCAAAAAACCAGCTTAGTCCAGATATGGTCACTGGTCCTAAATTATGCTCCAAGCACCCACTGCACTCACAAGGAGTCCCGAGCACATCACTTGACTTGTACACTGCATATAGTTTTCCCCCGCTGCCTTGTACAAAAGTGCTACCCCTAGAGTTAAGCCAATGCTCCTTGCCTACACATGCTAAGCACCACTTGGACTGTGGCTGCATGACTCACCGAGGTGGGCAACACGACTGAGGCGAGGGTCAAAGCCAACCTGCAGAACCTTCTCAGTGCGTGCCAGGAAGAAGTTGATCACACCATCAGTAACCACGCAGTCAGGAAAGCCTTCAATGACGTGATGGTAACCCTGGCGGATGTGCAGACAATCTCCATCTTCACCACCAGCTTGCACGCTGATCTGCTGGCGGTATGTGGTGGTGTAGCTGGTGATCTCTCGCACTGCTCCACCCACCTGCCAGGCACAAGAGAGGACATTTGGGATGGATGCAGAGATGGAACAGAGTTTGGGCCAGACATACAAGGGACAGTCTCTATTGGCACAGATGTGTGGATTTACGTAAGAATTGGCCTTGAGGGTCTCAGACCAAATGCTGTCTCCAATAGCAGCCAGCCGGCCTGCTTCCCAGAGGTGCAAAAATGGCAACCAAAATTATCAAGGAGTAGAGCAGTTCCCCCATGGTCCCCCTCAAGACCATAGAAACAATTATGCTGGATCAGACCAAATGCCCATGCAGTCCATCATCCTCTTCTCAACCAGATGCTATGGAAAGCCCACAAGCAAGACAGGAGCACAGCAGCACTCTCCCCACTAGGCTTCTCCAGAAACCAGTATTCAGAGGCATACTGCCTCCAATGCAGGAGGATCAGTAAGCACACAAATGATTTAAAACACTTGAAAATATCTAAAAACAATTCTTATACAGATGCCGACAGGGAAAGAGCTATACTTAAAAAGCTTAGAATCATAGAATCATAGAGTTGGAAGAGACCACAAGGGCCATCGAGTCCAACCCCCTGCCAAGCAGGAAACACCATCAGAGCACTCCTGACATATGGTTGTCAAGCCTCTGCTTAAAGACCTCCAAAGAAGGAGACTCCACCACACTCCTTGGCAGCAAATTCCACTGTCGAACAGCTCTTACTGTCAGGAAGTTCTTCCTAATGTTTAGGTGAAATCTTCTTTCTTGTAGTTTGGTTCCACTGCTCTATGTCCGCTTCTCTGGAGCAGCAGAAAACAACCTTTCTCCCTCCTCTATGTGACATCCTTTTATATATTTGAACATGGCTATCATATCACCCCTTAACCTCCTCTTCTCCAGGCTAAACATGCCCAGCTCCCTTAGCCGTTCCTCATAAGGCATCGTTTCCAGGCCTTTGACCATTTTGGTTGCCCTCCTCTGGACACGTTCCAGTTTGTCAGTGTCCTTCTTGAACTGTGGTGCCCAGAACTGGACACAGTACTCCAGGTGAGGTCTGACCAGAGCAGAATACAGTGGCACTATTACTTCCCTTGATCTAGATGCTATACTCCTATTGATGCAGCCCAGAATTGCATTGGCTTTTTTAGCTGCCGCGTCACACTGTTGGCTCATGTCAAGTTTGTGGTCAACCAAGACTCCTAGATCCTTTTCACATGTACTGCTCTCAAGCCAGGTGTCACCCATCTTGTATTTGTGCCTCTCATTTTTTTTTGCCCAAGTTCAATACTTTACATTTCTCCCTGTTAAAATTCATCTTGTTTGTTTTGGCCCAGTTCTCTAATCTGTCAAGGTCGTTCTGAAGTGTGATCCTGTCCTCTGGGGTGTTAGCCACCCCTCCCAGTTTGGTGTCATCTGCAAATTTGATCAGGATGCCCTTGAGTCCATCATCCAAGTCATTGATAAAGATGTTGAATAAGACCGGGCCCAAGACAGAACCCTGTGGCACCCCACTAGTCACTCTTCTCCAGGATGAAGAGGAACCATTGATGAGCACCCTTTGGGTTCGGTCAGTCAGCCAGTTACAAAGCTTGTTGGAAACAGGAGCCAACTTCAGCCTAATTTAGACTAGGTTCCTTCCTTACTGGCTCTCCCTACAAACCTGATTTGGACTTCAGAATGTGACATGTCCCCAGCCCTACTGCTGTCCCCACAGATCCCTTCAACTGTCATGGCTGTCCAGGGGCCCCATTGCGAGCATCTTTCTCCAATTCTAGAAGCTGCATTTTGCTGCCATATTGTAGAATAGGTATTAGAAGGCTTGGCTGGAGAGATGTCAGTCCGTCTCTTCAGACCAAGAATGGAGAAATTGTGGCCTTTCAGATGTTCCTGGACACACTCTCATTATCCTGCTGGCACAGCTGATAGGAACATTTGGAGGGCCACATGTTTGTCACCCATGCTTCAGATGAAAGAAATAGGGAACAGGAAAAGCAAGTACAGGAAAGGCACTCACCAGATCCAGGGTAGTTTTCTCAAGGACATCTACCAGCTTCTCCACTTTGGTGCGATGTGTGAAGATGAAATCATCATCCACCCACAGAACATATTTTGTGGTCACTTGGGAAATGGCAAGGTTTCTGCCGGCAAACCAGCCCTAGAAAAGGAGGGAAAGTTCTGCAAGCACTGTTCACCACACTGCTAATGTCATTCCCCTTGCCCAAAAGTGAAACATAGCCGTCTAGCTTTGCCATGAAGCATCTTAACATTTAATATCATGAGCTCAATCACTGGGCACCATGCTTCTCCTTGGGCTCCAGGAACCCAAGTGTTGCTTCTCCCTCCCTAGATCCCTGGCCAGCAAATAGTTTTTCATTCTACATTGGCAACTAGGGGGTCAGGTGGTTCCCTACAGAGTCCCAGATGAGACTTGTAGGTCTCCAGTGGCTGATCCGCATACTGTTCTCTACCAGTTCTCTACCATAGCACTTTCTCCAGCCTGGGGTTACTTCAGCATTGTGGCCTTATTCAGCCACTACTCCACTCCAGTCACCATGTACCACAAATACAATACTGCATCCTTGTATTCCATATTCTAGTAATTCACATTGCTACCCCAATGTTGTAATCATTAATATGGACTAGGCTCACGTACAAGAATACATTTAAACTCTTTACTCATCCTGATTGTTAGTGTAGATACAGTTAATGTGCGATGAGGAAAGTGACAGTGGAGCTTTCCCTTCTTAGTAGGTGTCAATTAGCCCCATTCCACCCCCATCTCTACTTCAGGAGCCTGACCCCAGAGCTGGTTGCCCTGAGATAGCACATCCCAATGGAACCCAGCAGAGATCCAGAAATGTGCCTGAGGCTTCCCACAGCTAGTCTCCACACCTTGCCAAAGGGCATAAAGTACTGTTCAATGTGGGGTCCCTGCACATGTTCAGGGGTCTCGCTGTCATCAGCAATGATGATGGTCACGGTGGGATAAAACTTGCGGATGCTGTTGATCAGTGTTCTCAGCTTGTCATAGCGCAAAAAGGTCTTCGTTGCTATGGTGACCAGGGTGCTGATGTCGTATTCTGCAGAGGAAACACAACACAGGAGAGGTTGGAAAGGTTCTGCTGAGGGATGGCTCAGAGGGAGTGGCTTGAGAAGGCACCAAAAAGAAAGATAGAAATGAAACAGTGAGGGCACCAGGTGAACCACTCAGGAGAGAGAATTCCACAAGGGCGGCACCACAGCTGAACAAGCACCATGGTAGCCAACTCTGTTGCAGTGGGTTCTTGGGCTACTAGAGGGCAAGAGATATCTTGAAAATGTGGGAATGTTCAGGGAAGCAGGAGAGGATATATTGTCTGATTATATCCTTATCCAACTTGTGTTAACAAGTTCCCCAATTTCAGCAGAGTAACACATTCCCCTTTATTTTAAGCTTTGCAATGGCAGCGTTTGCTCAGGCTCGCTAAAGCCTCTATAATAACTATTCTGGTATTTTCCCCTTATTCCCTCATAAAATAGAAGAGATGAGTCTTTTACAAAAGTATAAAAAAGAGTTTACTCACATTCTGTTCACAATCAGATCCCAGAAGGCAGACTTAGCTTAATGAAGTAACATACACCTGGAATCTATCTCTTAAGAAGACTGTTCCTTTGTCCTCTCTTGGCTGGGAGCCAAGAGGGCATCTTTGGCTTAGTAGATGTTGTTCCTTTGATGCATGTGGTATAAGAGAGAGAGATGGCTGCCCTGCCCTGTGCTTTTGTCGTTATCTGCACAGGTGAGGCCACACCCACCTCTACTCACATGCAGAGGAAGTCTGTCCCAGCCCAGAAGGAAACAGGAAGTTTACCTGCTGGCTGGACAAACATCCCTCCCCATGTGTAAACATGTTCACTCTAGGAATGTTGTACTTGACTGCTCTTGTGTTTCACATCCCACAGAAAAGACATGCTCCTAAACACAATGCTTACTATGAACCAGGATTACTATAAACTAGTTACAGTGGTGCCTCGCAAGACGAAATTAATTCGTTCCGCAAGTCTTTTCGTCTTGCGAGTTTTTCGTCTTGCGAAGCACGGTTTCCCATAGGAATGCATTGAAAATCAATCAATGCGTTCCTATGGAAACCGCCTTCAGACCAGGTCTGGGGACAGTCTGTTCCCCGACCTCTTCTGAAGGCCGGCGGGGGCAAAAGTCTTTGCTTCCCCCCCGCCTGCCTTCCCGGGACAGTGGAGACTTCTCCGCTGTCCCGGGCGATCTTAAAATGCTGGCGGGCGGCATTTTATAATCGCCCTGGGACAGCGGAGGACTTCTCCGCTGTCCCGGGGCGATTTAAAAGCCCCTGGGAAGGCAGGCAGGGGGGACAAAGACTTTTGCCCCCCGCCCTCTTCTGAAGGCCGGCGGGGGGCAAAAGTCTTTGCTCCCCCCCGCCTGCCTTCAAAAGCCATCTGGGATAGCGGGAAGCGCTTCCCTGCTATCCCGGACTGCTTTTAAAATGCTGGCGGTGGGGAGCAAAGCCTTTCGGCCCCCGCCGGCCTTCCTGGACCTCTTCTGAAGGCCGGAGGGGGGGTAAGGCTTTGCTCCCCACCACCAGCATTTAAAAGAGGTCCCCGGAGATTTCCCTATGGGCTTTCTTCTTGCGAAGCAAGCCCATAGGGAAAGTCGTTTTGCGAAGCGCCTCCAAAACGGAAAACACTTTCGTCTAACGGGTTTTTCATCTTGCGAGGCGTTCGTCTTGCGGGGCACCACTGTACATGACTCCTGATCATGGTTACCGCTGCTCTAAGCTGTTGCCCTTATCATATAGCAAACAAATGGGGGTGGCATGCAGGTGGCAGTGGTGGCATGCAGCCCTGGGCAGGGCTTCATCTGAGCTCTCCCCTCAAGGCCTGTGGTGAAAATCAGAACTTAATCCTGGAACAATTTGAGACCAAAAAAGACGAGAGAATCTCTAAGGATGTGATGAGGACAAAGACTGGGGTGGAGTAGAGTGTTGGGGAAAGGAAAGACTCTTACGTCTGGTCACCCAAGTCAGAAGTTGGACACAGCAGATGGGCTCGAAGGCCAGGCCTTCCCTTGGAACATTTGTGTGCTAGACACCTCATGTGTAGTACTCACCGCCACTTGCTCCTCTACTGGAGGGTCCTGGATTGTAGAGCTTGGGCGTAGGCGCATGACGGATGCGGATGATGAAAGATGCATGGTGCTCATCGGTAGAAAACTGCACTGGAAAACAGAGGAAGGAGCAGAACACCAGTCTAGAGCTGTAAGCACTTGAAAACGAAGCTATCACCACTGGACGTGTTTCTGGCCTGGGAGCTCTGGTGCAGTAAGCTAATTTTAGACTGAGCTTAATGTTCTTTAGACGATAATGTGCATTACTCCAAAATGTGGCAAGCTAGCCCTGCTGCACCTGAGGGGCCCTTCTGAGTGGTACTCTAGACTTCAAAGACTCTCTGCTACAAAGGCCTTTTCTGTGTGAATCACTGGCTGTGGGCTGGTATTTCTCTACCATTCACACACACATAGTACGAACTGGTACATTCTAAGGACCAAGAGTTTGAGCTGGCCAGACCCAGATTTTAAAAATCTCACCTCAGCAATGACCTTTATCCAAACCACTGTCTCTCCTCAGGACTCACCCTTCAACTATAATATGGGGATAATAGTTTAGGTCTGAAGTTTCTGTTGACAGGAGCAGCCTGTGAGTGGAGTTCTGTTTACATTATGTTCCCATCAGCAGAAAGGGGGAAAGGTGTGTTTTGCTGATCTCCCCTTTCATCTGAAGGCCTTCTACATATGAAGGCCTTCTACATACTGAAATTCTGCTCTGGAAGTTTGGGGAATCTTCTAGAGCAGCATAAGAGATGGCGAAGGGACAAGGAAGAGTGTTGAAAAATGCTGCCCCTCTTCTGTACTCCCCTCCCCCCAAACATTCTACTGGATTTCCATTTCTTCTATGAGGGCTAGTAAGGATAAAGGACATTACTACTAGCCTACCTAGTCTGGGAACCAGGCAGAGGGCCTTCTCGGTAGTGGCACCCGCCCTGTGGAACGCCCTCCCATCAGATGTCAAAGAGATAAACAACTACCTGACATTCAGAAGACATCTTAAGGCAGCCGTGTTCAGGGAAGTTTTTAATATGTAACGCTGTACTGTTTTTAACACTTGATTGGGAGCCGCCCAGAGTGGCTGGGGAGGCTTAGCCAGATGGGCGGGGTATAAATTATAATTATTAATTATTATTATTATCATTATTATATACCTTGCAGTGCTGCTGCAATTATTCCAGAGATAATGTATATAAAGTGCTTGAAATGTGCTATATGAATGCTAAGTAGTATTACAATCAAGGCTGCAATGGGGAATGGGGTGGTTATTGGACACCATCTCCCAGCAGCCTCAGCCAGAAAGGCCAACAGTCATGAGAGCTGTAGTCCAGCAACATTATTAATTTCCACAGTTGTCAGCCTAGCAAAATCACACATCCCCTGTAGCCCTGTAGCAATCTGGCAATATCTTTCAGAAACATAGCATTTCTTCATTTTTTTAATAGCGTCCTTCCTTGAGCTACTATCCTGCCCTATCCCTGGGGCCACAGAGTATCATACTATTAAACAGAACAAAAGCAAAAAATAAAATGAATTTCAATTACCCCCCCCTCCTCTAACATACACTACTTACGTAACTACAGCCCCCAAATGCCTGGTCAAACTGAAAGGCATTGCATTGCCTAAAACTGTATATTTTATTGTTGTAACCCGCCCTGGGAACATATGGCAAAGAACAGGTAAGAAATCTAATCAAATCAATGAATGCATACACTAGTCAATTTTTGAGAGTGGGGAAGGCAGGATTCCAATCACAGCAACAACAGTCTCTACGCTCCCCTCCATGTATTCAGAGCACTTCGCCAGAGAATTGCCACAATAGGAACAGAGCTGGAAGAGACCCCCAGGGTCTTCCAGTCCAATAGGATAACGCAACTTAACCTTTTGCACATTTGCCACATTTGCAAGCAATTGTGAGAACACCTGCTTACACCAGACATGTCGACCTTCACCTTTGTCTGTCCTTGACCCCTCAAGGGCCCACAATCCTTACTTGGGGGGGAAGTGGGAGCACTAGCAGCAGGAGCAGTGGGAACTGGCATTATAGTGCCATCTTTTTTGCAATCCCAAGTTCTCCCCTTGGTGAAAATGAACATTCACCTTGAGAGCTCCTTCACCCACCCTACTTGTCCCTGCAACCACAGGTATGTTGTTGGATCCTTGGGAAGAAAGTAGGGGTGATGAGTGTCTGAATTACGAGTGTAACTCTGAGGTTACGAGTGTGGCCAGGCTCAACTCCCAGGTATCTGCAAGGAGTCAGCTTCTTACAGCAAACCAATTATTTCTCCTATATAGCAGACAGAAGGACTGGGTCTGAGGGAGTCACCTAATAGCAGAGGCACAACTTGAACTGGAGACTAGTTAGCTCTTAGCTCATATTCTTAGTGCCTATTTTAGACAGTAGCTCAAAGGATGTATCTGATACACCTTGTCAAAAATAGGCCTACCACAAAGCCTTTGTTCATATCCCCACAATGGTTTCCATTTTGTTCATTTTTTTCTTATTTGTGCTGCCTTGTGACAAGATTTCCTTGGTTCTGTGCTGTGCCATCCTGTGCCTTTTCCCCTGTTCTCTGCAGTGACACCCCAGTGCTTTGAAATGAAATGAATGCCCCTTCTGTACCCACCTGTATCTGCTGTGTTGGGATGGAAGAGTGTGTTGGTGTAGGTGACAAACTGCATTTGCCGATTGAGGTTGTCCAGTTGGGAGCCTGACATGATGAGTTGCATGCCCCCCTCCCCTTCCACTTTGACCCCTTCCACTTCTGCAGCCACATCGAAAGTGCCCATAGTAGCTGTCAAGTTGACCTGTCAAGGGAAAAAAAGCAGGGTCAAGAATGAAGGAAGCCAGCTTGTGACTTTCCAACAGGAATGGGAAACCTATGGCCCTCTATCTAGCTTAGACTACAATTCCCATTACTCCTGGCCATCGGCCAAGCTGGCTGGGGCTGATGCAGTCTAGGGTTGCCATATATCTGGGATTTCCTGGACACATCCGGTTTGGGGGGGCCAGCAACCCCATTCGGGTGGATTTTTGCATTTTGGATTAAATGTCTGGGTTGGGGGGGTGTTATTTTTTATTTTTTTGTTTTATTTTATTATTATTTTTTGTGGAGCACACCCATGCTCAGAAGGCACTGTGCCCAGGAACAGAAGGGGGGCATCGGGTGGCCTGGAGCAGCCTGCTGGGGGTCGTGCTAGGCCTGGTGTTGTTCCTAGCCGCACTAGGCCCCGCGCTGGTCCCGGCCGTTGCCTGGCCTTGTGTGACCTTCCCTGGGCCGCTCAGCCTCCCATCGTGAGCAGGAGGCCAAAGACAGCAAAGAGAGGGGAGGGAAGAAGGGGGGAGCAGGCGGGAGAGGAAGGGGTTAGCGGCAGGGAGGGGCGAGCAAGGGAGATGCAGAATGGTGAGGTTGTGCCCTGATGGTGGTGGGGTGTCTGGATTTTGGATCCCTGGAATATGGCTACCCTAATGGAGTCCCCAAACATGTAGAGGGTCACAGGTTCCCCACCTCAGCTTTAGGATCTCTCTGGTAAAATGGTGTGCTGGGAACAGAATGGAAAACTTTATTGGATGTTCCATGAAACAAAATCTAACGAGACCAGTTTATTTTCTGCAGAGTACAAATTTGGTTACATGCAAATAAATTATAGGTACACAGAGCAATCCTAGATAATTTGCATGAACCTGCTGCAAGGTTTGGTTTTTTCCAATCAAGTTAAGCAGGGTTCTCTTGGTGGTCACACCCTGTAGTTGCTATGACACATGAAATTTGCTTAATCCCACATCCTTTGCTACTTTCCATTGATTGTGAAAACGTTTCTGTTCTGGCAAGCTTTTTTCAAGCTTATATTCATTATTTATTTCAGGATTTATGAACCACTCTACATTCAGAGAATGCCCAAGCAGTGTGCCAAAGTAACATATATATTAAAAATACAGATCATAAAACAGTCTTAAAACATAAAAACCAACTGCAGGAAAAAATACTCATTTGGAAAGCCTTGGGGAGGGGAATTAAAGTTTTCAGCAAATGTAAAAAACATAACGGTGCTGGGACTTTCTTTGCTGCTACAGGAAGAGAATTCCAGAGGACTGGAAATATCATGGCTTGCAGCACTTGGGCTGAGGCCTGACTCTCTGAGTAATAGGATTGCAAAAGAAGGGTAGGGCATAAATCTTTGAACAAAGAAATGAGTGTTTGCATTTCTTCAGAACTTGACATTGTGCAACAAGAAATGGTCCCAGGAGGAAACAGCTGGAAAAGGGAGGGACAACAGGAAAGACAAGAGGGCTGGGAAACACAGGCAGAGCTCAACCATGCTTGGCTTTTGCCCTGCTCTTTCCAAGCCCAGGCCATGCTCAAAAGCTCAGCGTCTGAGCATTTTTTATTCCTTTGTTGTTGTTTACCCCAGAACTTTCCCCACAAAACCTACTCTTTAGCACACATTTGGAGCAAACGTCAGTTCAGGTTTCCCGCAGATTGAAAATGCATACTGCTCAACCATGCTGATTTAAAGCAGGACATCCCAAAATTACAGAAGCCTTCTGATTGGATCCCAGAATGTCCTGTTTTTTGGTCTGGTGCTTTGGCACGAACCAACTGGCTCCCGTGAGAGTGGACCCAAAAATGAGTGTCCTGATTTTGACTAGTTGGAGGTTTTTGCACAGGGAATGCTCTGGGGGGCGTGCTGAGACATGAAGCTTTAAAGCATGGACCTGTGCATGGAAAAAAGCTGCCACACCTAGTGCAGTGCTGCTCACACCCTCCCAAGTGACACCCCCTTGACCAGCCCCACTCGGCACCCTCTGCAAATTTTTTTGCCTGACTGGAATGAGTCCTTGTTCTCTGATAATGTTTATTGCTTTCCTGGGTGAAGAGTAAAGGGGTTTGTGTATAAACTAGCCTACTGTATAAAGATAAAATTCACATGCAATGCTCCACCCACTTTTAATAAATAATAAAATAATAATAATATTTGTGCCTTGCCCATCTGACTGGGTTGCCCCAGCCACTCTGGCCCTGCCCACCATTGGCACGGGGCCTCCAGACGTTGGTGAAGAAGGGAGTGTGGCCCCTGGGCTGAAAAAGGTTCCCCACCAGTATTAAAGTGATAATCAACACTTAGAATTGAATCCCAGAAACCCACCGGAAGCCCCCCCAACCGGTTGAAGAGAGGAGTCACACACTCCAAACAACCAGCTCATAACTGCAACTGCATACAGTGGTACCATAATGCGTTCCGGAGGACCGGTTTGTAAACCAAAACAGGTTGTAACCCAAGGCGAGCTTTCGCCAATGGCCCACCCCAATTGTTTGTAATCCAAAAAAAGGGGCATGCCCTTCCAGGTGTGACGTGGTTGTAATCCAAAGCGGTTGCAAACCAATGTACCACCGTAATATATAAGACAAGCAGTCATCACACACAGAGAGACACAAGATCCCCCGGTGGCTTCATGGCCTCAGATTATCTAAGAACACCCAAAGAGATAACACACACTAGCCATTTGTCAAAGAAACAGGACCAATTTATACATTTAGCAGAATCAAGCAGTAACCATTTTTCCGGCCTGTACCATTTCAGGCTATAGGTGGGATAATATGTGCTTGAATGCATTCAAACATGCAACTTCACCTGCTGTCTCAGCGGAAAATTCAAACATGCAACTCCATGTGCAACTTAAGTGGTACAACCAGCCTTCCTTTTTGCAAGGATGTTAGAAACTAAGCAGGCTGAGAAACCGTCGCCTAATCCCTGCAATCAGATCTCTGTGTCCCAAACACCTTACCTGGTACAGAGCTCTTTCAGCTGCTTGTAGACTTAGACCTGAGGAATAAAAATGCACAAGGAGCTTAATGAATTTTCACCTTTCCCTGTTCCACAATAAGAAGTCTCCATGCCAAGCCCACCACCTTCCACAACAGCACGGTCCCCTGTCCCCCACACCTGCCACCCCCACAGTTGTTTCCTTCGAGACGCAAGTGGAGGGGAAGAGACTTGCCTGGGATGAGGATGGTCCGGAGGGGCCGAACTTCCACCCCTTGGGCTGGATACTCTAGAGGTGAGTTGGCTCGGACAATGAGGAGCTGGTCAGATGGAGAATGGGACCTTGGAGAATGGAAAGGAAGGTGGTTTAGGGATGCCAGCCTTTGGCTTTGACAAGGTGCTCCTACATCTTTATCCATTGATCTAAATATCTGTAGCCCACAATTTCATTTTAAAAATCAAAGTGGATTACAGTGATTTTAATGCAGTAGAAATCAAACAAAAATTAAACAGATCACCAGCTGACTACTTAATCTTAAGAACTACGTGGAAGGGAAGTCCAGTAAGCACACACTCCCGCAAAGCTGTGCCTGACAAACATCTCCATTCTGTGTCAAAGGAAGACACAGGAAGTTGTTCCTTCACATTCATTTGCTGCTTTGACTCTCGGTAGCTAGCTGGTGGCTAAAATTCCCACAGATGTAAATCCCACTGAGTTCACAAGTCTTCCACATGAGATTTCTTAGGATTGCAGCTGCCCAGAGTGAGCCTTGGGAAATGTGTTTAGGACTGCAGCCACAGATTACAATCCTGTGTTTACTCAAAAATTTGTCCTGCCAAATTCAGGGGGTTTACTTTATGTGGCTGATGAGTTAAATTCTGAAGTGCACATACCTTCTAGGATTATACTAGAAAAATAAATGCTTGCATTGCAGACATTATGGCATCAATGCAAAGTCAGCTTTTTCCTCACCTTCTTCTGCTTTTCTAAACATCCAGCCTTGTGAAGAGTTCTGGTGGTCTCAAAAGCTTGCTCACCATTTTGTGACATTTCCATTGATCAGAACAAAGAGGCTATGGATTCCCACCCAAAAAAAATAAATGTGGCAGTCTAAGCATAAGCCATGCATGCTAAAGTAACCTGCCTCTGCCTAGCATATTTGGCGGGTTTCTCTCCAAAAAAGGGGATTTGTATTGCTTTTGATTGATTTAGGGAAGCAGCTGACCCCCCCACCCCAGCTACGTCCATCATGTACCACCCCTCAAGCTGGGAGGAGGCACCAAATAACTACCCCTTCACTCCGCTGTGGTACTGACCAGTGGAGGTGACAGAGTACGAGGCCAGCTTTCTGCTGAAGTGCATTTCTGCTCAAACAAGGCAGCAGCTGTGGAATCTGCAGGAGTCTATCTAACATGAGCTGTGTGCCCGTGTGAGGCAACATGGAGGCTACATGCCAAATCAACCACACCCTGGAGGTGTGGAGGGACCGAAATCATTAAAATCATTTAGTTAAGTTGTCATGAAGAGAAACTGCTGGGTGGAAAGAAAGCAAGGCCATATTTGATGTGATGGAAATGGAGTAAGCAAGCCATCTTACAGATAAGGAAACATCAGGAGAATGCAACAAATCACACTGTAGAAGCTTCAGAGAGAATTGCAGATCAAGCACTTTATGCGTAGCTGACGGTGCAAAATGGGTAGCAACAAAGGGGACTAACTGCACATGTCAAAAGTTGTAAACTGGTGAGTGTCACTAGAAATAAGCTGTTGGCATTTACAGTGACAGTAACATGTTATCTACTTAATAAGGCAGTACTATTTTAAAGTAACCACGTCAGCAAACAGTAATATCTTTGCTAAATACAGTACATATATCTGAGTGGTTTGTACAATGTCTAGACCCCAGAGTTACCAGAGTTGTTGGTAAATTAAGGGTTTAAAGCGTATAAGTGATATTAAATGGTTACAATAGTGCAGGGTTAGGAAAAACCACTGGAATGGAAGCTGGGTTTTGTTAACAGGATAAGCAGGGAAATATATCCAGCCTTCCCCTAAGTTTGGATAATATCTCTGGTCAGAAGTACCTTTTATGGTTTAATTCTCTGCTGATGGAACAGGAATCTGGCTGCCATTCTATAAACCAAGCACCGCCCAATAGTTTCCGGCTCCCATGTGAAACTCCCCTGTTACCATCATCTGCAATCCTGTAGAAGGATGGCAACAAGTAGCAGGGCCTTTTCAGCAGCTGCTTCTTTGCGACAGAACTCCCTACCAAGCGTGTGTGGCGTGATCAGGAACCCACCGTGGCAGAGATGAAGCTCACCTTTGCTGGTAACTGCGGTACTCCTGTTTTCGCCTGCTGTTTATCTCTGGCAGTTCGGAAGGACTGAAGGCGTTTGCGAATTCCAGAGAATAGATGTGACCAAAGAGCTGTTTCTGAAGTGGGAAGTTCATACTAGGTTCCACCTCACACTTGCAGGAGTTCTTTGGAAGGAGCCTGTGAAGGGACAAGTACGTGTCAGTAAACATTGATGACATTCTCGTTTTGTCAATGCTGAATACACTATGTGCAACAACAGCATGACTTACTTGGAAGAATATTTAATAAACTCCCCCCCCCACGCCCAATGGAGATGGATGTTGCCCTCAGTACCATCAAGATAGGACTGTGGGACAGCAGCTCAGGACCCCCCGCAGAGGAATGAGCAGAATCCTGCCCCCTTCCAAAGCAGCAAGGCTACATTAACATCTAAAAGCAGGAGCAGAATAAGACTTATATATCCAGAATCTAAATTTACATTGCTGCACCACTGGCTGCTGCCTATTATAGTAGAGGTAAAAGTGAAACACATTTGGTATCTGGGGAAGCAGTGCCAGGAGGAACGGACGCAAGGTACTAGCAAGTGGAATACCTTTGGGGCTAGAGGTTTCTCTCCCTAGGCTACACCACTGACCTGCTCTGCTCCCTACGATGTGTAACATCATTTCAGCTGTTGAGTGGACAGCTGAATCTACAGTCCAGACATTCTTGCCCTACATGGCGTCCCAGGTGGTCTCCTGAGTCTTAAATCCAGTCAGAAGAGCCAGCTTATGGGGGGGGGGCGACGTCACATGTGCAAAGTCCCACGTGTGACATCAGAATGTTGGGAGGAGCCATGGGTGGAGGCAAACCCGGTGGCCACACAGCTTCAATGGCTCCTCATTCCCCTCCTCCTGGCATTGCTACTGGCAGGAGACGGCTTTGACCTTCCTTCCCCTCCATGGCAGGAGGAGGAGGAGTTGGCCACTGGAGCCACGCCACGGTCAGCTCTATGCTTTGGGATGTGAGTATTTACATGCATGCACATTAATGTCACAATGCATCCATTCCTATATTCAGATATTTATCTTCTCAATTCACTCCCCCCCCCTCCGGG